>NC_050068.2:70071300-70671300 GCF_009764565.3 Dermochelys coriacea
GATGTAATTGAATTGAACTCTTTTTCATTTGACTGTTCCTCTTCAGTTCCTAATTGTTTTTTATCAACCTCTATCCTACCCTTTTTACGAGGCTATAGATAATCACATTTAATAAATCCTCCCCTTAGGGATGTCTCTGTCCGAACCATGAGCTCCTCTGAACCTGTTGGCTTTCCCCCAGTCCTTAGTTTAAAAACTCCTCAATGATCTTTTGAATTTTAACTGTAAACAATCTGGTTTGATTTTGGTTTAGGTGAAGCCCATTCTTCCTGTATATGCTCCTCCTTTCCCAGAAAGGTTACCCATTTCTTGATAGACCTAAATCCTTCATGCAAACACCATTGTCTCATCCACACATTAAAACTCTGTAGTTCTGCCTGTCTCACTGGCTTTGCATGTGGAACTGAAAGCATTTCAGAGAATGCTACCATGGAACTCTTGGATTTTACTCTCTTACCTAGCAGCCTAAATTTTGCCTCTAGGATCTCTATCCTATGTTTCCCTATGTCATTGATAACTACATGTACCACAACCACCAGCTCATCCCCAGCACTGCACATACATCTATCTAGATTTCTCGAGAGAACTGCAACCTTTACACTTGGCAGGCAATTCACCATGCAATTCTCCCAGTCATCACAAACCCAAATATCTATAAAAAGAAAAGGAGTACTAGTGTCACCTTAGAGACTAACAAATTTATTTGAGCATAAGCTTTCATGAGCTACAGCTCACTTCATCGGATGCATTCAGTGGAAAGTACAGTGGGGAGATGATTTATATACACAGAGAACATGCAACAATGGGTGTTATCATATACACTGTAAGGAGAGTGATCACTTAAGATGAGCTATTACCAGCAGGAGGAGGGGGGGAGGAAGAAAACCTTTTGTAGTGATAATCAAGGTGGGCCATTTCCAGCAGTTGACAAGAATATCTGAGGAACAGTGGGGGTTGGAGGGTGGGGGAAATAACATGGGGAAATAGTTTTACTTTGTGTAATGACCCATCCATTTCCAGTCTCTATTCACGCCTAAGTTAATTGTATCCAGTTTGCAAATTAATTCCAATTCAGCAGTCTCTCGTTGGAGTCTATTTTTGAAGTTTTTTTGTTGAAGAATAGCCACTGTTAGGTCTGTAATCGAGTGACCAGAGAGATTGAAGTGTTCTCCGACTCATTTTTGAATGTTATAATTCTTGATATCTGATTTGTGTCCATTTATTCTTTTACGGAGAGCCTATCCAGTTTGACCAATGTACATGGCAGAGGGGCATTGCTGGCACTTTATGGCATATAACACATTGGTAGATGCGCAGGTGAACGAGCCTCTGATAGTGTGATTAGGCCCTATGATGGTGTTCCCTGAATAGATATGTGGACACAGTTGGCAATGGACTTTGTTGCAAGGATAGGTTCCTGGATTAGTGGTTCTGTTATGTGGTGTGTGGTTGCTGGTGAGTATTTGTTTTAGGTTGGGGAGCTGTCTGTAAGCAAAGACTGGCCTGTCTCCCAAGATCTGTGAGAGTGATGGGTCGTCCTTCAGGATAGGTTGTAGATCCTTGATGATGCATTGGAGAGGTTTTAGTTGGTGGCTGAAGGTGATGGCTAGGGGCATTCTGTTATTTTCTTTGTTGGGCCTGTCCTGTAGTAGGTGTCTTCTGGGTAATCTTTTGGCTCTGTCAATCTCTTTCTTCACTTCAGCAGGTGGGTATTGTAGTTGTAAGAATGCTTGATAGAGATCTTGTAGGTGTTTGTCTCTGTCTGAGGGGTTGGAGCAAATGCGGTTGTATCATAGAGCTTGGCTGTAGACAATGGATCTGCCATGTACATTGGTGCCCTAGTACTCCTTTTCTTTTTGTCAATACAGACTAACACGGCTGCTACTCTGAAAACCAAATATCTGTATTTCTAATAATCAAATTCCCCATTACTATTTCCTGTCTCTTCCTAATAATAGCTGGAGTCCCCTCCCCTGGAGGGGTATCCTCCATATGAGAAAATACCAGGACGTCATCTGGAAGGAGGGTCTCAACTATGGGATCATTTCTATCACCTCCAGCTTGATGTTCTCCTTCTCCTGAGTCATTCATCCTCCTCAACAGCACACAGGCTGTCAGACTGGGGGTGGGTCTGCTCTACTGTAACCCAATAAATGTCATCTATCATAGAATTGTAGGACTTGAAGGGACCTTGAGAGATCTTCTAATTCAGTCCCTTGCACTCATGACAGGACTAAGTAATATCTAGATCATCCCTGACAGGTATTTGTCTAATCTGCTCTTTAAAATCTCCAATGATGGAAATTCTACAACCTCCCTAGGCAATTTATTCCAGCACTTAACCATCCTGACAGTTGGGAAGTTTTTTCTAATGTCCAATCTAAACCGGTCTTGCTGCAATTTAACCCCATAGCTTCTTGTCCTTTCCTCAAAAGGTTACAGAGAACAATGTTCCTCTCTTCTCCCTTTTCTACCCATTTCTCTGGTACTTCTCTGTCTCCTTAGTTTCTCCTCCAGTTCAGCCAGTCTGGTTTCTTGAGCCCATATTCTGAGGGCAATGAGTTTCTTGGATCAAATGCATACATATGCCACCTTCCTACAATGATGGTAATCATACATTCAGTGCAATAAATTGGATAATATCCTTGTGCTGCTGGACTTCCTCCTGAATTATTTTTACTCTTGAAGGACTTTTTTGTTCTTTTTTGGGGATATTGACCTATGTTTAGAATGTGTTTGTTAGGTGTATCTGGCTCTCCCACCATCTCTAACCTCACTCACAAAACTCCAGTGTTGGCTAGCTTTTTACACCCATTTTCTCCTTATTTGAGCCCCACCCCTTGTCAAGGAATCCTAAAGGGATTGGGGAACAAAGGATAACAGGCAAGAGCTTCGTTAGGAACCTCTCATCCTTCCCTAGCAAGCTCCTAGGCTCCACACACAATCCCCAAAATAGATCGTGCTATAAACTTCAATCCGAATCAGGCACATCACAACAAGAAAGCACACAACTAACTATTTTGGCTTGGAAAAATGCAATCAATAAATCATACAGCAACTTTTCTAGGGACTTTGTCTTGTGGGCAAAATTGAAGACAGTAATTTAAATGTATCATTCAGGAGATAAGCCTCTAGTTCTTGATTATTTGGCAGTTAAGTAGCTGATAGTCAATTTACTGACCTTGTAAAGATTTTTTTTTGGGGGGGTAACTAAATTCAGAGAGAGTGGCATGCTAGTCAGAGCTGTGATGTCAGACAAATTAGTTAAACTCCAATATGATTCTTCTGAGGACACTATTACCTTCTAAATCACATAGTTTCAAGTGCCAGTTATCTTTATAGCACCAGAAATTCGAAAGCTAATTGGACTATCTTTGTACCGGCTTGCCATATTGTGAGAACGGGCTTTCCTAGAAACAAATAATTCTTTGAGGCTAATGGGGCACCTGTAAAGTTGGTGGTGGTGATCACAACTCAGAGCAGCCATTGCACTTTGCTTTGAGCCTTCATTTTTGTCAAAAGATGTGTGCTGCAAGAACCCAATATCCTCTTTTAGTCTTACAACCATTAAATTGATTATTCCCCTGATATTCCATGAAGCAGCTTTGTTTTCTAGTCCTCATTTTGTCACAAAGAGTATATCATGTCTTGGTACGATATGATCCATAAACAATTTATCCTTCCTTTGCCATCTTAAGGAAAGCTCATGTCCCACTAAGGCCAAAACTTAAAAAAGCAAACACTTATTGTGCCTTTTCTCTTAAATAGCTTCTAAATAAATTGCATACATTGTGATACTGAAACATAAATACATATTCTAATCCTATTCTATGACTGGGAACCTCTCAGAGATTTGCCCCCTTACACGAGTCATTTTCCCATTATAACTAACAGAACTATTGTGAACAACAACAACAACAAAAAACATATTAAAGGTTTTGTTTGTATACATTTGAAAGAACACCAGGTCCTGCCCTTGTCTCATAAATTACATAGAGCTTGTATATGCTCAGCAAATGCACAAGTGAGGTAAAGCAAAAAGAGTTAAAGGAGCTCCCACCCCCATCCATTGTTGCAGTCCTGGACAAAGCCCTGTCTGGGATTGTGCCACTGCTTCCCACTAATGCCTTCATTGGTGGTAGTTGTAGTTGAAAGACAGCATGAGACATGAGGCCTGGTATGAGGCCTAAGACCTAACTTGAAGTAATCAGGCCCTGCTGATATAAAGCAATAAAAGTCAGTCTGTGAGCAAAAATCAGGCCCTGTTACAAAACATGCCTATTTGCAAGTTCACAGAATGTGGCAGAAACAAGACTCATCCTGCAAAAGCACAAGCGCTCCAAGGCACAGTATTCATCTAAACACATTACAGGAAGTTTGTAACAGAACCCCCAGATACCAAGAAAGGGTGTAAACACACTCCCCAAAGATGGTGCAGGGACACAATGGCTCCTCTTAATGATAAAGTCAGGATGACAGGGTGATGGAAGAGATGTTTTGATCAAACCAACATGTACAAGGTAAAGGATGGCAATTAACCACATCAGAGGGGCAATACATAATTTGTTTGTATCCGTGTATAAAAGAAAAGTTGCAGAGAGGATGTCTTTGTCTGGCTGAGGGTGGAATGATAAGTCCCGTCATTCACTGAACTGGTCCATTTTCATGGATGTACATGGGCTAGTGTAACTGTGGACACTGATTCAGGGGGCTAGCACCGTATTTTGTCAGCAATAAACCTGTCCGAGAGCCTGCACTACAGAGCCGAGTCTGTGGTTTTTTGGGGCAGTCCAATCAAGGTCTGCTGTGTCAGCTATCTACACAGAGCTGGGACAGCAAACACCGAGAACACACTCGTGCAGCCAACAACTGACAACAGCAGTTACCTAAAAGGTGACAAGGAGATGAGGACACTTTACACCCTGATCCCTCCATAGCCTTTCCTGAGTGTCTGTCTGAAAAACTCAGACTCCATTCCCAGGTACATTTTTAAGCAAAGACAGAATATAAAATAAAGCAAAGTCTTTGCCTGGTTTGGCTTTTTGTCAAGACTCAAGTTTTCTGTACCTTTTTCAAAAGTGCCATATTGTGGCAAGGCACTTCCTTTGCCTCATCGGCCTCAGAGTTTTTTCCTTCTGGGACTGGAGGGGCTTGAAGTTAAGCAGTTCTATTCTGGAGATTTTTAATTCTTCACTTTGGTTATTTTTCAATATTTACATTTACAAGCTGGGCCTCAGAGAAGTTCCCTTTAGCAAAAAGAACAAAGTCACAACACAAAAGCAATACATTATCCTGCCTCATCCGCAGGTCACTCCTTTATTTTGGCTTCTAGTTAAGTTGCCATCCCTTCCCCAAACAGAATTTAACTCAAATGTTGTTCCCTACAGGGAGGAAATCAACCTTCCACCTAAGAAAAGCCATTTTTTTCCCTGCTGTTACTTATCCTACTGCAGCTTGTTTCCCATGCCTATTCCCTCCCTCTCTCTCTTATCAGAAAAGTTTTTTTTAAATGTCATCATCAGCCTTTAATTGGGCTCCAGTGTCTCTATCATGAGGTACCCTCCTATCAGTTTATAGGGCCCTCAGCATTCTAGGGCTTCCACCACTCTGTTACAGCTGTCAGGTCTGAGTTTGTCACACACATATTGCTAAAACTTTTGTAATTGTAACAATAGAATCTTGAAATAAGGATCCAGTCATGCAATACAAATAATATATTCAGAATAGCATAAAATTATTTCAATTTTTAGTATAGGTTTAGTATAGGGTTTTTTTAATTCTTTATGAAGTAGAAGATGAAGCTCCTCTGTTTCCTCATTATGCACACACAGAAACATGCCTTAATTGCTATGGAGTCTTAGTAGAGAAAAGTTATAGTCTCAATCTGTTCTTAGATTTAAAATTTCAACTCTTTGGGTCGCTTATCTTTTCAGAACCCATTTTCTGTGGGTTTTCACAGCAATTCATTTCAAAGCTCTCCAGCAGTCACTCACTCAAAGAGATCTAATTCAATAAAAATAACACAGTAATCTTGTTTGTAGATACATCTATGACACTGGGAGATAAATAATTAATATGTGATTTTCTATTGTTATTGATCAAAAGCACCAATAGAACAAAAATAATGCTGTTGTAAAAAAGTATGTTATAAATCCAGTTCTGGCATTAGCTCTGTAATTAGCAATTACATAACATCATGAAACTTTTAAATCTCCTGACTACAGGAGGAGAATAAATAAGTGAAAATATCCCAAGGGATATCCTGTAGAAAAACTTTCCATTGCACTCTATTCCTTCTCTTATCTCCCATTTGAAAACTTGACCAGCCACACTGATTAATTATTAATTATGAACAAGATTATGACCTTCACAGTAATGAGCAATTAGGCACATGAGTAATCCCATTGAACTCAACACAACCTGGCATAGAGTGAGGTGTTACTTAACATGAACCATGGTGTTAATATCTGGCTCATAATTATCTTGGATTTTTGCAATAGATAAATTAGCGACATATAGAGTGGCACATTTAGATAAAACGTGTCCTAGTACATTTAGTCTTTCTAGTGTTTTCTGTACAATGTTTTAGCAAAAAATTACCATGCCCATACAGTATGTATGCAGCACAAGGGCTGGTTACATTATCTTCTTCAGCTCAGTGTTACCACCTAGGCTCCTATGTTTCTTGCCCTAGGCATGTGTACTGCTGCCTCATTCTTGGCATCGCAATACCTATCTTCCACACAAGCCCCAATGTGATCCGTGATCCGGGGAAAGATAGGCATTTGTCCACCTATTTTGCATGTGGGACCAAATCTGATATGCATGATCAGAGGCCATCTACCAGATTGGTCCCATTCAAAATCTGGGTGATGGTGTTGCCTGCCTTAGTACCTTTTATCCCAGTGGTCAGAACATACGCCTGGGATGTGGGAGATCCAAATTCAATTCCCTCCTTTGCTTGATGGAGAGAGAACATTTGAACATGGCCCAGAAAGAGAGAGTGTAAATTTCTCTGTAGCCTGGGAGGTCTACTCCCCCAACTCCACTGACTCTTTAATTGTTCATCAGAACTGGAACAGCTTCAACACAAGAGACTGAGGGAGCCCCACAACACAGTACCCCATAGCTCAGTGGTCAGGACCCTCTTCCGAGAGGTGGAAAATCCTTGTTTGCATAATTTCTCCCCAGTGGGAAGGGGGGCGGGGAAATGAACCTGGGTCTCCAATGTCCCAAATAAGTGCTCAGACCACTTGGCTCATAATTATAGGTTGGGCTCCTGCTGCTAATGTTTTGCATGGGGATGGAGGCAGGCAGTTGCATAACTCATTCTACAATAAACTACTTAGGTGTTCCTGACTTTGGATTACAAACAGAGATAGGTGCCTCCCCACAGGCTGGATTTAGGGACCTATCCCTGTGAGAGGGGCAGTGCATGGGACACCTCATTCTTGTCAGAATCTCCCATTGGCTACCTTAAGCAGCTCCCCACCTAGTGTGCTGACTTTTGTGGATTGCATTCCTAGGCACTTATCTCTCTCCATTTATTGTGCAGAGAGCCCGGGCACCTAACTCCGTTTTTTTCACAGAACCATAGAAACCTAGGGCTGGAAGAGACCTCGAGAAGTCATCAAGTCCAGCCCCCTGTGCTGTGGCAGGACCAAGTAACCTCTGACAGACGTTCGTCCAACTTGTTTTTCAGATTCTTTCAATGATGGGGAAACCACAACTTCCCTTGGAAGCCTATTCCAGAGCTTAACTATCCTTATAGTTAGAATGTGTTTCCTAATATCTAACCTAAATCTCCCTTGCTGCAGATTAAGCCCCTTCCTTCTTGTCCTACCTGCAGTGAACACTGATCACCATCCTTAACATATTGGAAGAAAGTTATCAGGTCGCTCTTGAGTCTCCTTTTCTCAAGATTAAACATGCCCAGTTTTTTCAACCTTTTCTCATAGATCAAGTTTTCAAAATCTTTTATCTTTTTTTTCTCCTACAATTCTTTAAAATTTGTAAATTTTTACTAAATTGTGGTGCCCAGAATGGGACATGATACTCCAGCTGGGGCTTCACCAATGCTGAGTAGATTGGGACAATTACCTCCTGTGTCTTACATGAACACTCCTGTTAATACACCTCGGAACCATATTCAGCTTTTTTTTTCAGCTGCATCACTTTGATGACTCATATTCAGTTTGTGATGCATTATAATCCCCACATCCTTTTCAGCAGTACTACCACTGACACAGTTATTCTCCATTTTGTAGTCATGCATTTAAATTTTCCTTCCTAAGTGAAATAGTTTGCCCTTATCTTTATTGAATTTCATATTGTTGAATTTAGACCAATTCTCCAATTTGTCAAGGTCATTTTGAATTTTAAAACTGTCATCCAAAGGGCTTTCAACCCTTCCCAGGTTGGTGTTACCTGTATATTTTATAAGCAAACTCTGTAATCTATTATCCAAGTGATTAATGAAAATAAGGAATAGTACCAGACCCAGGACTTACCCGTGTAAGACCGCCATTATATACGCCCTGCCAATTTGGCAACAAACCATTGATAACTACTCTTTGAGTATGATCTTTCAACTCATTTCCACCACCCCCATTACAGTAATTTCATCTAGATCACATTTCTCTAATTTACTTATGAGAATATCATGCAGAACTGTGCCCAAAGCCTTACTAAAATCAAAATATCTCAGATCTACTGCCTGCTCCCTCCCCCCACCCCATCCACTAGGTCAGTAACCCTACCACAGAAGGAAATTAAGTTGTTCTTGACAAATGCATGTGTAGCCTAGGTCTGTATGGTCTGGCATTCTGTCTCCCTCTAGTGGCAGCTAAACCACCTACAGCTTGATTGACAAGTGCATCCTTAGCTAAGAGACATATGTTTTGTAGCTCATACAGTAGAGGCTCATGTGTTAAGCTCCAGAACTCCCAGGTTTGATGCCAACAACACCAACGTCTGTCAATGTTACAAGTGGGGGCTCATCCAGGATATATATTAGGAATTTTCTGAAGCTCAGGGCATGCTTCCTTAGTTAGGGAAGTATGTAACCCATGCCTGTTTAGTGTGCACTTGGTCCCTCTCTAATGGTGGCTAGACCAGCTAGAGATTGATGAGTCTGTGATAGGCGTGGCTAAGAGATATGTGGTTTTTAGCTCATGCATTAAGCTCAAAGGTCTCAGGTTTGATCCTGGCCACCAATGACCAGAGTCTGTTGGTATTGCACATGCTGACAATTTCTTCTAACCCTATTATCCTACATGGGCTTTCAGATTAACAATTTGCACCAATATGTTTCCAGATATTGAAGCTAGGCTTACTGGTCTATAAATCTCTGGGTTTTCCTTGTTCTCTTTTAAAAGATAGGTACCATGTTTGCCCTTCTCCAATCTTCTGGGACTTTTCCCATCCTTCAGGAGATCTCAGAGATGATTGCTAATAGTTTCGAGATTGCTTTAGCTTAGTGGATCCTATTGCAGACATGCCAAATCTGTGAAAAAAAAACGCAGAAATGGGGCTTGTTTTTGGCTTAATTAGCTTGCGAGTTGCTTGTTGGCTAGTTTTTGGCTTGTAGCTTGTTGCTTGTTGTAGCTTGTTGCTTCTTATTTTTTTGATCAGCTCCCGGCAAGCAGGGGTTGGGGGGGGGGCAAGCAGGGGCAAGAAGCAAGTAGGGGAAAAGGTTGGCAAGAGTTTGGGGTGCTCAGTGGACCCACCATAGTCCCAGACTACATGCTGGGGGTATCTGGTCACATAGAGTGTTGGGGTTCTTAGGGATTTGCTTGTTTTGGCCTTATTTTGAAATGGGATTCGCTTGATTTTAGGCTTATTGTGAACTTCGGGGTGCTTATTTATCAGGTGAAAGTTGGCAACTGTGTCCTATTGTTCCAGTGATTTCCTAGGCAACTAAAATTAGGTTTTGCAAGTCAGTGTTGTAATGCCTAAGTCCCTTTGTGGATCCAGCACAAACAGATCACTACAGTGGTTGTATTTAGGTCCTGGTTCAATTTCTATTGAAATCAACAAGAATCTCTCCACTGACTATTGGGCATTGGATCAGATCCTTAAAAAGTTTAATCCGTTTTCAAAGATTCTACGGGTTTGTAAAATATCCCCTCTGCTTACAATGGGCAACACCTGTGGAATTGCTAATTCATCTCAAATTGGTAGAATTTCTTCATGGGTTTGATCAAAAGCACATTGATTCCAATAAACAGATTCCTCTTGATCTCATTGTATGTTGAATCAGACCTTTTGTTAGTGCACCAGCTATAGGAATGTGCAGTCAGTTTGTTCTCTTTTTAAAAATTAATACTTCTACCCAAAGAATATGACTTTTTTATGGAGTAGGATAGAGGCCAAAAGTGAGGCAGAATGTAGTACTGTGCAAACAGAATTCCAAAGAAATACATTTTTTAAAATTGTATTTTTACAAAGATATTGCTTCTAACAGAGAGCCTGCAGAACAAGCTGGCAGACAAGGAGTTTCAAGATACACAATTTCTCAGAATTCCCTTCCAGTAGTAAAACTAACAGAATGTATAAATTGAAATTATACATGATTACATATTCAAATATGCATAATTTATGCTTTTAATATGAACAGTGAATATACAACATCAGTTTACAGAAAACCCCTGCATATGCCACAGAGTAAGGAAAGGTTGTTCAGTCATCTTTCATATGTCTGATAATTTCATAGAAGAACTTGGTATATTAGCTTATTTACAGCACACCTGATAATAACATTTATGTGACTGGAAAGATTAATATGATATAGGAGATATATTGCCAGCAAGAATTTGACAAATGAGCAAATAATTCTTTTCAGAAATCTATTAAATGAAGTGCTTTGGAGAATTAAATGTAACATTTTCCTTTGAGGTTACAGCTAGTAATTGGTTATCTCTAACATTTATTCCTAATAACATTTATTTAATTTATGTCAATCTCTATTAAATGACCCAAGATAAGATAAATGTTGGATTCAGAATGAACCTAGAATGTGCAAATCCCATTTGCTACATCTGAATTGAATAACACAGAAATCTTTTACATTCAGTTACGTTTTCTAGTATATTTTTTAGCTAGTACAGTGATCCAGAAACTTAGTGTGAAACAACATTTGATCAAAATGACATTAGCAGAGCAAAGGCAGAATCTGATACAAAAATATACAGTGGAGAGATGTGGTTTTATGTCCACTGAATGAGCAAGGAACTGTAACAAAAAGGCATAAATTCAAAGTGTCTGTCTTATATATTTCATGCAGAATTTTTATTGAGGTTTTTTAGTTTTGTTTTTTAAAGGAAGCATTGAGAAAAGCAGGGTTTCACTTTTTACAATAGTGCAGATGAAGAACCTATTTCTTCACTTGTATCTGTCCTGTTAAATATTGAGATTGAGAAGCTGACCAAGCAAAATGAAAAGCCAAACAAATTTTACCCAACATTTTGAACCAAACCTAAATTCAACCTTCTATTAAGGTTTTGTGCAGGGGTTGGGGAGCCAACCCTAAAGTACATTTTGCTTGCTTCTGCAGCTTGGTGTGAAACTAGAAGTAGAATCTGAGCTGCTAGAGAGCAAAGATTTGGATAGGGGTGGGAACCAAGGACGTTTCACTAAATCATGTCCTGCCATTTTTTGGCTAATTTACAGTTTGCATAATGCCTGCTGGAGCTCTTAAGCAAATAAGGGGTGTAGCAGTGAACTCCTCTTGGAGATGCAGGCCATGTCTTCTTCTGTGGTCAGGTCAGATGCAATCCTTGTATGCAGGTACGGCATTTTTTATCAAACCAAATGCAAGGTGAGGAGGATGATCCTTGTGCCCTCTTTCCTTGTATATCCTTGCACCTGGGTAGGGTCCTATCTGGACTCAAACTTTTAGTCACCTATATTTTATTTTAATTGAATATTATCAGTATTGTAGTATTATATTTATTTTGGTTAAATATCAACTGTGTGGTATTGCACTGGGACAGTTGCAGGTTGAAGACTTTGGTAAGTGTGGCCTCTAGACGAATGTCTCGACATTGTCCAAACTGTGACAACACAGATTATTGTTTTTTAGCACTGTCACGCAGTGTTGGGGAATCAGGGCTCTGCACCCCACACTTCCTGCGATTCACTGTGACTCTCAGCCAGCTAGTAAAACAGAAGGTTTATTAGACATCAGGAACCCAGTTCAAAACAGAGCTTGTAGGTACAGGAAACAGGACCCCTCAATCAGGTCTATCCTGAGGGGTAGGGAGCCCCAGACCATGGTGCTGGGCCTCCCTCTGTTTCCCCAGCCAGCTCCAAACTGAAACTTGCTCCAACACGCTCACCCCATCACATCCCCGGGCTCCTCCTCCAGCCTTCATCCAGTTTCCCAGGCAGAAGGTGTCACCTGGCCCCAACCCCCTCCTCGGCTCAAGTTAAGTGCTTACATATCATCCATCAAGTGAAGTCACACCCTGATACCCCACCACCATCCAGCACCAATGCAGACAGTACCATTAGAACACCCGCGCAACATTACCAGGTCAATATTCCCCACGCCCTACTCTGTCACAAGCACCACCAACCACCATGGAGCTTTTTTAGAGAAATATTTAAGTATCATTATACCATAAGGGCTCTATCAGCCCAACTGTTGTCCCACAGAAATCTTAAAATATACGAGTGTCATAATATTTATAAAAGCATGGGTTTTATTTTATTTTGGCGGGGGTGGGGGGAGAAAAAAATCAAATGTTATTTCCTCCATAGAATTTTTCAGGATACCTTTTCTTTTCCATGTCTATTTTTTCCCCAGATTTTAAATTCTATTGGGACAGGGTCTGTCTTTACCTGGCTTTATAAATGTTACTGAAAATATGGTTGCAATTAAACGAATTGTAAAACCCACCTAAAATACACATGAAAGAGGCTTTGTTATTCTGCATTTCACAAAGTATATTTACATGAATCAGCAATAATAATAGTACATAATCTCTCTCTCTCTCATTTATGTTCACTAATGTTAACATATTATCTCTCTGACATGTGATTAACACATTACCATGGCTTTTTGCTTTCAACTTTACTTCTATTTGAGAAAGTGTCCTTTTAAAACGAAAAAGCATGGAGGGGTTACATGTTTATTATCTTTCAATGATTTTGTAGCCAACATCGTCAAATTACAAAATAAAAACGTGTGTTTTCCTGTCAGCCCTGAAAACACAGCCTGTGTTCTGAGAAGCAAGTTTGATTCTTTACATCTCATACATTATCACCAATAAGAAAAAAGAAAAGGAGTACTTGTGGCACCTTAGAGACTAACAAATTTATTAGAGCATAAGCTTTCGTGAGCTACAGCTCACTTCATCGGATGCATTTGGTGGAAAAAACAGAGGGGAGATTTATATACATACACAGAGAACATGAAACAATGGGTTTATCATATACACTGTAAGGAGAGTGATCACTTAAGATAAGCCATCACCAGCAGCGGGAGGGAGGGGGGAAGGAGGAAAACCTTTAATGGTGACAAGCAAGGTAGGCTATTTCCAGCAGTTAACAAGAATATCTGAGGAACAGTGGGGGGTGGGGTGGGGGGGGAGAAATAACATGGGGAAATAGTTTTACTTTGTGTAATGACTCATCGATTCCCAGTCTCTATTCAAGCCTAAGTTAATTGTATCCAGTTTGCAAATTAATTCCAATTCAGCAGTCTCTCATTGGAGTCTGTTTTTGAAGCTTTTTTGTTGAAGGATAGCCACTCTTAGGTCTGTAATCGAGTGACCAGAGAGATTGAAGTGTTCTCCAACTGGTTTTTAAATGTTATAATTCTTATTCTTATATGCTGCTGGTGATGGCTTATCTTAAGTGATCACTCTCCTTACAGTGTGTATGATAAACCCATTGTTTCATGTTCTCTGTGTGTATATATAAATCTCCCCTCTGTTTTTTCCACCAAATGCATCCGATGAAGTGAGCTGTAGCTCACGAAAGCTTATGCTCTAATAAATTTGTTAGTCTCTAAGGTGTCACAAGTACTCCTTTTCTTTTTGCGAATACAGACTAACACGGCTGCTACTCTGACACCAATAAGAAAGGTTCTGCAGGCCAAATTAGTCCCTCATTTGCACCTGTGTCCCCAATGCTTTTGCTGGATTTGCACAGGTGTAATTGCATAGAATTTAGTAAACAACTCTGATGATGCACACGATGGAATAGAATCCCTGCTTCAATTTCCCTTGGCTATGTTGACTGTGCAATGTTAACAAGAGTAAAAAGCAATGAAATATATTTATGTTAATAGTGTCAGTAGACATGATTCATGTTATACATCAGGAACAGTTCTGTATAGTAAGGGGTTGCTGGTTCAAAGTAGAAATTCATTTTTATATCATATTTTGTATGGTGGGGGCTTTTGCCTAATCCTGCAAATAATTCCACATGTTCTTAACTTTACTACCATGAGCAGTTTCATTGGTTTCAGTGGGAATGTTCCTGGTAGTAAGTGTAGTCAAAAACACACATATTACAGGATTGAGGCCCTAGGCTTCTCCTCCTTTCTGTCAGAGTCACTAGCTGGTTGTTTAAGGCAGGAACAGCTGCAACCTGGTGTAGAGGCTGGCTCATGTCTAAATAGGCACAGGCTGGAGCAGGAGCAAGGCATTCTGTTGAAACTACTGACAACAGGAGTGTTCCCAGACAGGTAGTGACAATGAGCCGACAAGAGAGACTTCATCTCTGAGGAGCCTGTATACCTGCCTTGGAATCTGCTGGGTGGGTACTTGAATGTGGATTGCCTGAATGAACCCTGATTGAATGGTGTGGGGCCTATCATAAGACCTGTAGATAATTGCTTCTGATGACTTGTCACACTCTTTGGCTTAGGGGTGCCTCATCAGACTTAAGCAGGCTCAGACTCAGAAGTATCACATCCACTTGTGCTACATAGCAAAGGGAAATCTCACCTCTCTGAGTCAAGCATTTCATGATAACAACTGAGCTAAGAAGTTCCTTGTGGGAAACTTTTAACTCTTCTTTTAATCAGGGTGAGACTGACATTACAGATTAATTACTACTTGCTGTTCACTGTGGACCTGGTTTAGCTGAAATGTGACATCTGTTTTAGTCAACTGGCACTTTCTTTACAGTTTGCCAAGAGAAGACCTAGAGTTTGAACGTATAACAAGCTGTCCAGCATATCCTTCGTAGGCTCTATGGTTTTAGGACCCAAAGCACAGCTCTGTTGAAGCCAGCAAACTATTCATAACCAGGGTAATATATCTTCATTGCCTTTCATTATTGCAAAAGTTGGGGACCTGATCCAAAGCCTTTGAAGTCAATGGAAGGACTTTGCAGAACTGCCTTTTCAAAACCAGCAGCTTAACTCTCCCTCCTCACCGCACACCATTTGATCCAAATTTCTTCCCTTCTGTGACACTGGCAAACCAGGTATCAGTTCTTGCCAAGGTTTTTGACCTCAGCCGAGCACTGACAGATTCATTGGTGGAAACCAGTCTGTTGGGAATTGAACTTATAACAATGTGTTTAGTGTTTAGAATTTATGAAATGCTTGTAAATTGCTACTTGCATTAATCTCAATTTCAAAATCTTCATCACGTGCTATAAGGTAATATGTATGCTTTTGCTTTACAACTGCAAAAAAATGTTTTCCCTGAAACTGTCAACCTGTCAGAAGGCATTCTCCCTTGCCCATCAGGAAGGACTCTTAAAACTAAAGAGGCCCTTGTGGAACATCACAATACAAAGACGTTGCTAAATACTTCTACACAGGCTATGTGCAAAAGGGCTCATCCCATCAGCTTGAATTCTGAAACAAAGAAATAAAGATAGTGAACATGACATTTTTTTTCTTTTTTTTTTTTTGTTTGGATTGTCATAAGGCTGGAGCTCAGAAACTGAAGCAGAGTTCCCTAGGGTCAACTTGGGTTAGCACTGACAAATAACTACAAAGTTGTCACCTGTTAATACCCTAGATTATTTATTTGTGTATGTATGTTAACCTGTAAATAACTCTCTCATTTCTTCTTCCTATTTAATAAATGCTTAGTTTACTTTAGGATTGACTTCAAGCATTGTATTTGGTGTAAATTGAGGTACAAATTGACTTGGGGTAAGTGACTGGTTTCTTGGAACTGGAGTTCACATTTGTTACTGGGTTGGTGAAATCTAATTATAAAAACATACCAACAGTTCGGGGTCTCTGCCCTGCTTTTGATAATCTGCTCTGAGTTTCGCACTCGTAGTCAAGAACCCCTCCAGACAGTATGATAACACTGTCCCGTTCATTTTGCTGTCCTCTGTGACTTTTGAGATCTCAGTGTTGTACTTGACTGAATTTTGCTCTGTGGTTCCTTGGGGATGAAAATGGAAATATTTGTACATATTTTTGTCCCTTCTAATCGTGTGTGATCTGATACTAACTTTGAGCTTGGGTTTTTCTTATTTATGATATGGGAGCGCAATGTGCTGTCCATTAGGCCATTTATACAATCATTTTGGAAAGAAGTTTTGTGATTTTTTAATTAGTTTTAACCCTTTTCACCTCTTCAAACATCTTTATGGACATCCATTGATTTCAGTTACCATACTGACAGCCTACTGATTTGCATTGCTTATTAAAAAAAACCTCTTTAGCAATCCTTTTTAATGGATGCTTTATATGGTGTCTTTATACCCTTTAAAAACATTGTTATGAATTGTTTGGGTTAAATACTAGAACACTGAAGCAATATGCATTTATCAGTTCACATGAAACAAAAGGTTTTCAAAGAGAGGTAGGATTTGTGGGCTTTTGTTTTGGGGTTTTGTTTTGTTTTGTTGTTATTTATTGCATAACAGTGAATGTTGTGAATTCAATGGATCCATGAGAAAGAACAGAAATCTCTTACCAAGAGCAGAGTCCAATATTAAGTCTCATTTGTTCAGCCTTTGATTATTTTCAATAGGTTGTTTATCACCTAATAGCTTGAATTTGTATATTGTAATATCCCTAATAAAGCATTTCTCATTACAGTTGTATGCTCATTCTGTTCCAAAGACAAGGTATTTTCCAGTTGACTGCTAGAGCTAAATCTTATATATTCCCAAATTTGCAAAGGTTGATATTCCACATTTATAAACTCTCCAATCTCAACTATGTTTTTCAGATAAACGTTTATCAGTTAAAGAGTATAACACCAGTTTTTCTACCAACATTGAAAAAAACAAGCTACCTTTTATTAATCACTACCTAAATGGGCAGAAATAAATATAAATAGCAACCTTACTCTTGATCCAGCTCCTTGAAGTAAGATTTTGCCAAGTGCTGCGAAGATGCACAAGTTGGGGACATAATACAAAAATCCTCTCCTCTGTTTGGTAGCCAGGTGCAATGTAGTTTTTATGCTCCCTTGAGCAAAAGGATAATGAAATGTACCACAGCTACATGTGTTAGTCTTTCAAAAGTTGGCAGAAATTAAGTGAGGCCATAGCTTTACTCTCTGTACTCCAAACAACAGGACTGGCCAGGAATGGAGGGGAGCTTATCCTGCACTTTTTCAGTAATGGAGCAAAGACTCTCCTTCCCAAAAGAGGCTTTATACCAGTCCAGAAACAATGCTTCCCCATGGAGGTACTGATCTTCTCACTCGCTTTTGTGAGAGCATATGGCTTTATGGCATAAACCAGCCTGAAATCTTTAAATAAGTAGTGTAGTCCAGTGGTTCTCAACCAGGGGTCTGGAGCCCCCAGGGGACTGCGAGCAGGTTTCTGGGGGTCCTCCAAGCAGGGCCAGGATTAGATTCACTGGGGCTTCAGAAAGCTGAAGCCCCACTGCATGGGGCTGAAGCCCAAGGCCCTGAGCCCTACCACCTGGGGCTGAAGCCAAAGGGTGAGTAACTTAGCTTCATAGGGGCCCCTGTGGCATGGGGCCCCAGGCAATTGCCCTGCTTGCTACCTCCTAATTCCTGCCCTGGTTTTTATATGCAAACAACTAGTTGTTCTGGCACAGAGGGTCGGTAGAGTTTTTTATAGCATGGGGGGGAGGGGAGAGGAAAAGGTTGACAACCCCTGGTGTATTAGATAGTTCATTTCCAAGTAATGAAAAAAAAAGTCTGTTGTGAGTGTGAATTTCCATATTTCTTCACCCCCAATTCCCAGGAAATTTCTTTAAAATAAGCACATGTGTAATCAAGCATTACTATGGGACATCACTGCCGTTTTAGTCATAGTCAAAATATTTACACTGGCAGAGATTGCAGGCCTAGGGACTGGAAATTTGTTTTTGGGGAGGAGTTGGAGGGGGGGGGTTCCTCCTGAAGTGTGATATGAATTCATGACATACTTCAGCATTGCAAAATGCCTTTATGACCAGCTTGAATCTCTCTGTTTGTTTGATATTATGCCCTTTGCGACGGCCACTGTCTCGGCTAATATACCAGGGACTGAACTGGGAACTATAGCTCAGAATTTAGCAGCTCATGCTTTTAAGTCCAAAGAGACAAGCCTCTATAGGTGAGGGCTGATATCCTCTTTGATCAGCACACATATACCAGAAGGCTACATCATGATATTCTAACAGAACTGATTTAAAAAAAAACAAGTAATGTGTGTGCTAAGTATAGCAACTATTGATACAAACTCTCTAGCGCATGCAGGAAAAAGTCTTCGAAAGTAAATGCAGCTAAATAGATGAATGGTATCTCATGTTAGAAAACCCAGATATTCTCCAAAAATTCAACATCAGACCAAGAAGGAAAAGAAAAATGAACCAACCATTATTTAGTCAAGAGAACTTCATAGTGCAGAAATAATATTTACAGTGAGGTCATTGGTTAACAAACCGTGGTTCTGTCTAGCTCATTTTCTATGAGGATATTGTTATTTACATTGCCTCAGTGTACAATGGTCCTAGGTCCATTGTGCTAGGTACTGTACAAATTTAACAAATATATTCCTTTCCCCAATAAACTTAGTCTCAGGAAAGCAATATCGAGAAGCAGTGACAACTAAGCTCAGGGGAAAACATGGACTGTTTGGAATTATTTTATTGTGCATTTTTTTACCTTTCAAATTCATATACTATATCACTAAATTTGATGTTAGCCATGTCTCCCTCCCTTCATATGCTTTCCTGGGCTCCTGTCCTGATGGCTGTTCTACATGAACACATGGAACAGATTGCAGGTTCTGGATTATAATCACTTTGTGTTTTAGACAATGGGGCCTCCTGACTGAGGGCTGTTGGGACTACTATAATATAAATATTACATAATTGTTTAAAAGCCAGGGTAAAGCAAGTTACCTTTAATCTGCAGTTGGGAGGGGTGATAGGGCTTGGTTCTTCTCATCCAGCCCTTTCTGAAGAGGGAATTCACCTATCTCAATCTAGAATGGGGAGAGACACTGAAGATTGGGTGGGGGGATAAATCCCATTTCCCCGCTCATACAAAACAAAAGACCTCTCAGGAGGGGAATGTAAATAGCCACTGTCAGCTCTCCAAGCAGTGGTGGGAAGAGCATGGATCTCAGCATTCAGGGCCAAGGTCATTGTAACCAGCCTTCTATCTCTCTCAAAGGCCATTATTAAGTGGTATGGGGACAACATCTCTATTCACAGGTGTGACTCTAACTGCATCCCAGAGCAAGAGGGCAAAGGACTCACTGGGATCTGATAGTCAGTTTCAGCTGGCCTGACAAGTTGAATGTGCCCTAATTCATTAACATCACAAGCTATATCTGATATATGTCATGCAATTTATCACTGGAAAACTAATAACACACAAATCATTAATATTTTTGTATGGTGGGTGTATGGAAAACACCCGTAACCCCAAAAATATGAAGGTGATGTGCAACTAAAATGTGTTTACTACTGAAGTTTGGGGAGTAGGTAAATAGGTTTCTCCCAAGACCTTTAATGAAGAAACTGCATAATACAAGATGAATGATTCACTGAAAGATCTACATTTCTCTCAGCCAAAGAACAAGCTGCCTTCTCCTGCCAGGTGTCATCAGAATCAATTGATAATTACACATCAAGTGGCCATTCTTGAAGGGTAACCTTCAGAAGAATCTATTTCAAAGGTTCACTGAACCATAAAAAGAGTAGGGTAAAGAACCCCAAGTGATCTTTCACCTAAGAAGACAAAAGAACCACCAAGCACTTTAGACTTTGTGGGAGATCCTAACCAAAGGGGCAGCCAATCATCTTGCTGAAGGGTAATGCAGAAAGAATCTTACCTTGAAGCAGGACTGTAATTTTGTTAAATCTTAGTCTCTAGAAAGAGTGTGTCACTCTTATTTGCTTGTAACCATTTCTATCACCTTTTGTAAATACATATGTTTTACGTTTAATATAAAGCAACTAGTGTTGTGCTTGAATTAAAAGTGATAATCTGTGAAGTTTGCTCCTCTAAAGATACAAACAAACCTCTTAATGGCCAAGACATTGCAGAGCACACAGTTTTGGGAAAAATTTGGACTGGGAATGAGGGAGTCATCTTGCCAGGTGTAACCAAAAAGCTGGTGGGTACCAGATTATGGCTGGGGATAATAAGCAGGATGCTGGAGTCAGAGTTTCTGGTCCAGGGATGCTTATCACAAAGATCCTCAGTGCATGCTTGTATGCTGGATGGGAGTATCCAGACCATGGAGCTAAAGCAGCAAATCAATTTATTCACCCAGGGTTATAGACCAGACAGTGTCACAGCCCCTCACTGGCATGGATTGCACTGCAGAATGTGACACCATAGCTGTGTGCTGTGCAACTTGTGCAATGAGAACATATGATTCCACATATTCTGTTCCCCTTGGCAAGTTGCAGACCACCTTATTTCTTTTACCTCTTTCCTATTTCTTTTTGCCTCCTGATTATGGAGATTGAATCTTAACCAGCCACAAGTTGCTAACCTAGATGGTGTGAGCCTTGCACTGTGTCCACACTCTTTCAACAAATGAACTACAAACATCAACACACAGATATTGCATTTTATTTCCTTTTGCTAGTTTTTTTTTCTGTCGTCCTTTGTGAGTTCATCTTATTTTATCTTGAGGGGCAACAGTATCAGACTTTGCAACAGAAGCAAAGAAGTGAGATCTACCACATTAAAATTGACTCCCTCTTCTTACCCATTTTCAAAGGGGATTTAGGCACATAGCAACCTAAATCTCATTGATTGTCTCCTAAGTGCTTAAATTCCATTTGGAGGTGAGGTTTAGTCTACTACATCAATTAGGCATTGCAACACAGAGCATACTAATGCTGAAATACTTTTTAAAATCTAGCCTTTTGTCTTGAAAACTTGTATTTATTGCCAGTTTGAAGTGTTTTGACTTTTTTCTTAATGTTCTCTGTTTATGTGGACTTATAGATTCATAGATTCATAGATACTAAGGTCAGAAGGGACCATTCTGATCATCTAGTCCGACCTCCTGCACAGCGCAGGCCACAGAATCTCACCCACCCACTCCTATGAAAAACCTCACCCATGTCTGAGCTATTGAAGTCCTTAAATCATGGTTCAAAGACTTCAAGGAGCAGAGAAGCCTCCCTCAAGTCAACCATGCCCCATGCTACAGAGGAAGGCGAAAAACCTCCAGGGCCTCTCCAATCTGCCCTGGAGGAAAATTCCTTCCCGACCCCAAATATGGCAATCAGCTAAACCCTGAGCATATGGGCAAGATTCACCAGCCAGATACCCAGGAAAGAATTTTCTATAGTAACTCAGATCCCATCCATCTAATATCCCATCTCAGGGGATTTGGCCTATTTACCCTGAATATTTAAAAAAAAATATTTAATAGAAGCAACAAAAAAACCCCTTATATTTAATAGTGTAAGACAAGCAAACCCAAATCTCTGTGAACAGAACCCTGAACCGACACTAAGAAAAGTAACAAATGGGATAATTTAAATATATCCCAGCATACAAGTGACCTTTTCCCCTGCCATCCCTATTCTTATTTTATTTTATTTTTGAAAAAATATTCATCTGTGAAGCCTGTTTATATTTTGTTTGTAAGATTAAGATATTTTCGTTGGTAGATGCCATTTTTAAATAATTTAATAGCAGCTAAAGACCCGTATTTATGTTTTCAGAATACTTAATTTTTAGGAAATGTTATTTTGTTTTGTTCTCCCCTCCCCAATAGAAAATAATGGGCATCGATATTCAGATTCTCAGGTGTGCTTCTGAGTGATGTGCATAAACTCAGCAGCCATAAAGTTACTTCCTGCTCACCCCCCCTCCCCCCCGCCACACACACACTCTGTATAGGGATTGTGTCGGGGCAAGGCAATGGCAGATGGGAGGAGGGTAGAGTACCAGGCATTCCACCTAATTCTCAGTTGTTTCAGAAGTCCTTGTGGACTGCAGCCAACATAATTTACAGTAATTTATATGGGGACAGTAGCTTATGCGGAGGATTATTTTGATCACCAGCCAGATCAGAATCACAGGAACAAAAAAGGTGGCTTAGAGCCGACCCTCTTCCTAATTTTTTGGCTGTACCAAGTTTGCATTCACTGCAGCTGAGGATTTAGTCTCAAATATTAAAAACACCAGACACTAACGAGCCTACACTCATATTGGCTGTTTTACCATTTGTTCTTTTCTGCTCCCAGACACATCTGCAGTCCCTCTGTATCACTAATAAAATTAAATAAAATGAGCTGTGGCGATGTTTGGGCCATATTCACTTCTGAATCAAGTGTCAGGGTTGCACTTCCTCCCAAGTTAAAATTTGTCTTTGAAAATAAAATGTATAAAACCTTAAAAAAAATTCAGATCTATTCCAGATTTTGAACTCATAACTAGGACCAGACCCTGCAGCTCTTAGAGAGGCAAAAGCCCTATTAAAATGTAAAACACTGCATAAATCTGAACCAATAACTGTATATTGCGTACAACAGGAAAATCTTAATAGAACCCAGAGGTAATTTATGACTAAGGCTAAGATTTTGTAATTATTATATTTAGTAAAAGTCACGGACAGGTCACGAGCAATAAACAAAACTCACTGAAGCCGTGATCTGACTGTGACTTTTGGTGCTGCAGGTTTCCCTCGCCACCATGGTGGCTGGGAACTGAGGGCCCCCCTCCTCTCCTCTCCCCCCTCCACATACAGGAGATTATCACCCATCACTGGAACCCTGAGGAGGGCTCCCTGAGGAGGCTGTCACTGGAACCCTGACAGGGCTCTGCTGGCTGCCAGTCCCATGGTCCCAGGGGCTGAAGCAGAAAATGCCACTGAGGTCTCTGGAAGTCACGGCTTCTGTGACTTCCATGACCGCCGTGACATAACATAGACTTACTTATGACTGCATTTGTAAGTATATACACAATACGTATTCTAAACTAAAGTGATGCAAATCATTCAACAGATATCTGATTCTCAATCCATTAGACACTCAGCTACTTTTCTAAGCCATTTTCCTTAATGAAACAGAGATTGAAGATTCTAACCCATCTACCAGCATTGACAATACTCAGTATGAAATGTCATTAATTCACTATTGTAATTCAATTTTTTGAAATGTTTGTTTCCATAATATTTGCATGTCAATCTATGTATCATATATGCTAGAGAAAGTACTCTGAAAAAGCTTTGGATTCTCATCTAAATTTTGTTAATCCACAAATTTTGTAGGCTTTCTGATCTTCTTGAACTGGAATTTGAAGTCACCCTTTCCCTGAATGTGAATGTGTGCACACACCAAATTAGGTGCAGGTAATATACAATTGAGGCTAAAGTAACATAACAAAATAAATCATACTCTGTAGCCCAGCCTATTTTCCTTATAAGCATTATCTCTTTGATTGTAGCCATGTTTGATAGCTTTCTGGTTCCCTCTATCCACAAGGCTGGTCCATTTGGACAGTCACACAAGGAAATTGATAGAAACTTTTGATGTTTGAGTCATTTAAATCTAGATTAGACAATGCACTTGAGAGTATAATGAACTGAATGATCTTGTATTGGCAATGAGATGAACAAGTGACCCAACAAGTCTTTTCCATAAGATGTTCCTATGTTTCTGTGACTTGTTTATACACTATATACTGTGTGTCAGCCTGGTAAATTTAAGTGAGGATGAGAGGAAGTCTCTCTGCATGTGAGATTTCTCAAGCTCTCGGTTTCTCCTTCCCTCCATAAAGTGTTTAGTTTAGTTTAGTTTTTGTTTTTGTTTTGTTCTCACTTTAAATCAGGGAAGATGAACTGGCTGGCAAGCAAGCTGATTGAAAGGATGAAGGATAGCATTAGCTTAGCCATGCTGGGCAGCATCCAATAAAAAAAAACCCAACGTATGAACCATCTTTGCTTATACTCGAGTCTTTGAAGCCTAAGAGGTCTAGAGACAGACCCTCAGCTGGTGTAAATTGTCAGGAGGATCTGCCCCAGGGTCTTCACTTAGATTTCCTTTACCACCAGGAGCTGGGGTGTAATAAACTGATTCAGTAACATTTCAGTTATGTTCCAGTGAAATGAACTTGTGATATTCAGGTAGTCTTGGATTGTTTCCAACCCTTTTCCCATCTCTAATCTACATTTACTGCATCTAAAGGTAAGATTATTTTAAGGTAGACAATTATGTTTTTCAGCTAAAAAGATGTGAGTGATACAATGTGAGTAATTCAAATGATGTTTTTAAAATCAATTGACCTTCAAACTTAGCACATATTCAACATCTAATCTTCTCATTCTCTAAAATGACAAATTGCTATTACCACATAAAGTAAGAAGATTAGCTAATTTATTTTACATAGCCTACATATATATAGTAATTACTCTAACTCCTCTTTTACTTGCCTCTTTATTGCATGCTGCATTTATATTTCCCTATCAATTATTTAGGAGTTAGTTAGTAGGTACAAAAGTAATTACCATGAGGCAATCAGAACAGCCATTTAAAAGGCAGAAAAACAAATGCCTTTGTATTTATTTTGTACAAATAGTACTACTAGCTTGATCTTTTTTCATGATAGTCACTGGTAGTAGACGGGGCTCTATGGAAGTATATTGATACTACAGAATTTACTAAGAATAAAAGTCTGATGTCTTATTACAGATTAGCTATTAGAAATCTCCCCCACTTCCCCAAGCATTATCGTCTCAAATCTGCCATCTCTTTACACCACAAACTCTACTGAAGTCAGTGTGGGAGGCTGTGTTGCACAAGGATTGCTGGATCAGGCCCTATAGTAGCAAAGTAATGCAAACTACAGTGAAGTCTGTAATTCTAAGCAACTATTTAAGGGAACAAAAATGTTTTTTTCCCTTAAGGTCTTTTAATAAATATGGCTGTGGGTGGTGTGACTAAGTTTATCCTCTACCTCTGGTTCTTGCGCTTATTGGCGGATTTGCTTGCCTTGGAGCTTCGCAGAAGCCCTCAGTTTGGCCGTTTTCATGAACCCACAGTCCAGGTCAACTCCTCCTATGTCTGACCAGGAGTTGGGGGGAACCCGGGCCCCAATTTTTAGTGTAAAAATGTTGTCAACATGCAGACCTGTGCAGAGTCTTCTGTGTATAACTGTAGGCCAGATTCTCAACTAGTGAATATTTGCTAGCTCCATGTATTCTACAGAGCTACGCTGATTTACATCAGCAAAGAATATGGCCTACAGTTTGTGTATTGAGGTCAAGGGAGACAGATTATTTACATTCGCTGAGAATCTGAGCACAGAAGTCCAAAAGCTAAAGTTCAATGTTTGCACATATAATTGTATTATTAATGGAAATGTACTCAAATCATTGCAGGAATTTAATGAAAAGCCTCTGGATACAGAAAAAAGTTATATAACACCCACCATATGTACTTCTAGAGCCAAATACAAGACAAAACAAAATGTTGTCACTTCTTGTTAAGGATTGGAATCTTTCAGGGAGTAGCCCCCTTGTTTGGATATAACACCCAAGTATGTATCAACCTTCAGTATCAGAATTTACAAAATAAACCTATTTTCAGGTTCCTAGAAATATCAAAAAACATGATCATAACAACCACATGATAGTTAATTCGTTTCAGTCTGGTGTGCAGATATATAATAGTGAGACTCCCATTAACATTACCTTGTCTAATTACAAACCGTGTAATTATATTCTTGATTATGGTTATTTCTTTGTTGCACCATCACTAATACAATAGGTCTTTCATTACTGCACTGATCAATTATTTGTCTGAAATATATTGTTTCTTGTGGTTTTGGAATATGGAGATCCAAAACTTTGGATGCTTAACCAATACTTATATGAACTAACCTAACCTCTTGCATATGCAAAATTTTTGGAATCTTGCAAGAACAGGCTTTGCTAAGATATGTCTACCTTTCTCTAGGAAAGAAGTATCATAAGTACCATTTTCCTGTAGTATTTTGGCAGCTTTGTTCCTAGTCTTGCCCAGATTCCTGGAGTACAAAGACACTAGCTATCAAAAATCATCAGAGTCTAAACAAAATGAGTTTCATTTGATCCCAGCAATCAATGAAGGTGTAATGAGGGTTATACTTTTCTTCAAACATGCTTAATTCATGCCCAATTTTTTATCTGATTGGCTGGATTTTTGCCATAAAGAACATCTTCCTAGAAATATACTAGAGTAAGAGAAACTTAAAAAAGAAAATTTAAGCAATAACTCCATTATCGTAAATATATATTGAACTGAACTAAGCAAGCTGTAGGCTTTTCTGTCACCAAAGTAATTTTATAATTTTAAAATGCAGGTTATTCACATCCTAATGGTTCTTTTCCTTTAAAATATACATGAAGACTATTACAAATGCAGAGTAAATCTCACTGTAGTTTATAACAGTTTCACTATGCAGTAAATGAATTTTAATGGTCAAATATTGTCAGTAGTCCATGCATCCAAATCTAACTAACATCAGTGAGGGTTCCAGTGTATACTGAAAATCTTGTACTGCTACTGTATTCTTTCTATAGAATAGAATTAAAGAGACAAGGTGCGTGAGGTAATACTTTTTATTGCACTGACTTCTGTAGCTGAGAGAGGCAAGCTTTTGAGATTATATAGAGCTCTTCTTCAGGTGGGAAACATCTCAGAGTGTCACAGGGTGGTACAGATTGTTTACCATACGTAGTTAGCACATATTTCAAGGGACCATTCAAGGTGAAGTGGCCTGTTAACATCCCTGTAATTTTAGGGGACAAAGGAAGAGATGGAGTAAAAGGCAGTTGGGGGGCATGTGACAAAAGCACACAGGTAAATCCAAAACATGGAGACCCAGGAAAAGGGTCAGAATCTGGGGGAGCATGGGGTCCTATAGCAGGGATAGGAGAAAGACAAGAGAGAACATAAGAGGGGAATCAAATCAGTATCTTAGATGTCTGTAAACCAGTGGCGGGCAACCTGTGGCCCATGGGCCGCATGCGGCCTGTCACGGTAAGCCGCAGGTGGGCTGCCAGACAGTTTGCTTACATTTGCATGACTGCCCACGCAAGTGGCTGCGGTTCTTCATTCTTTGCAAAAGGGAGCTGTGGGAAGCAGCAGCCAGGAATGGTAAATATATATGTGCAAATATAGTGCACATATATAAAAAGTGAAACAAGGACAACCTGGGGAATTACAGACCAGTCAGCTTAACTTCAGAACTTGGAAATATAATGGAGCCAATAACTAAGTAATCAATTTACAAACACCTCAAATATAATAAGGCGATAAGTAATGGTCAGCAAGGATTTGTCAAGAATACATCTTTTCAAGCCTACCTAATAGATTTCTTTGACAGGGTACCATGCCTTGAGGATGGGGGAAAAGTGGTAGATGTGGTATATCTTGACTGTAGTAAGGCTTTTGATTCTGTCTCACATAACTTTCTCATAAACAATCTAGGGATATACAACCTAGATGGAGCTATAATTAGGTGGGTACATAACCGGTTGGAAAACCATTCCCAGAGAGTATTGATTCACAGTCAAGCTGGAAGGGCATATTGATTGGCGTCCCACAGGAATCAGTTCTGGGCCCAGTTCTGTTCAATATCTTCACCAATGATTTAGATCAGTGTTTCCCAAACTTGTTCCACTGCTTGTGCAGAAAAAGCTCCTGGCGGGCTGGGCCAGTTTGTTTACCTGCTGCATCTGCAGGTTTGGCCAATCGTGACTCCCAGTGGCCACGGTTCACTGCTCCAGGCCAGTGGGAGCTGATGGAAGCAGAGGCCAGTATGTCCCTCGGCCTGCACTGCTTCCAGCAGCTTCCATTGGCCTGGACCAGAGAACTGCGGCCAGTGGAAGCTGCAATCGGCTGAACCTGTGGATGCGGCAGGTAAACAAACCTGCCCAGCCTGCCAGGGGCTTTCCCTTCACAAGCGGTGGAACAAGTTTGGGAACCACTGATTTAGATAAAGGCATAGAGAGTACATGTAAAGTTTGCAGACAAATCCAAGCTACAAGGCATTGCAAGTGCTTTGGAGGATAGGATTAAAATTTAAAATGATCTGGAAAAACTGGAGAAATGGTCTGAAGTAAATAGGATACTCCAATTAAAATTAAGTAAATTTTAATAAGGACAAATGCAAAGTACTCCACTTAGGAAATGGACTACTACTACTATATACCTAGGATGGATTACTTCAGAAAGAAATCTGGGGGTCATAGTGAATCACAAGTTAAATATGAGACAACAGTGTAAAACTGCTGCAAAAAACCAAACATCATTCTGGGATGTATTAGCAGGATTGTTGTAAGCAAGACACGAGAAGTAATTCTTCCATTCTACTCCATGCTGATTAGGCCTCAACTATAGTATTGTACACAGTTCTGGCACTTCGTTTCAGGAAAAATGTGGACAAATTGGAGAAAGTCTTGAGAATAGCAACACAAATATTAAAGCTCTAGAAAATATGATCTGTGATGGAAGATGAAAAAATGAGTTTGTTTAGTCTGGAGAAAAGAAAATGAAGAGGGGCGATGAAAACAGTTTTCAAGTACCTAGAAGGCTGTTACAAGGAGGAGGGAGAAAAAAAATTTTTTTTATCATTTTCCAGTGTGATTTCATTTGAGAGCATAGTAATTGTCCGGTTTCATCCACAGATAGTTTTTATTGGGGCATTTAGTACACTGGATGAGGTATACCACATTTTATGATAGGTAAGTGTAGGATCCATGGATCTTGAAAGAGATGGTATGGGGGGGTATTGATCATTATAGCAGTGGAGATATGTCTGCAGGTTTTTCATTTTCATTGACAGAGCCTGAGTTGGTATGTCAGGGTCTGTGAGGAGCTTGCTTCTGATGATGAGTTTGGAGAGGTTGGGACATTGTTTGAGTGCCAGAAGAGGGGATGAAGGAAATATTTTGTTCAGTAATACTTGTAGTTATTTGATGATACCTCATATGGTTTCCACTGTGGGATGGCAGGTGACATCAGGACATGTGGTTGGAGGGAGTTTTATTTCTGTATTGAAGTAGGTTATCTCTGAGTATTTGGGTGGCCCGTTCCATGATGCAATCTACTTCTTTGGTGGAGTGTTCTTGTTTGTCTTGAGTGTTTTAAGGCAGACATTCCGAACTTTCTCATCAGAGCATATTCTGTGGTATGTGAGTGCCTGGCTGTAGATCACAGATTTCTTGGTGTGTTTGGGCTGCTAACTTGATCTATGAATGTATGTGTGTTGATCCATGGGTTTATTGTGTATAGTTGGCTGTAGGGTTCCATTGTTGAAGCTTCCTGTATCCAGGAAGTTGATCGAATGATCCCTTGAAATATGTGTTAACTACTATGCTAAACAATCTGCTCCACCTTGGATTTAACTGTGACATTCTGTGTACCTTCCTCAGACCTGAAGAAGAGCTTTATGTAACTCAAAAGCTTGTTTATTTCACCAACAGAAGTTGGTCCAATAAAATATATCACCCACCTTGTTTCTCTAATATCCTGGAACTGACATGGCTACAACAATACTGCATACATAGAATAGAATTGAATTTTGTAGAACCTGTTTGAAATAGATCACATGGAAAAGCTTTACAAAAAATGAGCAATCAAAATCAAAAGGAAAAATAATAGGTTTTACAGTGAGATGTAAAGGGGAGTTAGTGGCTCAACATGAGGCACAAGAGATATATTGGGTGTTACAAAAGGTAGTGCCCAGCTGCAAAAGAAACTAGAGAGGAGAATAAGGACTGGAAAAAGGTAGAGTGGCATCAAAGTGGGTGGGGGATATAGATGCATGTTAAAATTGTTGGGTGAGAAGTCACACACTCGGGTCTGGGACTCTGAGGTTTATTAATTCCAACCTGTATTTGAACCAAAAGCATACTGTGTGATTACAATAAATTATTAAAATATTATATCATTATTTATTATTATATTCATATTATTATTATAAAATTATTAAATAAACTAGAGACATACAGTAAAAGATAGTGAACAACCAACTTCTGAGACATAGATGGGTCACAATGGATTTTTCTTATGGTATTCTGCCTATCCTTTACAAACTCCAACATATTACATATTTGTTAGTTTCTCTTCCAATAACCATTAAATATTATGAAAATTATGTATCTTTTGTAACTCATACAATGCACATGCATGAACTCCAATTGGCATAACTTTTGCTGCCCTTGCTATTTTCATGTTATGTCTCTCTTCTAACTGGTTTATTATCCACTGTTCATGTATATTTGACCAGCTCATTCTGACCGTTTTCTCTGCACAGAGGGTTTTTCGGACTCCCCAATTTGTTTACTTGCCTTTTCCCTAATTACCTTTTAGCAGCAAATTTTGTGTGTTTGTTGTGTTTCAATTTAATCATATCCTGTGGTAAAAACATCCCCTTTGACCTATACAGAAGTTATAAACAAGTTTACTTAATAATAAGGTCACCAAGGCAACATTTCACTCATGTCAAAGAAACTGAAAACTAGGCCAAAGACAGCCTTCCTGTCCAAACTTATGCATCAGATACCAACATTATAATACATTTCCGTAGAACCTCCTGGTTTAATTGATTCAAAAGCAGATAGGAAGGTAGTAAGAAAAATTGGGGATTATATTGCCACTTTCCTGTGATACATAAACCCATGCCACAACATTCTGAAAGCCATGCTTATTAAAACTCCTTTGTAGAAGTAATTACTGCTTCTTCTCCTAGTTTATCTTAGCATATTAATTTCTCTTGTTTTAAATATTGAAAGTAATTAGACCATATTATAAATTCATTGTTTGGCAGTTGTTTTAGTTATTTAAATCAAGTAATTTGCCTGTATAACAAGTCTTTGCCACACAAACTGTTAACTAATTTATAGTCACAGTTTAAAAATGGTGAAACCATTATTAAGCTGTTAAAAATATCTGCTCTTTGGTTGAGAGCTTGTATGATAAACTTTCTGCCAAAAAGAGTTTAACAGCCACATTAATATAAACCAGTAAAAAAATAGTTACGAGTAAACCAGTAAAATAAATAGTTTTATTTTAAAATCAAAGCGTGATGGGGAGAAAGGTAACTTTACTTACAGGAATACCGTGATGTTTTTAACTTGTTGCAATTTTTTTTTAAGAAGTCCTTTGACCAACGGTACCTTGACAAGTATGTTGACCATGGCAAGGGACATCTTTTCCCCTGGATCAGATTCTAATCTGACAATTCACTGTCTTTCAAAACGATTATACACTTCTGGATTGAAGAGGGAAAAATAAAAAAGAGAGAACTATTTAAATATGATACAGCTTTTTTGCAATATTATAGGTGGCTATAGTCTTTGTTGTTGTTGCTGCTGCTGCTGTTGAAAGACATTGATGAGCCTGGATGATAAATAATTCCAGGTTTTAAGCACTAGATTACTTTGAATTTCATTTCCATTGCTGATCTTGAAATAGCTCTGTGAGACAGTAGTTGTAAAAGTATGTAAATTTCTCAATGTCAGCTGCTCAGCAAAGATTGTCAGCGGCAATATGAAGCAAACATCTGCAGAAGAAAAAAATTATTTTGAAATACTGTTATCTCTTTTAAAAATGTTATTTTGCATTTAAATGTTGCTCCCGCTTGAACAGATAAAATATCACATGCCCATGAGAATTTAGGGAACAGAGATAGGTTAGGCAGATTTTTCTCTATGGTATTTACCTCCATAAGTAGATGGGCCAGCTTCTCTTGTCTGACAAGACAAGGTTGCATTGTATAGCTGGAGATAAACCAATAGAAAATGTCTTTGTGTATGAGGGGAAGTGAGGTCAGAGAAGCAGTCCTACACCAGATGACTCTCTCCAGCCTGAGGTAAGGAGATGGAATGACTGAATTGGGAACAGGCATGGCAAAATACAGCTGCATTATGCCTCGTCCTCCACTGGCATAAATTAAAGCTAAACTCATGCAGTCACCACCAGTGACCTAGTGGCCTCCCTCTCAATGTATCTGAGTCTAGTTTGATCACAGTCAAGAATCTGACCCAGAGTTCAGCAACCCATATGATAAGATGAACACCATGATGGCCATTAGTCATCCATTTTTAACCCCTTCATATTCCACAGTACCAGATTATTTGTTTGCTATTCTAAATATAGGGGTAAAGTGAGTTACCTCAAATACCGCCATACGATAACTGTAACTATGTAGATTTTTAATGGCAGGCACTGCATTTTGACCATATCAAATGCTGCCATGCTTTGGGGTCAGCTCCAAGTGGATCATTTATGGAAACGAGGTGGCATCCTGGTAGGCAAAGTATTCTTGTTTTTTAACCATCTCTAGCCTCGAAGTTGAACAGGCAATTGATATCATTAATGTCATTTACGCCAAGCACATACAGACAAACCCTATATTAAATTGGGTTTTTACCCAGTTTATTAGAAACATGAAAAATACAAACACATCAGATAAATCCAGCACTGGTAAATGCAATAGCAAGAAACTTGTTCATAAGTATAACTCATGATAGCAAGCAGTAAGCTTGAGTGCTCTGTAAATATAGTAGATTCCACAAATCCAGAATGATATATGAAAAACCATACCTATGTTTGTTTTTTCTCATATTTCCAGCTTTCAAATTAGTTGGGTAGACAGAAAGCATAGATAACTACAGATGAGATTTGATTGCTACTCTATATTACTTACATAGCTAGATGTGACACATCATAAAAAGTATTTCTATACAGATTTTTACAGATGCAGTTTTCCAAATGTCCCACCTATTATTATAAATGAGACATTGCTTAATTTATATTATTTGTGTTTATTTCTTCAACGTCTACTTCCTGAGAAAATACTTAGCTTTGCAATACCTATTTCCACAGCAATATAAAAAGCAAGGTTGATAGTGGAATATTTCACCTGAGCCGTGTAGAGAATAGGTGGATCACATCATGCATCTCTGTGCTTAAGAACTCATAGTATACAGTGTTCTCTAATATTGTTAAATAAAGAATGTAAAGATTTAATTGCCCTCTCCCTCCTCATCATTTTAAACTATATTTTTTAAAATTGGAATAGAATAAGGAACAATTTCTATCATCGGGATGGACGTGCAGTGAATTAATCTTCCCTTCCTTAATTCAGGAATTGCAGGGGCTGTTTTGGCATGGACTGTCCTCAAGCCTCCTGTAACATGTGACTTTGTTGCAAGAGACATTACAGGGTTGCAGAATCACCAGGTTGAAAAATGAATTAGGCATGGGGGCTGCTGCAGAGATAGTTCATAGCTGGTGTAGAGCCTTCCTTCTCTATTAGACTTGGACTGAACGGCAACAATGAATCAAGTCCCATATACTTGAATCTTCTCCCATTGATGTCAATGGGAGTTTTTTTCATTTTATTTAGTGGGAGGAAGATCATGTTCTGTTCCTTTTTAATTAGAAATCTTAAAGATTGAGGTTAATACTAAAATATATAAAATATAGATCATATCAAACATCTTTCCTATATTTTTCTTGCCTTTTAATAATGTTGTCTCACTCCCACAACAGCCTGGCATCTTATATAATCATGTCGGTGTAACTCCTAAAACCTCTTAAATAGGTCCAGCATCGAAGAACCTATATAAGGAGCCCTGCATATACAGAATGGGGAAGTAGATATGAAAGGAGAGTGTCTATTTGGTTCACAGATAGTAAAAATCCCAAATTTTACATTGGAGGCAGATATTAGGCTTTGTCCACTATTCATTCCCTCTACACATCCCACATACTCTTTGGATGGAAATTATTTATAAATACTTGGTAATTTACATTTTAATCATTACACTGTACACATGTAGATGCAGATAACAGAAAGCAGGAAGGGGAAGGAAGAGACAAGGGAAAACAAAGTAGTGCATTGTTGTGGCACAAATACCTTTGTATAGAACATTCCTCCTTCCCAGGCTAGTATAAAAGATGTCTAAACCATGACTTTATTCATCTTGGTTCAAACATATTTAACAGGTAACAGATTGCATATGCTTGGTTCATGCAAGGGAAAAAATAATTAATTTACAAAATCTCTTGTAAACAATTCTGAATCCCTTATGTTTTCAGTTACTCTTTGCTCCCTGACCTAAGTTGGATAAGCACATCTTACTTTTCCCCTCAAGGCCAAGTTCTCATAGTTCAGCTTGCTACTTGTTATAAGCCTGGTCTAAGGAGTTCCTAGTGAAATTACTCCTTGCACATTTCATTATAGGGTGTCTCAAGTTGTTTCGTGTTTTCATCAAACATATTTGTAACTTCCACACTGCCACAACTAAAACACTAACATAAGCTTCTCCGCAATGCCAACAAAATAGAACTAATGTAAAGTTTCTCAGACAAAGCCATTTTGAAGATAAGATGAACTAATACAAGGCAGATATTTTTTCCAAATGTAAAATTCAAGTAAAGTTCCAAAACAACATAACTTTAAAACTTCTTGAGGCAGCTTCTCCAGTAGTGTAAATCAATGTAGCTCCAGGCTCCTTGTTTCCTTTTTAAAAATTTCCCACAAAAACACAATCCTAGGATGAGATGTAGCATGCAAAATCCCCAGAAATTGTCTTCTTCTGGGTTGTGATTTTGTATGTGTGTATGTGTGTTTTATATGCTACCTCCCAAGAAATGAAAACATTTAATAAAAGTTCCCATTTACTTGACCAGTTTAAGAGCTCTAATTATTTTACAGCAGAGATTTTCAATAATCTATACAAAAGCAGATGAAAATATATTTGTCAAACAGCATCTTTAATTAATATCTGAAATGAGGAAGATTGGCAGATATTTGCTTGAGATTAATATAATGTTCAGAGGGTTGAATTAATGATATTTGTTATACAATTCCTGAGTGTGTTGCATTTATCATTGGGGAAAAACAATGAGGCATGTAAGTGTTTTTAATGTTATCCATGTAGTATCATTGTATTTTTTATCAATCCTGTGTCAACCCAAGTTGCTAGACAATAATAAAGATAAATCAACATCTGACAGAGCTTTGTAGATACCATTCTAAATGACTGAGGAGGACACAAAAATTTGTCATACTGTCTAATGCTTAACAATTAAAGTAATTCAAGGACAGTTACATTTTGTATGGGCTCTTCATCATTTCAATAGCTTAAAGCCACAAGGATAGTTTTAATTGTTTATGTGATGTATCACTTGATTGTCTCCTTCACTCTGCACCAAGGAAGAACAGAGTAAATTAATAATAAGTTCAGGCACAGCTGAAAACTAGCTGCTACAGGATAAGATTGATTTATATCTACAGTGATGAAGCCTGGGCTCCAGATAAATAAGGAAGGAATATAAATTTTCTTCAATATCTCTCAAATCAGAATCTAAAGTTTGGTATTCCAAATTTCGGTTGATACAACAGACTTTGATATATTATACTTGGCTAGGAATACAATTGAGTGGGTTAACACTGAAAGTAAAAGAGCAGATAGAAGTTGAATGACTTTCCAAAGTGTGTTCTTTAGCTCTGTCACACATTTATATGGAGAAGCAGGTACTGAGTTTCAACACAAAAGTAATAATCAAAAGTAATGAAGACAGAAATAGCTTGCCTCCAGCTAGACCAATGGCAAGGTTAGATTACATCAATTAAACCAGAAAGCCTCCAAGATAAAGTTCATTCCACATATTACAAGCTTTTTCCCCCCATTCCAAACAAATGTCTAGTTTTACATGCATAAGGCAGTTTCACTGTAACTTCATATGCCTGGCAACATAATGAGGTGGGGGCAGGGAGTGGGGAAGGAATCTGCTAAAGTAGTATACAAAGACATCAGACAATGTAAACTTATTTTTAAAAACAATCAACAACAAATAAAATATTGAGGAAAAGTGAACTTCTTTTAAATATTTAGACACACTTGTGAAATTATAGTCAGTATTTTCTCAGCTTTAAAACAGCAAGCTGCATGACATTTTCTCTTTTGAAGTGCGATTACCTTGCAGTTATCTGAGAGAAAGCTCTTTCTCACTAGTCATTTTTTTTGTCCTAAGGCTGATGAAGATGGAGAATTTGGGATTTTTCCAAGTCTCTATTCAAGGCTGAGGTGCCATTTTCTTTAGCACTCTGGAACAAGAGCTAGCCAAAAAATGGAAAAAAAGAAATGAAAAATGTTTCAAAGATAAATTAAGGGATGTCCAAATGTTTGTAATACTATTTAGTGATGACAAAACTAGTAGTAGCAATACAGAAGACACTGTGTGTGTGTGTGTGTGTGTGTGTGTGTGTGTGTGTGTGTGTGAAAGTAGGGTGACCAGATAGCAAGTATAAAAAATCGGGAAAGGAGGTGGGGGGTAATAGGTGCCTATATAAGAAAAAGCCCTCAAAATTAGGACTGTCACTATAAAATTGGGACATCTGGTCACCCTAGGGGAAAGATAACCAGCAATGAAGGAAGATCTTTGGGTCACATTTGTTATAGTAGTATTGGAAAGGCTTCAAAAGAAGATGAGGGACCATGAAAGAAAAAAATATTTAAAATCCCCACAAAGTTTGTAAATATAAAGTAAAACACAAAGTTAAGATAATAAAATTTTAAAAAAATGTTTGGTCAGTAAGTTTCCTTGGGACTAGGGGGTGTTAAGTTATTACTCCTGGGGGAATTCTGAGTCTGCTTGTATGCATAATTAATGAGCCCTGACGATTTTTATTTTTTTGCATAGAAAAAAGCTTCTGCTGAAATGTTGATGCAATTCCACCTTTTGCCCACCAGAGGACGATGTGGCACAACAGCAGCAGCAGCTCCCAGCAGAAAATAGCTTGTGAAGTTCTGAGTTTTGCCCACCAGAGGGCACTGTGGTGATAGAACAAAGCAGCAGCTTCCTGCCAAAAAGGGAAGAGAAAGCCTGCGGTGCCCTCTTCGCAGCAGGCCAGGTCAGGAGACAGGGGCTATGGGGAGACAGCATGGGGTTCTGGGGTGGGGGTCAGACAGATGCTCATAAGGGCTAGTGAGTGAGGACAGACTGGGGCAGGGGCTGAATGGGAATGGAGAAACAGGGCCACAGGAGCGAGGGAGGTGCAGAGACCCACGGGGATAGGGAGAGGGGGTTCAGGGACACAGTGACAGACGGTGGCTGGATAGGGGCACAGAGACACATTGGGATGGGGGAGGGGATACAAGGACACATAGGGACATGATTTTTGATTTTTTTGGCACAGAATTCCACCAGGAATACAGTTATGCACAGAAAAGAGAGATTGCAAAAATCATTTATTACCTCAGAGATTTTAAAAAAAAGGGGGGGGAGGAAGTTCAGAGGTGTAGCTAAGTCCAAAGAGTTGCAGGGGAAGGTAAGCATGCTTTGTGCCAATCATTTTTCAAAATTATAGTCATACGTGTTCTGTTTCTTTTTATCTAAATCTACCTCAAATGGAGACTCCCATATTCTTTATATCCTGGAATAAGCTAACTGATCCCATCTGCTAGCATGACTCAGAAATATTTCCCCTGCACTTTAATACACAGATTAATAACCATATCTTTTTAATTTCAGCATTCGGGAAATCTTAAAAACCATAATTACACCAGAATACAGGAAATCTTAGAAAAAAAACATTTAAATTAAGGATAATTCAATACTGAATTTCAAAAGAAAACTCGTACCTATGAGCAGCATGAATATGTCAAACATATTTCCACAAATATTATTTTGAATTTACATCCCCTTTGTGTTTTTCTTCTGTGAATATTCTAGCAAATGTGTTTAATGGCAAGAAACATCTCCAAAAAGTCAATTTTAAGCAAATTATTTCAGAAAGTAAAATTTGAACTTATAAAGACAATTACTGAAACCAGAAACTTAGTTCTCAGGACTATGCATATCCAATCGGAGCTAGATCATCACCTGACAACTTTTTCTGAGTAGGGAGCGGCATGTAGTTCTAGTGCCCCAAGACCAGCCCAGGAAGCAAACTATGATTCAAAAAGTCATAATCTCACATCCAGTTTCCTCCTGTGCTCCAAAGAGGAAGTTAAGTGTACAAGTCCTATACCCTGCACAGGGTACATCGCTTTGTGTACTTAAATTGGTTGGTACACTGAATGGATGGAGCCAGGGTTCTGGTCAGTCTCCATCCTGTCCCACCCCTTTCTGCCCAACTGTGGGTGTGTATAGAGAATGTAGTGGTTTTATGGAGGCTACTTCCCCTCTCTCACTGCAATCCACAGTATTGGTAGCCCATGCCAGATTGTGATAGGGCATATTATATTCACCTGTGTGGCTGCATAGGACTAGTGGTGAGCTATCTCTTAGAGCTACGTTTCTCAAACTTTAGCAACCTGAGGACCCCCATTTTGATTTAAAATTTTTCAAGGACCCCCAAGCCTCCCGCTCAGCCCCAGACCCTGCCCCCACTCCACCCCTTCCCCCAACGTCGCACCCCTACCCCATCTCTTCCTGCCCCCGATCTATCCCTGCCCCTCCTCTTCCCCTCTCCTCCCCCTCTCTTCCTCCCTCCCTCCCAGTGCCTCCTGCACACTTCTGAACAGCTGTTTCCCGGCATGCAGGAGGCACTGGGAGGGAAGAGGAAGAGTTGATCATTGGGGCCCATGGACTCCCTGGACTACCCTTGTGGACCCCAGTTTGAGAAATGATGTTTTAGAGGATTATCATAACTTAATAGGCCAGCCAAAATATCAAATCTTAACAATGAACTGCTCAGAGATAACCTTCAAAGGCAGAACTATTTGAAGAACTTTTTCTGTGAATTGAATACACTTGAGGAAACTGTGATCTGTTTATGGGACAAGTTTTAAACGAACAGGTGAAATTTATCAGGGGTGAATTATTAGTCACCCACTTTATCTATAATATGAAATAAAATGTTGATAAAACAACTTATTTTGACATCTTGAAAGCAAATGTTGATACAGCACTACATACAAGATTTAGCAGCACCAATGAACACATAACAACACAGGAAACTCCACAGAGGATAATCAATCTAGTCTCATAATCTGCTGCTATTAATGCCCTGTACCTGATGCTTCCAAGGGTAAAGCAATACCAAGACGAAATCATGGACAACTTAAGTGAAAATGGGAGGGGTTTTTTTACATTCAAGAAGGCCAGGATTTCATCTCAAGTGTTTTGAATGTCATATGCTCATATTTCTAATTATAGCTCTTAATACAGAATGGCAGCAGTTTTTCAAAATTGCTCAGCACCAGTATCTCTCAACTAGTTGCCTGAATGGGAGCTGTTGGGTACTGAGTCTTCTAAAAAATCTCACCCAAAATATTTAACATAAAGGATTTGTCAGGGATAAGATTCAATCTTGGATGGGCAAAACAGGAGAGCTGCAGCTGGTACATGTCCCCACTCTCATGACTTCTGTGTGAATGTGGGGCTGGGCTCAGCTGAACTAGTTAACCTTTTGTGAAGAACTCTGGCACCTCTGAGAAGTTTTGGGGAATAGCTGGATTGCTAACCTTGAGCAAGAACTACGTCTAGGAAACAAGACACTCTGTACTTCTTGTGCTTGGACTTGGCTTTATTCTTTATGTTTATAGTCTCAGAGTATAATGGCTCAAACTCTGTTGTGCCAATTATTTTATTGTCTGTGGTTGAACAGTGGGCCAATCTGTTTGAGAACCAAGAGATATAAATTTGCAAAATATGCAGAATAAAACACATGCACATATTACTCTATTCCATGCTTTTTATTTATAGAGAGTAGGAATCCCTATCTTTCCTCAAGAATCTACAAAGTTTACTTAAAAGGCTTAACCACTATGTTGACTAACTACTAATACTGTTTATATTTATCAGTGGAAAGTAGAGAGCTCCTTGGATTCCCCTTGCCTCAGTTTGTAGGTTAAATAATGACAGACAGGGGATCTGGAATGAACTGAGCTATACATGTGAAAAAAATAAGGAGATCTCAAGGGCTTTTCTGCTTTTTAAAATAGCAAGCACAGGCTATTAGTTGTGAGACATCCAAGCAATTAAGCTATGTAAATGAGAGCAGAAGCTCCACCTATGTAAATGAGAGCAGAATTTGGCCTCTTGTCCATCTTGTATGTTTAATACTTTATTTAATAGTTTGTTTAGCAAGAGAAACCCTATTAAGAAGCGTTTCCTCTTCTGAGTATGGTTATTATATACTGGGGGCTGGAACTGAAAATTTAAAAAAATAGGGAAAACCTATATCTCATATCATTTTAAGATTTTTGTGGCATATAATTGTGATAACACCTTTACAATCTTAAACAGGACTAGTTTATACTTTGACAAGAAAAAACAGATTAAGGGTACCTTGAATGTTTAGAACAGAAAAGATAAGTAATGATGAATTACCAGTGATAAGAGGTAAAGACTATCGAACAATTTCCTTCAGACTATCAAGTCATTATTTTTATTGTATATATTGTATTACTGAATCTTCTATAAGACTATATCAGTTCTCTTTATGAAATATTAAATGAATTCAGAGTAGAATAAATTCCCAGGTTTCAGTCCTTGGCACATAGCGGGCAGGCATTGATTTTATGATAGCCAGTACAAGGACCAGAAGGGAATCTGAATTGGGCAATCTAATTTAAATAGAAATTAGAATTCCCATGGAGAGATTCACAAAACACAAAACACTCTTTTTTTTAAAAAAAAGCAAAGCCCTCAGATGTGTCAAGGGATGTACCTTTGATTTTGATGCAATTTGATTGGTAATTCATTCTTAAAATGAAGTGAAATGATAGAAAAAACTTATTAGTATTTCTCGGGTGTAGAGGAGCAAAGTTTCCTCTTTCTGCACCAATCTTTCCCTTACCTAAGTCCCTGTTTCTGGAGAGGACATCTTTATGGTATCATTTATTTGTCTGAGTTGCAAACATAACTTTTTGGGTAAATAGTAGGGGAGGTAAATATTAGAGCTTCCCTAAAGACAGAATGTAAGACATTTCTATATATATTTTGTACAGTGTTCTACTCTAGAAATAGGATTTCTCCTATGGGATTGAACGTGCCTTATTTTTAGTGATACAACTCACTTTTCAGTGTGGACTTTTCTTTATTCATACTCCAATTTTATAATTTTACTTGTATGGTTTATAGAAGGCTTATCCAAAAAGAAACTCACTTAAATCTCCACATACATGATGTCCTATCAACCTATACCCTAAAGGCTAAACTCTGCTATCCTTAGAGTAGATCTTTAATCTGTGAGTTACCTCATTAAAATGAACTGAACAATTCACAAAGTAAGGTACTATACAGTATGTGTAGCGAAGGCAGAAATGGCTCCTAAATAAATAAGTGAAGAGGATTATTTACTCTTCTACTTTTTTCAATATTCTTTCACAGGGGCCAAATTCTGTAGTCCCCACTCAGGGGCCCTGTGTAGAAAAAATGGACAGAGGAAATCTAAGTTGAAATACCTGATGGATTGATGTATCTGAAATATTTCTCCCTTTAAGGGAGAGAATTTACCAACCTTCTGGCATATGCTGGGAGCTTGTTTCCATAATCCATAAAGAATCCCTAAATCAGTGGAGAAAATGGAGGGTATCGTTGCAGATGTGGGAGCCTTCAGGCATCTGGACTCCTCCACGATGCTTGTCTGTGGAACATTCTGTCTCTGGCAACACATCTCTTTCAGGAGCCATGCTGCCATTGGATGGCGCCTTTCTGGCTTAATGGCTGGGGAATGGAAAAGATGGAGTAAATCTCTAAGAGTTTATGCTGCTTTTTGTATTTTTGCTTAGCAGCCTGCAAGTTTCTGAGTAGAATAAGTTTAGCAGAAATAGGGATTGAATAAAGACTGCAAGATTTGGCCCTTAGTTATTTCTTAGTGATTGCTGTTTAGATATACTGATATTCTATTTTATATTATGCAATTTCTCTCAATTTGTTACTCATGTTAAGACCGTGGTCTGCATTTTTTAAATTAATCAAGTTAAATCACGCTATTTCTCCAGTGCTACCTAGGTTCAGCCCTAGCTTCTCTCACACCTTTAGAATTTAACTCATACATAATGAATTTTCCAAGACTATTGCTCTCCATTGAGATTTTTTCTCCCTAGTCTCATTTCACAAAGCTGGATAAATCCGGTGGAGCCCCAGTGATTAATTGGTTTGGAGTTGCCCCACCTTACTTATCACTTCTGCCTCACTGACCCTGAAGTAATCCAAGATAGCAAGTACATGGCCAATAATAGATGGCATCAGTTAGTGTCTTTTCTGTTGTGCACTAAGTAAAAATTCTTTTTCTTGACTGGCCTCTTCCACTGTTTGTTTTAGCCTAAAATATTCTGATATTGTTCTTCATATTTCTCTTCCTGATTTATTAAACTCTTTAGCTATATTATTATGTTCTTTTTTTGTATGTGTGCATAAATTTATAAAGACACAGAGAGAACATAGAAGGGTGTCATGCTGTGTAACGGTTTTATTGACATGCATTCAGACTGCATTACTCACAAGTGGTGAAACTATGAATGAGTTTTGCATGTCATCCCAACAGAGTGTCATTAAGATCCTTCTACCATCCTACAACATCATATTCTGAACATGCTACACATTTTTACAGATCACCATTCCCTGTGCTTTAGAATTTTTTAGAATTTTTGTCTTTTTTTTTTCATCCTTCAATCTTTAAATACCCTATTTATCATGAGTACAATGGTAGAGTCTCAGAGGGACCCATAAACTTTGAATATGACCTAAAATAGCTTTATTGTGTTTAAAAATATCATCAATTTAAGATGCTATTTCACTTGGCATTCCAGGGTGGGAAGCAAGTGCTATGTATGCCATAAAAAAAGGAGGGATCCCACTATAAGACTCCTGTGACTAGCTTTGAATACCATGAAGATGTCAGATCTTAAACTTGGCATTTAAATACTATGTTTCCCATCCTAGGACTCAACCTGTTTTATTGTGGTGGAGGGGGAAATTCACAACTGCAGGATAAGGAAACATATCTGGCAGAGTGCTTAAAATAAATCCTATGCAAGCTTGGAATCACACTCCATCTTCAAGTGTAGATGTAGTCAAAAACGAACCTTGTGAAGCACTTTGAAAATTTAAAATATTTGAGTAAATCCGCAGGAAATGGGTGAGTGGGCAGAATACAGATGTGAAGGTTAAAGGTGTATGATAAATTGTGAAATAGATATTTTATTTACTATTTCATATTTCTTTGTGATCCAGTGTGTGTATGTATATGTTCCAAAGCTTCCAGAGCTGGAGGCTTCAAGTTAGGCTTCTAAAAATCCATATTTAGGTTTTTAAATCCATATTTTGCCTTTAAATAAAACATGTTTTTAGGACCCTATCTTCAGGCACCCATTTTTGAAAATTTAGTCCATAAATATTGTGGAGGCTCTGGTGACTGGATAGTTAGAGGTGAATTGACATTTGCACATACAAGCTGACTGGCATGTCTCTGTTTCACATATTAATTATTGAACTTTGTCTCCAAATTTGTCATAGCAATACTTCTAAAGAAAACTGAATTTTCCATGCAATATTTTAAAAATATGTCCTAACTTTTGCATAGGAAGCATTTAAAAATACTCCCACATTGAAATCTTATTCTTCCCACTTGTGCACACCTTTCTTTGGGTTTCCTTTCTCTAACTAAGTAACCACAGTTCATTTAGAAACTCCAAACTGCACACACATAACATCTGATAACATCTCAGACCCAGGTTACTTTTAAAACTTTACAACTAAACACAGAAAGAGTTATTATCCTAATTCAGCATAACCTAACTGAACTACAACTAGAAAAGACAAAAGGACCATTGAGACCCATCAGCTACACTGAGGGGAGCAGCTGTCTCTTTGACAAAGCTGCCAGCTACTGGAATCTAACAATTTAGAGAGATTTTCAAAAGCGCAAAGGGCAGTTAGGTGCTCAACTGCCATTGAAAGTAAATGGAAGTTGCCACAACTCCATTTGGCCCATCTGAAAATCCCATCCTTGGAATCTGATTCTGCCTTTTCTCCTGCTACTCTGTTCTGGCTCCTATTAGTAAGAGAGAAGGGGAGTTAAACAGCTCTGCTTTAGGCACCGATGGATCACCTGACAGAAGTCCCCATCTGATGGATCTGAGTATGTTTATTGTGCTGGAACTCCTGCTATAACTTTGCTAGTCATTTTAATGACTTCCTATGTCTTTGAATGGAGACAAGTTATTCTAAATTGTTGTTAAGAAATGTTGTGTTCAGAACTAGTCAGTAGATGTGGTGATATCACAGCATTTGTCAGTACTACTTCTACTCATTGGACCTCTGCAATACCAGTGCCCTTACAAATATAAGGAGTACTTGTGGCGCCTTAGAGACTAACAAATTTATTTGAGCATAAGCTTTCGTGAGCTACGGGGGGGGGGGGGGAGAAAGGAGGAAAACCTTTCATGATGACAAGCAAGGTAGACTATTTCCAGCAGTTAACAAGAACATCTGAGGAACAGTGGGGGGTGAGGTGGGGCGGGAGAAATAACATGGGGAAATAGTTTTACTTTGTATAATGACTCATCCATTCCCAGTCTCTATTCAAGCCTAAGTTAATTGTATCCAGTTTGCAAATTAATTCCAATTCAGCAGTCTCTCTTTGGAGTCTGTTTTTGAAGTTTTTTTGTTGAAGGACAGTCACCCTCAGGTCTGTAATTGAGTGACCGGATGGATGAGTTTTCCTCCTTCCCCCCCGCACCCCCCCCCTGCTGCTGGAGATGGCTCATCTTAAGTGGTCACTCTCCTTATAGTGTGTATGATAAAACCCATTGTTTCATGTTCTCTGTGTGTGTATATAAATCTCCCCACTGTATTTTCCACCAAATGCATCCGATGAAGTGAGCTGTAGCTCACGAAAGCTTATGCTGAAATAAATTTGTTAGTCTCTAAGGTGCCACAAGTACTCCTTTTCTTTTTGCGAATACTGACTAACACGGCTGCTACTCTGAAACCTTACAAATATAGTTATACTACAGCTGAATTGCCAGAAGGGTACTAACACATTTTATAGAACATATAGAAACCCAGGACCCCTGCCCTGAGAATGTACTGTCTAAGACGCTCTTCCTGCAATCAGAGCTATAAGGGTGGACCCTTGTGTCTGTAGGGAATCCTACTGAAACCAATGAGATTAATCACATGTAGAAAAAGAGTGTCATTATAGGGTTCACAAATATTTACACATGTACTTAACTTTGCTCATATCTGTAGACCCATTGCTGTCCACGGGCTATAGGTCAGCTGAGAAGCATTCAGACCATAGAAGTCAAGGTGTAAATTGCCTTTGTTATGCAGAATGATGGAGCAGAAGTCCTGTTAATGTGAATGAAAGCTGTGCAAATGTGCATGCACTGAACTGAAAAGGGACCCTAAAAAACCTCCCCACTAGTCTATAACCAGAAAACAAATGTATACAATGCAATGCTTCTGTGTAAAAATGTTAATTCATTTAAATGTTTCACATTAGTGATTTTCCCCAAGACGTTCCAGACCTATTACTTTAAATAAATTGGGACTCCTAGAATTCCCAGCAGTAATTATGCAGATTGGTCCCATAAGAACTTTCATGAACTTTACCGTCTCTGTGGACATTTTGCTCCTGTGCTCAGCCCAGATGTCACTCATCAATGGAAACAGTCTCTCAGAGGTACAGTAGTATGTGAGAATACCAGCACAAACTAAGTGAGAAGTCTCAAATTTTAAGAGAGGATGTTATTTATTAAAAATTATTGAAAATCTTTACCATTTGTCATAGATTCACGCCTTTCTCTTTCAAGTCTCTCAGTGCCTTGAAAATAACATGCAGTTAGACAGAAGGGTATTTTTCAAATATCAATTAATTAACAACTCACATTATCCAAATATTGTTATATCATAAACACCTATACTTCATTTCAAGCCTCATCCTTCAAAGTGCTGAGCACACTTTTGGTATGTCTACTCTGCAAAATTACACTTGCAGCAGTGAGTCTCAGAGTCCGGGTCAACTGACCCGGTCTTGTCCTACAGGACTAAAAATAGCAGTGTAAATGTTCCCACTTGGTCATCTGCAAGCCACATCCCTCACTGGGTTTCACAGCACAGACTCCAGCCCAAGTGAGAATATCAACACTGCTATTTTTAGCCCCATAGCACAAGGCCCAGTCAATTGAGCCCCTGGCTCTGAGGTTCACTGTCATGAGTGGCTTTTTTGTAGTGTAGACATACCTTAGCCACCATTGGCTATACAAGGTGTTGAAGGTGCTCAGTGAGAAGCTCAGCATTTTGTAGGGATAAGCCATCTTTCTGTAAAGGGACTGATGGCCCCTTGCTGATATTTAATGGTGTTTCTTTTGTTTTTTTGTTTTTTTTTGGGGGGGGTGGCCATCTCCAAATACCAAGAAAAAGGGGATGGGCCAAAGAGAAGTCAAGATCCTAAAATTGATAGTCCCCAGAGCAAATAGAGAGAGGCCAGCACTCCCAATCAGCTGGATTGACAAGGCAGACAGGCCAATGAGGGAGTCAATAGCCCAGGGACCATTCTCCATGAGAGCTAGGCTGCCAGGGGCAGAATAAGCCAAGGACAGTGCAGCTACCAGAGCTGAGTTGGGGAGGAAACAGCAGGCCATAACCTGAAGGCCCAGAGCAGCAGCCCAGAGCTGGGGAACCAGAACAGCAGAGATCAACTCAGAACCGCAGAGATTAACTGTGCCAGCGGTGAGCCAGGACCGAGCTATAGTGGGAAGCTGCAGGGCCAGGTTTGGGATAGTGGAAGGCAGGTTGTGCTACAAGTAATACTGGAGATGAGAGTGGTGAGCGACTGGAGAGAGTGCAGTGGGGACCCTGTGCAGAGAGGCCAGCGGAGGGAGACATCACCAGACAAGAGGGCCTTGAAGGCTGGATGGGGTGGGAGGACGTGGACCCGACAGGAGGGCCAATACTGGGGAGAAGTGTCCCACCATATAGATCCTGAAGGCATGTCGCACCACTGAAGCAGGTGTCTTATATGCAGTATCACTGCAGCACAGCCAGGTCCTGGGCAGGAGTCCTGGGATGTATAAGGAATAGACTCTGAATTTTCTTGAGTTGCAGAGACTGTTGTTTACAGTATTCCCATGCCCATCATGTGGGGTTCCTGGATACTTTCACCTTTTCAGTTTTTCCCTTATTCATTTACAGTTTCTGATTAATTAATAGTATGTGGCTTAAACTCAATCACTGTAATCACTAGGTCAGGAAAGTGGCTGGTGAGGGGTGAGTACCCCGGGGCAGGGATACCCTAATCTCTGCCTTGAGTGACCCAGGGTGATATTGAATGTTAAGCCCCCTTGGGATCCTGGGCCCAGCCTTATCAGAGTTACAAGGACTCCATCGCATGGGGCAGAGGAAAAGGAGTCCTTGAGATCAGACAGTCATCAGGTAGGGAGTTGGGGTGGGGATTCAGATCCTGTCACCATACAATTCCACCAGGGTAGGCAGAAAAATTCCCCACAGTAGTGGGACCATTCCCCACTTACACTTCTTTAAAGTGTCCCAAGAATTAACAGCAGTTATGGTGTTAAGCTGGTCAAAGTATTCAATTAACTAGGAACAATTTATTCCTGGGGTTGGCCCCTTTCTCTAATCATATATGGTTTGTGAACTGCCCATGATTTTTCCAAATCTGTCAGAATTGTTTGATGAGATCTTTTATTGAACATATTTGGGTATTTGGGTGTTTACATATTAATCTACAATCAATAAGAGAAACTAAATATAGTGGGGAGCACTTTAGGGAAAGACTTAGCAGGAGATAAGCAGGCCTATACATTTTTAGTATTTATCTGTGTATAGTTTCTTATATAGCCCTCTTCTCCTCTCACTCATTGATGTACTGTTTATCCTCACAACACTCCTGTAAGGTAGGGAAGTCTGTTATCTGTTTTGCAGATGGATAACTGAGATACAGAGAGACAAAAGGGGCAATTTGATAAATGCTGGCACTCTGGCCCCAGTCCAGCAAAGCCTCAGTCAGTGGGACTAGATACATGATTAAAGTTAAACATGTGCTTAATTACTTATTTTTGAGGCCAAATGCTCCACAGCAGGGCCTGTGCTAGACCTATTGGCACCCCAGGCAAGAAGTGTCTTCAGCACCTCACCTCCATTTGCTAAACTTTTGAATATCTTATTGTTTATTACTTTTGTAGCCCATTTCATGACTGTGATGCATGATGTGCATGCATGACTTATTCCTATCATGTAAGATGATAAGTTTACATACTAATATCTGTAAATCTGTATTTATTCATGGCATATATAAGCACATACAAAAAATGTTTCCTCTAAGCCTATAGAATCTTTTTTAATTTTAAGTATAATTGAAATATGCTAACATCAAGAAATTGAATTGTGCACCAACATTGTGTGGACCAGTATTAAATAGTGTTACAATAGTGACAGCCTTAGAATGTTAACCCTAGTCCTTTAGTTAAAAAAGGTTGCTTTTCTCACCTTTGACCTCATGAACTGAAGTACAACATCAGAGAGATTCAATGACTACCAATTGCATTTTCAAGTGATAAAATAGCAATGTCAGTCTTTCATCAGCCATCATCGATCAAAGATATGTTTTAATGAGCTGAGCTTTGAAAAGCTGTGCTCAGTACCCACAGCTGTGTCCAGCATCATGAGCAGAATCCTCAAAGCTAACCACACATTAGGAAAAGTGTCCTTCAGCTCTGCATCATGAATGAATTGGAGAACTTGGAGTGAAGAGTGCTTCCTATGTGGCAAAATGTGACAGATGTTGATCAGTTTGACATAGAGGTTTTTATCATTTATGTCCAAACATTCCCGAGGTGTCAGCATCTGGTGAAGGTTCATACAATTGTTCAAGAGTGTTTTCCTGTCCACCAGCATCAGACTAAGGTCATACAAAAAGGCCTAAGTATTTTTGTGGTACTTCATTTGTCCAAACCTTTCTTCGAAGGACACTTGAGCAGTTTCAATGAGTGAACAAAAAAACTTCCTCTTGAATTTTTCTTCTGAATGTCCTATCACCTCATGTCTGTCCTCCAAAATATCTCTTCTTCTGATGAATCTGAGTTTCTTTGAAGACACACTCAACTCCTCAGTTTGCCACCATTTTTGTGGCATCAGTGATGCCTCCTTCAAATCCGTTGTCTCTGTAGGCCACAGCAAAATCAAGGCAGCATCTCATCAAAGTAGTAGCGGTTGTGATGTCCATCAACTGAGTTTGTAATGCCTTGCTTACAATATTTTTAGAACAGGATCAGACATGCCAAACCTGTGAAAAAAATGCAGAAATCGGGCTTGTTTTTGGCTTAATTGACTTGTGAGTTACTTGTTGGATAGTTTTTGGCTTGTAGCTTGTTGCTTGTTGTAGCTTGTTGCTTCTTTTTTTGATTGGCTCCCAGTAAGCAGGGACAAGGTGGGGAGAGAGTCATGGGTGCTCACCACAGTCCAAGACTGCACGCCAGGGGGATCTAGTCACATAGAGTGTTGGGGTTCTTAGGGACTGGCTTGTTTTGGCCTTGTTTTGAAATGAGATTAGCTTGATTTTTTAGGTTTCAGAGTTGCAGCCGTGTTAGTCTGTATTCGCAAAAAGAAAAGGAGTACTTGTGGCACCTTAGAGACTAACATCCGATGCATCCGATGAAGTGAGCTGTAGCTCACAAAAGCTTATGCTCAAATAAATTTGTTAGTCTCTAAGGTGCCACAAGTACTCCTTTTCTTGATTTTTTAATTATTGTGAATGTCGGGGTGCTTATTTACCACGTGAAAGTTGGCAACTATGAACAGGATATCATGCCAAGCCACAATTGAGACCAGAAATTGAAGTCAGTGATCTGGTTTGCCAGGATTTGCACTTCAAGTCAGATTCCGGCCTTCACTTTACTCGACTGTCCCAATAAGGACATTGCTGACAATGTTCTAGGATGTTCGAGGAAAATGTAGTTCTTAGAAAGTCTGGGAGGTTCCATGAGACTCTACAAAGGTCCAGAACATTGTAGGAGGTTAGTGAAAAGTGAATCCATATATGGAATATCTGAAACCTTTTACTTCAAACATTCTATTTTACCTTTTGTCATTAACAACAATAATAGCACCCAGCACATGGCATCCCCCAATACCCAAGGTGGTCACCTGCCCCTAAATCTGGCCCGGCTCCAGAGGATTGAGCATTAAATTATTTGTTTAAGGACAAATAGGAAGCCTGAGCAGAATTGGGAACAGGACTCCTATAAAAACACTCAAGAATGCCACTCTTTCTGATGCCACTTTGCTCCTGTGCACAGCCCGTTTGCCACTCATCAGTGAAGGCATTTTCTCAGAGGCACAAACATTCTCCTGCATGCCCAAAGGTTTGCATTCATATGCAATAGCCATACTGAAATGAATAAAAGATCTTCCCAAAATATTTTTTTGCACACAAAGACTGGTCACGTAAAATGGAAAAAGAAAAAAAAAAACTAGATTGAACGGTGAGTGGGATTTAGCAAACAAGCTTGCAAATGCATTTCCCTACTATTTGCAAGATATCATATTTCATTGCATTTCAAGAGCTCAGATGCTTTGTGTGCTCTCTGCTTAGTTAAGGAACAGTATATAATTCTCATATTAGAAAGCTTTCAAGTGAGCTGTAGCTCACGAAAGCTTATGCTCTAATAAATTTGTTAGTCTCGAAGGTGCCACAAGTACTCCTTTTCTTTTTGCGAATACAGACTAACATGGCTGCTACTCTGAAAGTTGATTCCTGGTTTCAGAGTAGCAGCCATGTTAGTCTGTATCCGCAAAAAGAAAAGGAGTACTTGTGGCACCTTAGAGACTAACAAATTTATTTGAGCATAAGCTTTCATGAGCTACAGCTCACTTCATCAGTTGCATTCCTGTTAGCATAGCATTCTTTCTATACAAGAGAAGCCTACATTTCTTAAAGATTCTTAGGTTTTGGTTTAATGAGGGAAGGGAGGGGATAGGCAGCTAAACAGGCATATCTCTAAGGAAATTTAAAATTATTATAAGGAATTTTGCTTCTTATCAGAGGCATAAATTTAATCCTATTATAGGCAATGCCATTGGGAGGGGGTGAGGCTTCTGGTTGGGGGTGCAGGCTCGGGGATGAGGCTGGGGATGAGTGGTTTGGGGTGGAAGAGGTAGTGCTGGGCTAGGGGATGGAGCTGAGGGATTCAGCATGTGGGAGGGGGCTCTGGGCTGGGGCAGGCAGTTAGGCGGGCGGTTTGGGGCTCCAGCTCGGGTTGCAGGCTTCTGGTGTGGGATCATGGATGAGGGGTATGGGGTACAGGAGGGGGCTCCAAGCTGGGGATGAGGGGTTCAGGTTGTGGGAGGGAGCTCAGGGCTGGGGAAGGAGGTTCAGGATGTGGGGAAGGTTCCAGGCAGCACTTACCTGAGATGGAAGTGGCAACATATCCTCTGGCTCCTATGTGCAGAGGCCCATGCCCACAAACACTGCCCCCACAGCTCCCATTGGCCATGGTTCCTGCAGAGTTGGCACTCGGGGCGGGGGCAGCACATGGAGCCTCCCTGGCCATTCCTGTGCCTAAAGGGCCTCATGGACATGTTGCTGCTTCCGGGAGCCGCATGGAGCCATAGCAGGCAGGGAGCCTGCCTTAGCTCCATTGCTCCGCCAACTGGACTTTTAATGGCCCGGTCAGCAGTGCTGACTACAGCCGCCAGGGTCTCTTTTCAGCTGGGTGTTCCAGCTTGGAAGAACTGGGGAAAGTCTTAGCTGTGCACATCCCAAAAGAGCAGCACCCGGAGCTGAGCTGGTATGAGGTGAAAACATACTACAACCAGTAAAGGACTGTAATAATTTTTTATTTTAGGAGTGAGTGTGTGTTGCGGGTGGAGGAGAAAGTATGTGAGGAATTGTGACTGGGACAATTTATCTACATGCCGGTATCATACTCAGGTTGTTTAACAAAAACCTCATCTAGCCGTGATTAATTAAGCTGTACAATATCATTTTTCAATAACCATTACAACCATTTGTCAAAGAGATAAACTGAGGTACCAAGATTAAACTAATTCATGGCAGAGCTGGGAATAGAATTTAGGAGTTCTAACTTTGTCACCTCCTCTAACCTTTAGACAACACTCCTCTCTTCCCTCATTTTCCCTCTCATCTATATGATTGTACAGACCTTGGTTTTCTTTATATTTATTGTCTTGGCATTATTGTGAGTATGATATTCACAACATTCTTTCAGCTCTTATACAAGATCACTTTGTTCCCTCATCTCTCACTATCTCTCTTGCTGAGAATTTTGTACATAATGTGCCAGCACAGCATAATAGACTAATACTGTTATTAGCCCTGAAGCACTGTAGGACAATTATAACATTTTAAATGTTGTTATTGAGCCAATTTCAGTTGGCCCCTGGGAATAGATAAACTAAGATCTTAAACAAACAAAATAACAACAACAAAAACAAGAAAAACCTACATTCTTTCTCCACCAACTTAGCTAGTGATTTCCAAGTGTATGGCTGCAACCCAGTAGTGGCCAGTATGCAACCTACAAAATCGCAAAATCAAAAATAACTGTGCTTAATTCTGGTTGACAAATACTTTCATACCTATTGGCAAACAGTCAGCTGCAGTTGAATAGAACAAAACAGCAAAGTGCAAAGCTCAGCCAAAAGCCAATAACTGTTTGCCTTCTTTCCCCACTGAAGCACACTAAGGGGCTGTGTCAAAAATATGTTTTCTATATAGTCAGATATATTTTTAGATGGCCAAAATACATATTACTGCATTATTATTATTTTGTCTGTACTTTCTCATTAAGAAAAAGTATTTCACAGGCTGCCACTTCAGAGCACAAAAATTTGGTGGTCAGAAAGGAGATTTTTAGAAGCCATGCATTATGTTTCCCTAAACTGCCCAAAAAGGAAATAAACTAGGGAAATTGGGGCAGCAAGCATCAGTGGTGGTGTTTGTTCTTAGTATTATTTAATTTGTGGTACCATCAAAGCAAGCACTTTGCAAACACTGAAAAACAGACTATCTCTGTCCCAAAGAGTTTACAATCTAAAAATGATCATACAAAACATAACCGAGAATATAGTAATCATGGAGGTGAATAATGTCTCCATAGGGAGGCCAGAATCTATATTTTGACCCCTTCAACAATCTTTTAAAAGGAAAATAAAACAGAAAAGATATTAGGCCAGATCCTCTGCTACATTCAAGGAGCATACAGTGAGGAGAGGGGCTGTTTGAAAGGTAGCAGGAAGTTGTTTTCCGGCCCAGTATCTTAGCACAACTTTGAACAGTATGCAGTTTACTGCAAATTATGCCAGTTGCCAATATCTCCAAGGAACTTAAATGACAGTCACAACTTGGTAGAAGTAGGAAAGCCCAGTCACCTGCCCTTTGTGTGGCCATATCACCTATTCTTACAGCAATGAGTAGGTGACTTAGAAACTGTTCCACTCCCATGGCCTCTGTTTAACTGTCTCCATGGCCAGATTCCAAAGATTTTATAGCTCAAAATGGCTAAAACCATACCCAAGAATTTAGTCCATCAAGTGTCAAAGTGCCATTGCTAACAAAAAGTCGGTTTACAGAGAAAGGTATAGACAACAAACTCTGAACAGGTGTTTTTTGGTTGCTCTTCTTCTTCTTCCGTTGGTGCAATAGAGCAGCACCTCTGTACAGAAGCAAAGCTACAGTAGCAATGCAAATGTCTAGAGCAGGGATCGGCAATCTTTGGCACGCAGCCCATCAGGGAAATCCAGTGGCAGGCTGGAACGGTTTGTTTATCTGCAGCATCTGCAGGGTTAGCTGATTGCAGCTCCCACTGGCCACAGTTTGCCATTCCAGGCCAATGGGGACTGTGGGAAGTGGAGGCTAGCACATCCCTCGCACGCGCCACTTCCCTTAGCCCCCATTGGCTGGGAACGGTGAACCACAGCCAGTGGGAGCTGTGATTGGCTGAACCTGCGGATGCTGCAGGTAAATAAACCATCGCAGCCCTCCAGTGGATTTCCCTGACGGGCCACGTGCCAAAGGTTGCCTATCCCTGGTCTAGAGGTTCTAGTAGCAGCTTATAGACCAACAAAGAGTTATGACAGTGAACCATATAATTCAGAAGGAAGCTTTCAAAACAAGTATCCATCTACTTGTCTGAATGTAAGTTTAAAAAAATATCCTTCAACTGCTGTCAATACTTTCTGAAACCAAATATTCTATGTACATGGACAAAAAATGTTGAGCCACTGCTTTTTTACCAAATAACCGAGTGACCATTGCCATCTTCCTAATACAGTATTCAACTTAAAATTCTAGACCACATTCCTTTTGTTGCTGGAGAAATGCCTCAGGAAGGCTTCAGCAAAAGTTTCTGGATTATCATAATAAACGTACGTCTTGTGGTATTCCCATCTTCTTGTTTCTACCTTGTCTCTACCTACCTAGTAGACATTAAATTACTACTTTAAACCAAACTGTACTATAAAATAAGGGAAGTAGTAAGTTACTGGTGCAAGCTCTCAGTTCAAGCCTTTTGGTTTCATGCCTTGAGCCAAAAGAAAAGTGGATCAATAGGTTAATACAGGATTACTTTAAATTATGACATTATTAGTTTTAGGTTACAATCAAAAATGCAAAGTTTTTAGAAAAAATGATTGAGCAAGGTTCTTTCTAATGTCCCCCCATTATGAAAAATACTTCATAATGGCAGAATGAGAGAAAAAAAACTGGAAAAATTCTAGAAACATATTTTCTCAAGCATTTTGATTATATACTTGTCATATTAGGCTTTCTATTTTTTCCCCTTGTTCGTTTCCTAGACCTCTTACCCTTTCTCCTCCCATGGGCCCGGCTGCCCTTCCAGCAACAGTTTTTGGTCCAATGGTCCCATTCAATTCACTTTCGTTTCAGAAACTAATTAGAGAATAGTAAAAAGTCTTAAAGTTAGTTTGCAAAATAGAATGATAGTTCAAAGAAGCTGGAAAGTCACAAAAAGCTAATAATGGGAATGTTATTTTCATGGGTAAACATAACTCTCACTCCCACACATGCTCCTTTTTCTTCCCCTCTTGCTAAGCTCAGCCCTACTGGGATCCTTTAAGGTTTTTCTCTTACTCAAGAAATTTGCTCAAGAGCCCTCAAGTAGGTTTTTAATTAAGCTTTTCAATGTCAATTTATGTTTAATAACTATCTGGCTCCTTTCTGTTGCTCTGTTGATCACTGCAGCTGGGTTAGAAAAGGGGACAGCAGTTGGGTATATGTTTATATTTGAGGTGGTATTGGGGTGATCTAACATATGAGGAGGATCTGTATGCTCACTAGGTAAATTAAGTGTGCTAGGGGAAAGTAGTAAGAAGAAAAAGGTGGCATAATAGGAATACTACATTTTTGCTTTTATAATTAGATGATGAGATCACAGCTAAACCCCAGTGGACTCAAATAATGCAACAAGTCATCACTACATGCTTTTGGCAGTCACTGTCTCATTATGTCTCTTATGATGCCGTTCGGCCATTGCAACTGCAATTTCTTCACATTCTTCAGAAAGGCTTTAATCTATTCTGTTATATTTGTTTACCCAACTGTTTGTTTGCTAATCTACAAAGGTGAGATCAAATTTTGATCAAAACATCCTCTTCTGATTGATTTGGGGAAAAAAAACCCTCCAAACTTTCTAAACTATTTGACAAGCTGTCTAGATTTTTGTGTATGTGAAAAGTGTCAAAGTTTTTATGAATCCCAAACTTCTTTGTTTTCTCTTTAGTCATAACGCTGGTCTAGCCAGCAGGGGACACTGTGAGACCATGTTGATTGATCATTCCCTAAAGAACCATTGCATTGATTGTCTAATATGCTTTGTTTTTAAGTAGCCTTATTGTACTCCACAAAACACACAGTGTTCACCCTTGAAAGCAACTTTCCTCTTTGGTCTCTTTTTCAGAGTGTATCTTAAATGAAAAATATATAAATAAATAACCCTAAAGTGAAATTTTCCAAATGCTGAAAAATAAGCCCCTCAAAGCTTGCAAGCTTACTGCCAATTGCCAAGTAGGCTCACCTTTCCTCATATGCTTTAAAGGGACTCATGAATCATAAATAGTGAGCCTCAAACATTCTGCAGCAACTCTTCTGAATAAAGCAGCAGAATATTAAAATATTATATGCAATGGGGCAGCACCTTTTTGAAAACTGTGTAAACAATGAAAACGAGATCAGTGGGCTGAACTCATTTTCATCTCATTTACAATAATTTAAAAAAAAACCCAGCTCTTTATTTGTTTTTACACAAAAGTACTCTATGATTATCATTTAAAAAAAAGAACTTGTTTGTGTATTTTGACAGGTTTCAGAGTAGCAGCCGTGTTAGTCTTTATCCCCAAAAAGAACAGGAGTACTTGTGGCACCTTAAGTACTCCTGTTCTTTTTGTTTGTCTATGCAGTACAAAGCTGCAATCAGACTAGTAATTTAATCAGAGAGACAGGATAGGAAACCAAGAGACAAAGGGTGAGATTCATGAAGGGATTTAGGAGTTGCAACGCTGCACATCACAGATCTTGGCACAACTTTTAGGTGCCTAGAGAATCACAGGAAAAACACTGTGATCCACAAAGCTGAGTTAGATGCCGGCTCCCTGTAAAATGATCAGGGAGAGACAGGAGCCTAGGAATGTGATCCACAAAAGTCAGCACACTAGACACTTATAGATTCCAAGACCAGAAGAGATTGTGATCTGAAAGTCTCATCTCCTGTATAACATAGGCCATAGAACTTTCCCAATGTAACTCCTAGAGGTGGGAAACTGCCTACACTAGCCAATGGCAGATGCTGGCAAGATGGTGTATGCTAATCCCCGCCAATCCCAGAGAGTCACCAAAGTCCAGGCTCCAGAGAGCCGCAAATCTCCACTTAGAGATTCATCAACTGGAACCAGCCACCTGGAATCAGGTGGCTTAGGCATCTGAGGGAATGAGTTAGGTGCCTGCTTGGCTCCACATAAAATGCCACAGAAAGAGAAGCCAGTGGTGGTGCCCACCGAAAAGTTATAACTTTTAGCTCAGTGGTTACAGTGGGCACCTGGGAGGGGAGAGACCCAGGTTCAATTCCCCACCTGTCTGCCACAGTGGGAGAAAGGATTTGAAAGGTGGCGGCGTCCACAGGAGAGTGCATTAATCACAGAGCAATGGGATCTTCTGACATGACATCTTCTTCAATCTCTTCTGTTGAACTGTGGTCTCATACTTGCATGTTCTCTTTCTGGCCCAATGACTATGTAAGTATTTATTCACAGAGGAACAGTTATTGGTCCAGAGAGTGAATGGTTCTTTCACTCTGTCTTTTCTTGAATTGTTTGAGAGACTGTGACAATGCCCTGGACTGGGAATGTGAGTAGTAGGAAGTGGCTCAGGGAGGCAGCCTATGGAGCACTCCAGGGTGCTTGATATTGCTGCTATTCATAGGGCTTTGGGTCAGAGCTTTGTAGAAAGGGAGGGCCTGGGCTCCCATACCAGACAGCTACAAGAGTGGCATAAACTCCTTCCTCGCTTAAGATAAGGGGGATAGAGACATTGTAAACCCTGAGGTAAGAGTCTGAGGCATTCAGGAGCCCAGAATTGGGCCTCAAACTCATTTTGCGGGGATGCTGCACTTCTGTACTTCATTGGACCCTATTACCCTAGCAAGGGGTCAACTTCAGTGGTGACCTGGCTAGGACTCTGAGTTATTATCTACCAGAAGAGAGACCACCACTTTGCCAGAATGACCAGTGTCACAGGATGCTAGAGATGGAGAGAATTGTGACCCAGGAAGGTAGCCACTGGATGGTACCACTGGTAAGCCCAGCCTTGTCACAGCTGGTGGAAAATGCAGGCATGGTTCCAGGCTCAGGTCTAAAGTGTGGGTTGTGGGGGAGTGTGATGAGGTGAACTCACACCGCACTGGATGGAGAAGGTCTAACTTCTCACTGAGGGTAAAGGAAGAAACACCACCACGTCCCTACTGGGCATGCTCCAGGTGTAGCAGTATAGGAGGGAGCAGCCCAGAGCAGTCTGGACTGACCGCTGGAGAGGAAGGATGATGGATTATTCTTGCTGGCTCCTGCCCAGGAGCAACTGGATCCCTGGTGCTAAGACCCAAGAAGCCAGAGGTGCTAAGACCCTAGAAGACGCCCAGATACCTGTGTACACCCCAGTGAGGTCTGAGCTATAGGGAGTTCCACCAGCTGAGGAACCTGGAGACCCCAAAGACACATAGACTGCCACCATGAGTATCACAGTTGGAAGTAGCCCGGGTGTGTGTTTGGGGGATAGCCATTGTCCCAATAATGGTCAGTGTGTTGCGGATCCCCACTAATTCAGTGGTGGACACAGTGACTGGGACCTGGTGGAGCAGGGAGGACCTGGGTCCCCCTACACTGACCATCACCCACCCCCTTAGTGGTAGCCCAAACACACAAATGACTATACAGTCCTGCCCTGGAGGGCAACTATATATATGTTGGCAGCAAGGCCTTATTGCCCTATGAACCCAGGGTATCTCTATTGACTCTGGTTACTAGGTCTCACTGCCCTGTGAACCCTATCAACTCTAGCCACTAGACCATACTGCCCTGAGAGCCCAGGTAATTCTATGGACTCTGACTGTTAGACCTCACTGTCCTGCAAAGAAGGGCTACCCCACTGACTTGAGCCATGAGACCTACTGCCCTTTGGATAAGGGCAACTCTATTTACTTTAACCCTTAGGTCTCATGGCCAAGAGACAGAGGGCAACTCAAAGAATGGGTGAACTCACCCGGCATTGGACGGGGCCCCCAACCCCATCACAGGCAGAAAGAGAAAAGGGAAAGATGTGGGAAAATTGTCAAGGTGGCTGCTGGACAATCAAAACAGGTAGCCCAACAGCAGCAGCAACAGAGTCAGCTGCCCCAACAAATAGTCACGCAACAACAACAGTAAGCATCAATAAGAACAGCAACAGGCCTGATCCTACAAGTGGTGACCCTCTTGCAAACACAGGGGACATCTATGAACGTTGCAGTGTGACCTCTGAGAGTTGTTCCAGCCCCACATATTCTGCTAAAGGTCAAAGTCAGGATATGAAGATAACCCAGAAGCTTTTCTTGTCATCTTTGAGAAGGTCACCACTGCATGCCGTGGCCACCTTAGCATGGAGCTGTTCTGTTGGCACCATATCTGGCAAGGACAACTCAAGCTGCATATTGCAGGTCTCAGTACTGTAGCCACATAAGATTATGCATGGGTCAAAGCAGCCATTCTACATGACCTTGACATCATAGCCAAAATCCATCAACAGCACTTTCATTGGGGCCAGACTTGAGCAGTAGCCCAGAGCTTTATAGAACACTGTTGATGATGATGCCAACCCAAAAAGTGAATTGGGGAGCAGGTGGCTGAACAGATCTTGTGGACCAGTTCATGCAGATCCTCCCAGCTGGGAAACAGGAGTGGGTGTTGTAACTTAGACCCCAGACATTGGCTAATGTGTGAGACTGACAGAGAATTATTGACTGCCAAAGGTCAGATCCCTGAAACGTCATGGTCTGAAGTTGCTTATCCCAAGTGATTACTGCCTACAGCCAGGCAAGGAAGGCAACCTCCGGGAAACTGACAGGTTTCAGAGTAGCAGCCGTGTTAGTCTGTATTCGCAAAAAGAAAAGGAGTACTTGTAGCACCTTAGAGACTAACAAATTTATTTAAGCATAAGCTTCCATGATCTACAGCTCACTGTGAGCTGTAGCTCATGAAAGCTTATGCTCAAATAAATTTGTTAGTCTCTAAGGTGCCACAAGTACTCCTTTTATCTCCGGGAAACTGTACACCTGGTCCAAGCCCACTGACAATCTGGCCTCATGTGGACCAAAAGACTGAGATTAACTACAGCTTCAAAGAATAGTACTCCCTCTGGGCCTCCAGTGCCCCTCAGGAGAGCAGTGGTGATTGGGTTCATTGAGAGGAGGCTGCTTTGTGTGTGGGCAGTGGGGTCATTTCCACCACAACTGCCCCTTCTCGGACTGCAACTATGAGCAGGCATGGACAGTTAACATCAAGGCTTAGAGAAGAGGCCCAGCAAAAATATTAGTCTCATTACAGGACAATGGGGTGGAGATGCCAGGACTAAGAGAGGCTACAATCTAGCTTTGGTTAGGGAACAGGCCTTGAGCGCATCTCCAAAAACACTGTCTCCAATGTATACATGGAGATATATGACCATGTTCCATAAGGGAGGTGCAGTTAGCAGTGGGGAACCATTGGGTCTTGGCCCCAGTTCTAGCCTATCCAGTAAGTCTTGGCTGGGGAGTTGAAGTATTTCAGGGAAATCATAAAATCGTAGGTTGTCTGTCCCCCAAAGTTGACTGAATCACCCTGAGAGACTTCTAAGTCAAAGGCACCTGAATAGTTGGAAGGGATTAGAAAGACAGAAGATCCCATAGAATAGACCTCCTGACCAGCACAGAATTCCCCCTAGCCTCCTGCAACTGTGAAATCAACAGGAACCCTACATCCCTTGCACTTGGACCTGCTAGCATAAGAACATAAGCACAGCCATACAGGGTCAGACCAAAGGTCCATTTAGCCCAGTATCCTGTCTTCCGATAGTGGCCAATGCCATGTGCCCCAGAGGGAATGAACAGTACAGGTAATCATCAAGTGATTCTGTCACCCATTCCCAGCTTCTGGCAAATTGAGGCTAGGAACCCCATCCCTGCCCTAGTGGCAGATGTGGACTTTAGAGATTAACAGAAGAAAGACCTGATAGTAAGCAGGGCACAAACAGCTCACCTAAATGACAAAGTGATCAACCCACAACGGATGAAACAGTGGTCCTGGTTTGAACTTAGAGAAGAGGGGCTGTACTGCATGGCAAAGGACTCCCAAATGGAGAAATGAGAGCACAGGTCCTGGTCCTGAGGACATTCCTGAGGCTGGTCCATGCAGTACATTGCAGAGAACCTTTGGGTCAAGAAAAGAGACTTGAAAGAATGGCATTCAGGTTTCACTGTCCAGGCATACATAAATAAATTAAAGACCACTGTGCATTGTACCCTGAATGGCAGCCATCTTAAAGATCTTTGACATCATGTAATCATGGCCAGAATCCATCAACAACAAACCCCAAAGTTACTGTTAGTGTATCTCGCAGTAGTGAGAGTACCTTTCAAAAAGATTGGTATGGCTCTGGTAGGGCTGCAGGGAAAAAAGCATGACTGGATACCAGCACATCTTGTTGATACTGGATTATGCTGCATGGTATTCCAAAGCCATCCTCCTCTTCTCAACAATTGAAGTGACCATCACAGACCAGCTGATGAAAATCTTGTTCAAGTAGGAATACTGAAGAAAATACTCACTAACCAAAGGACCAGTTTTATACTGAAGTTAAATGAAGATTTGGAAGAACCAAGACATCTTCCTTATCATGCCCTTCCCACTTAAGCCCAAGCTTGGCCTGCAGCACCCATAGTCTATGATCTGGAACCAGTGTGAATGGGGGAAAAATTCTAGTCCAAACAAAAGTAGCAAATAAAGTGACTAGTTAAAGCTTTTCCATCAGCATTTTCAGCCTTGCTGGGTTGGACCCACCTAGCCTATCGTCCTGTGAATACAGAGCCATGAAAAAGGTCAGTTCTTCAGCCCCTCCTGTCACAGTCACAATAAAATAGCCCCATGGGAATGCCCCAGTCACAGTAAAATTGCTCCCCTGTGGGTCCCCTGGGTAAACACCATCATTGTATATCGCTGATGCCTATGAGGCATATGCATGGAAAGGATTTTGGGAGGGGTTGAAGGTGTGAATGTGGAGCGAAAGATTCCTTTGCAGGTTGCGAGAGGCCAAAGGGAAGGAAGCAAGAAAGGAACAGGTTAACTCGACGATCCAGCTAGGTCCGAAGAAAAGAAGCTGACTCAAGCCACCCAAGGCCAATGCACCCAAGCAGAATCTCTGATGCCAAGAAAGATGAGGGCCTGGATTCCAACCCCGATCAGCCATGAGAACAGAGCAGTAAACTGAGCAAGACTGCAGGGGATTGCAAAAACTAGTGAGAATGCGAAGGTCAGCGAATGGGAACATAACAACCCTGAAGCCAATGTGTTTTGGAGAAGCCAAGGAAGCCTCAGAAGGCAGGTTTGGACTGGTATGGAGAGCACGGGGGACAAAGGTCCCTGGATGAAATGCCCCCAGAAAAACTCAGGACTTAAAACCCTCCCAAGAGCTGAAGCAAGTCGGAGATCAACAGCGGACACTGGACGGCTTATGCACAAGACAAAACTCCTGTTCACCTCTCCCCCTCTTCTTCTTATGGTACACCCAATCATGGCCAGCCTCTGGTAGTACGTGTGCGAGTATGAAAGTGGTTTAGGGCATGGGGCATTAATGCTTCCTTCCTTCCTCTGAGTGATGTGTGGAACCTCCAGCACTTTCCGCTATTATTTTATTATTGTATTAATAAAGCTTTAAAATTTAGACCCTTGGTGTGCTCCTTCATCTCCTCGCCTAAAGATCCTGTGGCCTCAGCCTGATCACCTGATGCCCCAGGCAGATTGGTAACATAAATCTGTTACACTCCAACAAAAAAAATATGGGAGACAGTCCACTGAGAACTATAGGCTGTGTTCGATCCCATAATCAATGGAGAAGTTCCATCTTACTTGTGACAAGGCTGGATGGGTCAACTTGTTTGTTCATTGACTTCCTGAAAGTAAATGCGACACCTACATTTGATGTGTCCTCTATGCCTAGGGAGGATGAGCTGCTGGAGAGTCCAGGGGACACCAAACACATCTCCCCCTTTGACCCGACAAAATGGTATTGGCAGATCCCTTTGATGACTAAGTCATGAGAAAACACAAAACAAAACAAAACCCCAAAAAGACACATTCTCCACCATGTCTGCCCTTTATCAATTCAAGACCAAACCAAGTGGTCTCCTTGAGGTTGCATCCCCCTTCCAATGCCTAATGAAATGGGCACTGTGGTCTCATGGAGAGTGTGCTATGGCATACAATTACATAGTCATTTACATACAATTGGAATAAATATATGAGGCATGTCACTGTTGTCCTACAAACTCTCAAGGAGGCAGAGTAATTACTAACCAAGTAAAATTTAGGCTGTCCAGCCAGAAAGTGACTGATCTGGGCCATTCAATGGGAAGCAGACAATTAAGGTTACTGTTTGGCCAAATTCAAGTCAGCATAATCCCTTCTCTGGGCCCTCAGAAAACAATTACAGCACTTCCTGGACCTACCCAGCTATTATAGGTGCTTTGTGCTGAATTTTGCTACACTTGTGGTGCTCCTGACAGAAGTAGTGAAAGATGCAAGTCTGGAGAAAATTCAGTCATCTGAGGCCTGTTACGAGTCCTTCAGAACTGTAAAGCACCAGCTAAGTCAGGAGTTAATCCCCTTTCACCTAGACTTTTTGAGACAATTCATCCTTGAGATGGATGCCTCTGATGTACACCTCAGAATAGTCTCATTTCCTTTAATGAAAAGGAAAACTGGTGGTAATTAATTGTTAGGAAACTCTTTCCTCCTAGTGACAGACCAGGGCCACCTCTGCTGGTAAAACACAATGAAAAATACTAACCCAAGGACTATGCAAAGATACCTCTCTTGGCAACCCTAGTTTCCAAATATTCCACGAGCAAGGAACGGTCACAAGAATATAAATTTCTTCTCATGGAAAGGAGCAGAACAAGGAACCTGAACTAGAGCCCCAGTCATGGGCTGTAGGGGGAAGGTATGTGAGAAATAGACAAACCCTTTATTGGAATAGGAGAGATTACGGAGCAGTTCTGGGTTCAAATGGCTCTGCCCCACCAAAGCTGCTGAGCATGCTCCCACTGGAGCAGGAGTTTAAAAGAAAGCCAGACAACTCATCAATGGTGTAGAGTGGGGATAGCAGATAGAATAAGCAGATCCCAAGAGCTCCTGAGTAAGGGTATAGTGGGAGTCCTTGCTGCAGAGAAGGGGGGTCTGTAAGCAGCATCTACCACAGACCTCAGAGGAGGGAGTAGTCTGTCCTTAATGAAGAAGGACCCTTCACTCTGTCTTTTTATAGATTGTTTGAGACACTGTGACAATGCCCTGAACTGGGAACATGGGTAATAGGAAGTGGCCCAGAGAGGCAGACTTGAAGCACTCCATGGTGCTTGATATTGCTGCTGTTCATAGTACTTTGGGTCAAAGCCTGGTAGAAAGGGAGGTCCCAGACTTCTGTACCACCCAGCCATCAGGGTGGCAAAATCTCACCCACATTCTTGAGAGAAGGGGGACAGAGTCATTGTAAGCCCTGAAGGATGAGCATGAGGCATTTAGGTCCCAGAGTTGGGCTGCAAACTCCTTTTGTGGGGATGTTAGACTTGGTATTTCGTTGAACACTGTTACCCCCAAAAGAGGTGAACCTCAGTGGCGTCTTGGCTGAAGGGCTGATTTACTATCTACTGGAAGAGAGACCACCACCACAGTGGTGCGACCAACAGCAGGGAACACTACAGCTGGGGAAAAGTGATGATCCAGGGATCTAACCAATAGGCATGTTAACCGGTAAATACAGCCTCATCACATGTCCTTTAAGAAGAGTCATGCACATATGTATATGTGCTCGAGGATTGTACAGCATGGGCCAGAAAAAACACAGAAGGGATGTCTTTCTCCTCCAAATGTTATGTTTTTTTTTTTGCAATTCCTATAAAAGCCTTTTGAATTTCTATATAATTCTACAGAATGAAACCAACAAGAGTTTTCCAGAACAGTAGAGGTGCTTCAGACTAGTTACCAGCTTTTTTTAAAAAAAAAAAAGTCATTAAAATATAGAATTCTTTCAGTAAAAGACAATTTCAGGTAAACTTTAGCATCTCGTTTCTGATATATTCCAAAATAAATAAAATGCTTTTCTAATCCATTATCAAGTCCCAGGAAGACTGTGTAACCATAGCAACATTACTTTTCATTAAAGCAATAAAAAGGAATGGCTATGGTAGTTTACAAAGGGTCATAGAACATGGGATTGAAACTGGAAACATTAAAAAAGTAATCCTATCCACGCCTTCTCATTCTGATCAATTTTAAAAATGCTGTCAGATTAGATGTGAAGTTTTATTTTTTTCTGCTGCTTTCCAGATTGATGCCAGAGTGGGTGCTATAGATTATGGAGCTCTAATGTATATAACACCACTTTTGTTATCCAATCATACTAGTGAGTATGATAAGCAGAGGAGAGGAGAGGAGGATTATGTCACAGCTGGAGATAACATTACTGTATAAATTACTATTTAATAACTTCTGTTTTCTGTGTTTGGGAATATATCTCTCAATTTTACAATTAATGTTCTGATGAAAAACCACAGTAAACTCAGTTGTGTAACTAAAAAGCCAAAGCATTTTCCTGTTATTTTAAATTGTTCCTTTCTGAACATACAATTTTCGATCATGTTTTATAATTGTCCCATAGAATAGAACAAAAAGGCAACCTAAATGATTGTGAATTCTCCATACACACAAACCGAAAATATATTGCATTCTCTTGATTCTATACATTTCAAATGCACTTGGCATTAGAATAAACACCTTTGTACTTAAAATTGTAATCTCACAACTAACAGTTGTGTGTTCACATTATTGTGTAATTGAATCAGATCCAGCAGACATTGTTTTACAAGAGTTATCATGAACTTCAGGAGAGATTGATCCAAACCTTAGTCCTAGCAACTATCTGAGTGGAACCCAAAATTGTTACCTTTTTGTTTTGTTTTTGTAATGGTTTTGGTAAGAAATTAAATACAGTCCTTTTCATGTTTTCTTTCTGCAGATTCTTTTCTGGTGACTATCTGTGATGAAAATGTTGTTAGTTTTCTCAATGAAGGCTTGATCCTGCCGGCTGCTCAGCACTCCTGTGAAAGCCAGTGCTGAACTTGACTTGAATGGGACTACTCATGTGGTGAAAGTGAAGCACCTGAGTATGTGCTTTGATGGTTTGGGGCCAAAGTGGTCAGCACATTACATGACTGAGCCTTTAACCATAGTCTTTTCTTCAGCCCCTACAGGGTGATCTCTTGCTCTGTAATGCAAAGCAGCTATGGTTCACCAGTAAATTGGTCCCTTAGCCTGAATGACTTTTATTTTAGCTTAAGGGAAATAATTATTTGAGAAAGAATAAGTTTCCAGGAGAGAGCACACTGTCTCTCCCCTCTGTAACATGCTGCATCAGCTCTGCCTCACAAAATGTCAGCTGCTCCTATGGATGGGCAGCCTCTGTACCAATGTATACATGAAGTACAGAGAAAGCATACACATAACAGTTACAATAGATTCATAGACCATAGTGGTAATAGCCTTTTTGAGGAAAGTGTGGTGAAAGTGCAGCGGGGAGGGGGGAATAAAGAGAGTAAGCATAGCAGGGTGTTAGACTCTGAGAACCTATCATCATCAGTAAAGAATCTTTAACAGAGTGCTAGCACAGGCTATAAACTTTGACTCCATATTTTCCTGTTTGTTGAACTCTAATAACCATAATCCATTTTGTTTACTTTTTCAAAATTATATTGTTGTTTTCTATCACCAACTGGACTTATAATCAATGGGTAGGACCAAAAGCAAAAATTCAGTATATTTTATTTCCCAGAAAAAATGAATGAAACTCTTTTCCTTCACCTTTTAATTAACACTTTGTTTTTGGGAAGGGTACAAAGAACATAGTAAATATAATTAATGATGACTCATAACTTCTTCTAACAATCACAAATGGCTCTTTCATTCAAATGCCAAAGTGTTGGACTGAACTTTTTGACCTTTCTAACAAACATGAAACCGTTGGCTGATAAAATAACTTCACACAGACACTCATACAGGCTGACATTCAAAGCAGAAGAGGCAAGAAGGAAAGAGCAACATAGCAAACATCCGGTAAGGTGAAACAAAGCAATTGAAAACACGTGGAGAAAACACTATAATCATTACATAATCTAATGTCCTCAGTGTCTCATGGTGTCAGATCTACCAAATTCCAAATAATTTTTTAAAATCTAATGGTCAAAAGAATATGTTTGGCAGCTCTTTATATATTGGTCATGTGGAGTGCATATCAATTTATTTATTAGGTCATTTTATTTGAAATAGTACCAAAATGTTCTCAAGTACATAATTATTTTTGTAAAAATACAATTTTTTGGAATATTTACTTCTTATACTTGCTTTTCCAGATATCATTTTATTTATTTGCAATATATAGACACTGATGGAGAAGTACAACCATATATTGTCCTTATCCTATGGAAATTTCAGGGCACTGACAAGATGAAATATGATTCTGAGTAGTTGGCCTGAGGTGCTATATATCATTCTGACCTAGTAGTTTGTGATTTCAGAAGTTACTTTTTTTCCAAAATGTAGTTGATATGCAGCTGTCTAAAATTATTAGCACGGTGAGGTTCCCCTAAAAAACCCCATCTTCATTGATCTTCTATGTTTTTCTTAAAAATGGTAGATATCTTGCAGGATGAGACATACCATATAAGAAAAAAAAACCTTTTTAATCTTCCTTACCATTCGTGCATGCAAGGAACAGATTTGCATCAATGAACTTTAGTGCTTTATTTCTAATACTTTTTTACATTTTAGTGATTCTTCCATACACGGTTCCTGCTTAGAGACGGCAAATAGCCTCTGGCATGCTGATGTTGTGGTATCTACAAAGCAGCTGATTTTAGAAGGTGCTTGAAACCAGCCCTGGTTGAAATTTTTTTGATTAAGCATTTTTTTTCATGGGAAAATGGTGATTTGTCAAAACTGAACCTTTTTGCAGACAGGGTCAGTTTTTCAACAAATTTCTTGGCCAACAAACTAAATAAAGTTTTTAAATTGTCAACCCATTTCTTTTCAATATTTTCAAAATGAATTTCTAGTTTGGAATCACTTTTTATTTAAAATTAAATCTATTTATGGTTAAAAAAGGCAACATTTAAATGAAACATTTCAAAGTTATTGAAACAAAATTTCTATTGCCCTGAACTGGATTTTTTTCCCCTTGTTTTTTGATGGATGAAAATATATGAGATTGGCTTTTTCTCTTTATTCAGGACAGGAATACAGTTTCCCACACAGCTCTACTTGAAACCATCTGAGCAAGTTTATTTTCATGAAATGCTGGTTTCCATTTTCACAGAAGCTTGTATTTCTAAACAGGGAAGAGAGAGAGGGATTAACCTGGAGAACTGTGAGGAAGACTTTTTTTTTTGCCTTAAAATGTGGATTTTATGCTGTTAAAAAAGTAGCCTAAAATGGGCAGATTTGCTTCCAGAAACATAAGAATTAGGTGAAAAGTATTATTAACCATACAAGTGCATTTATTCTGCTTCAGCCCATTCTCGATATTACATCACTCACCATATTTAGGGCTAGTATGCATGGGGAAATTAACATGTATAACTATAGCAGAGAAATTATTCTGCTATCGCTACATAGGTCGGTTTCCCTGTGTAGACCAGCCTATAGTATTTTAGGGCCCAAGACTTTCCTTTGACTGTAGTGGGTGCAGTACTGGTCCCTGAATGTGGGTTTTCTGTGTTGTAAATTATGGGGCAATTATTTAAAACTGTCAATGGAGAGCTATTCCAATGTGCTCCAGTTTAGAATCTTTTTGAGCATAAGCTTTCATGAGCTACAGCTCACTTCATCGGATGTATTCAGTGGAAAATGCAATGGGGAGATTTATATACACAGATACACAGAGAACATGAAACAATGGGTGTTACCATACACACTGTAAGGAGAGTGATCACTTAAGATGAGCTATTACCAGCAGGAGAGCAGGGGTGGGGGGAAGGGGGAAGAAAACCTTTTGTAGTGATAATCAAGGTGGGCTATTTCCAGCAGTTGACAAGAAAGTCTAAGGAACAGTGGAGGGTGGGGGTGAGGGAGAAATAAACATGGGGAAATAGTTTTACTTTGTGTAATGACCCATCCTCTCCCAGTCTCTATTCAAGCCTAAGTTAATTGTATACAGTTTGCAAATTAATTCCAATTCAGCAGTCTCTCATTGGAGTCAGTTTCTGAAGTTTTTTTTGTTGAAAAATAGCCACTTTTAGGTCTATAATTGCATGACCAGAGAGATTGAAGTGTTCTCCGACTGGTTTTTGAATGTTATATCTCTTGATGTCTGATTTGTCTCCATTTATTCTTTTACGTAGAGCCTGTCCAGTTTGACCAATGTACATGGCAGAGGGGCATTGCTGGCACATGATGGCATATATCACATTGGCAGATGCGCAAGTGAACGAGCCTCTGATAGTGTGGCTCATGTGATTAGGCCCTATGATGGTGTCCCCGAATAGATACGTGGCCTGTCCTGTAGTAGGTGACTTCTGGGTAATCTTCTGGCTCTGTCAATCTGTTTCTTCACTTCAGTAGGTGGGTATTGTAGTTGTAAGAATGCTTGATAGAGATCTTGTAGGTGTTTGTCTCTGTCTGAGGGGTTGGAGCAAATGCGGTTGTATCGAAGAGCTAGGCTGTAGACAATGGATCATGTAGTGTGAAAGCTGGAAGATTACCCAGAAGCCACCTATTACAGGACAGGCCCAACAAAGAAAATAACAGAACACCACTAGCCATCACCTTCAGCCCCCAACTAAAACCTCTCCAACACATCATAAAGGATCTACAACCTATCCTGAAGGATGACCCATCACTCTCATAAATTTTGGGAGACAGGCCAGTCCTTGCTTGCAGACAGCCCCCCAACCTGAAGCAAATATTCACCAGCAACCACACACTACACAACAGAACCACTAACCCAGGAACCTATCCTTGCAACAAAGCCCGTTGCCAACTCTGTCCACATATCTATTCAGGGGACACCGTCATAGGGCCTAAGAGTGGCTATTCTTCAACAAAAAAACTTCAAAAACTGACTCCAATGAGAGACTTCTGAATTGGAATTAATTTTCAAACTGGATACAATTAACTTAGGCTTGAATAGAGACTGGGAGTGGATGGATCATTACACAAAGTAAAACTATTTCCCCATGTTTATTTTCTCCCCACCCCCACCCCCCACTGTTCCTCAGATGTTCTTGTCAACTGCTGGAAATGGCCCACCTTGATTATCACTACAAAAGGTTTTCTCCCCCCCCCACCACGCTCTCCTGCTGGTAATAGCTCATTTTAAGTGGTTTCTAAATGATGAAGTGAGCTGTAGCTCACGAAAGCTTATGCTCTAATAAATTTGTTAGTCTCTAAGGTGCCACCGGTACTCCTTTTCTTTTTGCGAATACAGACTAACACGGCTGCTACTCTGAAACCCCTCCTTACAGTGTGTATGGTAACACCCATTGTTTCATGTTATCTGTGTATATAAATCTCCCCACTGTATTTTCCACTGAGTGTTAAATCCACTTTGTTCAGGTATATATCTACACACACACACACACACACACACATTGTGTGTGTATATATAACTACACAAAGTTCAAGGAAGTGGAAATTCAGGCCAGTTTATTTCAATTAATGATTTTCATGATTAGCCTTTACTCATAGGGAATGTTGTGCAGGATCAGCCCCAAAATCTCCAAACAAAGTACCTTTGGCTATTTAAGTTGGGCCTAAGGAGGTCCTTTTGTTTCAATGCAAAAATTGCACATACATATTTTGCCCTCAGTGAATTATCATTTAGAGAAAAAGCCAACCTTTCATTCATGATTAGATTAGGTTTTAATAGGGATTCCCCTCCACTCCCATCCCTATAATCTGTACTGATTTAACAGCCAACATTGAGCAGTACTCATAAAGAAAGCGTAATCAATTGTCATAATATTCCTGTGGTTACCTCTTTCACTGTCATTGTGAGTGAGACTCTTCATACTGAAACAATCTTAATTAACAAAATGGAGTATTCTAGTCATCAGGTTTTTTGGCAGCAATAAGAGTGGAAGTGTGACAAGAAATTATAAATATTCCTGGTATTACTGTAACAATTTAGGCATAAGTGCTTGGCAAAACTGTCACTTAGAACTCCATTTGAACACAATGAATATGTGTGAAGATTAAACTCTAAAATGCCAGTTAGACTAAAACAAATAGTGATTCTACTTAATTAAGTCAAAGTAACAGTTGTGGTAATTTGCTAGCATATTTTAACCTAAATTCAATCACTGTCTGAAATAAACATGAAATGTGTAAGATCACATCACTGCTATTCCTTGTAAAGTTTACTGGTAACTCTTATAAAGATCATTATATTTTTTTGACTTTAGAAAATTTTTGTCATGGACCATATCATTTGCTTATAAGGAACTTTCATGCTTTTGTTGGAAAAATGCAAATTATATATTTGATGCTGGCAGACCAGGTGTCCGCTTATGACAAGGCCCCAGGCCTTACTGAACACTGACAAATGCATAGCTGGAAACCAGTCTGGCTTACATGTATGTTAATATTGTTAAAATAGATATTAAAGATATAAGAATGTGTTTAGTGTTTAAACTTTATAGAATGCTTTTAGGATGCCAAATATATTAATCTGATTTATAATAACTGTATCCCATGTTATAAGGTAATGTTTAAATGTTTGTTCTGAAACTATAAAAAATGTTTGCTAAGACTATCCATCCCCTGCAGTCAGGGGAGAAGCTTTACCAAGTGTGAAATGTTAGTTTACCACAAGCGTTCTTCTCCCCAATAAAAGAAAGCCTATGGACAGCAGACAAGCCATTGTGGACAGAAGACTGTGTTGATTGCTTCCCCCACATTCCTGGAAAGGGTACATGCACAAGCCTGTGTCTCATCAGAGCTTGAACCCTGGGGAAAGGGAATAAAAATGCCTGTGAAGGAGAAATTGTTTTTCCTATGCTGCTTAAACTCTAGGGCAAAGATTTCTAAGCATAAGCCACAGGTCCCTAGCTGTTTAGGGTTAGCCTTAAGGATACAAAGTTTGCATATTATAGTTGCTACTATAATCTTTTTGAACCTAAGACTGTATCTCATTTGTCTATGTATGTTTATCTACTTTAATCTTGTAAATAACCCCCTTTTTTTCCCTAGTTAAATCCTCAGATAATTTGTTTCAGGATTGGTTAAAAATGTTATCTTTGGTTTGAATTCTGAGTATAATTGATCAGGGATAAGTGACTGGTCGTAAGCTGAATGTTGTGATTTTTGGTTTAAGGGACCATCTATCACAAAGACAAGCTTTCCTATATGGCAAGATAGACTGGAATGCCCAAGGGGACTGTGACTCTGCTTTAAGGCTGTTATAGTACTTTAGAAGTTCACACTTGTTACTTGGTTGGTAAACTCTAATTATAGAACACAGCCCATTTGAGGTTTATGCCCTTTTCTTGGACAGTTTGCTGGGAGGTTGACATTTACATTCATGAGCCACTCCAGACAGCGTGCCAATATATAAATATAATTATATACTGTTACTGCTTAGAAAATTGAGTATTATTATTTGATCACAAGGTTTTTCATCATTAGCTATGGAATTGGAACAAAATGGTTAGCAAATGCTGACCCAGTTTTCCATAAGGGTAAAGTATATTGACTTCTATGGGCTTTGGATCAGACCCCCTGAGAATATACTCCATTCAACTGAATGGATCTTTAATATAGATTTTTTATTTTGAAAGAAAATAAAAAACCAGCTCTTGCATAGATCTTCAATATGTCAAAAGTTGATATAAAGTCACTAGGATCATTAAAAAGTCTTCAAAATATATCTGAGTGAAACTTTTAGATACAAAGAGTAAAGTAATATATCCTTTATTAATGATTATTTATTATTTTATTCATTACTAGGAACCTAGATATAGACTGGGACCCCATTGTCCACGCGCTGTACAAACACAGAACAAACAAATGGTCCCTGTCAAAGGATATTCTAATAAGATGAGAGACAGATGGATAGAGATAGACAGGGGAATAACAAGGAAACAATGAGACTGTATTAGCCAGCATGATAGACAGTAGTTTCAGTGCACCAGCAGCGTAACCCTTATCCACTTTCATAGGCATCAAGGTAGAGGATGGTTTGAATGAGGATGAGTTAGAGAGATCAGTAGTCTGTAAAAAGTGTGTCCCACACTAGAGAAAAAAAAACTTTCAAGCTATATTCTATTTTTTAAACTTCAATTTTAAAGAAGAGCAGTCAGAAAGTTACTCCTTCAGTTCAAATGTAGGACAAGGCATATGGTCACCCCATATTAGAGTGGACACATTTTAGTAATCATTTTAATGTCCAAGTAGAAGGACACATTTTAGTAATCATCAATCATTTTCAAAGGATAAATGTGCCATTTTCTGCTAGAGATTATAGACAGAACTTCTTAAATTACACAGAGAAATGTCAAATCTTAAAATTAGAAGCTTTTAGTTTTAGCTGGGCAGAAATGACTTGAAGACTAACCCATCAAGTTCACTTATTTAGAGAAAAAGTAACATTTTCAGATGCTTAAGTGACTTTAATTAGGCTCCTAAGCCACTTCGGTGCTTTTGAAAATTTTACCCCTAAACAAACATCAAAACAATAAATGATAACTAATGCTTTACTTTTGACTTGTATATAATTTACCCATGAAAGCTTACCACAAAAGCAACACTTGTTTTTCACTGTTTCTTTGAATGTCCTACATTTTAATATCCCTTTATGAACTAAGATTTTTAAACCTAGTAACCTTAGCCCCAATCAAACAAAATGTTTAAACATATGCTTAACATTAAGAATCTGAGTGCTGCATTGAAGTTAGTAGGGCTATTCATATACTTGAAGTTTCACATGTACTTAAGTGCTTTGCTGCACCAGGGACTAATATGGTGGAAGCAGTTATGTCTACTCATATGTGACTTAATGCTTCAGATAACTCAATTCTTCATTCCTACCTGAAAACAAAACCAAAAAAAAGGGGTGGAAAACTTGGATCTAATATTCATACACAGTGAGGCCACTTTACACCATTCTGACAGTGTCAGAATGGGAATACAGTGTGTGTGTGTGTGTGTGTGTGTATAATCAGGCCTTGGTTACTTGTTGTGATCCAGAACACTTTGATGACTATTGCTGATCCAAACCCAAACAAAGTACCTAAATGTGACACGGTAGTAACTTTGTCCTGGTCTCAAAATATCAACTGTAACATTAAGAAGGTAGCACAGCATGCATTTTCATTAGAGGCAATGCTTAAAAAATATGAGAGAGCAGCTGAAAGCTCACCTTGTGAATGAGAAGAAACTGAGTTTTGCCATATTTAATAAAGTCACAGGGGAAGCTGCTAAGCACAGCACTGCAGAAAATCATCATTGCAAATTTGTCCATAAGCTGTGTGACTACATGTAGCACAATGGACATTTTCAATAGTCAGCAGCAAAGTTCTTTGAAGCAGTGCAAATGTTTAAGCCTTTAAAGCTCCCTGCACAGGTACTTCCAGAGTACCAGATCTGTTTCAGTTCAACAGTTTTGGAACACAATATCTCAGTGAGAACACAGCTTAAAATCTACTTGTAGGATATTCAAGAAATCAACACACTTAGACTCAATGAGAAGGATAACAATCCAGTTTTGGCAGTGCCTTGCAGAATGTTCTCCAAATTTGATAAGTGTTGCACTTAGTTTGCATTGCAAATGTTGAGTTCCATTTCATTGTATTACAGTGCTAAATGATAAATAGAGGAGAATAAAACAAAAGAATATGGGACAGAACAATGGAAAAGACTCGGTTCCTGGCTGATGCATGGAGAGGGCTGTAGCTAGATCTCTTGGAGAGCAGATTACTGTGTTGCAAGACCTTTGAAGGTGATGGTGCAGAAATAAAAGGAGAAATGGATGATCCCAATGAATCCCACCCATTCAAAATGAATATGCTGTTTGCTGGACTTGAAGAGCTCGGAAATATTTCAAACATCTTCTTCTGACCCCAGTTGTGAAGGTCCTTCCTTATTAAACAGATAGGTCATGTCTGAAGTCCTCACTGGTAGTGATATATAGGTTATATGCAAAGCAAGACAAAGCATCTGCAAGTAGGGTGGGGAACACTGAATAATTAGTCAAAAGCACCTGGCACAATATCACTTCCAAACACCACTGCTTTTCTCAGAGCCTTTCATCTTTTTAAAGATAAATTGACAAGAATAAAGTAATAGATAAATGTACATTATAAATTCAAGAGTGTTCCATTTCATCGATGCATAATTCAATCACAGCTTGGCAGCACTGAACATTATGACTGATATAGAGGCCAAATATCACTCTGTTATATATTCTGAGTAAAAAATGCAATGTATTGCATTTCTCTGAAGAGCTGAATCTGACTGAAAAAATTTATATTATTAATATAAAATAAAAAAAATCTGAAAGATGAGCATGAATAGTTTTGAACTCAGAACAACTTTTATCTGCATTGTATAAAAACACAGCTGGATGCATAGTTAACTCAATTTTTGCCCCGGGAAGTATTTGACCTTTTAAATACTTTAAAATCTTCTCCTAAACTTTGAAAAACATTAACAACTTTTAAAATGTAGTTTTCAGAATAATGCATTTTATTTTCCAATCCCAGAATCCCCAAGCTTGGCAAACTGCCAACAAAGTGTCTCAGACCTCCTTTCCTTAGCATATTGGACCATACCAGCCAATAAAACAATGGAATATTGAAAGGGTCAGTTTAGTCCAGCATCTTATTGCATTTCTGAGAATGAAATCAAGCACCAAAATTCTAATACCATATTGACAAGTATAACAAAAGAAACAGAAATTGCCAGATCAGAGGAGTCAAATTTAACTCTGTGGAGAATGCTCATTGCATTGGTCAATGCCACTGCTTTGGATAGCTACTAACCCACTCATTCAAAGTAATAAAAAGTTACATGAATGGGACATTCCAAGGATCTTAACCTGGGAGGAATTCTCTTGTAGCATATAGCCTGAAGGGCCCATTATGATCATCTAGTCTGACATCTTGCATGAGACAGACCACCTCATTTAATAGTTTCTGGATCAAGCCCATAACAGCTTTGAGCCAGAGCATATATTTTAGAAAGATAGCTACTCTGGACTAAATGCCTGCAAGTGATGGAGAATTAACATGTCTTTAAGTAAGTTGTTCCTTTGATTACTCACTGTTAAAAAAAATGCAATTTGCAGTTTGAATTTGTTTAGCTTCAATTTTCAGACACTGAATCTTGTTATGTTAGACTCAAGAGCCCTCTACTATCAGAGATCTCCCTATGTAGGTTTTATAGGCTATGATCAAGATATGTCTTAACTTTGTAAGCTAAATAGATTTCTTAATTTTCTCACTGTGAGGTAGATTTGGCCTGACTAAACCATGCTCATGTTGTTCTTCTCTGAATACTTTCAAATTTTTGAACATCCTTTTTACAGTGGACATGGTGTTCTGGTAATGGTCTCTCCAAAGCTATATATGGACATAATTCCATATCTCTGTTTTTACTCAATATTCTCCTGTTTATGCTAGAATCACATAACATGTTCATTGAATTATTTTGTATCCATCAACATAACCACTTACAGAGGTACATTTTCCATAAAATAAGATGTAGGAGGCATTGGGGGTCATGGAGGAGGAGGTAATGTTATCTTTCATAATTTGAATGGGCTAAAAAAACTGAAAAAATGTTTATCAAGCTGAATTTTGAATATTTTACCTTCTAAACTGGAGTCCAAAATGTAAGGACATTTTGAAAAAAATAGTGAATTTCTATGGTGTTTGTTCTAGTACAGTTACTACATATCTTGCACATTGTTAGGCAAGCATAATCTTACACATACTGATACAATACCCCCTTTTTAAAAAAAAATATTTACAGGCCCCATATTTACAGTGCTTGCCTCTGTGGCATCCTGCAGCTATAGGGTGTATGTCACAACTCTGTGACACATCACCAGGTAACAATTTCTGCACAGCTGTTGGGGATCAGCTTCAGTTAGATTATCTTGGATACCAGTTCCCCATTGTGTTTGATCCAACACATTCTCCGGTGAGAATAGTATGATATTGCTGAGGATTGAAAGTGAGTTATTCGAATGTGACAGTGCAATACATAACATATTGGGGGCAGTGCTACTGGTGATCAACACTTGAGAACAATATCACCAATGCCTTGTCACAACTTTCTTCATCAGGTGAATTGTACATGTTTCAGATGAACTTTTTTGCTGAAGTGATTGTTTCATTCTGTAGCTCATCCATCCCCAAATTTCTTAAAAGTTCATGTTTCTCCATGAATATTGCCCAAGCGGTTTTGTTGCTGCTCCCAGCAATATGGGGCACCATATCACAGTCTGTCAGTGCACGCAAAGTGTTTCTATGTCTTCTTGAGGAAATACAGGCAGAAGTCTCTCTTGAATAGTAGGCACAGAATGTTTGTGTGTGTGGGGTTTTTTGTTTGTTTTTTGATGTTCCATCTTTCATCCACAACTTTCTGCAAGTTTCACAGCATGTCTCTAATAGAACAACAGCTGTGGCTTGTGCTGACATAATATCACAGTCAGCATCTATATGCATGCAGTACAGTACAATCCTGGCGTATGCCTCGTCATGGCCAGCTAGCAACTCATTGTGTCTAGAGTTCAGCTTGATGATTTAACTGTACTGTTTTCTTTGAACCCTTTAGATATGACAATTGTTCTGTTCTGTGGAGCATTCTTCAGAGAAGAAGCCAGCCAGATCAGCCTTATTTTTTGGGATGGCCAAGATGACTGGCCAGCTGTTGGGAAGTGGAACAGATCTGTCCTCAATAGATTTTCCAGATTGGCCTTGAAGCTTTGGAATTCCTCCATCACATCATTCTTTTAATAGGATCCTCTCTGTGCTGTCAAAAGTTACTTCAGTCCTGCTGAAATGCTGTCCAGAATGAAGAAATGACTTAAAAAAATGTTGGTAGGGCCACCAAAGGTACATGGAAGAGGTTTTCCTAGTACCATCACAAGTGCTTGACCATCAGTCACCAGAGAGAATGTACTATCAAGTGTTCTTAGAAGATGAGGGATGTCCAGTTAAAAACTGCTTTAAAAAAAAACACAACATTTCCCACTTGAAGATACATATTTAACTCAGCAAGCTTCAGCAGAACTGGCATTAGCTCATGACACAATATTTCCTGTAGATCCAGTGTCATTTCTGCATTTCAGGCAGTAATGATGTGCTTTAGCATGAGATGATCAGTCTTTATTGTGACTGCCTTATCTTTGTTTTTCTTTTACAACTGCACAGAGGAAGGAAAATGACTGTCCTGCACTGTAAGCAGGGAGGCCATTGTCCAGGCTTGCCGGAGGAAGGAAGTAGCACTTTATGTCAGGGGAGCAAAAGGTGAACAAGGTCAGAAACTGCTGCAAAAAGGTGGTGCTGGACAGCTTTGCAGCACTGACTCACCGACTTGGAAGTAAGGATGGGAAGCTTTAAAGGTGCAAGTTCTAGCATTGGAACCTCTTTCTCCATGCAGCAGACAAGGCAGCAGCAGGTAGCAGAGGATCCAGGCATGCTGGGGAGCATGGCGCCACAGGTCGCAGGAGAATGAGACCAGGGAAAAGGTGGGGAAGCTCCCCACTTCCCTGGAGAGGGACAGGCTCATTCAGGATAGAAGATACTCACAGGGAAAGTGAGTCAGCTAGCGTGACTGCTGAGCGTCCAATCAGATCACGATGGGAGGGAGAGGGAGAGCAAAGGTAGCTTAGCTCCCTCTCGTCTCAAACCTGCTTTTGCCAGACGCATGGGGAATCAGGTTTCATTCCGTTCTTTCTATGGCCAGATTAGCACTGCGAGAAATGTACTTTCACTAGGATGGGGGGGTAACAAACATGGCACAGGGCCGTTCTAGCGGAGGCGAAGGAGTAAATGGTGGCCCAGGGGTGGGCTCACCCACCAGGGGCAAGGGGTTGTTACCAGGGCAGGGGTTGGTAGCAGACAGGGGTTGGAAGTATATAGTGGTGTGTTAGATCACCCAGAGCAGCCTCATGCACTGTGGTAAGGGGATGCTCCAGTGGAAGCAATCACACATGCAGATGTGGTTTGCTGGTGGGTTAGTCAGGCTGTGTTTGCTGGTGTGTTAGTCAGCAGCCATTTGTGGCAAGTGGTCACTGAGGTTGTTTCTAAGGTTGTTTCCACAGCACTGCTAGGTTTCCAAAGTGTACTGGGCTGCCCAGAACCACGATGTTCTTCTACACTGAACCCAGGAGATGGGAGTGAGGCTGATTCCAGGGGTGAGTGTGCTTTGCAACAGATGGAGGTTGTGGGGGACTGGTGACACAAGTGATATCCTGCCTTGCAATGTGACAATGTGTGGTGGTTGGACAGGCCTCAGGGAGGTGAAGGATCTGGGCTCAAATTTATCATCCCAAAGTGTATTGAGGGGGAAGAGAGTGATCCCTGTAGGGTAACAAATAGGGGAGAGCCATGAATGGGAGTCCCAGAATCCACATCAGACCCATCTGGAGGGTACATCCCTGCTGGAGACACTAATGGTGTTGCACAGCTGCTGTAAGTTAATCTGCAGTTGCTGTGACAGCTTCAGGCATCTGTGCATGATGGGTCTGGCCTGGGTACCAGGGGAGGCCCAGCACAGGGATGAGTTTGGGAGTGAGGAAACAGGCAGGTGAGGCAGACCCCCATGGGGGGTGAAGTGGTGGGGAAGAGGCAGCCAACCTAATTGCTGGTGCCTCGTTGTGGTGGATATGCAGTGCAGATACTCCAAATAGAAGGCATCAAGTGACCAGATAAATGGCCTGGTAAAGGACTGAAAAAGGAGAAGCTGGTTAAAGGAAAGGGACAGTGTGGGGTTTGGGTCTTCTATGGTTAGAACAGCAGGTAGCCAGTCCCGCTTTCTTATGACCCACCTTACCCCTCCTACGAAGGAGGGTAGATGGTAAGGTCCTGGCAATGGATTTGCTGGAGGAACCTGGATGGAAAAAAGAGGGGAAGCTGGTAAAAGCCCCCAGATATGGTGAGGTCCCAGCAATGGACTTGCTGGAGGGACCTGGATGGAAAAAGAGGGTAAGCTGGTGGAAGCTCCTTGCCCCCCCGCCCCCAACCCCGGCTAATTACAAAATAAACAGGGGTTACATACACTGTACACTTGTATCTGTTGAGTAGCCCCAGACATCTAATAATAAAGTTGCAGCCTGATTAAATCCATATCATGTCTCCTGTCCTTCTTTCGGTACAGCTGGACAACATCAGAGCCCTTGTCTTTATCATTTTTATCATGATAAATTCATGCAGGTTAAGTCCATTAATGACTATTAGCCAGGGTGGGTAAGGAATGGTGTCCCTAGCCTCTGTTTGTCAGAGATGGATGGCAGAAGAGGGATCACTTGATCATTACCTGTTAGGTCACTCCCTCTGGGGCACCTGGCATCGTCAGACAGGATGCTGGGCTGGATGGGCCTTTGGTCTGACCCAGTATAGCCATTCTTATCTTCTTATGTTCTTATCACATAATTTGGTATGGACACTTCCCTCCTTTGACAGGTTTCAGAGTAGCAGCCGTGTTCGTCTGTATTCATAAGAAGAAAAGGAGTACTTGTGGCACCTTAGAGACTAACAAATTTATTTGAGCATAAGCTTTCGTGAGCTACAGCTCACTTCATCAGATGCAATTTGTTAGTCTCTAAGGTGCCACCAGTCCTCCTTTTCTTTTTCCCTCCTTTGGTGTCACAGCCTTTCATGAATAAAGGTATTCAGTTGCTTCTGGCCAATGCATTCAACAGAGCTTCCTGAATTGCTTCTGGATCCAAATCTTGTGTTGCAATGTTTTGCAGTAGGCTGCAGGCTGGTTCACAAGTGAGTAATTTGAAACCTCAACATGCCATTAACACTTCATTTTCATCAACATCAACATGATAACTCTGCTTTTGAGCTGGTGTGGATTAATTGCAAGTCATTTGGTCATCAAGTCTAAAACTGAACAATTTTCTGGTTTGGGCTGAAATTTGGGCACATGGTATATAGGAGAGAGCTCATCTACTAAGTGAAGAGGCTGTTCTTGTGTTGCCTATCATTCTTCCCTCCTTTTTTTACCAGTAGCATTGAACTGCTCTTGGGAGTAGTCTGAACCTACCTGATTGAATCTGTGGTTGGCACCTATCACAACCCAGTTGCCTCTATGGAACTCTTCAAATACCTCCAGAGGGAGCTGGTTCATTTCTGCTAAGTACACAGGTAGACAGCATAATTTGTGTGGTCATTTTGGTGAAAGAACAGAAGCATTCTTTTGCAGACATACAGATGAAACTCCCAAATTCCATCTTGTTGGGCTATGGTGAAGAGTAGGAAGGTTGCAGATATGGTGTGCACTTCAAATCGGGATAGTTGTCCATGTTACTAAGCACAAATGATGCCATCTGGTCACAAAAACTTACTGATTATAAAGTGGACACTAAATTACTGTAATCTTCCACAACATCAGATTTTACAAAATCCAGGGGCTTTTTTTTAAGAGTTTCTTGTTCTTTTGCTGTAGATAGCTCAAAATTTGTGATAACAGTTGCCACATTGCCTGTAGACTGAACTTGTGATCACAAGTTGCTTTTTCATAATTTTTTACCAGCTGTTCTATAATTCAGTAACTAAAATTTCAGTCCACACACTGGACAATCCAGAATCCTGTGTATGTTGGCCCAGCACTTTCAGTACATTAACCAATATGTAGACCTCCTAAGCATGAAATTGTTAATGAGGAACTCAGATCTTGCCTATGGTTAACTGGATATGCTCTAGGTCCCACACCTCGGAGTCTCCACCCAGCAGGCTCGTTCCCCCACACCGCATCTATCAATGGAGAGACAACTAAGGACAGGATTAACTATAAAGCAAACTGGTTTATTAAACAGTGACTCAAACAGGAAACAGTAACTTATAGGACCCCCAGCAAAACAATACACAAAGGGCATACGAGTACAGGATGGCACAACAAACTGACATAAAGTCAAGGTCCCAAACCCATAAGGACAAAGGGGAATTTACTACAGATAAGGTACAGAGCTACACAGCATACTACACCAGGTTCAGAGGAATGGACCCATGACAGAGGACATCACGGGTAGAATAAATTAGGACAGCAAGGTGAGGACACAGGAGTTCAGGATACAGGTAAGATAGGAATCAATCAATAACTTATAGCTGGAACTATGGAGTTTGGATTTTCTGTGGTCTTCTGTAGATCCCTCGAAGTCTTGGCTGGAACATTTACTGTGCTGCCACCAGGAAGGACAGTCTCTCCTCTTGGGTGCAGCAGTCTTTTATGCTCTCCTGCTACTAGGCAGAACACAGGCCATGTGACCCTTGCTCTTTCCCGCCTTAGAGAGAAAAAGGCATCAAATGTCTGAAGAAGAAGGACCCAACACGGTGGACAAACAACAACTCCTTACAAACAAAATGGCAAAGTACCTAAAATATGATTATTATGAAAATTTACTTGACATAAGAATAAACTGACATATGGGAGGCTATTAGAAGCTTGGGTGATTATGGATTACAGTTTCATAGCAAATGACATTTCAGTTAATTGTACCATCTAACAATAATCCTATCCCCCTTTTTCTCCCCCACCCCACCCAAGCATTATCCATTATAGGGTCTGTGCTGCAAACCATTACATATGTAAGTAACTTTACTCATGTTATCCAGTTATTGGCCATCAATGAGACTAAAAGAATGAAAAAATATACAGCTTAATTGAAAAACTGGGTGTATTTTGCTATAAATGTAATATCAAAATACATATAATCAAATTATTTAAATAAAGCTGACATGTACATGTCTGTCTTGCATAACAAAGGTATAAAGACTCAATCCTTTTGAAATAATGTGACTTGTATAACATTCAAAACAGGAAAGGAGTACTTGTGGCACCTTAGAGACTAACAAATTTATTAGAGCATAAGCTTTCGTGAGCTACAGCTCACTTCATCGGATGCATTTGGTGGAAAAAACAGAGGGGAGATTGATATACACACACAGAGAACATGAAACAATGGGTTTATCATACACACTGTAAGGAGAGTGATCACTTAAGATAAGCCATCACCAGCAGCGGGGGGGGGGGGGGAGAAGGAGGAAAACCTTTCATGGTGACAAGCAAGGTAGGCTAATTCCAGCAGTTAACAAGAATATCAGAGGAACAGTGGGGGGTGGGGTGGGAGGGAGAAATACCATGGGGAAATAGTTTTACTTTGTGTAATGACTCATCCATTCCCAGTCTCTTTTCAAGCCTAAGTTAATTGTATCCAGTTTGCAAATTAATTCCAATTCAGCTGTCTCTCGTTGGAGTCTGTTTTTGAAGCTTTTTTGTTGAAGTATAGCCACTCTTAGGTCTGTGATCCAGTGACCAGAGAGATTGAAGTGTTCTCCAACTGGTTTTTGAATGTTATAATTCTTGACGTCTGATTTGTGTCCATTCATTCTTTTACATAGAGAGTGTCCAGTTTGGCCAATGTACATGGCAGAGGGGCATTGCTGGCACATGATGGCATATATCACATTGGTAGATGCGCAGGTGAACGAGCGACAGGAAGTCACAGATGCTGGAAAGGTCAGTCTGCTGTAGCAAGGCCAAAATAAAATGTCCAAGCTATGAACTAAGCAGTTGCAGACCTACTAAGAAGGTGAAATCTGACAAAAAAAATATCAAACCACTTGAGGCGACATATAGCCCTCAGTAGAGATTATGGTAATTTTAGAATACCGTTTATAGAAACATGAGGGAACATGCATATTTTATTATAGCAGCTTAAGCTATGTGAATAACTGATTATTCAGTTTGCTGGTAATTTCAGGAAAAAAATGGTTTGGGCTCAACCAAAACCAAAATTTGTCCAGTTTGTATACATAATTAAATAGGCTTTGCACCAGAGTGCGAGAATGACACTATGGTTAGGGCACTCACCTGGGTTTCAGTCCCTCCTCCTGTTTTATTATTTGTACAAAGTAAAACACCTAGCAAAAGGAGAGGCTTACCCCAGGATAACCAGTAGTCTACTGGTTAGGCATTCACTTGGGACTTTATTCCTGGATCTCCCATTTTCTGGATGAATGCATTAACTGCTGGGCTAGTGGATCTAAGGGCAGATATCCCCTCCTCCTACAACTTTATGAGTGGTGCCTAAATTCCTTGTAACTCTTGCTCAAAAAAATCAAAATAGGTCATTCTGATAAGGTCCAAATGATTTATTTTGACATTTCCAGTTTCTTTTTGGTTTTGACTGAAACATTTAACCAAAAACCAGTATGAATTTCTCAAATGTTTCAGTCAAACTGAATCCACATTCTCCAAAACAAAAACAGCTTTGTCTGAAAATTTTCACCCAGTTCTGCATAACACTAGTACCTCAATCTAGATATGTTAGAGCAAAGTAAATTAAAAATTCATAACTTCTGGTAAGATGTTTTTAAATAATTCTTCCCAAATGCACAAAGTGAAATTTAGAAAACTTACCAACTCAAGTCACGGCTGAAGAAACTGAAATTTAGAGAAGGAGAGAAAATGTGATTATCTTTGGATGAGCAGTTGATGAAGAACTGAACAGTATCCTACACTGTTAGGTTTAGGCTTGGCTACATTTGTTAAGTGAGCATATTTTAGCAACAGTTTATACTCAGCAGAATTTATAATTATTAAAAACTGAGGGAAGCAATGAAGCATGCATTTTAATTGTGGAGATATGCAACCCTTGAGAAAAATCATATCCGAGAAAGTTTAAGACTAATGGATTCATTTTAAAATATGTATTTTTATGTTTTGGTCACATAAAGGAGACAATGAATTTGCAGGAGGAAAAAAAAATTTTTTTTCTGGTGCTAAACTGAAAACATTTGGAGGAAATCAAAGATTAGTTAATATATTTCTTTGCTAATATGAATTCAGTAGGATGTTTTGGAAGTGAGGTACAGTTTGTATACACCATAGCATGAAGGAGTGTGGCTAAAGGAAAGGTTCTAATGCTGCCTCTTTCACATTGACTTCCTTTGTGACCTTTGTCAAATTACTTCATATCTCTATCTCACTTTCACTATCTGTAAATTGACGGCAAAATGACCGGAATAACTCTCTCATGGGGAGACAGGAGCATGTATGAAGATTAGTGAATTGTCGTCTTTACACTTATGCAGTATAAGTGCTAAGAATTAATATCATGTGCTAACTATTACTATGTGTAGTAATTATATAATTGCATAGTAATAGCATATCTGGAATAATTGGTTCATCTTTATATAGTGAATATGTTTTAAGTAGTGCAAGGCCTGAATTGGAACTCCAGAGATGAATGTCACATTTAGGGGACAGAGCTTAAAATCTGGACTTAAGTGCAGATCTGAACTTCAGAACTAAGGTACATCTCTGCTTTGGATTGTGAATCCAAATGCCTCTGAATTGAATGTTTTGAAACTGGAACTCAAATTTGGAGACTTAAGCTCATTTCTAGTTCAGAAATCATGCATTCCAGGTGCCCTGATAGAAATCTAGCTACTATTAAACAAAAGGACATCTGCTTTTAGTACAAAGTGTAGAATTTAATTAATAGGGTACTTAATTTGAGCTAATTTCCATTGCTGTGAAGGCAATATCTGATCACATTTGGAAAATTAGAACTGATATGTGTTTACTGTGTCTGTTTGGCAGTACAATCTGACTTGAAATATTGTACATAATTAAATAGTTCAAAAACATACAGCAGGAGGAAAGGAAATTATGATAGTGGCAGGTAGTCATAAGACATTTGTCATAACAATGATTCTTACTTTTGTTTTATCAATATCGTATAATTAAACAAACTGAATGACTTGAAATCAATTAGCTGTACACCTGACCTGTTTTCATTTAAGTCAATGGGAATATTGTTATTGGTTTTAATGGCATCAGGATCAAGCCCAAGGTTAGTGTATGACTTTATCCCTCCACCTCAGTGTGATTCCTTATGGTCCTTTCTCAGTGGCACAAATTGTTCTTCCTCATTGGCACAAACATCTACAAACCTTCTTCCTCTTCATACTCAGTCTGATCTGTCTTGGATGGTTTAGATACATCAGATTCTGCATCTTGGCAGGCAGTTAAACTCGATGACCTTGTGGTCATAGAATCATAGAATATTAGGGTTGGAAGAGACCTCAGGAGATCATCTAGTCCAATCCCCGGCTCAAAGCAGGAACACCACCAACTAAATCATTCCAGAAGGGGCTTTGTAAAGCTGGGCCTTAAAAACCTCCAAGGAAGGAGATTCCACCACCTCTCTAGGTAGCAGTGCTTCACCACCCCCCTAGTGAAATAGTATTTCCTAATATCCTACCTAGACCTCCATCACTGCAACTTAAGACCATTGCTCCTTGTTCTGTCATCTGTCACAACTGAGAACAGCCGAGCTCCATCCTCTTTGGAACCCCCCTTCAGATAGTTGAAGGCTGTGATCAAATCTCCCCTCACCCTTCTCTTCTGCAGACTAAATAAGCTCAGTTCCCTCAGCCTATCCTCATAAATCATGTGCCCCAGCCCCCTAATCATTTTCGTTGCCCTCCACTGGACTCTTTCCAATTTGTCTACATCCCTTCTGTAGTGGGGGAAGCAAAACTGGACACAATACTCTAGGTGTGGCCTCACCAGTGCCAAACAGAGGATAATAGTCACTTCCCTCGATTTGCTGGCAATGCTCCTATGAATACAGCCCAATATGCCATTGGCCTTTGTCATAAATATATAAATATATATATATAGGGAACGGTAACCACCTTTCTGTATACAGTGCTATAAAATCCCTCTTGGCCAGAGGTAAAATCCTCTTACCTGTAAAGGGTTAAGAAGCTCAAGTAACCTGGCTGGCACCTGATCAAAATGACCAATAAGGGGACAAGATACTTTCAAATCTTGGGGGGGAGGGGGAGGGAAAGGCTTTGTCTGTCTGTCTATGTGATGCCTCTGCCAGGGACAGATCAAGAAAGCAAACAATCCAACTCCTAAAGAGTTAGTAAGTAATCTAGCTAGAAAATGCGTTAGATTTTCTTTTGTTTTTGGCTTGTGAAATTCGCTGTTCTGGAGGCAATGTGTATCCCTGTTTTTGTGTCTTTTTGTAACTTAAGGTTTTGCCTAGAGGGATTCTGTATGTTTTGAATCTGACTGCCTGTGAGATTATCTTCCATTCTAATCTTACAGAGTTGTTCTTTTAACTTTTTTTGTTCTTCTAATAAAGTTCTGTTTTTTAAGAATCTGATTGGGTTTTTTGGGTCCTAAAAGCCCAAGGCTGGTCTGTGCTCATTTTGGTTATTCTCAAGACTCCCCAGGAAATGGAGTGTAAGGCTTGTGGGGATATTTTTGGGGAAGACATCTCCAAATCTCTTCTCCATTTCTTTGTTAAATCGCTTGGTGGTGGCAGCATACTGAATCCCAGATATGAGGAATTTTGTGTCTTGGGGAAGTTTTAACCTAAGCTGGTAGAAATAATCTTAGGGGGTCTTTTATGCAGGTCCCCACATCTATACCCCAGAGTTCAGAGTGGGGAAGGAACTCTGACAGCCTTCTTGGCAACAAGGGCACACTTCTGACTCATATCCAGCTTCTCATCCACTGTAATACCCAGGTCCTTTTCTGAAGAACTGCTGCTTACTCAGTTGGCCCCCAGTCTGTAGCGGTGCATGGGATTCTTCCTTCCTAAGTGCAGGATTCTGTGCTTGCCCTTGTTGAACTTCATCATATTTCTTTTGGCCCAATCCTCCAATTTGTGTAGGTCATTCTGGACACTCTCCCTACCCTCCAGTGTATCTACCTCTCCCCCCAGTTTAGTGTTATCTGCGAACTTGGTAAGGGTGCAATTCATCCCATCATTCAGATCATTAATAAAGATATTGAACCGTATGAACCCTTTTAACCCTATGATTCTATAATCATTCATGGTCCCTTCTCCATGCAAGCCTTCACAATTCTTCCTCCTGCATTATCCCTCACAATTCTTCCTGCATGAGATCCTTCATGGTCCTTCCATCTCCTCCTAGGTTCCATCTCTCATGATTCCTTACTTTCTTCCATTCAGTCCATTTTGCTTTGTCCTCCTTACTATGCAATCCCTTGTATTCCTTCCTCCTCTGTGTGTGATCCATCATAGTCCTTCTTTCCTTCCTGCTTCATACTCAAATCCACATCTGATGTCATTTCTCCTGTAGCCCAACCTCTCTCTATCTTTATCTCTATATCTATATTGCTTAGGAATCCCCAGTTATCACTTTTAGGGTTGACAGGTTCTTGTCCCAAGATCAGGCCCAGTATTATTCAAATTATTGTATAGTTGTGAACTCCAATGTGCATAGTTCCAAGACTCACACTATAGGAACTCCTCTCTATTTACAAATAGTTTATTAATACATTTATCACAGTCACAAACAACCCAACTCAGCAAGGTAGAGATATTACAGAATGTACATCTGCACATGCATGTATTCACACCATGCCTTGTAGAACATCCTGAAATGTTAGCCATCATCTTTCTCATCACCAGCAGCCATCATTCTGGCACCTCCCAAGGGCTACATCTCCTTCTCCTAGGCTGGGATGCAACTTTTATAATATGATACACTGACACCACTATGTTTAATGCATATTCAATAGGGGATTTTCCCATTTCCTTACTAATGTTGGAGTGTTCTTTTCCTACAGGTTAGTATATCAATTATTTCAACTTATTATTATATATGTCAATTCGTTACATAAGAACTTAAGAACATAAGAATGGCCATACTAGGTCACACCAAAGGTCCATCTAACCCAGGATCCTGTCTTCCGACATTGGCCAATGCCAGGTGCTTCAGAGGGAATGAACAAAACAGGTAATCAAGTGATCCATCCCGTACCACCCATTCCAAGCATCTGGCATACATGGCTGTCTTGTGGTTAGGTATTGTGACAAAGCTCTGTCCTTGCCTCCATGGTTCCGTGTTTCCTGGCAGATTTCACTAGCCTCAGAGGCTCACTGTGACCCTCCACATAACCCTTCTCTCTCTAGAGACAAGGGTCACAGTCTACTGAGCCATTTTAATCATAAGCTAGCAAGGGAGGTGAGGAGAAGTTATCCTTCCTTGCACAGTCTCCGTTGTCTCCCAGTCTCAGTGATTAATCAGGGGGCAAAAGGGGGGGGAGCCTGGGCCCACTCTCTACTTCAGGCTCCAGCTCAGGGACCCTATTAGTATCAGCTATGGTAGCTGACTTTTTAGAAACATGACATGTACAATTGCCTGTGTTACTTCCCCCCACAGCAGACCTCACTTCCTCAAGTTCCACTTCACCCTTACCTCAGGGCCTCCTTCCTTGTACCTGATATGGTGTGTACTACTCAGTCTCTCCACCAGCGCAACTTCCTCCCTCAGCTTCTGACATGCACACACACCTGACTAACTGGGAGGCTTTTAACTAGTTTCAGCCAGCCTTTGATTGGCTTCAGGTGTTCCAATCAACCTAGCATTCTCCCTGCCTTCTGGAAAGTTCTTAATTGGCCTCAGGTATCTTAATTGAGCTGGAGCAGCTTCCATTTTACTTATCCTGGTACTAGCGATTTCTTTAGCCTGGAGCTAATATATCTATCTCCCACTATTTTTCTATAGCCATCTGGCCTTGCCCAGTCACAGTATCTATGGATGTAGCTCATGTACCTGTTATATATGTCAATTCGTTGCCATGACACTCTTGTGGTTGGATCATATACCTGTGTTCAGAAATTCCTGTTAAACACTCTATTTTCAGCTCCCTAATACATTGGGGTTTTGTTGGGCCATTTATCTGTTCAAAGTTTCTGTTCAAAGTTCATAGGCCTCGAGCCTTAAGCTACCTTTCTGAAGATAATGTCTTACAGGCCTGTAGGTTCCTTGCATAACTGCTGAATTTTATAAAAGCAGTATATAATGTAAAGCAGTGAATATAAAAAAAGACAAGGTAGCCCACTAGGCTACACTCCTCTTCTTCCATTTGATCCCCTTTGGTCACATATCCTACATGGTGTCCCTCGTGCCTGCTACTCCTGCTCTCATGTGTGATGCTGCCACCTCATCTTCCACATAGTTCTCATGATCCTTTAACTTCTCTTTGTCACTTCCTCCTCCTCTGTTTTTTCTCATCATAGTCCTTCTTCTCTTCTTCCACATGATCCATCTTTCTCATCCTCCATGTATTCATTTGTGGTGGTTGTTCATCACCCCCCACTCTAATTTTTCTCCATTCTCTCTCCCCAGCCCTGCCTCTGCAGACCACAGCCTAGTTTGCGAATAGATATACACCAGCTTTCCTCAGCTCACTTAGTTATGCTGCTCTGTGAGGCCAGAATGTTATGGTGCTGCTGGCAGATGATGGCATCATAGAACAGTGGTTTCCAAAAAAAATTTCTGAGGACCCAGTTGAAAAAAATTGCTGATGCCCACAACACAATGGAGCTGGAGATGTGGGGTTTGGGAGGAGCTCAGGCATGGGACAGAGGGTTGGAGTGCAGGGGTGAGGGCTGTAGTGCAGAGCTGGGGATGAGGAGTTCAGGGTGGAGGGAGTTCAGGGCTGGGGCAGGGGTTGGAGTGCTCTGCTTTGAAAACCCCCACTCCTGGGCTTTTCACAGACAGCCTCTATCATTTAAGCTGCCCCTTGGATTGTGCAACCAAATAACACTAGCCAATATCTCCAGTCCCAGATGCAACCCAAGGAACCTCCATCTTGCAGTGTCCAGTTATGCCTGCTGGATCCTGAAAGCTTATATGAGTTTGTCAATTTAACAAAGAAATTGATATGTACCAGGTTTGTTATCACAAGGGGAGTCTGACACGCTTCAAACCAAATGCACTGCTTCAGGTAGAATAAACAAACAGATTTATTAACTACAAAGATACATTTTAAGTGATTATAAGTCAAAGCATAACAAGACATATTTGATCAAATGAAATAAAAGCAAAACACATTCTAAGCTGATCTTAACATTTTCAATGCCCTTACAAACTTAGATGCTTCTCACCACAGGGTGGCTGATTGCTCTTCAGCCAGGCTCTCCCCTTTGATCAGTGCTTCAGTTGCTTGGTATGGTGTCTGTAGACGTAGCTGGAAGAGAGAGGAAGAGGCAAAGCCTCTCCCCTTTATCATTTTTTCTCCCCTCTTGGCTTTGCCCCCCCATCCTTCAGAGTCAGGTGAGTGTTACCTCATTGCAGTCCCAAACTGGCCAAAGGAAGGGAAATTACTCATTCAAGAGTCCAGCTGATCCTTTTGTTGCTGCCTAGGCCAGCATCCTTTGTTCCTGTGAGGCTGGGCTGAATTTGTCCCATACCTGCCCTGATGAGGTGTGAACTGCCTCTCTGCTCTTGGAGAGTTTTTGCCTGGGCTTATTTTAAGCCATGAGGATACATTTTCAGCCTTATAACTACATACATGAAATTATAACCTATAACATTACTGTAACAACAATGCTCAGTGCATCATGAGCCTTCCGAAGAAACCCGACATAACAAACTTTGCATTGGATACCACACAATCATTTTACAAAAATGAACATGGGGGTGCTGGGTGTTCTCCCGAGGTACAGAGTATCACAAGGGGCTCCAGGTTTTGTGGGGACCTCAGGGCTGGGGAAGGGTGTTGGGGTACAGGAGAGAGTCAGGACTCTGGGCGGGGGATGAGGCACAGGGTTGGGGTTCAGGAGTGGCTACAGGTTTGGGGGAGCGCAGGGCTTGGACAGGGGATTGGGGCACAGTGTTGGGGTGCAGACTTACCTCCGGTGGCTCCCTGTCAGTGGCACATCCGGGGTGCACCGCAGCCTGCACTGTGCCCCGGAAGTGGCCAGCACCAGGTCTGGCTCCTAGGCGTAGGTGCACAAGTGGCTCTGCGTGATTCTCACCTGCAGATACCGCCATCCCCCCCTTCCAGTTCCAGTGCAGAGCCTGCCTAGAAGCCAGACCCACTGCTGGCCGCTTCCAGGACACAGTGCGGTGTTGGAAAAGTAGGCACTAGCCTGCCTTAGATGGTCAGCACCGCCAATGGGACTTTTAACATCCTGGGCAGTGGTGCTGACCAAAGCAAGGCGACCCAGTGCCTTACATGCCGTGATCCACAAGTGGGCCATGACCCACAGTTTGAAAAACACTGTCATAGATTTGTTTCAACATCTCTTGTGATAAGGTATGTCTGTTAGATCTGAGTTCCTGACATCAAGTAGAGTTGCATGATCTCCTGCGCAGAATAATGTAATAGGTGGGAAAGTTTCAGCTCCCTAAAATGTGACCACCAGAACCCTCTGAAGTCCCAGTTCACTTTACAGATAGATTACAGAACAGCATAAGCCTAAAACTCAGGAGAAGCAGGAATGTCTAATGGTTGGAGCAGCGGCCTGGCAATTAGGACTACTAATTTGTGTTTCTGGATCTGCTGATGACTCTCTGTATGGTTTTGGCATAGTATTTTCTCTCTGACTCTCACTATATCTGTACAGTGCTTCGCACAATGGAGCTGCAATCATGACTGGGGCCTTTGGGTGTTCCTGTAGTACAAGTAATAAGTAACAGTAAAAAGTCTATGTCCATTTTCACAGCTAGAAAAGCCAGGTACACCAGTGTAAAACCAGAACAATACTATTAGTTCAAGTAAATTATTTAATTGACAGTAAATTAGGTGCAGAAATTCTCATTCCTCAGTTGTTTATTTTGTTGGTTTTTGTATAATTACTGAGATTACTTGGACTACCTCATGATGCAATTACTCTTGACTGAGAATTGAGCCATGATAGTTTTACAGAGCAAATTAGAGATGTCAACATTTTGAAAAAACAAAAACAAAAAACAGATAGGAAACCATTATATATTTGTGTTGAATTTAAAGGGAAACTATCAACTATACCATTGTGTTATCATCCCCCCAATACTCAATCTTCCTATTTGTCTCCCCAAAAATCTCCTTTTCTTGTATACTCATACCATTTCATCACAACCTCCACCCACTTATTTTTCTTCTATTCCCTCAAATTTCCTTTTTCTGTTTCACAATTCTTCAAATCAATCTTACAGCCCTGCCTCTCTCCCCTATTCAGCTGCATTTTTCCTTCCTCTGGTGATCATCCTGGCAATGATCCCCCCACTTTGTGCCAATAAACCCCCATGCTCAATTCAGCAAAACACCAAATGTATTTTTCCTCATATTATATACTCTCCCTTGACCTAGGGAGGTAAATATGAGGTGTGAGAGAATGGGTTCATCCCCATCCTCTCTTAATGTACAAAGGGAAGGGGCATCCATGGTAGATCACACTTACTCCCTTGCTTCTTAAAGGAGACACCCAAGATAAGTCTGCTTTCACTTTTAGGCTATGATGGAAAGAACATGGTTGTAGCACAGAGGCCTGGGGGGCCCTGAGGAAGAAGGGCCTTGGTATATAAAAGGGCCAGAAGAAGTTGAAATAGGGGGGCTGCTGAGATCCTCCCAAATCCTCTCCACCACCCTAGGGGGTGTTGGAGGTCTTCAATCTACAACCTTCTCACCATGCCAGATGGCACTTGCGAACAGCAAAGGGTTACTAATTTGGTCATACTACATTCCTCCATGTTCACAAGCTCATCCCCTGCTGTTATCACATGGGATGGCATATATCCTTATGATGATGTTTTGGTCACAAACACCAACACACAAAGTAAATACCCCTTAAAGTGCCATTCACATCATGGGAAAGTGAAAACAACAGTCATGAGCACTCCAAGACAGAGTGTACGGTATGATAAAAAAACTTGCATCACAATTTCATGCCCAAAATAACCTTACAGCATCTCTTTAAGTCTTATAATACTACTTAGGTTTTATCTCTTGATTTCAAAGCAATTTACAAGGAATTATTAACCCCATTTTACTTACTGAAAATATAAGACAGAGCGATTAAATGACTTGCCCTTGCCCTTCCTATTTCTGAGAAAAATATTCTAGCTTTATTTCATATTTAAATGCTATGTGTACTGAGTGCATAAAAAGAGGACGGCTATGAGTTTTCAGAGACAGGTAACTACAGCACCATTATGGATTTTTGAAATATAATTCAGATAAGCTATTTATATCAGGATTGTAAAAAGGAATAGAACTAGTCAATTTATATATTGTCAACATTTGTTTCAATTTAGTCTTTTTTTTGCTATTAACAAATCATTTTTGAAGGATTCTGGTTTCTGTGAATGTAGTCAATATTCATAGCTATTCATTCAATAGCTTGGATGAGCAATTTTACAGCCCAAAGGATGATTGCAATCTTTAAAATTCAAATATTCACAGTGTGTGATTGGTCACCTAAGTCACTCAATATATTGCTTTAGTTCCTTGATCAAGTACCTGAACATTTTGAAAGACAAGAACAACAAAGCATAGGAGGAATGATAAATCTCCTTGTTCATGCACAAAATCCCTTGTCCATGTGAAACAGTGGTTGTTTGTATGAGGAATCACAATTCAGCTCTAACTAGGAGTATATGTTTTGTGCTAGAAAGCTCATTAGAAATATTTAATGGGGTGTCAGATGAAAGCTAGATCAACGTGTAAACAAAGGGAAGATTTTCTTCTCAAATGTTCTCTGTAAGACTGGATGGATAGCAACTATTTTTAAAAAAATCACTTTTGTCAACAAATTCTTTAAACCTTTTGCACACATATCAATGCAAGCTGCCATTTCACTTTGTCTCTCTCCCTGTGACAGAGCCACTACAGGATGGAGATATATATATCACATTTTCCTAGGTGTTACCATTGGAGTTTGAGTGTCAGCATGTTTAAAGATAGTGGTTTGATTCAATTTTGATACTTCTGTATTGTCAGTTGCTGAAGGACTCAGATGCTCATCTGAGTTTACAATCAGATAATCTGGATGTGTTGTGCAGATGAACTACAAAAATACAAAGTGGTAAAGTGGCATTAGGTGTATGGTTTATGAAAAATGTGCAAGCCAAAGTCTTATTTTAGACTGCCAGAATAAATATACAGCCTAATCTAGGCCATCTTTAAAGGTGTGATGTTAGATCAAGTTATCTAACTGGATCTAAAACTCTAGTTAATATAGAATCATAGTGTGATGGGTTGGACCCCCTTCTGGGATGCCACCTGATGTACAGGATTTCACTTAGCCTGCCTGCTCCACTAGCCTGGACTCCCTCTCCCTGCTTTGCTGAATTAGGCTCTCCAGCCTCTGGCAGCACACACACACAGGTAGGGATGCACTAGCTGAAGAATAAAACAGAGTCTGCAAACAACTGTCTGAGAAGACACAGCTATGAAACTGCCAAGCACTCAAGGGCAACTCCCTTCCCGAAAATACACCCAAATTAATATGGTCTTGCGCGGTAGAAAAATCTATACAACATACGCTCATAAATTTGCCCCCTCCCTCAATGTGGAGGAAGATGTGCACAACTTTTTGCCCCCCACATTTATAAATTGCACAAACTGGGTTTAATAATAAACAAAAAAACAAGTTTATTATCTATAAAAGGCAGATTTTAAGTGATTATAAGGGATAGCAAACAGAACAAAGCAGATTACTAAGCAAATAAAACAAAACACTTATACTAATTTAAGATATTAAAGAGACTGGCTTCAAGAAATAATTTCTCACCCTAAATATTGTTTTTGGCAAAAAGGTTGAAGAGTTTCTGTAGCTTAGAGTTTCAGTTATTTCTCTTTACAGACTAGACTCCTGCCTTAGGCTGGACTCAGCCCTTGCCTTTCCCACCTTTCAGTTCTTTTGTCTCTTCAGGTACTTTCAGCAGTGTTTCTTCTTGGACAGGAAGGCAATGGAGAAGAGTCCTGTTTGCCTTGCTCCACAGCCTTAAATAAAATTTACATAAGGTGAGAACTTTTGTTTCCCAGTCTTACCTCCCGCTCCTTTTTGAGCAATATTACGAGAAGTCCAAGATGGTGTTTAGTACCAGGTGACAGGACCACCTGACCTAGTAGTATCACAGCTATGTCCAGAATGCCTCTCAGTAAGGAGAGAGATTAGTATCTTCAAAGTCTTATTGTTTCTTCCTAGTAGCCCATCAAGGCTGATGGCCTGTTGTCTGGTGAGTGTCTCCCAAATAAATACACAGTTGTAATTGTTACATAGTCAGTATTCCTAACTTTAGATACAGAAATGATACATGCATACAAATTGGATAATCACATTCAGTAATTTATAACCTTTCCGATGATACCTTACAAGACCCATTTTGCATAAAATATATCTCATTTATTACCAATCCATATCTTAAGCATTTTCTATAAAGAATATGGGGTGTAACATCACATATAGCACTAGAAAAGATTCTCAAGAGGTCACCTAGCCCAGTCCCCTGCACTCAAGCCACCTAGACCATCCTTGACAGGTGTTTGTTTAACCTGCTTCAAAAAATCTCCAGTATGGAGATTCCAGAAACTCTCTAAGCAATTTGTTCCAATGCTTAACCACCCTGACCGTTACAAAGTTTTTCCTAATGTCCAATCTAAACCTCCCTTGCTGCAGTTTAAACCCATTACTTCTTGTCCTTTCTGCAGATGTTAAGGAGAACACATTTTCTCACTCTTCCTTGTAACAATGTTTTATGTACTTGAAAACTCTTATGTCTCCTCCAGTCTTCTCTTCTCCAGACTAATCAACTCCCCCCCCCCCTTTTTTTTCCCAATCTTCCCTCATAGGTCATGTTTTCTAGACCTTTAATCATTTCTATTGCTCTTCTCTGGACTTTCTCCAATTTCTCCACACCTTTCCTGAAATGTGGCACCCAGAATTGGACACAGTACTCCAGTTGAGGCCTAATCAGCATGGAGTAGAGTGGAAGAATTACTTATTGTGCCTTGCTTACAATACTCCTGCTAATACATCACAGAATGATGTTTGATTTTTTTTTGCAACAGCTTTACACTGTTAATCATATTTAGCTTGTGATCCACTATGACTCCTAGATCCCTTTCCACAGTACTCCTCCCAAGGTAGTTATTTCCCATTTTGTGTGTGTGCAGCTGATGGTTCCTTCCTAAGTGGAGTACTTTGCATGTGTTCTTATTGAATTTCATCCTATATACTTCAGACAATTTCTTCAGATCATTTTGAATTTCAATCCTATTCTCCAAAGCACTTGCAACCCCTCCAAGCTTGGTATTGTCTGCAAACTATAAATGTACTCTCTGTGCCATTATCTAAATCATTCGTGAAGATATTGAACATAACTGGACATAGAACTGATCCCTGTGGATCCCTACTTGATATGCCCTTCTAGCTGGACTGTGAATCACTGGTAGCTACTCTCTGGGAATGATTTCCCAACCAGTTATGAACTAACATTATGGTAGCTCCATCTAGGTTGCATTTCCCTAGTTTGTTTATGAGAAGGTCATGTGAAACAGTATCAAAAACCTTACTAAATTTAAGATATAGCACATCTACCACTTTCCCCCCATCCACAAGGCTTGTTACCCTGTCAGAGCTGTTAGGTTGGCTTCAGAAGACTTATTCTTGACAAATCCATGCTAAGCATTACTTATCACCTTATTATGTTCTAGGTGTGTGTAAATTGATTGCTTAGTTATTAGCTCCATTATCTTTCCAAGTCCTGAAGTTAAGCTGACTGGTCTGTAATTCCCCAGGTTGTCCTTGTTTCCCTTTCTATATATGTGCACTATATTTGCCCTTTTCCAGTCCTCTGGAATCTCTCTCCTCTTCTATGACTTTTTGAAGATAATCGCTAATGGCTGAGATATCTACTCAGTCAGCTCCTTGAATATTCTAGGATGTATTTCATCAGGCCCTGGTGACTTGAAGACATCTAACTTCTCTAAGTTCTCTAATTTCAAACTTGTTCTTTGCCTATTTTAGCTTCTAATCCTACCTCATTTTCACTGGTATTCACCATTTTAGTTGTCCAATCACTACTATTCCTTTGGTGAAAACAAAAAAACAAGAAGTTATTAGCAATCCTGCCTTTTCCACATTGTCTGTTATTGTTCCCCACAGCCTGCCCATTGAGTAATGGGCCTACCCTGTCATTGGTCTTCCTCTTGCTTCTAACGTATTTGTAGAATGTTTTATTGTTACATTTTTATGTCTCTAGCTAGTTTAATCTTCTTTTGTGCCATAGCCTTTTTAATTTTGTCCCTACATACTTGTGTTATTTGATTATTGTTATCTTTTGTAATTTGAGTTAATTTCTACTTTTTTGTAGGACTCTTTTTTGAGTTTAAGATAATTGATGATCTTCTAGTTAAGCCAAGCTGGTCTCTTCCCATACTTTATAGCTTTCCTGTGAATTGGGATTGTTTGCTCTTATGCCCTTCATAATGTCTCTTTGAAAAAATGCCAGCTCTCTTGAGCTGTTTTTCCACATAGACTTGCTTCTCATGGGAACTTACTTCCAACTCCAGGAGTTTGCTAAAGTCTGCCTTCCTGAAATCTATTACCTTTATTGTGCTGTTTTCCTCTCCTACCATTTCTTGGACTCATGAACTCTAATAATTTCATGTCATATAAAGCAATTGCAATGTAGATCATGCTAAACACATTGCATTAAAGCCTAGGGAGGACACTAGATTATCATTTAACCTGCAAAAATCAAACTACAGGTGTTAAACTGTGTCTACACTGGTGCTAAGCAGGATATTCAATAAAGCCAACTTTAGTTTAGCTGAGCTAAACACCTTTTTTCCTAGTCTAGACAAGGCCTATGTCTCAGAGTGAAGTTTGAAACAGTGGAGCCTGATCTTATCAACTCATCTGAAAGTGCAATAGTCTTGGGCATTTTTAAGGTCCAATGTGGGGATTTCCAGAGGCCTTTTCCCTTTAGAAATTATTCCAATTATGGTTATGCTCAGTCTTTGAGTGTTTCAAAAACATCTACAGAGGTCTACCTTGTCTATGAAAGTTAAGTATAGCTAGAGCCCAGGCTGGGGCTTATCTTCAACCCCTTCGTGCTGCAATCAGCCTATACCTGGTCTATTGGGTTCTTGTAGGGGAGAGAGAGGTTCACAAATGGACTTCATCCCAGTGGCTCTGTTGCAACAGGCAGCTAACTCTGAGGTACAGCATCCTCTCTCCTGGTTGCCACTGGCTTCCTGGTGATCAACTGGGCCTTTTAAGTTCATTTCCTCCAGGTGACACAGATTTTCAGGTGTTGCCTATTCAGTACCAGCTGAGCCCAGAGGAGCTCATTAGCCTTTTCCTAATTGAGATGGTGCTGTGTCCGCATCAAGGAGGACTACAACAAAAAGAGGCCTGTGTTCTGGGAGTCGCTCCCTGAAGTGTTGGGTGGGCAAAGGCACAATGTTTCTCTGTATGATTGCTGTAGTGGTATTGCAATACCCGTGTCTAGCACATCAGTTATCCAAGGGGATGGGAAGTATCTACTATGTGCTTTGGTGAATAGATAGAAATTAGTGTACTCCCTAAAGTTTAGAGATTTTAATGAGCCTCCCAAAGTTTAGATGAGGAATTCTGTTTTCCTTCTTCCTAAACATTGGGGCCTCTTCTCTTGTTAAGAATTAAATAACTGATAGCAACTCTCTGCCATTAAATACTCCTCAGCTGGCTATGAGAGAAAAGAAGCCTTTCCATTCATTCTCATAGATAGCTGATGTAATATTGGGGTTGATGAAGTTCTGGGTTCTCTGCTCCTTTATCCAGTTTTTGTTCCACAGAGGCAAAATGAGAATATTTTAGCAGTGGTTTCTTTGAGGTCTTATCTACACTGAGACTTGGCCCTAATTTCAGCCAATTTTGACCAAATCACTGTTATAGGCTGCATAAGCGCAAATCCATAGTGTGGGCAGGCAAAATCACTATAAATCACAATCTGCAACAGTTAAACTATCCTGGTTTCACACTGGGGTAAATTCTGTAGGTGCAAATAGCAGTGTTTCTATTTACAATTCTCTGAGTGGACACAGTCTTAAAAGATTTTGACACATGAACAAGATGCTCCAGCATGGCTTTGGTCAAGCTTGAAGAACAATCATTAATCAGAATATGTAGCCTATCCAGTTTGTGTACAGAGCAAATTATTCAAACATTCCTGATAATTGACTGGCAGGTTAATAATTTTATTTTAAGTCTCCCTTGGTGCTGGATGAAATTAAAGATGAAATTAAAAGTTACACAGATTGAATGAATGATCAGACTTTACTATGCACTCACAATGGAGTTGTGAAGTTATTATTAGGGGGAAGTTTAATAGGTATTTCATCAGGGAGATGGGTTAAATGCAGGCTAAGGAAAACTTGGCAATAATATTGAAACAATTAGAGAAATTCCACCAAACAATGAAAAATGTAAGAAAAAAATTAATAAATGAATAAGTGAAAGTGAAATCAGATGCTTAGTAGAAAAATGGAGAATGCATTGAGATGCCTCCAGCAAAATATAATTCTGAGTCAGTGAATAATAGGGTGGAATACATATTGGAATATATTTTTAAAAGCTGACATTTTATGTCAGGTCCCTTCATAAAATTTAGAATAGGATATGTTAGTCATTTCTTTAAAATTAAAATGATCACTGGCATTAATATTCACATCTATATTAACAATAAGTAAAAAAAATAATTTTGATTTTAACCTCCTTAATGTTCTGACCCTAACACACCTAAAAATGTAAATATGGGTTTTTTTTGTGCCAAACCTGTGTCCTTTTCATACATTAAATATTCTCAAACTAAAAATGAGGTGTATCTTTCCACATTGATTTTATCATCCCATCTCTTGTGGGTTTTGTGTATCAAATAAAGTCTGTTCAGAGATAATGGGGTCAGTTTGACTAACATAGAGAGGTCAATGGTGGAAAATGAAAGTACTAACACTTCCAAGATTTTGGGAGGCCTCTTTGACCCAAACATGTACAAAAATTAAATAAGCATGACAGGTAAACCACTGTATTTTGTCTTTAAGTATTCTCAACCTATAATGAGGGCACTTCTGTAGCATAGGTTTTGTCTGCGTACCTGCTGTGGTTTACTGTAGCAAAAAAATCACTTAAAGGTATTGGGGTCAGGTAGATGCCAAACTAATTATGCAGGTATTCCAGCATCAGACGGTTGTTGTTTTTTTTTTGTATTTTGAGGCACTAGTTATATGAATCTTTCAGCATTGTTTCATAGTTTCATTGTTTTTTGTTTTTCAAAAAAAATATATCCAAAAGCTCTTGGGGGTCCATAAAAGCCCAGCTAACATTTGCCTCATGTATCATCACAATTGTCTATCAGAGTTTCTTTGAAGATAATACTGTCAAATTGATTTTATGGGAAGCCTACACTTGCTAGGAAGAGTTTTTGGGGAAGCCACAGTTGTCAGACACATTTTCTGGAAAGCCCAAATTTGACAGATGCTGTTGCTGGGGAAAAGACTTGCTGTTGAGAGCAGTTTCAGTTTAACTTCTTTTTGCCCTGAATAGCCATGGCTGTGTTTGAAAGCTCTGTTCACTGTGTATTTCTACTTTGCAGGAGACAAGATGGTAAGAAAAGCTCTATCTCATGAAGAGTGCCTGAGAATTTTCACAGAGGAAATGGATGATTCTGACACCATGCAGTTTGGAGGTGCTGATTCTGAATGGGGGCCTGCTGCGTGGTGGTATGGAAGATGAAATCACTGAGGAAAGAGATTCCAGTGGTACTGCTGTGCAGGAAAGTTAGGATGTGGCTGCTGACTTTTACCAGTCCACGAACAAAGATGAAAAATGGGGAAAGACAGCACAGATGCCAGCAAAACCTCCAGCCAGAAGCATCCTGACCCCTGCTCCAGGATTGATGAAGTACTCTGTACAGTGTGTCAGGGACACTCTATCATGCTTGCAGCTTTTTTGACTCAAGAGATGCTAAATCTCATTCTCCAATGCTCTAACAAGTATCATAGAATATCAGAGTTGAAAGGGGCCTCAGGATGTCACCTAGTCCAACCCCCCTGCTCAAAGCAGGACCAATCCCCAATTTTTGCCCCAGATCCCTAAATGGCTCCCTCAAGGATTGAACTCTCAACCCTGGGCTTATAAGGCCAATGCAGACCACTGAGCTGTAGGGAGCTTGTTTGGGAGTACTTGGCAGTCACTACTTGAGACATAACTTTGTGTCCACTTGGGATGGCCTATGTTAGCAGATGTTTATAGATCTAGCAGAGAAACATAAGAGGAGCTGTGGTCAAATGACCATGAAGACTCAGTGACCATTCAATGCCATCATGTCACTCCACTGATTTCAATGAAGTCTTTACATTATGATTTGAGTACTTCAGAAACTCAGCCTGAGGTTATGGATCTATTATAGGAATGGGTGGTTGAGGTTCCTTGGCCTGCAATGCACAGGAAGTCAGACTAGATTATCATGATGGTCCATTCCGACCTTAAAGTCTATGAGTCTATTGACTTCAAACCATAACGAAAGGTCCTGCATTTTAGCAACAGAGAGGCATGCACAAGCCAAAAAGAGACTACCAGGCTTACTCCTATTTCAGAGATATGGGATTTATTTGCTGGTACTCTGCCCAGGTGTTTGATTCACTATGAGAGCATCACCACTGATCAACAGCTGGTGGCTTTCCATGGTCACTGCCCTTTCAGGCAGTATATGCCTTCAAAACCAGCCAGGTTTGGCATTAAATTCTGGCTATGCTGTGACTCTACAACTTCTTATGTTTTAAGGGCTGGTCTATACCGGGGGGTGGAGGGGAGGGATTGTCTAAGTTACTCAACTTCAGCTGCATGAATAACGTAGCTGCAGTCGACGTACTTAGATCTACTTATTGCAGTGTCTTCACTACAGTGTGTTGATCGGAGACGCTCTTCTGTCAATTCCCCTCGCGCTTCTCATTAACGTGGAGTATCGGAGTCGATGCTAGAGTGATCGGTGGTTGATTTATCATGTCTATATTAGACACGATAAATTGATCCCTGCTGGATTGATCACTGCCCGTCAATCCAGCCAGTAGTGTAGACAAGACCCAAATGCTGACATATACGCTGGCCAAGAGGGGAATGTAGCAGCAGCAGGAAGTTTGACAAGAAATGTGGTTAAATTAATACAAATTTTAGAAGAGACATTTAAAATCCCTCCTGGACAGAGGAAAAACCATTTCACCTGTAAAGGGTTAAGAAGCTAGAATAACCTTGCTGACACCTGAACACAATGACCAATGAGGAGACAAGATACTTTCAACGCTGGAGGGGGGTAGAAACAAAGGGTCTGGGTCTGTCTGTGTAATGCTTTTGCCGGGGACAGAACAGGAATGGAGTCTTAGAAATTAGTAAATAATCTAGCTAGATACGAGTTAGATTATGATTTCTTTAAATAGCTGATAAAATAAGCTGTGCTGAGTAGAATGGATATTCCTGTCTTTGTGTCTTTTTGTAACTTAAGATTTTGCCTAGAGGGATTCTCTATGTTTCGAATCTAATTACCCTGTAAGGTATTTACCATCCTGATTTTACAGAGGTGATTCTTTTTTACCTTTTCTTATATTAAAATTCTTCTTGTAAGAAATCAAATGCTTTTTTTCATTGTTCTTAAAATCCAAGGGTTTGGGTCTGTGGTCACCTATGCAAATTGGTGAGGATTTTTATCAAGCCTTCCCCAGGCTGGGGGGGGTGCATGGTTTTGGTGTGGATTTTGGGGGGGAAAGACATTTCCAAACAACTCTTTCCCAGTAACCAGTTAAACGTTTGGTGGTGGCAGTGGAAGTCCAAGGGCAAAAGGAAAAATAGTTTGTACTTTGGGGAAGTTTTAACCTAAGCTGGTAAAAGTAAGCTTAGGAGGTTTTCATGCAGGTCCCCATGTCTGTACCCTAGAGTTCAGAGTGGGGAAGGAACCTTGACAGACACCTTCCAGAACCAAGTAAAGACAGCTCCTCTCAACGATCTTACAGCCTAACTGTGATGTGAAACAAATGAGGGTGGCAAACAGGCAAAAAAATAAGAGGATGAAAGGGATGGGAAGAGGAAAGATGAGGGTTTAAATATTAAGATCACTGTTATTTGTAAGTCACATGAACACCTTGATGGTTTCGTCAATTTAATTTTTTAACACTGTTGTCAGATGTCACATCACAAGTGAGTTTTTAGGCAGGATTAGAATGATGTGAGAGAAGTTGCATGCCAAAGAAGGCTGGGAAAAGTGGGGAAAATTCTGCTGCAGGACCCTCCAGCCAGATGAAACAATGCTTATCTACTGTTTCCAAAAATCAGATATTGTGGCCAAGCTTTCTCAATGCTCTGTATCTAGTCACCAGAGTGACCCCATTTTCAAAGGTGTGGGCTTGTACATTCCCTGCTTAGGGTAAGATCCACGCAGATAATAACCTGAGACTTGGATGCCTAGGTCCAAGTTTTGACTCCACTGTAATCCACAAAACTCCCACATAACCCTAGAGGTTCCTGAAGTCACTGGGTTCCTAAGTTTTCAAGGGTAGAAGTTCCCTGGGCACCTACTTTTCTGCCTCTGAACAAATGTACTGCTGCCTTACTCTGTATGGCCAGATGCCTATCTCCTGCCTAAACCCCAGAGCAAATCCCAAACCAGGGAAGTTAGGAGACTGAATGTCTATCTCCCAGGTGGCTTCTGATCACTACCTGTGCTTACAGGCCACCTACCAAATAAGGTCCTATTCAAAATCCTGGAGGATGAGGGGTGCTCAACTAATAATTTTTAGCTCCATGGTTAGTATCGTCACCTGAGATGTGGAGACCAAGCTTCAATTCCCCCCTCAGGTCAAGGGAGGAAAGAGATTTGAATAGGGGTCTTCTGCCTTTCAGAGGCTATCTCTAACACTGAGCATTGGGATATTCTGCTGTGGGGCCTTCAGTCTCTCTGCTGTGGCTAAATAATGAAAGAACAATTGAAGCTGGGGGACTGGACCCAGGGTCTCTCACCTCTCAGGTGCAGCCATAACCACTGGACTACAGAATCATTATCCCATTGGTTGTCTTGGTCTCAGGTCCAATGACTCTTTCACTGTGGATAAATCATTAAATAGTCACTTTTAAATGCCACTTTTCAATATAAGGTTTTTGTGTGTTTAAGTTTGAAAAAAAATGGGGAAAAAAGTAGCAAAAGGAGGGAAAATATGTTTCTCCCATTTCCTCTGCAATGCGGGGAGAGACAGCATTTTTTTTTTAAGAAAGAGAAAAGGAAACAATATTCCAAACAGAAAACTTCAATAAAAAAAAAGGGAAACAAAATATTTGATTCAAAACTGAGATACAATTTGTTCCATTTGTTTTTAAATTTTTCATCAAAACCGAAAAGTTTTGAACACTTGTTTTTATTTATTTTATCATGACTATGATTGCAAAATTTGTTTAGTCAGAAAAGGCTTTTGCTGTTGAAAAAAAATTTGCAATGGAAATTTTTTGATCTGCTCTGTCCTACTCAAAAAGCCCATAGGCATTCAATGAAAATAGTCACCCACCCCATCAGTGACTCTAGCAAGAGGCTTTGATATCAAGACATAAAAGTAATAAAAAAGTAATAAAAGATCTCAGTACCTTAAGAACAATGCATTATCAGCAGACTGGGATTTTACAAAAATAATGAAAATGTTTTAGGTAACACTTTAATTTAAAGCCTTTTCTTTTCTTTTAAATGTGAAACATTTGTAGCCTTGTTTATTTTTCACCAGCAGCAGAGCACAACAAAGTCCCTACATCCAGTATCACCTCATGACAGCTAAAAGCCTTAGCAAAGATCATTATTGTTTAATTAAATCCATTGGGTTATTCAGTCTTCTTCATTCTAACACTGACAGCAAATAAGTCAGAAAGTCTGACCCTTCGTTACAGTCCAGGAAGTTATTTTAACCTGGCCTGCACAAATCAATCACAGATCTGAGAAAGAGTTATAGTAATTGGATTTCTAGTAATACTCTAATTACCACTCCTGATATATACAGATACTAACATGGAATAATGTTTATTACACTGCTGAAGTAAATTTATTATTCTGTTAAAGAAGACGATTCATGTTTTAAAATTAATGTCCCTTTTCAGGAAGAATTATTTGTTAAATCACACTTTTGCAGATATATTTTATAATGGTAAATATATATAGTCAATAGTACTATGCCTACTATAAAAATTCCTTCAGTACAACATATTTACCAGGTGTATAGCACATGGTATAATGAGATGCAAAATCATTATGGTTTTTAGCTGATGGGAGATCCTAGAGATTTTTAGTATGTGCTGTCATCATCTTTTTCCAATGTCAAGATCGCATAGGGTCTATTAGTATGTGTTATGGTTCTGGTTTATTGCTAGTTGGGGTGCATATGTTGGTTAATGTTTGAAAGGCATTTATAGGAACAATCTATTTTGTATTTCATAGATTTGAAGACCATGATCATCTAGTCTGGTCTGTGTAACACAGGTCAAAAATCCTCACCCAGCAATCTCTGAATCAAGCCCATATCTTTTGTTTAAGTTATAGTATATTTTTTAGAAAGCTATCCACTACAGTGGATCCAAGAGTTCATGATCCTTACTGTTTAAATTGTGCGTCTTATTTCTAATCTGAATTTGTCTAGCTTCATCTTCCAAACCATTGGATCTTATCATGGCTTTTTCTGCTAGATTATAGCCCTGTCTACTGCTCTAAATCTCTCCCCCATGTAAGCATTTATAGACTGTGATCAAAATACCACTCAACTTTCTCTTGAGTAAACTAAATAGACTGAGCTTCTTTAGAAACTCAATATAAAATAGGTATCCCAGCTCTCAAATAGTCCTTGTAGCTGTTTTCTGAACTCTTTCCAGTTTTTCAACATATTTTTTGAAGTGTGGACATACTATTACAGTAATAGTCTCACTAATACCTTATACTGAACATCGTCCCTATTCATAATTGATATTCCCCTACTTATACATCCAACAATTGTTTTAGCCCTTTTAGCTATAGAACCAAAAGGAGAATTCACATTCAACTGAGTATCTACCATGGTTCTCAAGTCTTTCAGACACACCATGTTCCAGGATATGGTCCCTGCCTTGTAAATGTGAGATACATTCTTTGTTCCTAGATATCCTTACATTTGGCTGTATTAAAACAAATGTTGATCAATTGAGCCCATCTTACCAAACAATCTAGGTTAGTCTTTATAACTAACCTGTCCCCATTATTATTTACCCCTCCACCAATTTTGGGTCATCTGCAAATTTTACCAGTAATGTAATATGTATTTAAGAATTGTCAAAGAGTGTCCAGATCAGGCAATACAGGTATATTTTTAATTAATAAAAAAAAACTTGTGGCACCTTAGAGACTAACAAATTTATTAGAGCATAAGCTTTCGTGAGCTACAGCTCACTTCATCGGATGCATTTGGTGGAAAAAACAGAGGAGAGATTTATATACACACACACGAGAACATGAAACAATGGGTTTATCATACACACTGTAAGGAGAGTGATCACTTAAGATAAGCCATCACCCACAGCAGGGGGGGAAAGGAGGAAAACCTTCCATGGTGACAAGCAGGTAGGCTAATTCCAGCAGTTAACAAGAATATCAGAGGAACAGTGGGGGGTGGGGTGGGGGGGAGAAATACCATGGGGAAATATTACGTAATGACTCATCCATTCCCAGTCTCTATTCAAGCCTAAGTTAATTGTATCCAGTTTGCAAATTAATTCCAATTCAGCAGTCTCTCGTTGGAGTCTGTTTTTGAAGCTTTTTTGTTGAAGTATAGCCACTCTTAGGTCTGTGATCGAGTGACCAGAGAGATTGAAGTGTTCTCCAACTGGTTTTTGAATGTTATAATTCTTGACGTCTGATTTGTGTCCATTCATTCTTTTACGTAGAGACTGTCCAGTTTGGCCAATGTACATGGCAGAGGGGCATTGCTGGCACATGATGGCATATATCACATTGGTAGATGCGCAGGTGAACGAGCCTCTGATAGTGTGGCTGATGTGATTAGGCCCTATGATGGTATCCCCTGAATAGATATGTGGACAGAGTTGGCAACGGGCTTTGTTGCAAGGATAGGTTCCTGGGTTAGTGGTTCTGTTGTGTGGTGTGTGGTTGCTGGTGAGTATTTGCTTCAGATTGGGGGGCTGTCTGTAAGCAAGGACTGGTCTATCTCCCAAGATCTGAGAGAGTGATGGCTCGTCCTTCAGGATAGGTTGTAGATCCTTGATGATGCGTTGGAGAGGTTTTAGTTGGGGGCTGAAGGTGATGGCTAGTGGCGTTCTGTTGTTTTCTTTGTTGGGCCTGTCCTGTAGTAGGTGACTTCTGGGTACTCTTCTGGCTCTGTCAATCTGTTTCTTCACTTCAGCAGGTGGGTATTGTAGTTGTAGGAATGCATGATAGAGATCTTGTAGGTGTTTGTCTCTGTCTGAGGGGTTGGAGCAAATGCGGTTATATCGTAGCGCTTGGCTGTAGACAATGGATCGAGTGGTATGATCTGGATGAAAGCTAGAGGCATGTAGGTAGGAATAGCGGTCAGTAGGTTTCCAATATAGGGTGGTGTTTATTGACCATCGCTTATTAGCACCGTAGTGTCCAGGAAGTGGATCTCTTGTGTGGACTGGTCCAGGCTGAGGTTGATGGTGGGATGGAAATTGTTGAAATCATGGTGGAATTCCTCAAGAGCTTCTTTTCCATGGGTCCAGATGATGAAGATGTCATCAATGTAGCCAAGTAGAGTAGGGGCATTAGGGGACGAGAGCTGAGGAAGCGTTGTTCTAAGTCAGCCATAAAAATGTTGGCATACTGTGGGGCCATGCGGGTACCCATCGCAGTGCCGCTGATTTGAAGGTATACATTGTCACCAAATGAGAAATAGTTATGGGTCAGGACAAAGTCACAAAGTTCTGCCACCAGGTTAGCCGTGACAGTATCGGGGATACTGTTCCTGACGGCTTGTAGTCCATCTTTGTGTGGAATGTTGGTGTAGAGGGCTTCTACATCCATAGTGGCTAGGATGGTGTTTTTAGGAAGATCACCAATGGACTGTAGTTTCCTCAGGAAATCGGTGGTGTCTCGAAGATAGCTGGGAGTGCTGGTAACGAAGGGCCTGAGGAGGGAATCTACATAGCCAGACAATCCTGCTGTCAGGGTGCCAATGCCTGAGATGATGGGGCGTCCAGGATTTCCAGGTTTATGGATCTTGGGTAGCAGATAGAATACCCCAGGTCGGGGCTCCAGGGGTGTGTCTGTGCGGATTTGTTCTTGTGCTTTTTCAGGGAGTTTCTTGAGCAAATGCTGTAGTTTCTTTTGGTAACTCTCAGTGGGATCAGAGGGTAATGGCTTGTAGAAAGTGGTGTTGGAGAGCTGCCTAGTAGCCTCTTGTTCATACTCCGACCTATTCATGATGACGACAGCACCTCCTTTGTCAGCCTTTTTGATTATGATGTCAGAGTTGTTTCTGAGGCTGTGGATGGCACTGTGTTCTGCATGGCTGAGGTTATGGGGTAAGCGATGCTGCTTTTCCACAATTTCAGCTCGTGCACGTCGGCGGAAGCAGTCTATGTAGAAATCCAGGCTGCTGTTTCGACCTTCAGGAGGAGTCCACCCAGAATCCTTCTTTTTGTAGTGTTGGCAGGAAGGTCTCTGTGGGTTAATATGTTGGTCAGAGGTGTGTTGGAAATATTCCTTGAGTCTGAGACGTCGAAAATAGGATTCTAGGTCACCACAGAACTGTATCATGTTCGTGGGGTGGAGGGGCAAAAGGAGAGGCCCCGAGATAGGACAGATTCTTCCGCTGGGCTAAGAGTATAGTTGGATAGATTAACAATATTGCTCGGTGGGTTACGGGAACCATTGTTGTGGCCCCTTGTGGCATATAGTAGTTTAGATAGCTTAGTGTCCTTTTTCTTTTGTAGAGAATCAAAGTGTGTTTGTAAATGGCTTGTCTAGTTTTTGTAAAGTCCAGCCACGAGGAAGTTTGTGTGGAAGGTTGGTTCTTTATGAGAGTATCCAGTTTTGAGAGCTCATTCTTAATCTTTCCCTGTTTGCTGTAGAGGGATGTTAATCAGGTGGTTCCGCAGTTTCCTTGAGGTGTGTGGCACAAGCTGTCAGCATAGTCTGTGTGGTATGTAGATTGTAATGGATTTTTTACCTTCAGTCCTTTCGGTATGATGTCCATCTGTTTGCATTTGGAGAGGAAGATGATGTCTGTCTGTATCTGTGCGAGTTTTTTCATGAAGTTGACAGATACTCACACGGCTAACCTGGTGGCAGAACTTTGTGACTTTGTCCTGACCCATAACTATTTCTCATTTGGTGACAATGTATACCTTCAAATCAGCGGCACTGCGATGGGTACCCGCATGGCCCCACAGTATGCCAACATTTTTATGGCTGACTTAGAACAACGCTTCCTCAGCTCTCGTCCCCTAATGCCCCTACTCTACTTGCGCTACATTGATGACATCTTCATCATCTGGACCCATGGAAAAGAAGCTCTTGAGGAATTCCACCATGATTTCAACAATTTCCATCCCACCATCAACCTCAGCCTGGACCAGTCCACACAAGAGATCCACTTCCTGGACACTACGGTGCTAATAAGCGATGGTCACATAAACACCACCCTATATCGGAAACCTACTGACCGCTATTCCTACCTACATGCCTCTAGCTTTCATCCAGATCATACCACTCGATCCATTGTCTACAGCCAAGCGCTACGATATAACCGCATTTGCTCCAACCCCTCAGACAGAGACAAACACCTACAAGATCTCTATCATGCATTCCTACAACTACAATACCCACCTGCTGAAGTGAAGAAACAGATTGACAGAGCCAGAAGAGTACCCAGAAGTCACCTACTACAGGACAGGCCCAACAAAGAAACAACAGAACCACTAGCCATCACCTTCAGCCCCCAACTAAAACCTCTCCAACGCATCATCAAGGATCTACAACCTATCCTGAAGGACGAGCCATCACTCTCTCAGATCTTGGGAGATAGACCAGTCCTTGCTTACAGACAGCCCCCCAATCTGAAGCAAATACTCACCAGCAACCACACACCACACAACAGAACCACTAACCCAGGAACCTATCCTTGCAACAAAGCCCGTTGCCAACTCTGTCCACATATCTATTCAGGGGATACCATCATAGGGCCTAATCACATCAGCCACACTATCAGAGGCTCGTTCACCTGCGCATCTACCAATGTGATATGCCATCATGTGCCAGCAATGCCCCTGCCATGTACATTGGCCAAACTGGACAGTCTCTACGTAAAAGAATGAATGGACACAAATCAGACGTCAAGAATTATAACATTCAAAAACCAGTTGGAGAACACTTCAATCTCTCTGGTCACTCGATCACAGACCTAAGAGTGGCTATACTTCAACAAAAAAGCTTCAAAAACAGACTCCAACGAGAGACTGCTGAATTGGAATTAATTTGCAAACTGGATACAATTAACTTAGGCTTGAATAGAGACTGGGAATGGATGAGTCATTACACAAAGTAAAACTATTTCCCCATGGTATTTCTCCCCCCCACCCCACCCCCCACTGTTCCTCTGATATTCTTGTTAACTGCTGGAATTAGCCTACCTGCTTGTCACCATGGAAGGTTTTCCTCCTTTCCCCCCCTGCTGTGGGTGATGGCTTATCTTAAGTGATCACTCTCCTTACAGTGTGTATGATAAACCCATTGTTTCATGTTCTCTGTGTGTGTGTATATAAATCTCTCCTCTGTTTTTTCCACCAAATGCATCCGATGAAGTGAGCTGTAGCTCACGAAAGCTTATGCTCTAATAAATTTGTTAGTCTCTAAGGTGCCACAAGTACTCCTTTTCTTTTTGCGAATACAGACTAACACGGCTGCTACTCTGAAACCATTTTTAATTAATGTATGTGTAAGTCTAAGTGTAAGTCTTTGTACTTGCAGTTTAAATGTATTTTACCACATATATGAAATTAATTTGCTCTTCTGTCAAAGAAAACAACCCTCCTTCACCAGCACACAATACATGTTCTGACTCTTTAATTTGTCTCCAATTTTACCTGAGTATTATCTGCTGATACTAGATTTCACAAATTGAGCATCATATCCCTGATGAGAAAAATGAGTATAATTTAGTTTTCCCAAAGAAAAATATGCATTACAATTTGAGAATCAATGTTTGATTACCTAGAACTCCAGCATATGTTATGACCCTGCTTAAAATTCCATGAGTTTTAGATTTATTATGAAGACAGGGAAGCTTCTTCATATTAGGGTCTGAGCTGTGCAAAGATAACACCTTGGAAGATTCCCTGGTATATTGACTTCATTGTGAGTCCACCTACATGATTCTCTTAATAGGATCAGGAAATAGGGCAGTGGTGGGCAATCTGCAGCCCACGGGCCGAATGTGGCCCATCAGGGAAAAACACTGGCAGGCCACCAGACAATATGTTCACATTTGCATGGCCGCATCACTTCCCACAGCTCCCACTGGCCGGAAATGGCAAACTGCGGCCACTGGGAGCTGCAGGCATCTTCCAAATGTAAACAAATGGTCTGGTGGCCCGCCAGCGGATTACCCTGACAGGCTGCAGGTTGCCCACTACATGAAAAGGGTTTCAACAGCTACTCTTATGAAATCATGAAATCCTTCACAATTTGTATTTGAAAATAAAATATATGGAGGGGTCTGATGTAACCATATCCAACAAGAGCACATGGATAATATATGTTCCTGCAGCCTTAAATTTACATATTTCCTGTAGGACAGTGACACAGATGCTCGGCTGGAGCAAATTGTTGCTCCATTGGCTTAAATGGAGCTATGCCGTTTACACCAGCTGAGAATTTTCTCCAAGATACATGAAGTCTTCCTAACAGATAGATCCTTTAATGAAATAATCTTTAAAAGGAAGTTGTGGAAATCCCAATGTCGGTAACACTTAAGAGAGGACTGGAGAAACACTAGAAAATACACTGCACAGAACAATCCTGAACTTCTAAGAACACTGATGACCAAGAAGGTCATTTACACGTGTTATTTGTATGGTTCCTTGATTTTATTTTAAATGTGTGACTTCCATCAATGGTTGCTTATATTATCACCTTTTTCAGGAGGATATTTATTTTACAAATCATAATTGTTATTACTGTTGTGTTATAGATAAGCTAAAATAAATAGCTCAGAGTAAACCTTGGTAGTTATTTTAGAAGGCATTATCTTCCCACAGTGTTCTGTGCTTTGTATTATCCACATTACAGTGCTAATGTTTTCAAAAAATTCTAGGAGCTTGATGAAATTTAATATAATGAGCTCTCATGGGAAAGAACCATCTTTATTTTGTGTTTGTACAGTGCCTAACACAATGGGATCCTGTTAGGGGCTTCTGGATACTGCTGTAATAAATATAATTAATACCTATAATTGCAAAAATAAAGAGACAGATTCACCTGCATTCTATGGTGATGCAAGACAACAGTAAATCCAATTGAATCAGACAGTTAAATGGGATTTATAGTTACTTTGCATCACCATAGCAGTACAAAGTAGTCAGAGTTTCTTGATGCATTTGATAGTAATAGTATAATAAATAATTAAAATAAAAATAAAATAGATTGTTCTGTATATTAAAGGGTGGTGAAAAGACAATATCAATAATCATATGTATAAAGGCCACCAAAGTAGTGAAAGCTTTCATACAAATTAAAAAGTTACCTATTTTCCCATTTATTTGTTCATTTAATATGCAAACAGGGAAAGGTCCATAGAGAGTATAATCATATTTAGAGAGAGATCATTTTACAAATACACACACACACACACACACACACACACACACACACACACACTATACAATCACAATTTCTTGGCATATATTTTCAACATGCTGTATTATCCCAGGATCCTATTAAAGTCAGAGCAGATGAAAGCCAATGTGAATTTTAAATCAATTAACTTTTCTGATTAAAATGAAGGTAAATAAAGGTATGCTATTCTTGGCATTTAATTTCTAGAGGAAAAAAGAGAGATTGTTTGGCATGTGATGGGCCAGATTCTCAGAGAGTGGAAACCAAAGTCTTCCCATTGAAGCCTTAGATCCCATTGAGGATCTAGCCTCTGAGCTCCACAAAGATCTATTACATAACTGGGTGTGATACTGAAATCATTACTGTGGCAAAACTGTAACTGATTTTCAAGGGATTTTTACCTGAAAAAAAGAATAGACTGAGTTCAGTGTTGCTAGAAGAAAATGGCTTCTCATGTTACCAAATACCCTGTAGGAGTTACTGTACCTTATACACATAAAGAAATGTAAGCACTAAGAATCACAGGGGAAGAAAACTAAACACTATTCTAGTTGCGACTGCTTCTAAAACTAAGAATAAAGGGTTTGATTCTTATTTAAACTGAGACCCCTTTCTACTGGCATAGTAGTGTGAAGTGGCCTTAGTTTCATAAACATCAGACCCAAAGATTAGGCCTGATTCTCCATTGCCTTCCACCATTTTTTGGTCACTTGTGCCAATGAAAACTGAGTTCAAAACAGGTGCAAAATACTGGCCAAAAATGCCAGTTGTCATATATAACCCATATGTAAACCCTCTGGACTGAGCCGAGAAAATATGAAGCTCATTATTGACACCTGTTGGTGAATAGAGAGAAGGGCAGCTCAGAGCCTCTTGAGAACTCCAGATGTGCAGGGTCTCCATAGTGGAGCAAACTCGGTGCTGGTATTTGATGCTGTGCTAGGGGAAATTACTGACTGGGCCAGGCCTTATTTACATTTCATGTACGCAACTATTTGGTTAAAATACAATTAAGTTTTGAGTTTGGGACAATAAAATGTTACTGTCCCTATTGGAAAATGAAAGGACAAAAGAACTGCACCAAAAGTGCCTGCAGTGAGGGGCACCATGGCTGAGTCTTCATTCCAGCACATTGTGTAGGGAAGCCTGGCTCATTCATAAAAAGGAAAGAGGCTGGGACTGCTCTCTGTATCTGAATGTATCAGCCACTCACAACTGCCAGAGGAGGGTGGAGATCGGTACCACTGTTAGGACACCCTGGTGTGGGCAGAGGAGTCTCTCCTAAAATACTATTAACTGCTGACTTTCCCAAGTTCATTCTTTTGTCCTTCTTCTTGCCGAGAATGGTATGTAGAGTTTTCCAGGTTTCAGAGTAGCAGCCATGTTAGTCTGTATTCGCAAAAAAGAAAAAGGAGAACTTGTGGCACCTTAGAGACTAACAAATTTGAACATAATCTTTTGTGAGCTACAGCTCACTTCATCGGATGCATTTGGTGGAAAATAAAGCGGGGAGATTTATATACACGCACAGATAACATGAAACAATGGGTTTTATCATACACACTGTAAGGAGAGTGATCACTTAAGATGAGCTATTACCAGCGGGGGGGGGGGAGGAGGAAAACCTTTTGTGGTAGTAATCAAGGTGGGCCATTTCCAGCAGTTAACAAGAACATCTGAAGAACAGCAGGCGGTGGGGTGGGGGGAGAAATAACATGGGGATATAGTTTTACTTTATGTAATGACCCATCCACTCCCAGTCTCTATTCAAGCCTAAGTTAATTGTATCCAGTTTGCAAATTAATTCCAATTCAGCAGTCTCTCGTTGGAGTCTGTTTCTGAAGTTTTTTTGTTGAAGGATAGCCACTCTCAGGTCTGTAATCGTGTGACCGGAGAGATTGAAGTTTTCCAGGTATTTGGAAGTGCCAAAAAGTACCAAAAAGGTCCTGGGGCTGGTTTTGTTCAATATCTTCATTAACAATCTGGAAGATGGTGTGTATTGCACCCTCAGCAAGTTTGCAGATGGACACTGAACTGGGAGGAGAGGTAGATACGCTGGAAGGTAAGGATAGGATACAAAGGGACATAGACAAATTAATGTATTGGGCCAAAATAAATCTGATGAGGTTCAACAAGGACAAAAGCAGAGTCCTGCACTTAGGACAGAAGAATCCTGTGCACTGCTACAGACAATTGACCAAGCAGCGAGGCAGGAGTTGTGCAGAACAGGACCTAGGGGTTACAGTGAATGAGAAGCTGGATATGAGTCAACAGTTTGCCCTTGTTGCCAAGAAGGCCAACGGCATTTTGGGCTGTATAAGTAGGAGCATTGCCAGCAGATCGAGGGACGTGATCATTCCCCTCTATTTGGCATTGGTGAGGCCTCATCTAGACTACTGTGTCCAGTTTTGGGCCCCACATTACAAGAAGGATGTGGAAAAATTGGAAAGAGTCCAGCAAAGGGCAACAAAAATGATTAGGGGGCTAGAGCACATGACTTATGAGGAGAGGCTGAGGGAACTGGGACTATTTAGTCTCCAGAAGAGAAGAATTATTGGGAATTTGATAGCTGCTTTCAGCTACCTGAAAGGTGGTTCTTGACTGGTCTTAGCGGTACCAGATAACAGAACGAGGAGTAATGGTCTCAAGTTACAGTGGGGAAGGTTTTGGTTGGATATTAGGAAAATCTTTTTCACTAGGAGGGTGGTGAAGCACTAGACTGGGTTACCTAGGGAGGTGGTGGAATCTCCTTCCTTAGAGGTTTTTAAGGTCAGGCTTGACAAATGCCCTGGCTGGGATGATTTAGTTGGGGATTGGTCCTGCTTTGAGCAGGGGGTTGGACTAGATGACCTCCTGAGTTCCCTTCCAACCCTGATATTCTATGATTCTAGGATTCCATCGGTGTTGCTCCAGTGAGACTGCACCTAGCACATTTATCACTATACTGTAAAAGATCTGTCAATGAGTGAGAGTTGACCTATGTAGCATCTGAATAGACTGACATATTTTGGAGCATAAGCATACCAAATACCTTCTTTTATGACCATGAAAAGTATTGTGTCCTGAGACCTTGAATAACCAAGCTGCTATGGGGGCTGACAGTTTGACCTGAGTTTCCATTGTTCTGTTTGACATATTTAATGTAGAACAGCTTTTTTCCCAGACATCTGTTTTGGATGCTAAGCACAATTCATGTACTTGTGAGGCTAGGAGGTTGTTCAAGGACCATATATATTCACTGTAAGGTGCCTGGTTGTTGGTATTATAGTTCTGTCTTGACAATGGTTTCATTTAGGATTATAATGTCCTGATCCCCTATGTTTTTGTAAGAAGATATTTTCTTGTCGGGCATTGCATTGACTCTTCTGTTGAAAAATCATTCCCTATGTAAAAATAACTACTATGTGTTCTGTAAAGGCATTGGACTTAAAATGCTGGGGTAGGAATGCAGAGATATCTAGGTTATTTTATGAGACGTGAAGAGGCATTGGATATTACCTCTAGCATTGCACTGATAAAACCAGGTGACTGAATCTACAAAAGTACTTACACACTTAACCCCCAGACTCTGACGCCATGTTTTTAGGGGCCACTGCAATTCACAAAACCCCCACTTACCTGCTACCTAACCATGCAGGCCACTAAACTCACTTGGCACCTAGGATTTTGCAGTAAAATTTTCCCAGGTGCCTGTATTTCTAAGTCTCAGGATGCGCACTGCTTCCTCACTCTAGCCATCTAAGCACACAAGTGATCCATGATCCATGAAAAAATAGGCACTCCCCTGCCTAACTCACGTGCTAGGCCTGCTCAGAGGCTGCCTAACTCCACGCAAGGCAGATTAAAACACACACTGGGGATATGGGGGATCATTGGTTCAAGTCCCCTTCCTGTTGAGAAGATGAGAAAACAGGACCTGCCACTTCCTTGGTGCATGTACTTACTATGGGATATTCTAATGTGGAGTTTTGTCAGTGTCTCCTTTTGAAGCTTTTGCACTGTGGATAAATAATTGAATAATGAAATATTAAGTGAGTTAGAGAGTGGGAATTGATCTTTAGTCCAGTGGTTAGAACACTCATTTGAGTGCTAACAGATTCCTCTTCTGCCCCATACAGATGGAGAACTTGAACCAGGTGTCTCTCACATCCCAGCTAAATATCCTAAGTACTGAACTAAAGCTTACTACAGAGCACAGTTGGCCTCCTTTCTTCCACTCCTGCCCCCAATTTGCATGGCATTAAGTGGCCTATGAGCATGCCTAGCCAACTGGACCCCAAACGAGTTAGGTGGAGGAAAGCCTATCTTCCCTGGTTCGTGGATTGCAAGTGGAGAGAGGCATTCCCTGCTCCAGATAGAGGCACCTATGCATGAAAGCAACATACTTGGCATGTGCCACTCCTATCAGCAGTATCTCCTGTTGGCTAGCTTAGGCAGATCCACATTAGTGTGCTGTGTTTTGTGGATCACATCCTAAGGCATGTGTCTCTCCCTGCTCATTGTACAGGGAACCTAGATATCTGACTCAACCTTTATGGATCTCAGTGTTCTTCCTGTGATTCTAGGTGCCTCAGAGTTAGGTATTAAAATATTCAGCATTGCAGCACCTAAAGCCAGTTTGTCTTTTAGTGATAAGTAGGATTTCAAGAGCCAGGGATTGATAAGTGTGATCATCAAGTAATGTTGACTGTCAGGCCAATACTGAATAAAACCTTTTCAATATTTGACTTGAAAAATTCTACATCCCTTATTAGATTGAGTAGCACATACCCACCTGCATAGTGCCATTGAATGAATAGGTTTCAGAGTAGCAGCCGTGTTACTCTGTATTCGCAAAAAGAAAAGGAATACTTGTGGCACCTTAGAGACTAACAAATTTATTTGAGCATAAGCTTTCGTGAGCTACAGCTCACTTCATTGGATGCATTCCTGAATGCCAGTTGCCTTAAATAATGAACTAAAGTTAAATCAATATTTGCTATTTCTAGATACTCCATATACTAAGGGAAGAATATAAATTTTTAAGGAAAATATCATTTTAAATCTTGCTGAAGACTATCATAACATCAATTACATTTTTTTTGTTTGCTTGTTCCTTTTTATAATATGATCTAGTCAGCTGCCTGGGGATAAAAGTAGAGACACAAGATCACATTTTCAAAATTCTGCATCTGGACTGGCTTCACAACATATATGCCCAGAGCCAGAAAAAAGTAATTGCAAATGCAAAATATGCAGCTGTTCACACAAATAAAGTACATATATACAAACAGATTGTTTTTATATACAATTATTTATTATGAATTAGATACATATTTTGTGCATTTTGTTATCTGTTTATGTTCACATTCATTTCCATGCACATTTTGCTACATGATTTTGAAAACTTTGCCAATAAAGTTCAGCAAAAACTTTGCAAACATCTGCAGAAAGTATATTTTTGGAAGAACAGGACACAGAGCACAGTATTGATTGAAATTGAATGGGATAAAGAGGAAAGACATAGGGAAATGTAAAGTGTTCAAAAGAAAATGAATATTGTGCCAAGGGTTATGTGCGTCATCTTGTTATGAATACATCATAGGTAAAAAAAAACAAAAAAAAAACAGCAACAAAAATGTGACTAGGAAGGAAGTGCCAAAAGTAATCAAGGGTAAGAAAGAGGCAGATACAATATGTTAAATGTCAGAGACAATGGAGGACTAGAATGATTATAGAACAAAGTACAGAAAAGAACAGAAAAGAATATGCAAATAAAGACAGGGAGTTTGCTCAAGAGGCTAAAATGCATAAAAATATTTCACTTAAAGAAAGAAAAAAAGAGGTCATTGAGACTGTAGAACATGTAAGAGACAGCACATTCATTTAGTTGTTCATTTAACATCCCTTGAGGTGCAAACAATCTGTGAGTGAGCTACTATAGGACTTTTTGCAGTCATTTTCAGGCCAAAATTGCACACTTCATGGAATTTGTTGTACACATTCTTCCATACTAGGTTCACTACAGTAGCTTGTTTCCCAAAACAGTGTTTACTGTCAAGGATTCAAAAGTCAGAAGGTACCATTGGATCATCTAGTCTGACCTCCTTTAAATACAGGCCATAGACCTTTCCTCAGAATAATTCCTAGAGCATATCTTTTCGAAAAACATCCAGGCTTGATAGCCTACTATGAACATGAAACAGAACTAAAAATGAATGGAATTGTTCCATTCAGTGTTCTTAGCTCTGTCTACCATGTGCTGCCTTCCCAATATCCATTTTCCCTATATCCTAACACTTAGGAAAGCATTTAAACACACGCTTATGTCCATCCCTTTTCAGGAAAACATGTAAACATGTACTTAAAATTAATCATGTGCTTAAAATTCATGGGTTCTTTGGGAAAAGTGCACACACAAATAGATGGACTGAAACTTCACTGAAAATTTGGTATTCCGAGACCAACTTTGAATGAAATCAATTCATGTTTTGTTTTTTACTTAACGTGAATTAGCCACTGCTAAATTTCATAGACACTTCTGGAAAACTATAGCTCCAGGCTGAAAACTCATTTCAGTCAATGGAAAGAGTCTGATTGACTTCCTTTGTCATTGGTACAGTCCCACAGATTTCCAGATATTGCTTTACTGTTCTATTAATATATCAAGTTAAGACATTTAAGGGCATATCCGCAGCAGGCATAAATTGTCATGTCTCCATTGAAGTTAATGATAATTTACACCAGCTGAGGATCTTCCCCTTAAGAGTTCTCTTATTTTCACTATCCAAACATTCATAGAATATGTGAAATCCTATCCATGTTATTTGTGAACTGTGAAGGGCATGTTGTATTATTTTAGTTGAGCCATACATTGCCCATGAGCCATATGCACAACTGTCATTGACATCTGTGGGAGTTTCAACAATGACTCGGCTGGCAATATATCGTCTTTAAAGAGAAGTAAATTGACTTATATAATTCTAATGCCATTAAAGCAAAAGATTTTCCTACATTGTACGAAAAACGGTTTATTAGTTGAGAACTGATAAGCAGTTTGAAACTTCTAACTTTATAGATTAGCTCAGAGAAAAGAAGTTGTAATTCTCTTAAACAATTAAGATCCGTATGTAAAATAGAACAGATTTTGTTTAATACAGTTGGTACTATGGCCTCACCAACTCTTATTTATTTGTTAATGGCCTGATCTCAAAGGGATTGTTTACCTTGACTTCAGTGGGCTGTTCACCAGACCCTAAACAGGAAAATACATGTTATTAAACATTAAGTGTCTTGTTGATAATATTTATAGATTTAGGATGAAATCTGAGTTCTGCTTAAGCAAATGGAGAATGGACTAGATGACTTCCTGGGTCCCTTCCAACTGATATTCTATGATTCTATGACTGGCTTAATTAGGGCCAGGATTACTCTCTCTCTCTACACATACACACAATGCACACTCTATAGGTGGGGCTAGTAGTGCCATCTTTTGTTCAGCTTCCCCTACTTCCCATGATAAGATCCTGCTTGTAGTTGCTTATACTGTTGCCAAACTTTTTAACTGCTTGGGCAGAACTTTTCCACCTCAGGTGTGTGCTTCAAGCAGATTTTTCAACATTGTTTTATTAATTAAATTTTTTTTTATTTTGGCCAAACAAGTTCAGCATCTTTGGAGAAAAAGCTTAAGGGACAAAACAACATATTTTCCCATGTTAAAAATTCGGTGTGACCTTTTCTTTGACACGCTCTAGTGCCCTCATGCATTAGAGGCAGGTTACTTGTAGAAAAATTAGGGTGTGGTAATATAATTAACAACTGTATCATCATATACACCAAAAGGCTGAATTAAGGTAACATTGACATTTTCAAACTTTTGTGTACTTCACACACCACACACACACACAACACACACACACACACACACGGAGTATGATACTACTTACTATATTCATGGCCCAGAGAAATGAAACAGTCAAATGCAGCATGCTTATGTCCCCAGTTGGTAGTTCATGTAGTGGTTCACTGAGCCCTGTATAACTGCAGCTTCATTGATTTAAATGATTCTGGTATCCAAAAACATTTTGGATAAAGAGTTTTGCACTGTAGATATGTTTTTTCTCACTTCGTATAGATATCTAGAAATACTGTGGGAGGAAAAGAGCATGAACCAGAGAGAAAGAGATTTGGGAGGTGGGTTTTTATTCCTCACCCCACCCTAATTCATAAAACTGTCTTTACCATAAATATTAAACAGTGTAGCAGCATTTATTTTTAAGTGATAACCACAAAGATAAAAAGAAAAGGAGTACTTGTGGCACCTTAGAGACTAACAAATTGATTAAAGCATAAGCTTTCGTGAACTACAGCTCACTTCATCGGATGCATTTGGTGGAAAAAACAGAGGAGATTTATATTACACACAAAGAACATGAACAAGTTTATAACACATTGTAAGGAGAGAGATATTATATACACACACACAAAGAACATGAAACAATGGGTTTATCATACACATTGTAAGGAGAGTGATCACTTAAGATAAGCCATCACTAGCAGCAGGGGGGGGAAAGGAGGAAAACCTTTCATGGTGACAAGCAGGTAGGCTTCCAGCAGTTAACAAGAATATCAGAGGAACAGGGGGGTGGGTGGAGTGGGGTGGGGTGGGGGGGAGAAATAGTTTTACTTTGTGTAATGACTCATCCATTCCCAGTCTCTATTCAAGCCTAAATTAATTGTATCCAGTTTGCAAATTAATTCCAATTCAGCAGTCTCTCGTTGGAGTCTGTTTTTGAAGCTTTTTTTTGAAGGATAGCCACTCTTAGGTCTGTGATCGAGTGACCAGAGAGATTGAAGTGTTCTCCAACTGGTTTTTGAATGTTATAATTATGACGTCTGATTTGTGTCCATTCATTCTTTTACGTAGAGACTGTCCGTGGCCAATGTACATGGCAGAGGGCATTGCTGGCACATGATGGCATATATCACATTGGTAGATGCGCAGGTGAACGAGCCTCTGATAGTGTGGCTGATGTGATTAGGCCATATGATGGTATCCCCTGAATAGATATGTGGACAGAGTTGGCAACGGGCTTTGTTGCAAGGATAGGTTCCTGGGTTAGTGGTTCTGTTGTGTGGTGTGTGGTTGCTGGTGAGTATTTGCTTCAGATTGGGGGACTGTCTGTAAGCAAGGACTGGCCTGTCTCCCATATCTGTGAGAGTGATTGGTCGTCCTTCAGGATAGGTTGTAGATCCTTGATGATGCGTTGGAGAGGTTTTAGTTGGGGCTGAAGGTGATGGCTAGTGGTGTTTGTATTTCTTTGTTGGGCCTGTCCTGTAGTAGGTGACTTGGGTACTCTTCTGGCTCTGTCAATCTGTCAAAACTACAGCATTTGCTCAAGAAACTCCCTGAAAAAGCACAAGAACAAATCCGCACAGACACACACCTAGAACCCCGACCTGGGGTATTCTATCTGCTACGCAAGATCCATAAACCTGGAAATCCTGGACGCACCATCATCTCAGGCATAGGCACCCTGACAGCAGGATTGTCTGGCTGTGTAGACTCCCTCCTCAGGCCCTTCATTACCAGCACTCCCAGCTATCTTCGAGACGCCACTGACTTCCTGAGGAAACTACAGTCCATTGGTGATCTTCCTAAAAACACCATCCTAGCCACTATGGATGTAGAAGCCCTCTACACCAACATTCCACACAAAGATGGACTACAAGCCGTCAGGAACAGTATCACCGATACTGTCACGGCTAACCTGGTGGCAGAACTTTGTGACTTTGTCCTGACCCATAACTATTTCACATTTGGGGACAATGTATACCTTCAAATCAGTGGCACTGCGATGGGTACCCGCATGGCCCCACAGTATGCCAACATTTTTATGGCTGACTTAGAACAACGCTTCCTCAGCTCTCGTCCCCTAATGCCCCTACTCTACTTGCGCTACATTGATGACATCTTCATCATCTGGACCCATGGAAAAGAAGCTCTTGAGGAATTCCACCATGATTTCAACAATTTCCATCCCACCATCAACCTCAGCCTGGACCAGTCCACACAAGAGATCCACTTCCTGGACACTACGGTGCTAATAAGCGATGGTCACATAAACACCACCCTATATCGGAAACCTACTGACCGCTATTCCTACCACATGCCTCTAGCTTTCATCCAGATCATACCACTCGATCCATTGTCTACAGCCAAGCGCTACGATATAACCGCATTTGCTCCAACCCCTCAGACAGAGACAAACACCTACAAGATCTCTATCATGCATTCCTACAACTACAGTACCCAGAAGTCACCTACTACAGGACAGGCCCAACAAAGAAAACAACAGAACGCCACTAGCCATCACCTTCAGCCCCCAACTAAAACCTCTCCAACGCATCATCAAGGATCTACAACCTATCCTGAAGGACGAGCCATCACTCTCACAGATCTTGGGAGACAGGCCAGTCCTGCTTACAGACAGCCCCCCAATCTGAAGCAAATACTCACCAGCAACCACACACCACAACAGAACCACTAACCCAGGAACCTATCCTTGCAACAAAGCCCGTTGCCAACTCTGTCCCAATCTATTCAGGGGATACCATCATAGGGCCTAATCACATCAGCCACACTATCAGAGGCTCGTTCACCTGCCCATCTACCAATGTGATATATGCCATCATGTGCCAGCAATGCCCCTCTGCCATGTACATTGGCCAAACTGGACAGTCTCTACGTAAAAGAATGAATGGACACAAATCAGACATCAATAATTATAACATTCAAAAACCAGTTGGAGAACACTTCAATCTCTCTGGTCACTCGATCACAGACCTAAGAGTGGCTATACTTCAACAAAAAGCTTCAAAACAGACTCCAACGAGAGACTGCTGAATTGGAATTAATTTGCAAACTGGATACAATTAACAGGCTTGAATAGAGACTGGGAATGGATGACTCATTACACAAAGTAAAACTATTTCCCCATGGTATTTCTCCCCCCCCACCCCACCCATCCCACCCCCCACTGTTCCTCTGATATTCTTGTTAACTGCTGGAATTAGCCTACCTTGCTTGTCACCATGAAAGGTTTTCCTCCTTTCCCCCCCTGCTGCTAATGATGGCTTATCTTAAGTGATCACTCTCCTTACAGTGTGTATGATAAACCCATTGTTTCATGTTCTTTGTGTGTGTGTATAAATCTCTCCTCGTTTTTTCCACCAAATGCATCCGATGAAGTGAGCTGTAGTTCACGAAAGCTTATGCTCTAATAAATTTGTTAGTCTCTAAGGTGCCACAAGTACTCCTTTTCTTTTTGCGAATACAGACTAACACGGCTGCTACTCTGAAACGTGTCATAAGATAAAGGATGCATAACTACTTCTCCTAATTTGTTGTGGAGTTTTGAAAATGTTTTTATGGCTTTTTGTATTTGAAAAAAAATAGTGAAATCTTCAAACAACAAGTGACATAAAAATGGTTATTCCATTTTTGGAGTTAAGGAACAAGCAAAATTTCAATAGAATCAGATTTAGTATGGTATGGTTATGCTTTATTCTACCACAGGAGATTTATGCCATGGTATCTGAGCTGCATATAGATCATGTTAAGCAATTTTGTTTCATTTTAGTTTAGGAGAGAAGAAAAAAAGACTAAGTTAATTACTTAACATCTTCAATATTGACAGGGCATTATTCTTGTGTGTCATGTTTATAATATATTAATAAAAATTTAAAAAATATTCATAATTAAGTCAATTATGCTAATGCAGATAACTTATAACATAATTTCCTCATATTCATTTTTTTAAAGCAGATGTTCCATTAAAGGTAATTAATTTATAATAATTGCATTGCTTCTATTGGTGCCTGTCTACCAGCCTGAACTGCATTGTACCATAGCAGTGACTTGCTGCTATTGATCAAGTGACAAAACAAGATAGATTGTGCTGGGAAGATTTAGCTCCATAGTTTAAGTTAAAGACCCTGAACAGGACTGTAGGGATTAAATTTCAAAGGCAAACTTTCTCTGTCAGTCCAGTTTTTATTCTTGCAACCAATTTCACCCCACATGTTGAAAGACACTCATCTCATAGCAACAAATATAGAATTTTCTGCCAATGCATCCTATAATTACCTGGACCAGCACTTTTCCAGCTAGGGAAATGCACTCACTTGTAGAAGTATGAAGTTTCACTCCAGTTAGTTTACAGTAGCAGGGACATATGAGTGAGTCACAAGATGTAAAAAGCCAACCACCCTCAATTGCTCTGTGTTGTCATCTGTGTCTAGGGTGACCAGACAGCAAGTGTGAAAAATCAGGACATGGGATGGGGGGTAATAGAAGCCTATATAAGAAAAAGACCCAAAAATTGGGACTGCCCCTATAAAATCGGGACATCTGGTCACCCTATCTGTGTCCATGAGATGACCACCATGGTCACCTGTGCCCAGACAGAAGATGCATCAATGATCAGTCATTATATACATGGACTAATCCATGTGGCCTTATCTCCACAAATATGTCCTGTATCTTGTGATACACTGATCTTGGTAGCTGCTCCTGCAGCACCCAGTAAAAAAAGACACAGTCAGGTCCCATTCACTTTCACAGAGCAGCTACAACCCACAGAGCTATTGTCCATATGTGCCAAGCACCAAAGCTGCATCGAAGACCAGCAGTTAGGGCAGGTGATTGCCTATAATGTGGAGTGGGGGAAGGGATGTAAGCATGCCAGATTATCTTCCTGCAATGGGCAATAAAGGAAATGAATGGATATCTGTTGACTCTTTCAGCCATAGTGCATCTTCTTTGTTTTAGGCTTGTAGCATAGCTTCATAGCCTATATCCCAGACACTCTCTCTCAAGAGCACGGATGTGGGGTAAGGACAGAGCTGCTGACTGACATCTGTTAAGTGTTCACTCCCTGGGACTTTAACTGATTCTCTATAACTACTAGGGTTTTTTTGTTTGTTTGTTTTCTGATTAGCTGAAACGAAAAACATAGCATTCAGAATGTAGTTTTGTAATAAATAACACTATGTGCTTTACACATTGTGTGTTGCATTATAATAACCATTGCACCAGTCAGTCACAAAAAAAAAAAAAGATTCTCATGGAAATCCATGTTTCACATGGAGATTTATCAGTTAATCAGCAGCAGAGTTCATACAGAAACCAATAATAAGAGAACAGTGAGACAGAACTATGTTAGAAATGGAAACTGTTGTTTTAACACTCATTTTCTACTATGTCTTTATGCATTAATTAAACACACGTGATCTCAGTGAAATATAGTGGTATTATTACGTTTACTCGTACTGATGTGGTCCTTTTTCCATCATAGGCCATACTTCAGTTAATATAAATCATCAGGTTATGGCTTTGAAAAAAAGGAAACAATGCATTGCCTTTCGCATCTCTTGATTATGAAATTTATTTCATTTTTGGATTATGGGTCTTGGTCTTTTCTGGGTATAACAAAATGTTACACATATATTGTTAAATCATTGCCTCTGAAAAGTGGAATGTCTAATAAAAAAAAACAAACCACAAAAAATCTTATGTTATGCAGGAGGACAGGGTAGGTGATCATTAATGATCTTTCCTAGACTTAAACTCTACAGAATCTATATGCAAATAAAGTAATGCAATTGTAACGTACATGGTGCTTGGAAAGTGAATTTCTGACAGGAGTTGGCTAGAGCAACCTTGTATAGATTTCTAGACAACTCAACCAATTCACCTCTGTCCTATTTGTTAATCCTAGCCGATCTCTGCCAAGCTGAGTAAAGTTTGTCTTGTGTTAAAGTCCAGTATTTATTGAGGACTAAAATAAAGCTCCAAACCCATTTCCTTCCTAGCCCAAGGCCAAATTTAAATCTCAGTCTCCAGAGGCCATAACTCACTGATTCAACTAATCTTAAATGTTCATTTTTTCTTGTTGATGAATTTGTCATCATGTGAAATGGCTTTTACATTAAAAATAGATTTTCTGTCCAGCAAACATGTGGTTAATTAGCATATTTTAATGTATAACGTACTGAGATGTTCTGGAAAAAAAGAGGGGTTTTTTGGTTTTGTTTTTCAGTTATGTTTTTCCGTCAGCTAGATTTAAAGTATTGTATTCATTATCCTAGGAAATCAGAACTTCTAACCACAAGAGTGTTCTATTGTTACTCTTCCAGCTGCAAAGCAAGGACAATATACCCCATGACTCTTTCCTACCCTCCCCACTCTGTAGGTGATGAGATAATAAAAGCTGAGAACTTGTTCAGCTCTGGATTTCAATATTACTTATAAAATCCAGTCACTGTTTCCTATGGGTCTTCCATAATAGAGGAGAATAAAACTGAATAAAAATATCTTTTGCAAATCAGAATTCACATTTAACATATAATTGCCACATTTATTGACAACTCTTTGGATTATTTTAAATACATTTTAAAATAATTTCATTCCATGAGTGTTTTTCTTTTTTAAGTCTTTACTACCCATCACTGTAATGGAGGGAGAATTTCTGTGCTCTCCCACGCAGAAGACTTTCATTTACTTTCTTGCGCATTGGATCAGGCCCCAGTTTGGAAAATCTTATGTCATCAAAGAATGATCTGTAAATATGCATCTAAATTATATTAAAATTGTATCTTCTCTGATATATGCCCAAGACCCAAGTTAGTAGTAAGTGGTCACCCCTTTTCATTAGCATGTTGACAAGAGCGTTGATCTCTGTCTATGGGCTGACTTAAGTGATCGCACAATAGGCTCACGTAATCAGTTGTACTCCACTTCATGTTTTTCTATTAATAGAGGAAAGTTCTAATATCACTATTATTCTCTCCTTTCCCTGTACTCAATCTTACCCTTGTACAGCACGTTTCTATATTGTTTAATTATAAAATATTGCCAATTAATTCATTTTTACATTGATGAAGTAAAGCAAACTCATGCCAGATTTAAAGTGGAATAACACAATATGTTTATCAATAACTCCTTGAGGGAAAACACATCTTTTGTTCATTCCTTTTGCAAGTAAATTAGATTAATTACTAACATGTCTTTAAGCTCAAGTTTGTATTCCCTTTTTGTTTTTATCATGTTTTGTAGATGTGTATTTCTAATTTATCTTTTTTGTGTTCTGTAAAATAACGTCTGGAACAGTTCCTATCTGTTGAGAGCAGACAGCCTATGTTTAAGTCTCAAGCTCAGGAACAACAAGAATTAGCTAATCCTATCTAGTGATAAGATTCTTCAGAATGAGAAAAAACCTGATAATGCTGAAAAAACTCCTGGCAGGATCAGATTTGAAATTCTGCAGAAAACAATATATATCTTTTCTAATGAAGCCAGCAAGTTTAAATGTATGGAATCTACATGTTTTTCTCTCTAACATCATAAATCAAATGTAGTTTTGAAAATATTTTTAATACTGTGACTGGAGGCTGTGCTTTAATTTCTATTGTACGATTTACTAATGTAGACTGGACCTGTCCCATCTGATGAAATTGAAAGAGAGAATATGGTGATTACTGAGATGATAGTTTTTTGAAGATTGAAATAACATATAATTTAGATACATATTGTAGATGTACAGGAATGCTTTGATGACAGAGGATTTTCCAAACTTTCCTGATCCAAGGCCCATGGAAAGTAAATGAAAAGATTCTCAACACTAGTAAGACTTTACAATACTGTCCTCCATTGGCATTCCATTATTTCTCAGTCCCTCTTTCTCCTATTTGGGACGTCTTCATAAAGTTAATGAGTCACTGGGAGGGAAGAAAAAGACAATTTGCCAGGCTTAAAAGCTTTGCATACTAATACCTTATTGAAACATGTTTGTTCGACAACCTATTCAACTGTTCTGCAAGAGCAAAGGAAGAAAAAGGAAGCTTGTTTATGAAGTATTGTACCAGATATTCTGACACATTGCCAGAAAATGAACTTCTCCAAATTGGCAACAATGCATGACTTGGTTCATACTTCATCCATTATATGAATGAGATGTGAATTATTTCAGTTTTCTTTCAGTATCACTCTGTGGTGCAGAACATTCAGATTCAGTTCCAACAAGAAGCATTCTTCAGATAATATATCAACAAGACCAACTTTACAGGTCCTGTATTAGATTCAGGGTCACTTATATAAAGCATCTCAAAAGGTCAAATGTGGATGCCTAAATTTAGGCATCTAAATCCATACATGTACCTAAGTGGCCTAGTTTTCAAGTCAATAGGGTCAAAACCTTTGAAAATCAAGACACATACTTAGACTTAGTGTTAGTCTTCGATTACATTTCTTCACTATCAGCATTCAATTTTTTTAAAAAAAATATAGGCTAATCTGGTCATCACTTAAAAGTCAACATTTTCCCTAGTATTTACTACACAATGTTGTTGAAGAGGTACAGCAGATTCCTCCTATACTTATAATGGGGAATAACTATTGTAGTACTTTGCCAAGTGGTGGATTTTGGTGGCAAGCACTGTATGTCAGTTATATAGCTTGATTTAAATATTAGAGTGATTCCATATTCCCTATTACAGATAGGGAGATTGATTCTATTCTCATTTAAAACAATGGGAGCAGGATTGACTCAGAATTTATATATTCTGTATTCATGAACTAGATTTAAAGGGCAAGTAATTTTCTCTCATGTTCCCCACAAAACTTTGCAATTCAGGTTCACAAACTTCCTTCAGACAAAAAGCTTCTTATCTCTATCATGTTCTTTTATAAAAGAAAAAGAAAATCATTGCAAGAACTATACATTTCTTAGAGGGTCTAAAAGATTTCCTAAGGTACATTGTGGGCATATATGTGAACTGTTGAGTGGGGTTGAACTAGAACAACTTGTGTGTGGAAAAGGGCGAGAGTAACAGCAATGATGTCTCATGAAATGAACAGCTGTCACAAGGATAACATGGATTTCTGTGGGAGCTCTGAAGTGCTAGAAAAAAAATTACAGATAAGGCTGTGCCATAGCCGGGTCATGGGCAGACAGACTTAGTGATCAGAGCCTGAGTCCACAGCCATGAGACAGGAGGCAAGAGTCAGGTGGGCAGGATATTGGGAGACCAGAAGTAGGAGATAAACTTGAGATCAGAACCATGAGTCAGTAACGAGAGTCAGGCTGGATCGGCATACCAGAAGGTCAGAGGCAGGAAACAAACTTGAGATCAGAACTACGAGTCAGATGCCAAGAGTCAAGCTGTGTTGGGATGCCAGGAAATCAAGCCAGGGAAGCAAGAGCACAAAGCATGATCTGAATTGTTCAGACAGCTTCCTGTTCCTGCTTACTAGCTTAATTAGGCCAGCAGGACAATCAGATGCTCTGGGACTCTGTCAATAGGACATTAGGGCTGTGCCTTGAAATGGGGCTGGGCTTCATGGCCCTGGGTAAGCAGTTGTTAGCAGGCAGCCAAGCGGAAGGCTGAAGCATGGCTGCTCCTGCAGAACTGGGTTCGAGGCCTATGGGTCATGATAGATTGCTGATCACCTCCTTTGATGTAATGAATGCCCATAACTCTCACTGGCTTATACATGCATGTGGAATTCACTCAATGTCTTGGGAAGGTATCACCAGTCCATAAGATACAGCTCAAAAGACCCATCTCTGCACAGAACTTCAGGCAAAGTCAATGGGAGTTTCACACATGGAAAGTGCCCCATAAATACATTGCACAAATTAACATACACTTAATGCAGCTCCACGTTCAGAAAGAACACACAAAAGATTCCCCCTGTAATGCCATATGAATTACATTAACAGTGCAATAGGGTACATCATTCTTAGAGCTGATCACTATACTACAGTATAAAGGAGAAAGACGTACACGTAGAGAACTCTTCTTGAATAGTTAATTATCTGTATTATCCTATCTGAGCTAAATAGATCTATAGTCATAATCCCATATAAACAAAACACAAATGGTAACCAGCTATAAAGAAATAGATGCAAACCTGGTGTTAATGCTAGCTTCTCAAAAGATTTGCTGATAATGCACCAGACCCATTCTTGCTTGTAAAACTAATGCTATGCGTATGCAGCAAGACTAACTGGAACACTTGTTCCCAACTGGATTTTGTTAAGTCTTTGGTTGTTATTTTGTTTCCAGTAATAGTAATAAGTTTTCTTATTTATTTATTGAGATCACAGACTTAGTACAGTTAAATCCTGTTCAGCTGTTTATAAGAAGTCAGCTTCAAGGCAACTGAAGGTCAAACAGGTCAAGGATAGACTAATAAGTGAAGGTAAAAGATAAATATAATGGTAACCATTAAGAAAGTTTTTGAACATTAGTTATAGAAAAAAACATGACCATATTATCAACAAAATAACTTTAGTAAGGAGAAAAGCTCAACAACCATGGTGGCATCTTAGGCAACTGTTTTACTCAGTGACTAAATATTGGGTCTCAAGTCAAATTAATCCAGGTATCATTTACTTCACTTCTGATTTTCTATTATAATAGCATGGGATTTGATTATATCAGCAGATGTCTACAATGACTGTACTTCAGCAAACAGTCATTCATAGGTCTGTCCATGGATTGAATTAGATGGATTTATTGAACTACAATTATTGTGGAAAGTGTGTTTCTTATATTGGTGGTACTGGAGCCAATGGCAGAAGGCTGGAAATATGTGTCTTGAAATGAATTATAAACCATTGTGGCTACACTGTATAATTCAATCAGTTTCTTCTATATATATTATCTTGTGTATATTTGTTCCATTACACTGTTATGTGCAGTAGCAGTTTCTGTGTGTGTGCATATTTTATATTTGTTTGTGCTACTTCGCATCTATTTCTAAAACTTAAAAACTTACTTTAAAAAATGATGCCACAAAATGATTTTAATTTTACCCTCATGTATTTTTAATAGTCTCACTGTGGAGTGAACACCAGTTTGTCTCCCCAGGGTGCTATGACTTAGACTGAGGGTAAGCACTTCCTTTTAGTGAAGAGTTTCTCTTTTTACTTTCTCATGCAAATTGAGAGATGCTATTGGAGGATAGATATCTGGAGTCCTCCTTTAAGGTCAATGGCTGAGCCCAATAAATGCTAACTCCAACCATGTGGTACCTAAACCATCAACGATGGCCATCAGAACTACTAGTGAATAAACCACAACCTGGATCCCAATTTGAAGCTCCTTAATATTTTCTTTTCGCTATGCGCATTGCTTTGAAGAAGTACAAGTACTTTCCACACAGGGTATGCAGATTGGAGCCAGCCCTCCTTGCTGCTTAAGCCTAATCCAAACCCACTGAGATCAATGGACATCTTTGTATTGACATCAGTGGGCTTTGGATCAGCTTGGATCAAATTCTATGGGTAAGAGCCTGAATGCATTTAAGTCAATGGTAAAACTCCCATTGACTTCAATAGGGCTAGGACTGCATTTTATTTCCAGAGGCAGGAAAAGCCCTTGTGCTGTTCTGATAACAGAACTTTTAGGTAGAATTTGTAAAAGGATGTTGTCTCTCAGCCTACAGCTGACAGGCAATGAAATGGCAATGACTATGTTGGATTGTCTCCCAATGTATTGTAAATAGGAGGAATCTCTTATGTTGTTGCTATAGTACTATCCATTAATTTTCATTATATTAAAATTATGTACTTAAAACAAGAACACTGTTTGAAATGGTAACATTTCCAATATCCCTTGATTTTACAGTTTATAATTACCTACCGTATGTAAGTGGATATAATCAAAACATCCATAAAAGTTCATTATAATCAATCCAGTATTTATAAAGTGACTCATAAATAGAGTGCTGCCACTGTAATTTGTGTGCTTTTTCTTCATCCTAGGAGTGCTTCACTCTGCATACAGATATCTTGCATCCAGGATTGTTTAATATCCATAGTGTATCTGTGGGAAGGTTGTTAAGAAGCACTAAAATGCACGTAGAGAAGTTAATGAGTGTAGGGTATTTAGTTTACATATGTAAATTCCTTAATTTGCAATGTTGGCAGTACCTTGTTTAGAAAAAATTAATTCTGAAATGAACTGTAAACCATCAAGGACAGGTATTCTTAGACTTGGTCAAGATTAGGAAAATTATGTTCATATTCAGCAGATTGTATGCATAGAAACTACTAATAGGAATACTGCCTGTGTAGTCAAGAATCACTAGTACAGATTGCTTTACTTAGGCATCACAGTGAGAAATAATGTGTGACACACCCAATGGAAACTGCAGAGACAGGTTCTGTATTGCCTGTAGGCATCTCACAGTAATGTAGAGAAAGTGGACAATGCATGAGAGCTACAATTACCCCAAATGACTTCATACTCAGCACAGCACTACATGGACTAGAAGAGAAACATTGCCTTTTGTGCAAGAGAAAAAGTTTGAAGCAGAAAATAACTTTAGTAAAGAGATGGTGGATAAGGCAACGGATGGTCTTACAGACTTTTCTCTCTTTTTCTTCAGTCAAGCATGTGCCCTCCATTCCCATTACAAAAAAAAAAAAAAACTGTTCCATTACCTAATGTGATTTGGAAATCTTTCCATTTTCATCTTTACATTTTCATTCAGATAATTGGTAGCTACCAAATATAACAAAGAACAACGCTGGCATAGAATAGACTGGACGAGATATACCATGAGTCTGATCTGGTATGCCAGTTATTATATTCCTACTAAGGTGAGCACTTGGTGGAAAGGAAAGAACAAAAGGGCACTGGTAAACAAGACATTGATGCTGTTATTAGTACATAAACCCAAGGTAAAGTTATATTGGGACTGGTTCTAGTCTACATGAAGCCTCATGGCACCATACATTTCCCCATTTGAGCTGATGAAGTTCCTTGTTGCAATGGCATTGGAAAAACCTGAGAGTAGTCTGTCAATGCTCAATGACTCTATACAGATGATAAGCCTTCTGTGTTGACTCACAATTTCATGCCCACTATAGCGACACAGATAGCTGCAGGCACAACTCATTCAGATGGCTCAATCCTTCATCTCAGTTCTGGCTGCCCTGAGGAATACCAAAGACACAAAATGCTGCCCTAAAGAGGCAGCTGAGGATACCCTCTACCACTAAGGAATCCTCAGGTGGCACAGAGTAACCTAAAGCAGCTCTGAGACCCCGATGCTGATGTAAACTACACTGGCCCAGTATTGGGAGAGCAGAAATGTGCTTCGAGCTGCCTCCCTATCTGTGCTGATTGTGGAGCTGAAGGCTAAACCCACTTTGGATATGTCTATGCTGAAATTAAAAACACACAGCTGGCCTATGCCAGCTGACTGGGCTAAGGGGTTGTTTCATTCAGGTATAGATGCTCACACATGGCCTGGAGCCCAGGCTCTAGGACCCTGAGAGGTGATAGAGTCCCAGTGCTCAGGCTGCCCCACAATTAAAGAAACATCTACAATTAAACAGCCCCTTTTCCCAACTCCCATTAGCCTGAGTCAGCTGGCATGGGCCAGCCACAGGTGCAGTGTAGACATACCCTGTGTGCAAAGTAGATGTAAAATGCTACTAAATCATAATGGTAATGTTCCATACCCTCCTCGCTCTGGTGTAAATGACAGCACAAGGTGCAGAGTGACAAAGATTGGCCCCAGTCCGTGAAACCAAATTGCTCAGAACAGTAATTAAATTAAAAAAAAATTACAGTGATATGTAATATTAAATGTTTGTTAATTTATGTGCCTATTGCCGACAGACTAGTTTAGACCATTACTGGCTAATAATCCACATACAGTGTTCAGCACAGGTTTATAAATAATGAACTGCCAGTATGTGATATATCAATTACTTTGCAACACCAAACCATGTTTATCTGTTCAGGTGGCAATCAACAGTTTCATTCAGGTAGAACCAGGCTTGAGTATAGTGCTATATAAAACCAGCATCTTTTAGAAGGAGGTCATGCAAAAGGACCTTATATTTGTGATGAAAGTTTCCAGTAGAATACCTTGCAGCTGCTATAACATGAATTCTTCATAACTATATGTATGTTTCACTGAGTTCAAAGTAAACTTTTAATCTCCCAAAATATCTTCAAAATGCAAAAGCTGATGGTAGATGTGACACCAGAGTCTAATAACTTGGGTAAAAAAAATTTAAAAAGGTAGAAATCAGAATTTTTTACTTAGTCAATCCTGTAGACAAAGGGCCAGGATTAAAAACAAATATTTAATTACCTTTAAAAATCTGGCCCCAAATCAGGTAGAAAGCTTATCATCGTAATGCATTTAGAAGGGTTGTGGGCAACCTGCGACCCACGGGTCACACATAGCCTGTCAGGATAATCCGCTGGTGGGCTGCGAGACAGTGCTTACATTGACCGTCCATAGGCATGCCTGCTCCCAGCTCCCAGTAGCTGCAGTTCACTGTCCCGGCCAATGGAAGCTGCGGGAAGCAGCATGGGTGACAGGGACATGCTGGCTGCCACTGTCTCGCGGCCAGCCAGTGGATTACCCGGATGGGGCGCATGTGGCCTGCGGGTCGCAGGTTGCCCACCACTGATTTAGAAACTCCAAAAACAACTTCTGTAATTTTAAACATTGACAGACCCTGGTCATCAGCGGGCATGATCAAACCTGGGTTCTCTGGAGGATAGTGCATGAGCCTCTACTGCATGAGTTAAAAGCCAGAAAAGAAGACTCATTAATCTCTCTCTCTGCCACTAGATAGGACAGAACACCACACCCAAGAAGTGTGGGCCATATACTTCCCCTAGCTTCCATTGGCTGGGAACAGCAAACTGCAGCCACTGGGAGCTGCAGGGGGGAGTGCTTATGGATGGTCAATGCCAGCAAAATGTCTCGCAGCCTGCCATCAGATTACCCTGATAGGTTGCATGTTGCCCACCACTGCTCTACTGCATGAGCTAAAAGCCTGCTAGCTGAGGCTGTAGAGCAGACTCATTAACCTCTCTCTCTCTCTCTCTCTCTCTCTAAGTGGTCTCAGTACCACTAGATGGGACAGAACACCACACCCAGGAGGGTGTGGGTTATATAATGTTGACACAACTTATTATTTGCCATTCATTCTATTTGGAGAGGCTTGATGTTGTGAAGTGCTGGCTGACTCAGGTGAGGAGCTGAAATGGGCACAGCAGCCTACTAGCATTTGCAAGATCAGAGCCATATTGTTAAAGCAAGACCAAAAAACCCCCAAACCTTAAAATATTGAACAATTAAAGTTTAAGGGCAATCACGCTTTTGGAATTATGTTCTCTTGTATTTGTTGTCAGTTCATTGTCCCACTTCCATGCATGAGCAAAGCTCTAGGACTTATATTTTCTCATTAAAACAAAATTGCAGATAAACATTTCCAAGCTGACCTAAAAAATTGTTTTCTTTTGTCCATTTGTAAAATTTTTATTACATGCAACTGTCTCATAGTGTGAAAAGGAATTTTTTTACTTTATCAAGGATTGGTTTGTCTAAGACAAGGTAAAGTTTGACTCGGAGGCAGAGAACTGTCACAATTTTTGTATTTATATTTTTTGAACTAGTCGACATTATTGATGGGCTCATGTTCTATGATACACACCCAAAATACTCCAACCTGATATTACTGAAAACAGCATCTTATGTCTAATTTCCAGAGCACTCTTGCCCAGAGGTTAATCATGAGTAAATATCAAACTTCGCATTCATTGGGCTCAGACGAGTGCCCCACAGTTTGCATCCTTATCTGAACATTGTCCAAAGATCTTGCATATGGAGAAGTGCACTAGAATTCTCATGAAAACAGGCTTTCTACAAAGATTTCTGTTACTTCTGGCTTCCAGTGAGATTGGAAATATCACAAAAATAATCTTGGAGTGACTTGGCACTTCTACCTCTGCTATCTGCTTTAATCCTGAAATACAGAAGCACAAGAAAATGAAAAGTAAGGTAATCAGAGGAAGAGCATTCTGGGCATTGCCTCAGCCAGCTGGAAGGTGAGAGGGAGGAGCTGTTGATCTTCACTCTCCCACCCCATGAATCCCTGGTAGGAGAGCCAGGATTTCAGTTGGGTCACTGGGGTTGGTGGAGAGAAGGCATTACATCTGTTTCTCCACTTGGTCGGCTGCTGAGCAAAGGCAGAATGAATGGCATGCTCCCTGCATGCTCATTGGTATAACAGCAGAAGTCATTCTCACACCACTTAGCTTCTACAGCATCAGTTACTATACTTGGTTCATGATTTTAAAGTTTTCTTCACAACCATGCTGCTAGAAACTTCCTTTATTAAAAATAAAAGCTTAGATTCTCCAGAAGTTAAGGTCATTTATCATACTCACCCGGAGAGGTTTTCTACTAATGCTGGGAGAGGTTTTCTACTAATGTTGGGACAATGGGAAAGTGGGATTTTGCAAGGCTAATTTAAAATATCCTTAAGCACATAAGAGCAGTCATACCGGGTCAGACCAAAGGTCCATCTAGCCCAGGTCCATCTAGCCCAGTATCTTGTCTTCCAATAGTAGCCGGTGCCAGGTGCCCCAGAGGGAATGAACAGAATAGATAATTATCAAGTGATCCATCCCCTTTTGCCCATTACTAGCTTCTGGCAAACAGAGGTTAGGGACACAATCCCTGCCCATCCTGACTAATAGCCATTGATGGACCTACCCTCCATGAATTCATGTAGTTCTTTTTTGAACCCTGTTATAGTCTTGGCCCTCACAACATCATATGATATAGTCAGTAGACTTAAAATAAATAAGTCACAGTTCTGGTCTATCAGTTTAGATAGTCCCTTTTAAAAAAAAATGTTTCCAGACTGAAAAATATTGCAGCTACGTTAAGATGCAAATAGTTCCTCCAGAAAATTCAACTCCTTGACTTGGCATCTCAAGTTTTAAGTCCTTTAAATTCAAGGTCAGATAAGGAATTTACTGAAAAAAGTGCTCTTCTGTCCCATCTTTAGTCTTTATTGTTACTTTCTCTCCAGAGAAAGTGATGGCAAAATACAAATACATCAAAATTGTTATTTTAAGACCCTGTGCTCTCATTTAGGGCATTTTTCTTTTTCTTTTTCATGCTTCCACAAAGGAAACCAAAGTGAAAAAATATTTCAAAAAGGATTATTCACATCTTGTACTCTCCAAAACTCTGCCATTAGAAGCACATTTCTTTCACTTTCTACTGTGTCTTCTATGAGAGAAAAGGCAAGTTAAAATGATTTTTCATTATCATCAACTATTATTTCAGAACTGTTGCTCATTAGGGCCTTTGTCATTTTAACAATGTCTTTCAAATTCCTTCTTTGCTGAAAAAGCTGTTCATCAGTAAATGAAGTAAAGAAATAAAATTCAAAGTAACATCTTTAAACTGGCAAGAAAACCAGGTTGTAGAGAATTCTTTTTTTTATTGTTGTTAAATTAATTATCAGAGAGCAACTCTGGACATGTGTCTGCCATTTTTTCTCTTACCTGTATTGTTGCTCCTTTCCCTTTCAGGTTCCAGAGTTTAATTTAACTTGAAAAGGCAGCTAATTTTAGGAAATCTGCTCTGCTTCTTTCCTAAATCTACATCTCTAATTTTCTGTCTAAACCAGTTGGTTCACCTAAACCTGTGAAATTAAATATAGTGTCACAGAAAACAAAATTTAATATAAACATGAGCTCACCTTACCCCACTGGCAGGCTTATGTTTTATTTCAGCTAATTCTTTGTGTCTTAAGTTAAAGTTCCAGACATTGTTGTAGTTGCTACTGTTGAACACTAGCTAATGATCAGACAAATAAGAAAGTGTTATCTTAAGAAATCAGGGGTTCTGGCAGATTCATATTAAGGGCCTAATTCTTCAATTTTTACCTAATATAGATTTCAGTCCCATTGATTTGAATTAACGACAGTGGGAGTTTTGCTTGAGTAAGAACTGCATGATTCACTCTGGTATCAGCATTTCTGGTTACTTTGGTATGTGATACAGGTGTTTACTTGTATAACTCTATTAGAGTGCAACTAGACTCAATGAATGATGAATACCCTCACAGATCAGACCTATGGTCAGTCTAGTTTAGCATCCTGTCTATGAGAGTGACCCATACCAGAACATTCAGAAGGTACAAGAAACTCAGTAATGGGATAACCTGCTCATAACAGAAGTTTCTTTCTTACCCCAGTTAGTAGTGGCTTATGCCCTGAAGCATGAGGCTTTATCTCCCTTATAAATATTGTATGTATAAATAAATAAAATGGTAACATCAGATGCTTTCATTATCTATATGAAATGTTATGATGAAATCCTGGCCTGTATAAAGTGAATGAGATTTTTGCCATTGACGTCAATGGAGCCATGATTTCACACCTAATCATCTATCGAATTGTACTAAACTCGTGACTTGAGTGATATTGATATGTCATGAAAATGACTCCATAGACTGTTTTAGATGACATTCATTTCAGGGGGAAGGTTAAATGAACAGGGATTCTTTCTATTATAAACAATCCTTTATTTCCAACTCTTCAGTAAAGGTGGTTCTCAGACCAACACAAGAATGTATTCAATTTATGACACCAATGCTCCTTTTGACAACTTAGAGTTACATTTTTCTTCTCAGGAAGTGTTCTAGACAATAGTTTCTATCTAGACTAGTATAATGTGTGGAGCAAATCAAATGATTTGTTGGTTGTGGTGGTGGTGGTCAGTCTCTTGAGAAGGCTACCTTATCTTCCTGAGGGTAAAATTTGACCAGACTATATCTTGGAACCACTGACAGGAAAATCTTCCTTTGATTTACTGAGGGGTTCTCTTATTACTGTGTCACTATTGTGTCTTTTTCAGTGTCTCATTTACTATGGTGAGTCCAAGAAACCCCTTTCCATTAAAAAAACTACAAATACTTCATGATGGTTATAGCCATGAATCTGATAATTATGAATGGGATTTTCAAAAGTGCTTAATGGAGGGCACCCAGCTGCCATTGAGAGTCATTGCATTTGGGCATCTAATTCCCTAGGTGTCTTTAAAAATTTCTCCTATATTGATTTGTGGTAATTGTTTACATTGTATTCTTTTAGCTGTCTGATTTATGTTGTTACCATCAAATCTATAGAATCTTCTTTATTTCAGCTGTGGAAATGCACAGAATGCCACTGAAAATAAGATATATGTCATCCCCAAGACCTAATATGTGAAATGTAAAGCTTTTTAGGTACTCAAAAGTGTATAAAGTTTCTAAACTTTTAGATTTGAGATTTTCATATGTATTAATATTTTATCTTCTGTGCCCTAAAACTTTTTACACAAACTATAACATACTGTTGTGGGGCTTAAGTGCTACTCTATACTTTGGCATTTTCCAGGAAGACTGACTCCTGAGGGATTCATCAGGGAAAGCCATTAGTGCACTCACTGGCGTAAAACTTGCATGATGCCATAAATCTTTTAGCAAGCGGCTTTGGAAGATGTTTTTGTGAAGGTTATGTGTGTAAGGTAAGCTACATTACATGAGCCTTCAACACGAGTCTTCAACATCACACTTTCTGACATTTAATAAAATAGGGATTGCAAAAAGCTACATCCTCAGAGGCCTTGTTATGCTGAGACTAGCTGAACTGAATACCCCCAGCACGGTTTCCCTTTCTAAGATGCAAAATAATCTCTTTTATTTTTCTGAATTATTTAGCAAAACCTAGTTCCTTAGGACATTTTCGTATTAATTCTCCTGATTGCTCAAAGTACCCCCATCATAAAATAAATACACACAAGGACTTATCTTAAATGATTGTACATGTAAACGGGCAGGCACCTGAAAATGTAGTAAATTAATTTTCTCAATTTATATTTTACAGACTTATTTGCTGTGCTGTTCCTTAGTCTGTTCAGTTTTCAGACATACCTTATGAATGTCTGATCCCCATTGATTTACCACATTTTTTTTGTTTAAAGAGTAAAACAGAGCATGCCTACTTATTGTTGGATTGTTGCTGACTCTTGAATTGAAACAGAGGGGATCACAATTTATCTCATTAAAATATGTAATTTAAAATATTGTTTCCTAAATCTGGGGAGTAGACTAAAGAGAAGGAAATATGCTTTGTACTAATTGAATCCCAGTTTTAGTCTCACTGATATACAAACAGAAGTGTATGGGTATTTGTTTGAAAGTTCCATTCCACATAACGTCTCTAACCTCTTTCCAAAATACCAACCCATATTTGAGTTTCCCCCTCAGTTCCCTCCACTCACCCCAATTAAAACAACAATAAAATAAAATGATTTGTAATTGAAACAACTGACCAGAGAATGATTTCCAGCTATCCCATTACATTTTCCAAGAGCTATGACATGGAGGAGAAAACATTTAAAAGACTGTTGTGACAAAACCACTAAAAACACAGTTGTTTTGTGTTTTCCTTTTCTACCTCCTGGATTTTTCTCTCTTAGACCACAAATCAAGCAATTTTAATAATGAAGCTCCGGAGGAGCAGAAAGCACTATGTTTGTTGCTGTGGCTACTTGTCTTAGATTGGTAGTCAACATTAATTTGTAGAAGCCTTTTTGTAATTTTTTTTATCTAACACCACAGATATGATGTTACTAGTTTTCAAGTCTGTGATAAATTGAAAGGCGTTTCTGCAATCATACCATAGGTCATACAATACAAGGTAGTCTGAGGAAAGTATCTGAATCTAAACACATCCAAGTGTTCCTACAAACTGCACTTATCCCTCAAGCATTACACAGTTTTCTCTGTTTCTAAGAGATATATCCAAAGACATTGAGAGCCTCCTGGAAGGCGCTGTGACAAAGTTCCTCCTCTGCTTTGGTGGATCTTGCGCTTATTGGCAGATTTGCTTGCCTTGGAGCTTCACAGCAGCCCTTAGTTTGGCCGTTTTCATAAACCCACAGTTCAGGTCAACTTCTCCTGTCTCTGACCAGGAGTTGGGAGGTTTGGGGGGAACCCAGGCCGGGCCTGCCCTCTGCTCTGGGTTCCAGCTCAGGGCCCTGTGGAATGCAGCTGTCTAGAGTGCCTCCTGGAACAGCTGTGCAACAGCTACAACTCCCTGGGCTACTTCCCCAGGGCCTCCTCCCAATACCTTATTTATCCTCACCATAGGACCTTCCTCCCTTCATGCTTGTACTCCTCAGTCCTCCAATAGTATGCATTCTCACTCTCAGCTCCTAGCACCTCTTACTCCCAGCTCCTTACACACCACAAACTGAAGTGAGCTCCTTTTAAAAACCCAGGTGCCCCAGTTAGCCTGCCTTAATTGATTCTAGCAGCTTCTTGATTGGCTGCAGGTATTCTCATCAGCCTGTCTGTCTTAATTGTCTCTAGAAGGTTCCTGATTGTTCTGGAACCTTCCCTGTTCCCTTACCCTGGGAAAAGGGACCTGCTTAACTTGGAACCAACCAACCAACCAACCTACCTACCTACCTACCTACCTACCTCTCTCTCTCTCTCTCTCTCTCTCTCTCTCTCTCTCCTTCCTGTATCCCTCTGGCCTGGAGGAAGAGGAAGAAGGAGGGAGAGGGCTGCTGCTAGGCCCTGGGCTGCGACAGATGCTCCTCTGGCTGGGCCAGACACCACCCCTCCCCCTGTTCTTTGCTATCTGGTTGCTAGCCAGCTGCTGGACCCCCCACCCTTGGGTGCTGCTACTGCTCCAACTGCAGCCCCTTGGGGGGGGGACCTGCTGGCCCACTCCCCAGAACGGGGGAGTGAGGGACCCCAGCGTTTGCTATTGTGAACACCACAACTACCACCATCTGAGAGGGGTCTTTTCTGCCTGCCTGGACCACCACCTGGAGTTCCTGGAGCTGCTGAAGCCCCGAGGAGGAGAAGAAGGGGACCATCTGCCAGTGGGGAAGCACCTAGAGACTTTGCAGACCACCGTGGAGGGGGCCTTAAGACTGAGTAATTTTCAAATTGTGCTCGTGTGGTGGGGGTCTTGAGTGTGTTTCCCAGGACACGGGGTGTGGTGTGGAGCTGCCCCCCGATCCATCTGTGTCCCCCCAACCCCCACCAGTACCACCACTGCTGCCCCCTCCACCACCCCCACTGGCTGCATACCATCTGCCTTAGCTCCTGCCTCTTGGACTCTGCTGCTTGTTTGGCCTGCTGCGCCCTTTCACCACCTTTTGGGCCTGAAGCAGCAGCCAGGCCAAACTGACTCTCTGCAAGTGCATGTGGGTGCACGTGCCCCCCCATCCTCCTGGACTGGACCCCCTTAGTGAGCCCCAGCTTTCTCCCCCATTATTTGCCCCATTTTGCCCCTTGCAGACTTTTTGCCCTCCCCTTTACCCCAGCACTCGCTGGCTTCAGTTTTGTTTTGCCTGCCCCGCCCTTTTCCCTCTATAGCTTTTGTTTGTTTTCCCTGCCCTGGCCTCTGAAGCTAGCTCCTCGGGTCCCTGTCCCGCCTCCCGCCTGGTTCTCCCCACTCCCCACGTGGTACCCCTTCCCTGATTGGCCCCTTACCCAGTGCGCCCAAGCTCCCGCCCATGCGCTTGTGCTCTTCCCCTGTTTAAGTTTGCCTCCATTTCACTGCACCCCCCTAACGTTCTTGTGACCTCCCTCCCCTAGTGCAGCTAGAGGAGCTGGATTCCTATCCTGAGTCGATGACTGTCCCCTACGAGCCCTTGATACCCCCTCTTCCGCCCCCCCCTTTTTTTGGTACCCTCCTCCCCTGCCTGCAGCCTAGCGGGGAGGAGTGGTCAACCTGCCTCCCTTTCCCCTCCTCTCTCTGGTGTTTTCCCCTCCCTCCCTGCTCCTTATGCTTCTTCCCCTCTCACTGGTCTACAAGGACCCCGCCCTCCGTCACGTCCTCTCGTTCCGCCGGCAAATGCAGCTTCATCTGCCACCGGCGGCGTGTGACAGAGAGGCGCTTGAGGGGTCCTTTTTGGTCCCCTACCAGGGGGCCCATTACCGGGTGCACTATTCCACGGGGGAGGCCCGGTGCTACGTCCGGAGGGACTGCCCCTTGGCCCGGCAAGGAGAGGCATCCGGGACACCCGAGTCCTGGCTGGGCGCTGGCCCTGTCATCGCTGGCGCCCCTGGTTGCCCGGGACCCGGAGCTGCCCCTCCTTCCACTCAGTCCACTACTGCTCCCGCTCGGGCTCTAGGGGCACTCCCCCCAGCATGCCGAGACAAGTGGGAGAGCCCCGCCTCTGCTGCCTGCAGTCCGGCAGTGCATTTAGAGGAGGGTGCGGCAGGGATACCACCGAGCGTGGGAGAGGGCCTGCCCCAGGGGGATTCTTCCCTCCCTCATGCCGCTCCACTGCTGCCTCCCACAGTCCCTGAGCCATCGCTCCTGCCTCCCCACCCAAACCCTGTTAGCCGGCCCCCTGATGATGCCATGGAGGGCTGGGCCCTTGTCCGGGGAAGCGAGGCAAGCGGAAGGCTCGAGCTCCGCTCCCTTCCACCGATGCGGAAGCCCCCCGGAAGACCAAAGAAGGGGGCACCGATGCCGAGCCCTCTGCTTTGCCCACGGGCGCGTTCCATCCCCCAGTGCTGGCTGGGGAGGGCGTGGCAGCACGGGAGGTCAGTACCGTCCCTCCATTGGAGCCTCTTCCCTTCAAGGCCCCCGATGGAGCCCCTCCAGCCCCGTTACCATCCGGAGCCCCTGTGAGCCCTGCGGCGAACATCACTTCGGGCACTGGCGGGCAGACCTCCGGGGTGGTGGAAGGGGAGCTCACCACCATCTATGAGGAGATTGAGGCCCTGGGTCTGACTCCCGTCACCCAGGGGCAGAATGACCCTCTGCCAGCAGGCCTCGATCTGAGTGACCTCACCCCGGACCCCCGTTCTTCATGCTCCTCCTCCCTAACTGCTGTTTCTGCTCCCATCCCCAAGGGTTGCCTGGGTTCCTCCATCTACCCAGGGTGCCGTGGGTGGCACCCTGCTGTCGGCCGCCGAGCCCATTGAGGCGAAGGCCGGTGCCGTGCGGCTGGGACCCGGGCCTCACAGGCTGCCCCTTGTGGGTGTGGGGCAACCAACCTCCTTCCCGGGTGGGGACCCCACTTCAGTGGCTGTGGCTGCTGTGGCTACTCCGCCAGCCGTGGTGCCAGAGCCTGGCATCGTGGAGGGCCGCCTTCCCACTCCCTAGTCCCTTGAGCTCCACCAAAGGGGGCCAATCTCCAGCTGCGTGGCTCCTGGAGCCAAGGATCCTGCCCTTGCCCCTTTTTCTGCCTCTGCTTCCAACCCCTGCCCTGCTCCTACTCTGGATCCCTGCCCTGTCCTTGTTGTTGACCCCGTCCCTGTCCCCTCCACCTCCCGTGATATCATTACCACCCCGGGGCCACCACCTCCTCGCCCCCAGAGGATAGTCCCCAGGGAGCGGCCTCTGTATTTCCCAGTCCCGACTCACCAGGGGCTGCTATCTTCCCTCTGCTGCCCCCAATTGAGCCGGGATTTGAGGGGGGCCCTCTGGTGCCAGCCCATCGGTCGCCACGTCGGGGGTCCGCCCCTTGCCTGCCCATCTCAGTGGGCCATGGAGCTGTGTCGGCGGTCCCTCCGGAGCAAAGCCGGGGGTAGTGACCCTGGCCCCCCATATGCTGTGAGATGAGCTGCGGGAGTTCCTCGAGGACGTTCGTGGCTCCCGTAACAAGGTGCAGCTTGCTCTCCAGCGATGGAGGGATTTCCACCTTATTCTCTGGGCCGCGAGGGCCCTCATGGGGGAGGGCAAAAGGACCGGGAAGCAGGGCGCCACGGCCTACCAGCAGATCCGCCTCTTCCGTGACTCCTTGCTCACCTACGGGGTAGGTCATGGACTGTTGCGCGGCCCGTCGGGAGCCATGAGCATCCCTGCCGGCGAGGATCCCCCCCAGCCCTCCTTGTGACACCTCTTACCATCGCAATGTTGAACACCCGCGGCTGTAGGATGGGTCTCTGCATGTCCCAGGTGCTCTCCTTCCTTCAGGAAGGGGGTACTCTGTGGTTTTCCTGCAGGAAACCCATATGGTTCCGGCCACCGAAGACAGTTGGCGGCTGGATTGGGGGGACAGGGTCTACTTTAGCCATCTCATAGCTCGTACAGCTGGAGTGGCGACCCTGTTCTCCCCCGACCTACGGCCCGAGGTGCTGGGGGTCGCCGAGGCTGTGCCGGGCTGCCTGCTGCACCACTGGGTCTGTATGGAGGGGCTCGTGGTTAATCTTTTCAACATCTATGCCCCGACATCGGGCCCAGAGCGGCTGCATTTCTTTCAGCAGGCGTCCGCCTTCCTCAGCACCTTGGATCCTTGCAAGTGCCTGGTCCTGGGTGGGGACCTTAATACAACCCTCGAAGAGTGGGACCACTCATGGACCGAGCAGTGCCCAGCCGTCGCGGATGTCCTCCGGGGGATAGTCGACCATCAGTCCCTGGTGGACGTCTGGCGCGACCACCACCCGTACGACGTCTCGACGTTCTCCTTTGTCCGGGTGGAGGTCCATCGGTCGCACCTCTCCCGGTCGGACCGCATCTACTTATCACTTTTTCACCTTTCGCAGACCCACTCCTCCAGCATTCGACCGGCCCTATTCTCCGATCACCACCTAGCCACTGTGACGGTCTCTCTCTGTGCGGAGAGGCCGGGGCCAGCCTATTGGCACTTTAACAACAGCTTGTTGGAGGATGTGGGCTTCGTGGCATCCTTCCAGGAGTTCTGGCTAGCCTGGCGAGGGCAGCGGCGTGCCTTTCCCTCGGTGTGGCAGTGGTGGGACCTGAGTAAGGTGCGTGCCCAGCTCTTATGCCACGACTACACCCAGGGCTCCAGCCAACGGAGGGATGCGGCTATAGGGCAGTTGGAACGGGAGGTCTTAGAGCTGGAGAGGCGTCTGGCTGCCAGCCCTGAGGATCCATCCCTCTGTGGGGCATGCCGGGAGAAGCGGGAGGAGCTCTGGGTCCTTGAGGACCACCGGGCCCGGGGTGCCTTTGTTCGATCCCGCATCCGCCTGCTTAGGGAGATGGATTGCGGCTCCCGCTTCTTCTACGCCCTGGAGAAAAAGAGGGGGGCTAAAAAGCATGTCACCTGCCTCCTCGCAGAGGATGGCACCCCCCTCACGGATCTGGCGGAGATGTGCACTAGGGCCAGGGCCTTCTACGCACGCCTTTTCTCCCTGGATCTGACCGATCCTAACACTTGCAGAGTGCTCTGGGACGGACTCCCGACGGTCAGCGCAGGCGACTGAGACCGGCTAGAGCTGCCTCTCACTCTGGCCGAGCTCTTGGAAGCCCTCAGCCGCATGCCCACTAAGAAATCTCCGGGCGTGGATGGGCTGACCGTGGAGTTCTACCACGTGTTCTGGGACATCCTCGGCCCAGACCTAGTCACCGTCTGGACCGAGTCTTTGCAGAGCAGGGTCCTCCCTCTTTCGTACAGGCGAGCCATGCTCGCCTTATTGCCAAAGAAGGGGGACCCCGCAATTTACGGTATTGGCGTCCCATCTCGCTCCTTAGCATGGACTACAAGGTCGTAGCGAAAGCCATCTCGCTGTGGCTAGGGTCCGTGCTGGTGGACATGATCCACCCAGACCAGACCTACATCGTCCCGGTCCGTACCATCTTTGAAAAACCTGTATATGGTCTGGGACCTTTTGGAACTTGGGTGTAGTGACAGTCTGTCGTTCGCCCTCCTGTCCCTGGACCAGGAGAAGGCGTTCGACAGGGTGGATCACGGGTATCTCCTGAGCATTCTGCAAGCGTTTGGCTTTGGACCCAAGTTTGTGGGTTTTCTCCAGGTGCTGTATGCCTCCGCAGAGTGTCTGGTCAGGCTCAACTGGACCCTGACCGAACCGGTCAGCTTCGGGCGAGGATTACTGCAGGGGTGTCCCATCTCGGGCCAGCTGTACACTCTGGCGATCGAGCCATTCCTCTGTCTCCTCCGTAGGAGGTTGACGGGGTTGGCGCTGTGGGAGCCAGAGCTGCGGCTGCTCCTGTCGGCGAACACCGACAATGTGCTCCTCGTGGTCCAGGACCTGGGCGACTTGGAGAGGGTGGAGGCTTGCCAGGCCGTTTACTCGGCAGCCTCCTCCACCCGGGTCAACTGGGTCAAGAGCTCTGGCTTGGTGGTAGGGGACTGGCAGCAGGCAAGCTCCTTCCCACCCGCGCTTCAGGCCATCCGGTGGAGCACGGGTCTGCTTCTCTATCTCGGCATTAACCTTTCTGCTATGCATCCATCTCCGTCGGAGAACTGGCATGGTTTAGAGGACAGGGTGGTAGAGCGGCTCTGGAGATGGACAGGACTACTCCGGTGTCTCTCCCTTCGAGGGAGAGCACTGGTGCTTAATCAACTAGTCCTGTCCATGCTCTGGCACCGGCTCAACACCCTGGTCCCAACCCCAGATTACCTGGCCAACCTTCGGACGTTGACTCTGGAGTTCTTCTGGTCAGGACTGCACTGGGTCTCTGCAGGGGTTCTCCATCTCCCCCTGGAAGAGGGAGGGCAGGACCTGAAGTGTATTCGCACTCAGGTCCGTGTCTTCTGCCTCCAGGCCTTGCAGAGGCTCCTTTATGGTGCAAGTAGTCCAGCGTGGAGCGTCTTGGCGCACGCCTTCCTGCGCCCCCTCCGGAGGCTCCAATACGACCGACAGCTCCTTTATCTCCGTCCGAGAGGTCTTCTGCAAGACCTCTCCGGGCTGCCGGTCTTCTACCAGGACCTCCTCCGGACATGGAAACTGTTTGCAGTGACCAGGTCCATTGCGGCCTCCGTGGGGGACGATCTCCTCGCGGAGCCCCTGCTACACAACCCCCAGCTCCGTGTGCAGGTGGCGGAGTCCCCCGCGGTGCACCGGAGGTTGGTCCTGGCAGAAGTCACCAGGGTCGGAGACCTCCTGTACTATGACCGGGAAGACTGGCTGGATCTCCTGACACTCGCTCAGTGCATGGGGCTCTCCAGATCTTGTACTCCCCTACGCGTACTTCAGGAGGTGAGGGCCGCTTTGCCGCCCGCTGCTCGGGTTTTCCTTGACCAGGTCCTAAGGGAGGGCGTGCCCTGCCCACCCTCCACGCCAGGCCCTCCGGACCTTTTTATCAGGCCCCTGCTCCGTGGACCCGACCGGCCCCCCTGCCCCTTCATCGTGAGCCGGCTACACGAGCTGCAGCCGGTCTGTTTTCAGACCGCGTCAAGGAAACATCTATATACGCTCGTGCGCCACACCCTTCACGTTCTCACCCTCACGTCCTGCCCAGATACAAAGTGGCGGGACCTCCTGCCATCCTTAAAGGGTGAGGAGCCCCGGTGGACCGGCCTCTATTCCACACTGGTCCCGTGACCCGCCGGGGATATTAGTTGGCGGCTCCTTCACGGGGCCGTGAGCAGGGGCATGTACTTGGCGCAATTTACCCCAATCCCAGACATCTGCCCCTTTTGCGGCATGAGGGAAACCATGGCGCACATCTACCTAAAGTGCGCCATGCTGCAGTCCCTATTCTGGCCCCTCACGAATATTTTGTTAAGATTTTGGTTGAACTTTTCCCCTTCTTATCTATGCACGGTCCGTGGCCCCACCAAGTCACAGGACCTCCTGGTCAACCTCCTCCTGGCCCTGGCTAAAGTGGCCATCTATAAAACCAGCGTGAGGAGGTTGGCCGATGGAGTCTCCTGTGACTGTGGGGCCTATTTCCGATCCTCTGTTTATTCACGCCTCCGGGCAGAGTTTCTCTGCGCGGTGTCCGCTGACTCCCTTGACACCTTCGAGGAGCAATGGGTGCTGTCCAGGATTCTCTGCTCAGTGTCCCCATCCGGTTCCATTCGTTTGACCCTCTAAAAGCACCCCTGTCCCCGTTGTTCATTAGTTGTCCCCCGTAATTATTTGGCTTTACAGGTCCTTTGGACCCCCCTCTTAGGCTGGGGGGATCCTTTAGCAGTGGATGGGCTCGCCCACCCACTTCCTGGATCCCAATATGGCTACTGCTGTTGCTGCTCTAGCTGTTCCCCTGATTGGGCCGGACACCACCCTCTTCTCTGCTACCCTGGTTGCTGGCCAGCTACTAGATCCCCCCACCACCGGGTGCTGCTACTGCTCCAACTGCAGCCCCTGGGGGGCGCCCTGCTGGCCCTCTCCCCAGAAGGGGGGAGTGAGGGACCCCAGCCGTTGGTGCTGTGAACACCACCAACACCACCTGAGAGGGGTCCTTCTGCCTGCCTGGACCACCACCTGGAGTTCCTGGAGCTGTTGCTGCAGCGTCTGCTGCCTGGAGCTGCTGAAGCCCTGAGGAGGAGAAGGAGAGGACCATTTACCAGTGTGGGAGCACCAAGAGACTTTGCAGACCACTGTGGAGGGGGCCTTAAGACTGAGTAACTTTCAAACTGTGCTCTTTTGGTGGGGGTTCTGACCGTGTTTCCAAGAACACAGGGGGTGTGGCATGGAGCTGCCCCCCGATCCATCTGTGTCTTCCCCAACCCCCATCACTACTACCACCACCGCTGCCCCCTCCACCAGCCCCACTGGCTTATACCATCTGCCTCAGTTCCTGCCTCTGGACTCAGCTGCTTGCTTGGCTTGTCATGCCCTGATTCCACCCTTTGGCCCAGAAGCAGCAACCAGCCTAAACAGACTTTATGCAAGCGTACGTGGGTGAACATCCCCCCCCAGAATGCCTACCTCACAGCTTTGCCCTTGCAACCTACCCCATTTGCCCTTTTGCCCCCCCTTATGCCCTAGCCCCCCCAGCTTCAGTTTGTTTGCCTGCTCCACCCATTTCCTTCTGCAGCCTTTGTTTGTTTGCCCCGCCCCAGTCTCTGAAGCTAGCCCCTTGGTTTCCCTGCCCTGACTCCAGCCCGCTTAGCTCCTTGCTCCGTGTGCCCATGCCCCCTCCCATGCACTTGTGCAACTCCCCATTTTAGTTTTTACCCTCTTCACTGCACCCCCAATGTTGTTGTGTCACCCCTCCCCTAGTGCAGCTAGAGGAGCCGGAATTCCACCCCGTGTGGGCGACTGTCCTCTATGAGCCCTTGATACCCCCCTGTCCAGCCCCCCCCACCTTTTTTTTTTTTGGTGGCCTCCTCCCCTGTCTGCAGCCTAACGGGGAGGAGTTGTTGACCTGCCTCCCCTCTCCCTCCTCTCTCTGGTGTTTTCCCCTCCCTCCCTGCTTCTTATGGCGGGACACAAAACAGGTGGGGCACCTCCAGTAGCCCCAGACACCCTTCTCCCGCCTGCCCCTCTGTCACCCCCCCAAGCCTCTACCTCACCCGCCGCTGCCAAAACACCTGCCCCTGCTGGGGCGCCAGCAGCCATGGGCATCAGGATGACCTCCGCTGCTGCCACTTCCTTCCCCCCCTCAAATTCCCAGCTGGCGGGAAGGGCTAGGGGAAGAAGAAGGAGAAGGGCCCCGCTAAAAAGACCAGGCCCTCCATGGTAGGGACTGCCCTCACTGCCGCGGCCCCGCCACCGGCCGCGGCATCCCTAGCCGCTGCTCCCTCCACCAGCTCTGCAGGTGTCCCTCCCTCGGCCCCCCAGGGCGAATGCCTAGGTGGCGGCAGACCCCTTGCCTGATGCTACGTCATCTGTCCCGCCCACCGCCTCCACTACCATTTGTAGCAGCTGGGGCCCCTTTCCCACCATGACCAGGAAGCACGGTGTCTGTTGCCTCCTGGTGCCTGCCTCGCCCCACGTGGAGACCTATGTGCGGGCATTAGCGAGGGTGGTGGGGCCCACGGCCATTGTGGCAGCCTCCAAAATGTACGGGAAGGTCGTCTTCTTTTAACAGCGGAGGCCACCACCCAGGAGGCGGTGGAGAAGGGCTTGGCAGTGGGGGGCATGTTCGTCCCCCTAGAGCCGCTGGACGATCTGGGCGTCTGCCTGGTCCTGACCTCAGTCCCTCCATTCCTTCCCAATGCCACCCTATTACGCGCCCTCTTGACCCTGGGGAAGCCCCTTTCCGTTCTGAGCCCTCTCTCACTGGGCTGCAATACCCTGCCCTCTGTCATGTCCTCTCGTTCCGCCAGCAAGTGAAGCTTCAAGTGCCACCAGCGGCGCATGATGGAGAGACACTCAAGGGGTCCTTTTTGGTCCCCTACCATATCCGGAGGGACTGCCACTTGGCCGGGCAAGGAGGGGCATCCGGGACCTCTGAGCTCCTGGCTGCCTGGCACCCAAAACCACCCCTCCTCTTTCCCAGTCCACCATTGCTCCCACTCGGGCCCAAGGGCACCTCCCCAACTATGCCGAGATGAGCGGGAGATCCCTGCCCCCACTGCTTGCAATCTGGCGGGGCCTGTGGAGGAGGGTGCAGCAGGGACACTTCCGGGCATGGGAGAGGGCCCGCCCCTAGGGGAATCTTCCCTCCCTTGTGCTGCCCCACCATTATCCCCTCGAGTCCCTGAGCCATCGCCTTTGCTCCCTGACATGACCCCTGCTAGCCAGCCCCCAGATGATGCTATGGAGGGCTGGGCCCTACTCCACGGGAAGCTCCTCCCATCGGAGGTCCAAAAGACCAGGAAGGGGGGCACCGATGCCGAGCCTTCCGCTTTACCCATGGGTGTGTTCCATCCACCAGTACCGGCTGGGGAAGACGTGGCAGCACTGGAAGGCAGTATCTCCCCTCCACGGGAATCCCTCCCCTCTGAGGCCCCCGAGGGAGCCCCCCCTGCCCTGGTGCCATCTGAAACCTCTGCATCAGGTGCCGGCGGGGAGAATCCCTGGGTGGCAGAAAATCATCTCCCGTCCATATATGAGGAGATCAAGGCCCTCGATCTGACCCCGGTCACCCAGGGGGAGGACGACCCTGTGCCAGTGGGCCTCGATCTGGGCGACTTCACTCTAGGTGACTTCACACCCCTTTTCCCCATGCTCCCTCCCCCTAACCTTTGCTTCTGCTCCCACCTCCGAGGAGCCCCTGGACTCCTCCATCAACCCGGCTGCAGATGGCACCCCGCTGAGGGCCACCGAGCCTGTTGAGGTGACGGCCAATGCCACGTGGCCAGGACCCGAGCCCCTGTCCCTATCCCGTCCACCTCCCAAGATGTCATTGCTGTCCCTGGGGCTGTCTCCTTCCCTTTTCCAATAGATGACCCCCAGGGAGCGGCCTTTGTGTTTTCCTGTCCCGACACACCAGCGACTGCTATCCTCCCTCCACCGCCCCCTATCGCCCCAGGGTTCAAGGCGGGCCTAGTGGTGCCAACCTATCAGGAGCCCAGTCGGGTGTCTGCACCCTGTCTTCCCATTTCGGTGGGCCACAGGGCTGTACCAAGGGCCCCGTCAGGGGTAACCAGGAGACCATAACCCCAGCCCGTCCTGCGCTGCGAGAGGAGTTGCAGGAGTTTTTAGAAGACGTCCATGGCTCCCGCAACAAAGTACAGCTTGCTCTCCAGCGATGGGGGACTTTCATCAAATCCTCCGGGCCGCAAGGGTCCTCATGGGGGAGGATAAAAGGACCGGGAGGCAGGGTGCCGCGGCCTACCAGCGGGTCCATCTCTTCCGTGATTCCTTACTCACCTACGAGGTAGGTCACAGACTGCTGCGTGGCCCGTCGGGAGCCACGAGCGTCCCTGTTGGCGAGGATCCCCTTCAGCCCTCCTCATGGCACCTCTTACCATTGCAACATTGAACACCCGTGGCTGTAGGATGGGTCTCCGCAGATCCCAGTTGCTCTCCCTCCTTTGGGAGGGGGGTACTCTGTGGTTTTCCTGCAGGAGACCCATACGGATCTGACCGCCAAAGAAGGCTGGTGGCTGGATTGGGGGGACAGAGTCTACTTTAGTCATCTCACAGTTCGTATGGCTGGAGTGGCGACCCTGTTCTCCCCCGACCTACGGCCGGAGGTGCTGGGGGCTCGCCGAGGCTGTGCCGGGCCACCTGCTGCACCTCCGGGTCTCCATGGAGGGACTCGTAGTCAAACTTGTCAACATCTATGCCCTGGCAGCGAGCCCGGAGAGGCTGCAATTCTATCAGCAGGTGTCCGCCTTCCTCGGCACCTTGGATCCTCATGAGTGCCTGGTCCTGGAAGGGGACTTTAACATCACCCTCGAAGAGCGGGACCGCTCAGGAAATGAGCAGAGCTCGGCTGCCACCGCCATCCTCCAGGAGATAGTCGAACACCATTCCCTGGTGGACGTCTGGCGCGACCACCACCCGGATGACACTTCCACGTTCACCTTTGTCCGGGTGGAGGCCCATCGGTCGAGCCAATCCTGGTTGGACCGCATTTATTTATCACACTTCCATCTTTCACAAGCCCACTCCTCCAGCATCTGGCCGGCCCCATTTTCTGACCATCATTTAGCCATCATGACGGCCTCCCTCTGAGCGGAGAGGCCGGGGCCAGCCTATTGGCATTTCAACAACAGCTTTCTGGAGGATGCGGGTTTCATTGTGTCCTTCCGGGAGTTCTGGCTGGCCTGGCAAGGGCAGCAGTGTGCCTTTCCCTCGGCGCGGTGGTGGTGGGACCAAGGGAAGTTGCGCGCCGGGCTCTTCTGCCGTGACTACACCTGGCGCCAGGCGACGGAGGGATGCGGTGATACAGCAGTTGGAACAGGAGGTCTTAGAGCTGGAGAGGTGTCTGGCCGCCAGCCCCGAGGATCCGCCCCTCTGCGGAGCGTGCCGGGAGAAGCAGGAGGAGCTCTGGGCCCTCGAGGACCATCGGTCCCGGGGTTCCTTTGTTCGATCCCGCATCCGCCTCCTTCGGGAGATGGATTGCGGCTCCCACTTCTTCTATGACCTGGAGAAAAAGAGGGGGGCCAAGAAACATGTCATCTGCCTTCTGTCAGAAGATGGCATCCCCCTCACGAATCCGGTGGAGATGTGCGGGAGGGCGAGAGACTTCTACGCAAGCCTTTTCTCCCCGGATCTGACCAATCGTAATGCTTGCAGAGTGCTCTTGGAGGAGCTCCCTTCGGTCAGCGTGGGTGACCAAGACCGGCTATAGCTACCTCTCACTCTGGCCAAGTTCTCGGAAGCCCTCTGTCGCATACCCACCAATGAATCTCCGGGCATGGACGGGCTGACCGTGGAGTTCTACAGTGTGTTCTGAGATGTCCTCGGCCCAGACCTAGTCACCATCTGGGCTGAGTCTTTGCAAAGCGGGATCCTCCCTCTTTCAGGCAGGCAGCGGTGCTCGCCTTATTGCTGAAGAAGGGGGACCTCCGCAATTTACAAAATTGGCCTCCCGTCTGGTTCCTCAGCACGGACTACAAAGTCATGGCAACAGCAATCTCGCTGCAGCTACGGTCCGTGCTGGCGGACATGATCCACCCAGACTAGACCTACACCGTCCTGGGCCGCCGCATCTTCGACAACCTATATCTGGTCCGGGACCTTTTGGAACTCGGGTGTAGTGACAGTCTGTTGTTCACCCTCCTGTCCTTAGATCAGGAAAAGGCGTTCGACAGGGTGGATCACAGGTATCTCCTGAGCACTCTGCAAGTGTCTGGCTTCGGACCCAAGTTTGTGGGTTTTCTCCGGGTGCTGCATGCCTCTGCAGAGCGTCTGGTTAGGCTCAACTGGACCCTGACTGAACCGGTCAGCTTCGGGCGAGGAGTACGGCAGGGGTGCCCCCTCTCGGGCCAGCTGTACGCTCTGGCGATCGAACCCTTCCTGTCTCTCCTCCGAAGGAGGTTGATAGGGTTGGTGCTGTGGGAGCCGGAGCTGCGGTTGGTCCTGTCAGCATACGCTGATGATGTGCTCCTCGTGGTCCGGGACCCGGGTGACTTGGCGTGGGTGGAGGCTTGCCAGACCATCTATTCGGCAGCCTCCTCCATTCAGGTCAACTGGGTCAAGAGCTCTGGCTTGGTGGTAGGGGACTGGTGGCAGGTGAGCTCCCTCCCACCCGCGCTTCAGGCCATCCGGTGGAGCACGGGTCTACTGCTCTATCTCGGCATTTACTTTTCTGCTATGCATCCCTCTCCGCCGGAGAACTGGCAGAATTTAGAGGGCGGGGTGACAGAATGGCTCCAGAAATAGACAGGACTACTCCGGTGCCTCTCCCTTTGAGGGAGAGCATTGGTGCTTAATCAACTAGTCCTGTCCATGCTCTGGTACCGGCTCAACACCCTGGTCCCGGCCCCGGGTTTCCTGGCCAACCTCCAGACGTTGATTCTAGAGTTCTTTTGGTCAGGACTGCACTGGGTCTCCGTAGGGGTTCTCCACCTACCCCTGGAGGAGAGAGGGCAGGGCCTGAAATGTCCACTTACTCAGGTCCATGTCTTCCGCCTCCAGGCCCTGCAGAGGCTCCTTTATGGTGCAAGTAGTCCTGCTTGGAGTACACTGGTGCACACCTTCCTGCGCCACTTCCGAGGGCTCCGATATGACCAGCAGCTCCTTTATCTCCATCCCAGAGGTCTTCCGCGTGACCTCTCCGGGCTGCCGGTCTTCTACCAGGACCTCCTCCGGACCTGGAAACTCTTTTCAATGACCAGGTTCGTGGCGGCCACCAAGGGGGCAGATCTCCTCGCAGAACCCCTGCTACACAATCCCCAGCTCCATGTGCAGGTGGCAGAGTCCCGCTCGGTGCTCCAGAGGTTGGTCCTGGCAGAAGTCACAAGAGTTGGAGACCTCCTGGACTATGACCAGGGAGACTGGATGGATCCCCTGACGCTCGCTCAGCGCATGGGGCTCTCCAGCCCTTGTACTCCCCGGCGCATAGTTCAGGAGATGAAGGCCGCTTTGCCGCCCGCTGCTCAGGTTTATCTCGACCGGGTCCTGCACAAGGGCACGCCCCACACATCCTCTACCCCAGGCCCGCCAGACCTTTTAATTGGACCCCTGCCCCGTGGACCCAACCGACTCCCTCACCCCTTCACTGTAAGCCGGCTGCACGAGATGCAGCTGGTCTGCTTTCAAACCGCGCCAAGGAAACATCTATACACGCTCATACTCCACACCCTTCATGCCCTCACCCTCGTGTCCCGCCCCGATACAAAATGGCGGGACCTCCTGCCACCTTTGGAGGGTGAGGAGCCCTGGTGGGCCAGCCTATATTCCATCTTAGTCCCGAGGCCCACTGGGAATGTCAGTTGGCGGCTCCTTCATGGAGCCATGAATATGGGCATGTTCTTGGTGTGGTTCACCTCAATCCCAGACACCTGCCTCTTTTGCGGGGTGAGGAAAACCCTGGCGCACATATACCTGGAGTGTGCCAGGCTGCAGCCCCTATTCCGGCTCCTCAACAATATTTTATTATGCTTTTGGTTGCACTTTTCCCCTCACCTTCTTATTTATGCACTCACTATCCGTGGCCCCACAAAGTCACGGGATCTCCTGGTCAACCTCCTCCTGGCCCTAGCTAAAATGGCCATCTACAAAACCAGAGCAAGGAGGTTGGCTGATGGAGTCTCCTGTGACTGTGGGGCCTATTTCCGATCCTCGGTCTGTTCTCGTGTCCAGGCAGAGTCCTCTGGGTGGCATCCTCTGACTCCCTTGACGCCTTTGAGGAGCAGTGGGCGCTGTCCGGGTTTCTCTACTCGGTGTCCCCATCTGGCTCCCTTTGTTTGACCCTTTGACCACACTCCTGTCCCTGTTATTTCATTAGTTTTCCCCCAGAATTTTTTGGTATCTGGGTCCTGCGGATCCCCCTTTTAGGCTGGGGGGGATCCTTTAGCAGTGCATGGGCTTCGCCTGCCCACTTCCCAGATCACAATAGGATTACACTCCTGCATCTCTCTGGCCTGGAGGGAGAGAGCTGCTGCTGGTACTGCTGCTAGACCCTGGGCTCTCCATGCTGCTGCTACTCCACCTGCTCCCCTGGCTAGGCCAGACACTAGCCCCCTTCTCTTCTATCTGGTTGCTAGCTGGCTCCTGGACCCCCCACCCTTCGGTATTGCTACTGCTCCAACTGCAGCCCTTGGGGGGCGGGGGTCTGCTGGCCTACTTCCTAGAGGTGGGGAGTGAGAGACCCCAGCCCCAGCCGTTGCTGCTGTGGACACCACCACCACCTGAGAGGGGTCCTTCCTGCCTGCCTGGACCACCACCTGGAGTTCCTGGAGCTGCTGCTGCGGAGTCTGCTGCCTGGAGCTGCTGAAGCCCCAAAGAGGAGGAGAAGAAGAGGACCGTCTACCAGTGGAGGGGCACCTAGAGACTTTGCAGACCACCGTTCCTCTGGGCAGTGTCCTCTGACTCCCTTGATGCCTTTGAGGAGCAGTGGGCACTGTCCGGGGTTCTCTGCTCAGAATCCCCGTCCGGTTCCCTTCGTTTGACCCTTTGACCGCACTCCTGTCCCTGTTATTTCATTAGTTGTCCCCTGGAATTTTTTGGTATCTAGGTCCTGTGGATCCCCCTTTTAGGCTGGGGGGGATCCTTTAGCAAAGCCCGTCCACTTCCCGCATCCCAGTAGGATTACTCTCCTGTAGCCATCTGGCCCGACCCTGTCACAGCGCTTATATTCCACTGTCATCAATGGAACTTGAGGGCACTCCATAACTGGCTGCCCTGGGATTGTCTTTTGACTAATTTTAACTTTTCTGAAATATGTGGGACTGGGTAAAGAAAGGAAGGCACCAAAGTAAACAGATATAAAACCTATAAAGATTTCATGAAATGAATCAAACACATTCTGATGTGATTCACTTTATAAACATTTATTTCTGAGACAAAAAGACACATATTGTCCAAAACGAAAATTTGTAGATATGCAAGTAAAACACAAAATAGACTGAACCTTACAAATACCTTAGGCTAATGCTAGCTCATATTTGCCTTTAGATACCATTACATTTTTACATATTTAATTTATAAAAAAAAATTAGCTCTTCCATCTGATTTTAAATCAACAACTTTCTACCATTTCCACCACTAACTAGGTTTGCCAGGTGTCCAGGCATGGAGCCACCTGCCTTAGCCCTGCTGTGCTGCTGCCTGGGAGCTGCCTGAGGTAAGTGCTGCATGGCTGTAACTCGGATCCCGTCCCACACCCCAACCCACTGGCCCCTGGTCAGAATCCCCCTCCCTCATCCTAACTCTCTCCCACGCCTCAACCGCCTACCCCAGCCCTGAACTCCCTCCTGGAGCCTGCACCCCGCATCCTGTCCTGCACCCCAACCCCATGCCCCAGCCCTTTTACACATCCAAAATCCCTCCTGGAGCCCACACTCTAAGTAATGATGTTGTGCACTGTTGCAATTTAATTAAGATTTCTGCCCAAGCTTTTAATACAGGCTTTTAGTTTTCGAAAAAAAAGTAAGTTTTAGACCATCCTAACTCAGTGCTCTGATAGCTTCATAATACAACATAAAGCATTTAATGATATAATAACCTCTTAATTTTTAACTAAATTCTTAGGTCACCAGTTTATTAAATGTAACCAGATTTTTATGCTCCAAAAGCATATAGAGTTTAGTATATACAAATGGCATGTATACTAAGATGGTAGATCACTGAAAATTCTTGACTTCTAACATGCTTGGTGACCCATCTCTGTTTTCCTGTCGCTTGTCTGTGACTCTACTAAACTATTTCTCTGTGGAGTCTCCTTCATCCCTATGGAATTGGCCTTTCTGTTTTGTGATGATCTCTGTATGTTTGAAGGCTCTTTCTGGGTGTTGTGTCTGCTGTCTCAAGTGTCTCCTGTCCCTTCAGTCACTTGCCCCTCCCAGGGTGTCACTGCATCTTTCATCACTCCTTTTAGTGTCTCTTTAATGGCCAGATATTCGCAGGACTGCCTGCCTCCAGGGCTGGAAGATCCTTGGATGACCTGTTGTCTTCTAGTAACTGCTTTTTCTGTTGTCCGTCTCCTTTCAGCAATAACTTCGTCCTTCTGGCCACAACATGTCCTTCCTCATTAATAACAAATTTTTGGTCCTTTGCCCTGTCAGTGCCTGTGCTGGACTGTTTTGTAACCGTGTGATAGGCATTCTTGTGGGACAAAAATGCTAACAAGGCATCAGAACCCGAAGAAAAAGTCTTGTCTAACAGTTTTAGCTGTTTTCTCAGCTGATTCTACCTTACCATTACTCTGTTGGTAGGAAGTGGGCCTTCAGTTTACTGACTTGCTTATTGTATCAAAAATTTGATAGCAGTCCACTGAAGTAAAGTACTGTTTTTCTTGAAGTTTAATAAGTCAATTCCCACCTTGCCCATAATTGGGTGGAGAGTTAATGTGGTAATAGAGTCTCTTTCATCTGAAAGTTACCACACAACTGGCAAGTGTCACACCCTTCTGTCAAAGAGTGCAGTTGTATGTTCTCTCACAGCCAGTAAACAAATTCTTGAACCCATCTGAGACAACTGTCAATACTCAGGTGTGAGGCATTCTTTTTTTGCTTGACATCCTTAAGTAATGAGGCAGGGTCAACAGCTCTCTGTATTTGAAATATAATTTCATCCCCGATATTCAGCTCCTTTTAATTTGAAAATATGGTTCTGCTTCTACCAGTATTTGGCTTTTATCTTCTGGTCTCCCTGCTAGCATTGGTTTCTTGACTGTCTGTAATTGGATGTCCTTTTCCATAGATTCTTTGATTTCCATCAGCCTTGCCATAGAAACCAGCAGATATTGCAGCATGTTAATGGATTCAATGTCCTGATTTTCTTCCCTCAACTCGTTGATGCTGGGGTATATGTGACCTGCTCAGGGTGTCAGCTAAGATCAGTAACCATCCTGGACCATATCTGATCCTCTACCTGGTAGCACTGGAGGTGCACCAACATGCACTGTAATCTCTTTTGAGAACTAAGAAGGGACTTTGCCATTATTGTCTCTGGAGGCTTGTGATCTGATTGTGCTATTACTGTGTGGCCATAGGTGAACTGATGGAATTGCTCCACTCCAAATACCACAGGCAAAAACTTCTTTTTATTTTCTGTTTGGGTGTACCCCTGTTCAGTCTATCACAGGGCTTGCCTGCCATAAGTAACTGGTTACTCCTTCAAAAACCCAGTTTCATAGACTTGTAGACTTTAAGGCCAGAAGGGACCATCATGGTCATCTAGTCTGACCTCTGATGCATCACACTGGTGTGCCAGTTGCTCATTTATTTCAGTGTGTCAAATACTTGCTGTTGGAGACCTGTCCAATCCCACTCAACATCCTGTTTGTGAGTTGACAAATAGGTTCTGCTACTGCAGCCAGGTGTGGATGAATTTGGACAGAAAATTTATAATTCCTATGGAGCACTGTACCCCTTTCACATACTCTGGAGCTGGCTTGTCTCTGACTGCTTTGATCTTCTTGGGATCGGTATTCAGTCTCTCTGCTGTGAGCAGATGTCTAGTATATATCACTGTGGCAGGGCAGAGATAAACCCAGTGAATGCTCTGCTAAAAGGGACTGGCTGCATCCTGCTTCCTGGAAGGGTGGCCAGGTATGGGGGCCCAGGCACTCAGCAGGGTGCCCCGCTGCAGGCCCTAAAGAGGGCTGGCCCAGAGGAATAGGCTGAGCCAAGTGGAGACAGCTGTGCTGAGTACTGGGACGATTATATAAGCCCTGAGAAAAGTTCAGTCATGGGACAGGAGGGCTGCATTTCTGCCTCTGTACCAACTGAAGGAAGGCTCAAGGGCCAGAAGACCTGGGGAAGGGTCTGTAGGGGGATAGCTGTTGGGGGAATTGGGGGCTAACGGGAGCACTGTGAATAAAGACACCAAGGTGAATCAACACAGGAGGGCGTTGAGACTCTTTATTTGACCAGCCTAAGTGCAGGATGCAGCTGCGAGGGAGGGGAAACTTGAGAAGACCCTGCAACACTAGGGGCTTGTCCGGGATCCTCCGAGCCACCACGACTAGTGGCTGCCAGCATGGAGGAGACCTTGAAATGGTTGGTGAACACGGTACAGGAGATGCAACAGTCCAAGTAGACAGAAAGGCAGGCCCTGATGACGTGTCAGGCGGACCAACAGCAGGCCCTACAGGAGTTTATCAGGGAGCAGTCAGCTGCCTATCAACAGATCTTCCAAAGAGTGGTGAGTCTGGTGGCCGGAGATGGTACTGGCAGCGGCCTGCTGGATGGAGGGCCTGAGGCCCTGGGCATTTACCCAGAGATTGACAGCCTGGGCCTCCCGGTGGCTAAGGCCTGCAGCCCAGACAATGGAGGAGGTCATGGACCAAGTGATCTTAGAACAATTCCTCCTGCGGCTCCCTGACCCAGTGCGCATTTAGGTCTGAAAGCATCAGCCAACCCAAGTGGCTGATGCAGTCCGGTTAACAGAAGAATATGTTGAAGCAGAGGGGCCCAGGCGGGTAGTGAAGCCCGGTAAGGGACAGGGAAAAAGCCCACCAGACTCTACACCCAAGAGGGGGGCAGACCCGGGGCCCACCTGCAGCTGAGAACTGACATGTTGGCTGTGCGGATGCCCAGGCCATAAAAAGCAAGACTGTCCCCAAATGGAATGTAGCCTGGCAGACTTTTGCAGCTGGACTGGGGTGTGGAGGAGACCAGGTAGCTGGTCTCTGACCACTCTCTGTGTTGGTGGGGGGTGAGCCCCGGAAGGGGGTGGTAGACTCCGCCTCTACCCGCACACTAGTGAGGAAGAGTCTAGCGTGGGCACGCTGGATGATTCCAGGGGCAAAAGTGGCCATGTGATGCATCCATGGTGATACCCGGAGCTACTGGATGGCCCGGGGGCCTTTGGAGACCCAGGGACACTTCCAGTGGCAGCAGGTAAGGGTAGTAAAGAACCCACGGAGGAGTTACTAGAAGCCCAACCAAGGACCAGATATGTCTGGCCGCAGAGGAGTGGGAGCAGGTGGAGCCTGGTGGCTTGTTGAAGGAGGGAGATGTGAAGCAGGGCAGAGGTAAATCCCGTGAATGTCCTGCTAAAAGGGGCCGGCTGCACCCTGCTTCCTGGCAGGGGGGCCAGGTATGGGGGCCCAGGAACTCAGCAGGGCACCCAGCTGCAGGCCCTAGAGAGGGCTGGCCCAGAGGAATAGGTTGAGCCAAGTGGAGACAGCTGTGCTGAGTACTGGGATTATTATATAAGCCCTGAGAAAAGCTCAATCAGGGCTAGCCTGATAGGGGACAGGAGGGCTGCATTTCTGCCTCTGTACCATCTGAAGGAAGGCTCTAGGGCCAGAAGACCCGGGGAAGGGTCTGTAAGGGGATAGTGGTTGGGGGAATTGGGGGTTAACGGAAGCACTGTGAATAAAGACACCAAAGTGAATCAACACAAGAGGGCGGTGAGACTCTTTATTTGACCAGCCTAAGCGCAGGTGCAGCTGCAAGGGAAGGGAAGCCTGAGCAGACCCTGAGACAGTCACCTTATGCTCTTTGAATCACATTTTTTCCTGTGTTTGGTTTTATGTATTGTCCCTGCATTGCTATAGAAAAGCTGGTGGTTTTCTGTTATGGTATCATTCATTTTCTGTATTGTTGCTCCCTTCACCTACAGTGAGGTTATCATCTGCAATTACTTTCACCCAGGCAGCCCTTCCAGCACCTGGGTGAAACTTTTTTGGAACACCTCTGGGCCTGGACTTGATCCCATCAGCATGTGAAGCTATTTGTAGTCACCAAATGGTATTCCAAAGGTTGTCAGTAAACTAGAATCTTTTATCTAGCTTTGTGTGCCAAAACACATTTCTCACATCACAGACATTCAGGATTCAGGCTTTGGAAGTTTCTTACCCAGGGCTGTACTGTCTTTTCAGGTGCTATGATACTCCTGCTCTGAACACTTTTGAGCACCTTGCATCCTGGATTATGTCATGCCACTGGAGTTTTCCTTTGTGGTAAGTACACAGGTTCCACTGTGGAGTCTAATTCAAGTCGTAGCTTTCCTTTGAAACACCGATCACCTTTAAAAAAATATGCTTTTAAAATAGTCTCCATGGAAACAGAACAACATAGACCAGGCTTTAGGAAGTAGTGGTTATCCCAGTGTAGAAGAAATTGAGGCGCAAAGCATAAATGATGGAAGTCCTATTACTAAGGAATTAGCAGATTTACCTGAAGATAAGGAATAGAAATGTGAGGAAAGTGATGGAGAATCATCCAGTTTTCCTGGCAGTGTAAAGGAGAATGATGATAAAGAAGAATGTGGCTCATGTGAAAAAGAGATTAATGACAAAGAAAAATCTGGTTTACATGAAAAGGAGAGAAATGATAACAAAGATTCAGCCTTCCATGATAGAAGCAGCAGTGAGAAAAATTGCACACCACAAATCAGATCCTGCTTTATGGCTCGGTATCATAAACTCTGCCAATATTGATTGTACAATTTTGAATGTGCTGGGCAAAATCGAGGATATGATGTTTCCAGTAAATGAGCAGAACCACACTTCTCAAGGTCACACTATGAAAGAGTGCTGGAGAATGGTGAGAAACTGAATTGCCATAGGCTAGTTTACTCTAAATCAACTGACAAAGTGTTCTGGTTTTGTTGCAAAATATTTTTCTTCACACAACACACAGTCAACCCATGGAACTCCTTGCCAGAGGATGTTGTGAAGACCAAGACTATGGCAGGGTTCAAAAAGGAACTAGATAAGTTCATGGAGGGTAAGTCCATCAACGGCTATTAGCTAGGATGGGCAGGGATGGTGTCCCTAGCTCCGTTGCCAGGAGCTGGGCATGGGCAATAGCAGATGGATCACTTGATGATTACCTCTTCTGTTCGTTCATTCCCTCTGAAGCACACAGAATTGGCCACTACCAGAAGACAGAAGATAAGGTTTTGTCAGATGCACCTTTGGTCTGACTCAGTATAGCCGTTCTTATTTGTATAAGCCATTCTTATTTGACAAGTATATGTTCTTATTTGACAAGAATGCCAAATTGTTGCTTGCACTTTCTGGGCATAATTACTTGCATAATTTAGCTGAAACAACATGAAAAGCCACTTGGCCATTTTACAACCTACTTCAAATGGATGGAGGTCGAGTCCAGATTCAAGCTGAATAAATTCATAGACACAGAAAATTTAGAAACTCAGCATTGGAGGAATGTGCTTGAGCATCTGATCTCAATTGTCCTCTTCCCCGCAAAGAATAATTTGGCTTTTCAGGGCTTATCGTATAAGATGTTCACTGAACATAATAGTAATTTCCTCAGTTTGGTAGAGCTCCTTGAGAAATATAATGATCGCATGTGAAGCACCTATGTCAAATAGTTCATAAAGAAGCAATGGGCCATTACTGCGGCAAAACAATTCAAAATGAATTGATTGACCTTATGGAAAGGAAGGTGCTTGATAACATATTGATGCAGCTGAACAAAGAGACATACTACACCACAATAATGGACTGCACTCCCGACATTAGTCACAAGGAAAAGATATCGTTTACAGTAAGAATTGTTGATGAGAAGGATGGTTGTATCCAAGTAAAGGAACACTTTATCTGTTTTTGGTCTGTGAATGACTACTGGAAAAGGCCTAACAGGGCTGTTTATGAAATTTTTGAAAGACAATAAAATAAAGCTTCAAGACTGCCATGTCCAAGGCTATGACAATGGTGTGAACAAGAAGGGAAAAATAATGGCATTCAGGCAAGGATCCTTATGCTGAATCAGAGAGCTTTCTTCATGCCTTGTGGCTGCAATTTCCCTCAGGCTGGTTTTGTCAGATGCATCATCATCTTCTTTAGATTCTGTTATCTCTCTTCAGAGTATTGCAAAGGAGATATATCCTGTCTTCAGCATCAATTATCAGGTAAAAGATCCTCATGGACAATGTTACAAATCTGACCATGAAGCCGCAATGTGACACTCATTGGAAAAAACGCATTTACAGTGTAAGGCCAGTGAGGTACTAAGTGACTGAGGCTTATGACGCACTGATGGAACTGGTGCAATTGAATAAAGCTGAAGCCAGAATCTGACACGAGGTGAAAAGCTTGGCAAATCAGATCACTGATTTCAAATTTCTGGTCTCAATTGTGGTTTGGCACGATATCCTATATCAAGTAAACATTGTAAGCAGGCATTACAAACTCAGTCAATGAACATCTCAACCTCTACTACTTTGATGAGAAGCTGTCTTGATTTTGCTGTGGCCTACGGAGACAAGAAATTTGAAGATGCCATCACTGCTGCCAAAAAAAAAAATGATGGAAAACTTAGGAGTTGAATCTGTCTTCGAGGAAACTCATATTCATCGGAAGAAGAGAGAGTTTGGTTACGAGGGCAGATGAGGTGATGGGAAGCTCACAAGAAAAATTCAAGAGGAAGTTTTTTTGCTAGCTCATTGACACCACTTGTCTATTGAAGAAAGGTTTGGACAAATGAAGCACCATAAAAAGACCTGAGGTTTTTTTTGTATGACCTTAGTAAGCTGGTGGGACAGGAAAACACACTTGAATAATTGTACGGACTTTTACTGAATGCTGACACATGTGGAATGTTTGGACATCAATGATAAAGACCTCTATGTCAAATTGGACACCAACTGTCACATCTTATAACACAGGAAGCACTCTCCACCCTACGTTCTCCAGTTCATTCATGATGAAGAGCTGAAGGATGCTTTTCCTAATGTGTGGATAGCTTTGAGGATTCTGCTCATGCTGCCAGTCACAGATGCAAGTGGTGAGCGCAGTTTTTGGAAGCTCAGACTCATTAAAACATATTGATCGACGATGGTCTATGACATTGCTTGTTATTTTATCACTTGAAAATGTCATTGGTCAGTCTTCGGATCTCTCTGATGTTGTACTTCAGTTCATGAGGGCAAAGGTAAGAAAAGTGACCTTTAGAACTAAAGGACTAGGGTTAACATTCTACGGCTCTCACCTACCCTATTTAATACTGGTCCATCCAATGTTGGTACACAGTTCAATTTCTTAATGTTAGTACATTTCAGTTATACTTCAAATTAAAAAGTTTCTAAGCTTAGAGGAAACTTTTTTTTTAATTTGCTTATATATGGCATGAATAAATATAGATTTACAGATCCCAGCATGCAAATGTATTGTCTTCTATGACAGGGATAAATCATGCTTGCAAATTGTGCATCAAAGTTGTGAAATGGGCTACAAACGCAATACAAAATAAGGTATTTACAAGTTTAACAAATGGATGGGGGACCAAAAATCCTCCTCATCTGGGTGACATTTGGGCTAGGGCCAGCCCTGGATAAATTATTCCAGCCTAATTTCCCATGTTCCTTGTTTCTCTGCTGTCTCGTCAATAACCTTCAGGGAACATTGACCCCCTGACTCCAGTTCCACTGATTATGATACAGTACTTACATAGCTACCTTAATATTTATTAAAATGGGACTGCATGTGTATTTGTTTGTGTATGGGTGAATCACTCACAATAAATGATGTATAGTCATATTTTCCCTTTTTTCTCTTTCCAATGTTCATAAAAATACATTCTCACAGATATTTACTATTTCAAATTGTTCATGAATTTCATCAACAAATAATTCTTGATATACAACTACTTTACTAAGATTTTATTGTAAATGATCAAAAGTTTGCACAATGTTTGTTGGTTATATGGGTCATGTGATATTATGTCTGTTCTATGACCAAATGAATTGTGTATTTGATCATAATATCCACATAGACCATTGTTAAATGAGATATACTCCCATTACAGCTAGATTTTCCATACACTTTGTAGAGATGTGTCCTGGATGTAAGGGGAGACAGGCATTTTTGAACATTATCTGGTTTTTGTATGGCTACTGTCAGAGAAATGCAAATGCTGGATCTCAAGAGTAGATTGTCAAACTGCATTCCTAGATTGGAAAAATGCAACCAGTATATCACACAACAGGATTAAGGGCAGGCAAAGAAAGACTGGGGCATAAACATTTATTTTTAAGAGTAAAGGCATTGTTCCTTGATTATTTGACACACTTTGATATTTGCTTTGAGATTCTCTGTTGAAAGGAATCAGAGACCACTTTTTACATTACACTAAAAAGCTTGGTTTCCTTTTAATTAAACTATCTCCACTGATTCATCGAGATTATTATTAAAAATCTTCCCACGTTTGACTCACATAAGCACAGGACAACAGTGACATTTTCTAATTGTTTCCTTCATGCTTATTTTAGTGGAGACATGTAAATTCCCTGTCTTCTTCTCTGTTCAGAATGATATTTTATCTACAAACTAAATATTTGTTTTTAATACCCTAAAAAGGAACACTCTTCTGGCTCTCCCTGGTTAGTAGTACTGTCTGAGATTCTCATGCTATCATTTAGAAAAAAGATCTGGTTAAAATCCTGTGCAACTCTAATTGTGCATATGTATTATGATCTTTTAAATCTTGAATCATTACTATAATATCTGCATATTTCACTGACATTAATGAATTTACTTCCAAAACTCTCCTGAAACAGGCATAGAGAAATTAAATGTGTTATTTTCTACTGCCTCATTCAACACCACCTAACTTCTGTTAATAAATGAAGAAGGGATCTTACAGACAACAAGTGTTTATCCTGTATACTGAATAAGGGAGGGGTCCTGTGGAAATGGCACTGTGAGATCATGAAATTAAAGATTGGATCATAATTCATACTCATCAGGGGACCTCAGAAGTTTGCAGAGGCAAGTATTCTGGCATTTCTTAATGTATGAGTGGTTGACTTTATAACCTTAATATACTTTGTTAAAATCATATTAGTTAAGTTGCAAAGTCACGTAATCCAAAATTGCCAGAATTCAGGTTGCCCATATATATGCATTATGATGTAGACTTTAATGACATGATCCCATACTATGTTATCCACATGGACTTTGCCTCATTCAGTGCACATGATCGATGGGTGAAAGTCGCATGACAAGAAAATGAACAGAACAGAATTGAATACAATATGCATTGGCACAGAATCAAATATGAGTCTAAGGAGGTCTAAACTGGTGTGTTTTACACCTTCTTCCACCCCTTCAAGAATATTCTATTCTCATTCAATATTTCACTTTCAGGCACTTGTTACAGTTCCTAGGCTCATATAATGGTGCAGTCACAAAGAAAGAGGCAGTTGTCATGAACAAGTCCAAATTTTGGTCAGAGATTACTTTACAGAAGAAAGGGTGCATTTGTACTTTATTTTGTGACAGAAAACAGGACTCAAAAACCTGAAGAGTCAAATACTGGAATAAGCGACAAACATTTTAGCAGAATTTTATGGAATAGAAAAATTGTGTTCTTGAAAACACTTTTTCAGTTTCTGAATCCTCTTTGCTGAGGGTGAAAGCTCATTAAAACTTTAGACTGGTAACCCTTCAACCTCATAGATGAAGACCTTGGCTGCACTCATGCTTGGCCATATTGTTCAATTTTTCTATAGTGTTTATTTTGTGTACTCCTGTCATGTCCCTTCTTATTTGTCTCCTTTCTAACGTAAACAGCCCAGTTCATTTACAGGTTTACATTTCATTTAATTGTAGTTCATTTACATGTATGTGACTACTCTTACACTCTGCATAACCCTAAACTGTACATTGGATGTCTTCCATATTTAAGTGCATGTGTCATTTCCCAATTGTGTCTACCGATTCTTTGACATTTTCTGATATATTTTGGGAGGCTAAATAAATAACATCTATTATTCCCTTAATTTTGCTGGTCATATCAACACAAAGTGTTGAGACCTGCTAACTAATCACAATAAAGTTTAATAGAGATAGGAGCTATCCAGGTAAAGTAGTTGCCCTTCCAGTAAAATATTTGTATTTGATAATGCAACATTCCCCTATCCCTCTGTAGTCAAGTACTGCCTCATATTTCATTAAGATGCTGAGCATAGCATTGCTATAGATTTGCATTAAATAACATCATTCTTCTTCTTTTCTGACCTTCTTTGAATGTTTCTATCTTGCAGTACATTTGTCAGTGTCTTCTCTAACTTAGTTGTCCAGCAATCTCTCATTGGCATCTTCATAACATCTGTCATGAATGTCTATCTACCCCATTCTCTTAGCATTTCATTTGTTGCCCTGTCTGTTCACAGTAATTGCCACATTTATCATATATACTTCTTTTCAAGTAGAAACAATATTATTCTTTGATGTTGCAGTTAATGTCTTCTTTGCAGTACTTTGCAGTACACAATCTTTTTGGAGGGGAGGTGTTTGTGGTTGACAAATAGACATGGGCGGCGGGTAATGGAGGCTGGGGAAGGCTAAGCCTCGCCAAACCATCACTAATGCTCCATGCTGCAGCCCCAGGACCAGGCCATGGCGGGATTCAGAACTCCTCTGGGCAGCCCGGGCTCAGGGGTTGGCCCCTGCTGGCCATCTGGGACTCGGGACTCCTCCAGATGCTGGAGGTCCAGCCTGGACTTGGGGCTGCTTGGGGTGCTTGTGGGCCAGCTGCTGTTCAGGGCTGGGCACTGGCTGGGGCTTGGGGCCACACTGGTGGGCTGGCCGGCAAGAGCAAGGGGGTGGAAGGGAGGAGTGAGGGCAGAGCCTGGGTAGAAAGGGTGGGGCAGGGCCTCGGGTGGAAGAGGCAGGGCAGTGGGCGACCCTCCCTGAACGGGGGGTGCTTGAAGTATATGTATATGAAGTGCCTGCAGAAATATTTTTAGCACATCCCTTATACACCAATATTCTTAGCTGGTTCCCTCTTCTTCCCTCCTCCAACTCCCTATGCTGCCTCAGGGAACTAGCGAGTCTATGATATCACACCTACCAGTTCTGTAAAAGCTGCTGTCTTGAAGCTGCATAAGAATAATATGAGCTGGAAGTTGGAGCTTCAGTCACAAGGTAAAATGTACAGTGAAAATTGTACATAACTGTATAGACAGCATAATGTGCTTGTCTTTTTATCTTGTAATTTAATATTTTAGGTTTCAGAGTAGCAGCCGTGTTAGTCTGTATTCGCAAAAAGAAAAGGAGTACTTGTGGCACCTTAGAGACTAACAAATTTATTAGAGCATAAGCTTTCGTGAGCTACAGCTCACTTCATCGGATGCATTTGGTGGAAAAAGCAGAGGAGAGATTTATATACACACACACAGAGAACATGAAACAATGGGTTTATCATACACACTGTAAGAAGAGTGATCACTTAAGATAAGCCATCACCAGCAGCAGGGGGGGGGAAGGAGGAAAACCTTTCATGGTGACAAGCAAGGTAGGCTAATTCCAGCAGTTAACAAGAATATCAGAGGAACCGTGGGGGGGGGGGGAGAAATACCATGGGGAAATAGTTTTACTTTGTGTAATGACTCATCCATTCCCAGTCTCTATTCAAGCCTAAGTTAATTGTATCCAGTTTGCAAATTAATTCCAATTCAGCAGTCTCTCGTTGGAGTCTGTTTTTGAAGCTTTTTTGTTGAAGTATAGCCACTCTTAGGTCTGTGATCGAGTGACCAGAGAGATTGAAGTGTTCTCCAATTGGTTTTTGAATGTTATAATTCTTGACGTCTGATTTGTGTCCATTCATTCTTTTACGTAGAGACTGTCCAGTTTGGCCAATGTACATGGCAGAGGGGCATTGCTGGCACATGATGGCATATATCACATTGGTAGATGCGCAGGTGAACGAGCCTCTGATAGTGTGGCTGATGTGATTAGGCCCTATGATGGTATCCCCCGAATAGATATGTGGACAGAGTTGGCAACGGGCTTTGTTGCAAGGATAGGTTCCTGGGTTAGTGGTTCTGTTGTGTGGTGTGTGGTTGCTGGTGAGTATTTGCTTCAGTTTGGGGGGCTGTCTGTAAGCAAGGACTGGTCTGTCTCCCAAGATCTGAGAGAGCGATGGCTCGTCCTTCAGGATAGGTTGTAGATCCTTGATGATGCGTTGGAGAGGTTAATTTGCAAACTGGATAAAATTAACTTAGGCTTGAATAGAGACTGGGAATGGATGAGTCATTACACAAAGTAAAACTATTTCCCCATGGTATTTCTCCCTCCCCCCCCACTGTTCCTCTGATATTCTTGTTAACTGCTGGAATTAGCCTACCTTGCTTGTCACCATGAAAGGTTTTCCTCCTTCCCCCCCCCGCTGCTGGTGATGGCTTATCTTAAGTGATCACTCTCCTTACAGTGTATATGATAAACCCATTGTTTCATGTTCTCTGTGTGTGTGTATATAAATCTCTCCTCTGCTTTTTCCACCAAATGCATCCGATGAAGTGAGCTGTAGCTCACGAAAGCTTATGCTCTAATAAATTTGTTAGTCTCTAAGGTGCCACAAGTACTCCTTTTCTTTTTTTAATATTTAAGGCTCTGATCCTACATAGGCAGGACATTTCAGGCTTCTATGCCCACCGAGAGCCTTACTGATCTCAAAGCCTTTGTCTCTTGTACATCACAGAGTATTAGCTCTATATTTTTGCAAGGCCTCTAAGTCATATATTAATTTCAATTGTTATCGTTGGTTTAATTATGGAAGACGTGGTAAAAAATGTGTTTTCAGAAACATGTGACCACAACACAACACTGGGAACTACAGGCCGGTCAGCCTCACCTCAGTCCCTGGAAAAATCATGGAGCAGGTCCTCAAAGAATCAATCCTGAAGCACTTAGAGGAGAGGAAAGTGATCAGGAACAGTCAGCATGGATTCACCAAGGGAAGGTCATGCCTGACTAATCTAATCGCCTTTTATGATGAGATTACTGGTTCTGTGGATGAAGGGAAAGCAGTGGATGTATTGTTTCTTGACTTTAGCAAAGCTTTTGACACGGTCTCCCACAGCATTCTTGTCAGCAAGTTAAGGAAGTATGGGCTGGATGAATGCACTATAAGGTGGGTAGAAAGCTGGCTAGATTGTCGGGCTCAACGGGTAGTGATCAATGGCTCCATGTCTAGTTGGCAGCCGGTGTCAAGTGGAGTGCCCCAGGGGTCGGTCCTGGGGCCCGTTTTGTTCAATATCTTCATAAATGATCTGGAGGATGGTGTGGATTGCACTCTCAGCAAATTTGCGGATGATACTAAACTGGGAGGAGTGGTAGATACGCTGGAGGGGAGGGATAGGATACAGAAGGACCTAGACAAATTGGAGGATTGGGCCAAAGAAATCTAATGAGGTTCAATAAGGATAAATGCAGGGTCCTGCACTTAGGATGGAAGAATCCAATGCACCGCTACAGACTAGGGACCGAATGGCTCGGCAGCAGTTCTGCGGAAAAGGACCTAGGGGTGACAGTGGACGAGAAGCTGGATATGAGTCAGCAGTGTGCCCTTGTTGCCAAGAAGGCCAATGGCATTTTGGGTTGTATAAGTAGGGGCATAGCGAGCAGATCGAGGGACGTGATCGTTCCCCTCTATTCGACACTGGTGAGGCCTCATCTGGAGTACTGTGTCCAGTTTTGGGCCCCACACTACAGGAAGGATGTGGATAAATTGGAAAGAGTACAACGAAGGGCAACGAAAATGATTAGGGGTCTAGAGCACATGACTTATGAGGAGAGGCTGAGGGAGCTGGGATTGTTTAGTCTGCAGAAGAGAAGAATGAGGGGGGATTTGATAGCTGCTTTCAACTACCTGAAAGGGGGTTTCAAAGAGGATGGCTCTAGACTGTTCTCAATGGTAGCAGATGACAGAACGAGGAGTAATGGTCTCAAGTTGCAATGGGGGAGGTTTAGATTGGATATTAGGAAAAACTTTTTCACTAAGAGGGTGGTGAAACACTGGAATGCGTTACCTAGGGAGGTGGTAGAATCTCCTTCCTTAGAGGTTTTTAAGGTCAGGCTTGACAAAGCCCTGGCTGGGATGATTTAACTGGGACTTGGTCCTGCTTTGAGCAGGGGGTTGGACTAGATGACCTTCTGGGGTCCCTTCCAACCCTGATATTCTATGATTCTATGATTCTATGAACACAATTTACATTTGCTTTCAATATTTACATCACTAAAACAACAAACAGACTGCCTGTCTCTCATTCATAATCCCTTACCTTAAAGGATATTCATGCTGTGTTTAAATGTCAGAACTATGCACTGTCTAAAATACTTAAATGTTACCAAATACTCCTGGAATAGCTTCTTCACAGGCAAACGCTCACACTTGCACATATGTATCAAATTTGAAATATCTCCCACATTACCTTACAGATTGCATAACTCCAAAGCATGCACTAAAATACAAAGCCAAAGAATATGTCACTAATGTTGCACAGCCTAAATGCATTGGTTCATCTCACATACTCCCACGCCATTTTACCTGAATGTGGAATTGACTTTGGGTGGAAAAAATGATCTCTTAAAAATATTTTTGCTTAAGATGACAGAATGTGAATCATTTACTAACAAGAAATGCAATCCTTCATATAATATAACTTATCAGAAGTGAACTAGGAGAGTTTTTTTTTTATAAATTGCTGTTTATTTCTTTGCTGCTAGTTTAATCTCAAATGTACCAACAGGACATCAATATATAATGTTACAACATTACCTCTGATGATACTGTAATGTGAATGCCTAGTTGATGTTTAACTAGCATCACCATTAGATAAGTGCCAACTGTTCATGGGAGCTTTGACTCTTTATGTTCTCACCTCCCACAGTTTTTTTAGCCTCTTATCAGATTTTTATGCACATTTTTACTAACAGGAATTTCTTTAAGAAAAAAAAATCTCTTTTGAATCTAGCCTATCCTCTGATATTTTTTGTAAATTTTCTTTTATTCTGTTTTGTGTTGGATTTCTGCATATCACACTTCAAAACCCATGAGCCATTTACAATGTTTTAGTTTAATGTAGCTCTTAACTGTATGAATCCCTAGGACTAGCCTTTCTACTGAATATGGAAGTTTAGAATTCTTGCAACAAAATACATAACCTAAAAGCATGAAAAAAATTATCTTAAAAGCATGTTAAAAGTTGGTAACATGGAATGTTTTGTATTCTTAGGGCTTCATTCTTCCACTGTTCGTGTCAAGGGCAAAACTTGTATTAATTGAAATGGGTCCAAATTTGGATCCTAATTGGTAGCCATCTCTAATAGGTATATACATTATTTATAACAATTAAAGCCCATTAAAAAGTGGAATATGTTAAAAGTAAAAGAAAAAATAAATCCTACTAGAAATGAAATTGACCTCAGTTCAACCCTGCTTTTTTAAAACTTAATTTTCTCTCCATAGGGGCTCAGTTGTATAATCTTCATTCATATTGTTGAGCATTTATTTACACAATTAGTCTCACTGACTTTCCAGGGACACATAAGAATAACTGTTGATTGACATGAACAAGGCTTACTCAATTTAGCCCAATTTTAGCACTGACTGACTTTATTTAAAAAACTTAATTTACACAGAGCTGTACATTTCATTTCCTGAAGCATGAAGTCCTAAATTCACTGAAATATTTTCATGATTGCAATTTGTAAAGTACACTTTATAAATGCTGAGCCCATGTTATTAAAGCTGTTCACTATGGGTATGTCTACAGAGCAGATGAGAGTGTGCTTCGCAATGCAGGTAGACAGACGTGTTTACTCTGCTCAAACTACCATGGTAAAAATAGCAATGTGGCTGTGGAAGGGCAAGTACATGCCCAGGGGATCAGGCAGCATTGTACTTGAGTGGTTAGCCCAAGCTGCTGCCCATACTGCTGCTTTAGTATGCTAGCTCAAGCATAACTAGCACATGTCTACCCACACTGGGAAATGCCTTCCCAGCTACTGTGTTTAGACATACTCTAGTCTGGGGTGTAGATATATCCTGTGTACACTATCCACAGGCCAGGATATTCTCCCCCACCCTTCTGATTTTTCTTCCAGACAATAATCATGAAATTCAATCTGGAACCATTTTTTTAAATTTAATTGGCTTATAGGCTATTAAGTTCTTTTCAAAATAACCTGTAATTGGGATCAACAGAAACTATCTGTGAGTAACTCAGCCGATCACCATTCATGTCACACTCCCCGTCTGTACCCAGCCCAGGCAAGGGAAGCTAATGATCCAGTGGAGCAACTTTGGTGATGAATCCTGATCACCTGCCACATGAGGCACGTTGCACATACACTAAGAAGAAGCTCTCTCCTAGATACTGTTCCTGTGCTCCTGAACATGCAGTAGAAGCACATTCACCATGGGAACTATTGTTTTTATTTTTATTACTGATTACAGGACCTGCAAGTGTCATCTCATCCCATTAGTGACCTTTCAGACGTTTTCTTTATATGTTTTTTCAGAAGCCTTGTCAAAAAAGTTTTACTCTACACATTCTAGAATTCAGACTTCACTCTACATGCTCTAGGAGCTTTTCAAATATAGCACTCTCATCCCATCTTCTTCAACTGATTTAGCTGTTCTTTAATTCATGTCTGTGTGTGACTGTATAGCTCAGTGGTTCTCAGCTCTGGTCCACTGCTTGTTCAGGGAAAGCCTGTGGCATGCCAGGCTGGTTTGTTTACCTGCCACACCTGCAAGTTTGTCCGATTGCGGCGATTGTGGGATTGTAGCTGTTCACTGCTCCAGGCCAATGGGGCTGCGGGAAGGGCGGCCAGCATGTCCTTCAGCCCATGCCACTTTCTGCAGCCCCCATTGGCCTGGAGCGGCAAACCATGGCCAGTGGGAGCCATGATCGGACAAACTTGCAGACACGGCAGGTAAACAAACTGGCCCAGCACGCAACGGGCTTTCCCTGAACAAGCGATGGACCAGAGTTGAGAACCACTGGTATAGCTCATGGCAAGTGTCTAACTGGAGACTGAATTTCTCTGTTTATGTATAGAAAAGGTATAGTACTATAAGCTTAACCACACTCCCTCAGCAGGCATCTCAATCCTGAACTGTAGAGAACTCCTTAAGAGTCAGAAAATAATTCAGTGTTTGATGTGCCAATCTATGCTTGGTTCCCGACATTTTCCTATAATTGTTTCATGTACTGCCAGCTATGGTGCTAACTTTTTATGTTATGGACATCTGCCTGAGATCTCTGACTTAATTCACAAAGGCTGCTGAGCAGTAATCAGATAGTAATGACTTTTCAGTAGATAGTTAAGGATGCAGGGGATCAGAGGATTCATACCTGATTAAGAGTGCAGGGTGGATAGTATGCAGTTAATGTAATGTAAAGTAATAATAGAATAAAATTCCCTGCACAGTGCATGTGAAATTCAACCCTGTCACACAAATTCTATATAGTATTTAAGTCTCAGTTTATTCCTCAAATTATGTCTTAGGTGGAACTTAAGTGGTTCATCAGAACTTGTGTTGGCCTTCTGCATAGGGATATCTTCACCCTGAAAACTTCCTGGGGAAATCATATTACATGATCACGCAGGAGGTGAAATCTGTTATCAATATGCATACATACAAGGGGACATAATTAAGGCTGCACATGCAGCCTTGACCTGGATATTTCCTGACATTGGAGTGATTCATTTTGCAAATTGTGACAGGTTTGGGACTCTTTCTAAAATTCCAATTTGATTTTATGGACTATCCATATGACTATACCCTAATGATGTTGTAACACAGGGCCAAAAAGGGTTAAACAATTAGCGGGCACTATGACCCAAATTCAATCTTTAGAAATATGTTAGAAAAATATGTAAATGGTTATTAGGCCATTTCATGTTAAATGGACTAGAACTTTGAAATGCAAACCTCTATTGTTAGAGAATTAGAGGTAATACTAATTGTATGTGCTTACTTATATCTTGTTAGATGTTAACCATGTAAACAGATGGTTACTGTCTGTTACTATATCTATTAATTGAAAGATCAAAAGGAAATATTAACATTAAACTTGGGTGTAATAATTGCATTCTCTGTATTTCTTTTTGAATTTTGTGGTAAACTGTCTATGAACTGCTCAATGAAAAATTACCTTATGCTGATGAATGCAACTCGTTACCTGTGTATACATAGGAAATAGGAGGTCTACTTCAAAACTGGAATGATTGCCTATTGTTCGCCCAAGGACTGCATTCTGTCAAGAGGCTGCCCGGGAACTATATAAAACTCTAGGGCCCTGATCCTTCTTATCTCAGATCTGTGTAAGCTTCACCAGGGGCAGTTTAAGTCATAAGACTGACACAAGTTACACATAAGTTACACTCTGGACCCATCATAATACTGAATATTTGGACATTGGACTATAACTTGATGAACTGAGTCTGAAAAAAGACTCTTTGAAACTCTAAAGCTCACCATCTCTATTATGAAACTGACCTAAGAACTTTATTCATACCTGTATGTATAATGATCGTTTAACCAATACTCTCTCTCTTTTCTTTTAAAACAAGTTTTAGATTAGTTAATAAGAATTGGCTGTAAGCATGTATTTGGGTAAGAGCTGAAATCATTGACCTGGGGGTAATGTGTCCGATCCTTTGGGATTGGTAGAACTTTTTATATGATGAACAAAATTTTCAGTAATCCTCATCATATTTGACTTGGCTGTCTGGGTCGAAGCCCAAAGCTTGATTCCTTTAAGGGAACTATATTTCCAGCTTTTGGATAACCAATAAGGTATTGTAGAAGCTGTTTTGTTGCTATCTTGGTGAATCTAAGTATTGGAATAACCACGAGTTTTGGGGATTGTCTGTCCCATGCCTTGCAGAATGCCTCCGCGGATGCTGGTCACAGATGTCTTTCACTATATACTGCCATGTTACACTGCATCATCCTGTTTGTGGGTATGGTCACCTAGTTATCTATCTCCATATGGGAAGACCATCAACAATTGATTAGTTCTTACCCCGGTGGTGCAATATGGACCACTGGCAAAGGCATTGCTCTTAATGATAGAACGACCATCATACAGAATGTGGGTGTCTCACAAACTGTTGGGGAATGGAAAAATCCACAGAAAACCCACAAAGGAATAAAGTATTCGAAACTGCTTTTAAATGAATCCCCTAGCAAAGGAGATACCTGAACAAGAATAAAAAAGCCTCAGTCCTGAATCTGAGAGGAAGAGGGAGGGTCTGCAGAGCAACACACTGTACCCAGTTCCTAGAAGAACATGGCTACCAGGGATAAATTTGGCCTATTAAAGTCTTGAGGGAAATGCTAAACTTCAGGGAAGACAAGATGAATGGACCCTTTTGTTGTGTTAACCATGTTAGCTCTGATTTCTTTGTCTCTATACATAAATAAATAATACTTTGCTTTGAAGAGGCTGTTCTGAGTCACTGCATGTTCATACTGATCACAGGTGCTGAAGGGAAGACCATAGCAGGGGCCAAACCCACCTGTATCTCCTGAGGAAATGTTGGTAAACAAGGCTGCTGTAACCAGGACACTATATAAAGTCCAGTGAATCACAGGATTCCACTGAGAGAGAAGTCTGGGCTCTTGGTCTGTCATTTGGAAGAACTGCCCATAAAGAGACTGAAGGAAGGAGGGAGTCAAAGGTACAGCTTGTCCTGGAACTGTGACACAACCCTTAATGTTACGTTTTTGTACAGAATACAGTATTTTAAATTTCCCCAAGCCTAAAAATAAGCTAAATTTCTGTTGCAAATTGTTTGATGGTCACAGAAAGTGATTGCATGTTGTAAATCTCAGCCTCAATTTAAGTACAATTTAACAGTGGAATATTAGAAATTGTAACATTTTTTGCTGTAAGAACTCCTTTCATTTCTGTTTTTTCAAGTTTAATGAATGTGGTATGCTACCAAATAATACAGCATTAAACCCAAATCAGATTTTTTTATAAAGAATTGATTTAAGTACTGAACTGATGATCACAGGGCTTCTTGTTTAAAAGGGTTGGATTTTACAGCTGCTTTTAAAGTAATGAATATTTTCCTTTAAAGTAAATGCAGCAGCTATTGCTCATTATTTATAAAATTTGGCATATATTTTTTGTAAGAAAATATAGATGCATAAATAAGTTTCCAGTGTCATAATGAATAAACAGAGACATGGGGAGCAAATCCTTTCCTTCCTCATATGAGGGTCTTGCATCTTGGTATGGATCATTTAGCAAGTCCATAATTTGCCTTATTAGCCAACGCAATGGAATAAAATTTAAATTATACATGCCCTTGTGTAAGTCAAAGAATCTGACATCCAGAAAGATAAAGAAGCCCAACAACATTTTACTAAGCCTACAGACCACTGAACAGCTGTCACAACAGCCAGCAGTGGAGCCAATCAAAAAGTCATAAAGGGAATGTGCCAAGGGAGCAGACCCAGGCCCAGATGTCAATGCTAGAAGAATGTATCTCTTAACATCTGGTTATGCCAAGCATTACCCATATGTGGGTATATGTGTTGGCTTCAAGCCTGGTACACATATGAAAAAACATGAAGTGGAACACATTCAACACTGCCAGGAGTAAACAGAGGCTGTGCCAGGTTTATGTTGAAATTCTGTGAATCTAACAATTGCTTTTCTATTTGTAAAAGTCCCAATAGTCCCTTTATCAACATTGCATCAATATATTTTTAGACTGTTACTTAGGTTGCAATTTGTTTAAACAAATCTTACCTAAAACATTTTGCCATAATTTCCCAGTCTATCAATAGGCTCAAAGTACTGGTTTGTTAGCTCTTGGCTGGCCATTGCTTCATGACTGTCAGAGTGAATTGAACTGTGATTGACAATCCAATGAGAGGTACCTTTGCACCTTCCACTTTCCCTGCCTGTGCTTATTTATTATAACCAATATGAATTAATAATGCTTCAGAGAAATTTCTCTGCTTTTCCAAAATGAAGCAACAAGGTGTCGTCGTCCCATCTCCTTATGCTGAGAGAGCACAAGATAGACACAAATTTTATTCTGGTCCTAGACTTTTTTTTTTTTTACTGTCTGTGAAGCTTCATCTTCCAAGTTCTCAAAAACATGCTTTATTTAAAAAGCCCAGAGATGACATTTTTAAAAAAATGCCTAAGTGACTTAGTAACCTAAATCCATTTTTAAAATGAATTGAGCATTCAGGAGCCTAAGTTGCATGCTTAGTCCATATGACTTAAGTACGTAAATGCTTAGTTTACATTTGAAAATGGGATTTATATACTTTGAATAATGCTACCACAAGCCTCCATCTCTTCCCATTTATGGTGGATTGCATACCCCATATGGTTTGACATGTTCTCACGGGGGCACTAGTAATATTTACAGTTTGGGAAGGCTGCAAAACCTGGCCTTATTGCAGAATGCTGTTGCTGATATAGGCTTTTGTAAAAGTTTTAATAGGTTTTATGGTTATAGGCATCTGGCTGCTCTCAAGTGTTCCTGGAACAGGGAAAGAGGACTTCAAACCCCATAAACTCTTAGATCATCTTTTCCCCTCACTCCCTTGCAATGGGATGAGAAAGAAAAGATTCAAATTTTCAATTACCTGTGGTCTGGATAAAACAAGAAGGAAAAATAAATGCTGTGTGACTTCCATAACTTGCAGCTCTTCCACTTTCCCTCCTCCCCATCACCTTCTGCAGCACTGTTATATTTGTCAATATAAAGTTTTGTGTCTCACAGATTATTGGATCACATTAAACATCAAAAATACATTTCAGAACTGAGGTTTATATTGTACTTATTAAAATGTACAAGGAATGTACTAATTGCACTGTTCATTAACATTTTTAAAGTGGCACAAATTGCCACAGAAATTTCAATGCAATATGGTGTTTAGCACCACTGAAATCAGAGAGCTTTGATGAAGAAGAATTTAGGTAGAGTTTGTCGCAGAGCACCCAGAATCCTGTTATTCATTATTGCTTCGAATGGTACATCATAAGCAAAAGACCATTTCAACATGAGATCTTAGACAGTCTCCATATCCCTATCCCTGTACTCAAAGCAAATAACAGGTTATAGGCTGCTTTCTGTTGAAGTAAATATTCAAGAAAATCTCAGAGATAAACATTTTCTAAGTATTAGTCACTTCTATTTTTACTCTCTCTTGCTCCCCTTCTTCCTTTTTTTCTCTAAATGAGGTGATAAGTCCTGAAAAATACATTAAAATAAAAGTTTTCATAGCAGCAGCCGTGTTAGTTGTATTCACAAAAAGAAAAGGAGTAGTTGTGGCACCTTAGAGACTAACAAATGTATTTGAGCATAAGCTTTCAAGAGCTACAGCTCACTTCATTGGATGCATTCAGTGGAAAATACAGTGGGGAGATTTATATACACACACAGAGAACATGAAACAATGGGTTTTATCATATACACTGTAAGGAGAGTGATCACTTAAGATGAGCTATTACCAGTGCCGGGGGGAGGGGGGAAGAGGAAGAAAACCTTTTGTGGTGATAATCAAGGTGGGCCATTTCCAGCAGTTGACAAGAACATCTGAGGAACGGTGGGGGGTGGGGGGAGGTATAACATGGGGAAATAGTTTTACTTTGTGTAATGACTCATCCACTCCCAGTCTCTATTCAAGCCTAAGCAAATTGTATCCAGTTTGCAAATTAATTCCAATTCAGCAGTCTCTCGTTGGAGTCTGTTTTTGAAGTTTTTTGTTGAAGAATAGACACTCTTAAGGCTGTAATTGAGTGACCAGAGAGATTGAAGTGTTCTCCAACTCATTTTTGAATGTTATAATTCTTGACATCTGATTTGTGTCCATTTATTCTTTTACATAGAGACTGTCCAGTTTGGCCAATGTACATGGCAGAGGGGCATTGCTGGCACATGATGGCATATATCACATTGGTAGATGCGCAGGTGAACGAGCCTCTGATAGTGTGGCTGATGTGTTTAGGCCCTCTGATGGTATCCCCTGAATAGATATGTGGACAGAGTTGGCAACGGGCTTTGTTGCAAGGATAGGTTCCTGGGTTAGTGGTTCTGTTGTGTGGTGTGTGGTTGCTGGTGAGTATTTGCTTCAGTTTGGGGGGCTGTCTGTAAGCAAGGACTGGCCTGTCTCCCAAGATCTGTGAGAGTGATGGGTCGTCCTTCAGGATAGGTTGTAGATCCTTGATGATGCATTGGAGAGGTTGTAGTTGGGGGCCCAAGGTGATGGCTAGTGGTGTTCTGTTATTTTCTTTGTTGGGCCTGTGCTGTAGTAGGTGACTTCTGGGTACTTTTCTGGCTTTGTCAATCTATTTCTTCACTTCAGCTGGTGGGTATTGTAGTAGTAAGAATGCTTGATAGAGATCTTGTAGGTGTTTGTCTCTGTCTGAGGGGTTGGAGCAAATGTGGTTGTATCGCAGAGCATGGCTGTAGACAATAGATCATGTGGTGTGATCTGGGTGAAAGCTGAAGGCATGTAGTAGGAATAGCGGTCAGTAGGTTTCCGGTATAGGGTGGGTATTTATGTGACCATCGCTTATTAGCACCGTAGTGTCAAGGAAGTAGATCTCTTGTGTGGAATGGTCCAGGCTGAGGTTGATGGTGGGATGGAAACTGTTGAAATCATGGTGGAATTCCTCAAGGGCTTCTTTTCCATGGGTCCAGATGATGAAGATGTCATCAATGTAGCACAAGTAGAGTAGGGGACGAGAGCTGAGGAAGCGTTGTTCTAAGTCATCCATAAAAATGTTGGCATACTGTGTGGCCATGCAGGTACTCGTCACAGTGCCACTGATTTGAAGGTATACATTGTCCCCAAAGGTGAAATAGTTATGGATGGGGACAAAGTCACAAAGTTCAGCCATCAGGTTAGCTGTGACATTATTGGGGATACTGTTCCTGACGGTTTGTAGTCCATCTTTGTGGGGAATGTTGGTGTAGAGGGCTTCTACATCCATAGTGGCCAGGATGGTGTTTTTAGGAATCCTTGCAACAAAGCCTGTTGCCAACTGTGTCCACATATCTATTTTAGGGACACCATCATAGGGCCTAATCACATCAGCCACACTATCAGAGGCTCATTCACCTGCGCATCTACCAATGTGATATATGCCATCATGTGCCAGCAATGCCCCTCTGCCATGTACATTGGTCAAACTGGACAGTCTCTATGTAAAGGAATAAATGGTCACAGATCAGACGTCAAGAATTATAACATTCAAAAACCAGTTGGAGAATCTCAATTCAATCTCTCTGGTCACTTGATTACAGACCTAAGAGTGGCTATTCTTCAACAAAAAAACTTCAAAAGCAGACTCCAATGAGAGACTGCTGAATTGGAATTAATTTGCAAACTGGATACAATTTTACTTAGGCTTGAATAGAGACTGGGAGTGGATGAGTCATTACACAAAGTAAAACTATTTCCCCATGTTATACCTCCCCCCACCCCCCACTGTTCCTCAGACGTTCTTGTCAACTGCTGGAAATGGCCCACCTTGATTATCACCAAAAAAGGTTTTCTTCCTCTTCTCCCCCTCCTCCCCGCACTGGTAATAGCTCATCTTAAGTGATCACTGTCCTTACAGTGTATATGATAAAACCCATTGTTTCATGTTCTCTGTGTGTGTATATAAATCTCCCCACTGTATTTTCCACTGAATGCATCCAATGAAGTGAGCTGTAGCTCATGAAAGCTTATGCTCAAATACATTTGTTAGTCTCTAAGGTGCCACAACTACTCCTTTTCTAAGAGTCTTGTTACATGCTGCAGAGCACTGAAATCACAGATACTAAGGGCTAAACATTAGACCTACTTTGAGTTAGTGGTTCTGATGCAAGAAGACTATCCAGGTGCACCAGCAGTGAGGCTCCCCTACTAACAGTTGAAATCACTAAGAACTGAAATCACTGAGAGCTGTGTTAAGTAGACGGGTTGGGGGCTGAAGATATATTGCTGACTGGCTAATGGAATGGCTAGCAGAATGGTGTGGCTGGCAGAGAGGCATGGCTAGCAAAATGGCTGGCGGTGAAGACTGGAGCATAACCCCACAGAGAGGTGTGGCAATCAACTGACGAGGGACCAAGCAGTGGAGTATGTAAGGTGCCTCCATACCTCCCCCTTCCACTCATGTTGGGAGGTGAACTCTGCAGATAAACTTCTGAATTCTGGGGCTGCACTGACCAAAGACAGCAACTGTGAGTGGGGTGACTTTTGGGTTGCTGGACTTAAGAACCCAAAAGGAAAGGACAAGGCCCAATCTACTTAGGGGTGGGCCTTCTGGTTCATGGTTTGTGTTTATGAACCCTAGTTGTGGTGTTTTCCCAATTTAATGCTGAGTTGTTTACCTCCTGTTGTTAAAGATTTTTTTGCTACACCAAGACTGTGCTTGCAAGAGGGGAAGTATTGACTCCTTGAGGTGCTCAGGGGTATGTATGTAATTTTCCCAGGTCACTGGGTGGGGCTCGAGCCAGTTTTGCATTGTATTGTTGAAAGGGAACCCCTAAGTACTGAACCCAGCCCTTGTTGCTGTCAACTCTGCCTGGGAGGAGGGTTATAGCTCTAATAGAAAAGAAAGGGGAAAAGAGTATCTTTTAACTCAATTTTTGTTCTCTAACAAGGAATTAATTCATAATCAACAGGATTCATCATCAGTCATGGCTCCAAAACTTTAATCAGATATTATCCTGGAACCCAAGACATGCAGCACAAAACCACCAAACTTCCCACTTTTGATGATAAGCCCTGTTTCATTATCCACTTTGGCTCAAAGAATCTCACTAACACACAAAAGTTGGAATATTTAGTTTTTACTGGGTTTCATTTAAACTGTAATGAGAAGTGATTTTCCTTACAATCATTAGCTTTTGGAAAACTTAACAGTATCAAAGCATAAAACGTAATCATAAGAGCAGCCAGGTCTCCTTCTCTTTAGAGTTGGATATTTTTTCTTAAATATTTCTAATATCATCTATTTCCTTATATATTAAGCATTCACTTCACTAATGCATTTATCATTCTTTCCATGCTACCTCAGGCTATCAACAGATCTTACACTAAGGAAAGTTGGGCCTGTATGTTTAAGAGATATTCTAAAAAGGAATATTTAGATGCTGCTGGAAGTAATGTTAAGAGCTGATTCATTGTTATAATTATTATATAACTTTACAATCTCCTAATATTGCATATCCTCTCTTCCCTATGAATCTGTCTAGAACCAATGCCACACCATGTTTCCCGTGAGGACTATACTGTTGGATATCTTTCAGGTGAGATGCAGAGAAATCTCAAGTTACTTTTCAGAAGAGCAAGTCTAAAAAATCTGATGCCCAAATTTGGCCAATTTATAAGCCTCTGAAAAATTGCTGTTCACACATGCTCATTAGAGACTTCATCAGTTCTGGCAGATAAAATCTCCAGAGAGTCCATCCTCACAGAGCAGGCTCAGGCCTCTCATAGCTCCTAGTACTAAACTGTATGTACATCATTCCCACAGAGTGACTGAGCATGGTGCCAGACTTGCCCTGTAATGGCTTCTCGCAGGTGCTCTGGGCCGGGCACCAGAATTTAGAGCAGGGACATTATCTCTCCTGTACTCCCAGTGATCCCCTCGTTTGCACCCAGGCAGTGTGGAGGAGGAAGCCATCTGATTCAAGCCATCTGGATCTGGAGGAGGGAAAGGAGTTGACTGGGAAAGAAGTCTCATGAAGTTGAGGCTGGAGAAAAGTTATGAGTAGCTGTGCAACAAGAACATGTCAGAGGGAAAAGAAGACTGAGACTTAGAAACAGACAGAGGGGAATCTGGGATTGAGAGCCAGGGGAGACTGATTTGGTGAGGAGTCCAGGACTGGTTAGACAAGGAGATGGAAGACTGGGTGAGAGAGAGTTAAGAACTAGGAATCAGTGGGTATAGTGGAAGGGGGAGGAGAATTTTGAGCCAGTTTGCTTAGTAGGAACACAGACTGGATGAGATGCTGGAGCGTGGGAGGAAACTGGGACTGATTGAACAAGGAGACTGGGACTGGAAACGGGTATGAAGAGAAGCCAGAGATCTGGAAATGAGTTGGATGCAGGTGGAGAACTGGGACTGGCATGGCAAAGAGATTCGGACAAGGAGACAGGGGTGGGAAAAGACAAGACTGGGACTGGACCAGGTTGGGGGGGGATAAGGCAGAACAAGCCAACGTTGGGGAGAATGGGCAGAAGAGTCTATTCCCTTTACAACACACTGTCCCCCAGAGCCTGGAATGCAACCCAAAATCTCTGGGTCTCATCATTTCTCAGCTGTAAACAAATATCTGTGAAACTCACTGACATATTTCCTCATCCGATTCATCTCTATTGAGGATTTCGACTTCCTACTGTTATCAGTTATTCCATTCACTGAAGTGGCAGAGGTCTGTGTGGTGGATCTAAAGATTGCCACCCTGCAGATGACCTATGTGGATGTAAATAATGCCACATGATGGTATTTCTGGGGTGGGGGGTTCAGTTTGCTTGATTAAAAACCAAATTTTTGTGCACAATTTCCTAGGTTAAAAGAACTAATAAGTGTGCAAAGTCAAGCACTCAAAAGTTAGGAAATGGCAGAATTAAAGTGGTCTGTGCAACATTATTCCGCTTATACATATGCATTATGACACCATCTTTAATTATATGATCATATGCTATTTTGAAAAATAGAGGACCACAGCCTCTTTTAGTGTAAGAGGGATTCTCTATGTTTTGAATCTGATTACCCTGTAAAGTATTTACCATCCTGATTTTACAGAGGTGATTCTTTTACTTTTTCTTTAATTAAAATGCTTCTTTTAAGAACCTGATTGCTTTTTCATTGGTATTAAGATCCAAGGGTTTGGGTCTGTGTTCACCTATGCAAATTTGTGAGGATTTTTATCAAGCCTTCCCCAGGAAAGGGGGTGTAGAGCTTGGGCCAGGTTGGGAGGGGGGAGATGGGAAAGATGGGGAAAGATCTTTTTTGGGGAAAGATGTTTCCAAGTGGGCTCTTTCCCTGTTACATTTGTTAGACGCTTGGTGGAGGCAGCAATAAGGTCCAGGGACAAAAGGTAAAAAAAAATTGTACCTTGGGGAAGTTTTAACCTAAGCTGGTAAAAATAAGCTTAGGGGGGTTTTCATGCAGGTCCCCACATCTGCACCCTAGAGTTCAGAGTGGGGAAGGAACCTTGACAGATGCAGTGTCAAAAAAAGGCTAATATCATTCTGGCAGTATCAAAATGACTGTATTACATAGGCAATAACTGTTCTGCTGTATTCAGCTCTGGTGAGGCCTCATCTTGAATACTATGTCCAATTCTGGGCACCACACTTTAGGAAAGATGTGAATAAATTGGAGAATCCCCAGAGGAGAGTCACAAAAATGATAAAAATGTTTAGAAACCCTGAACTATACGGAAAGATTGTAAAAACTGGACATATTTAGTCCTGAGAAAAGAAGAATGGGGTTCGGGAGGATGATGAAGTTTTTAAATATGTTAAGGGCTATTATAAGGAGAATGGTGATCAGTTGTTCCCTGTGTCCATTGAAGGTAAAACAAAAAGTAAGGGCTTAAAACAAGAAGTAATCTGCAGCAAGGGAGTCTTAGGTTAGATATTAGGAAAAACTTTCTAACTATAAGGGCAGTTAAGCACTGGAATAAGACTTTCAAGGGAGGTTGTGGAATCCCCATCATTGGAGGTTTTTAATAGCAGGTTGGGAAAACACCTGCCAGGGAAGGTCTCAGTTTACTTGGTCCTGCCTTTGCACAGGGAGCTGGACTTGATGACCTCTTGGGTTTTCTTCCAGCCCTATGATTAAATATAATATTTTTGAGTTTAGTTTATATACAAGGCTCTAGATTTGCATTGTTTGTTGCACAAAGGCTTTTAAACACCCATTGCTATATCACATATGAAGATAATTATCTTTCTCTTGGTAGCTGTAAGTTTTTGGTATGCCACTAAGGAAAGCTTGCAAGAATACATGGCATCTCAGTTTCAAACTTAAGTATTCACTTTGATGTGATGAAGTCTAAATAATTGATTACTACTTTGAACTCTGTAAGCATGGCTTCAAATTAATTTTCTCAAAGGTTTCCATTAATATAATCACAATTTCTTTTAAAAATAGTTAGGTTCAGACCCTTTTACCCATCATATCAATATTAATATTTTCATTCTTTCATAAACCACTTTGTAGCAATTAACTTTGAGTTATTTATTTGGACATTGAAAGAGAACATTTTTCATAAAAGAACTTGAGAAATAATTAGAAGCTTTAGAGAAGGGGATGTCATTATCAAATGAATGGTGTTTCTGAATACAGTGTTGGCTTCAGAGGATTAGTATAACACAATATTGTTGGCTACTTATTTATTTATTCTACAGTAGCACTAGAAGCTCCAGTCATGGACTAGCATGCCATTGTGCTAACACAAACTGTACAAACACAGAACAAAAAAGATGGTCTCCTCCCCCAAATAATGTATAACCTATCTAAATGTAATATAAGACACAACAGGTGGACACAAATGGACAGGGGATCACAAGGACACAATGAGACATTATGCATCAGCATGATAGGCAGTGCTCTCAACACACCAGCAACCTAGCCATTGTCAAGTTACTTGTGTCTGGTCACTAAAAATTAATGAGAGAAAAATCTCTAAAGTGCTGAAAGTTTTGGAGATTAGATGCAAAGTTCTGCTTGCACCTTTTTACTCATATTGGCACCGCCTTTTCGGTATGTAGAAGAACATTCCAGAGTTCGAGTCCCTTTCTTCCCATTAATCAGCTGTTTCATTAGCTATGCAGTCCAATGATGATTTTTTTTTGACTCATCAGTGAAATCCAAAACCCAACAGCAAAAGGGAAATTAAATGCTCTAGACTTGCATTAGGCTGCTATTGACAGTTAGAAGAAGCAAAGGCTGCTGTGCAGTTGCTCCACAAAGGCAGGACTTTGTGCCTACTCGGAGTCCCACTGAATTCAATTACAAATAATAATCATTCATAATAATTTACTAAAGCAGTTATTAAATCAGAAGTAAATAAAAACACACAACACTTGGCTGGGTGGCATCATTTGCATGTGACACATCAGCTCATTTACTCCTCATGCTCTCTTTCTCCCCACAGATACCCTTCCCATCCCAGACTTCTCCCAGTCCTAGTCTATGTTATAACATCTCTAAACAACCAGCTTCCCATTCTGCTGTGTATACTTAGATCATCTCTATGTTTTATCAGGCAGTTTCAGTTTACAGTGCTGCTCCTGGCACTCTTTCTGGAGCCCAAATGGGTCAATCCTCTGCTCTGCTGAGTTTAACCAGTGTTTGGAGCACTCTGGGCTACTTCATGCCAGATAAAGCACTGCAGAGTAGAAGATCACTGTAAGCAAGCTTGATGGCAGGAAGGAGCTGCAGCAGAAATTGAGATGGTGGTTAAAGTCCAAAAGGAATCTACCTGGAGAAAAGCCAGCTAGGTCAGTGATGTGCTACCAGCATTTTAACAAAGGGTCTGTAATGGGATATACTGGTCCTTTAAAACTGGAGGCTGTTGTGGGACCAGACTATCCCAATCCAGGAGTTCCAGGGCAGACAGAAACCTTGGGAATGACAGAGGCAGACATAGAGAGAAAGCAAATTACCTCCATTTTGGATAATTCTCGCTTTCAGGACATCTTCTAGTCTACTGTTCCTTTTACTGTAGGGGAGGGGAGGGCTCCCCTCTCTTTGAGCCAATTATCACAAGTTACTAAGAGAACTGCACCTCTGACTCATTTTGACCTTACCACGAGCACCCTCTCTACCTGAACTCAGGTCTTTATTTGTCACCTGTGTGGGGTGGAATCACAGGCCCTGGGTTACAGTTCCCTGGTATTCCCTGTGATTTACCTCACCAGCTCTGACTTAGGCTCAGAGACCCTGAAGTTTTGTTCCCTACAAGGCAATGACAGTGATAAGCAGTGACCAGACAGACTCCTTAAAACAAAGTATCATTTATTTAGGGGGGAAAAAGTATTTAAGAGAAAACGTATCTTAAAATCAGTAAACCACACTGTACACATATCTCGCTTTTCCCTAAAACTTACCATTCTCTGGATCTGGGAAGGCCCAGTTTCTTTCTACTCCCACCATAGAGTCTCTCTCTCTCTCTCTCTCTCTGTTAGCTTGTCTCCCTGGCAGAGCTCACTGCCAGCACCCTGACAAGTCATCCCCTTTTGCAGGGATCAAAACACGTTTTAATTTATCTGTAGCCCTTTTGACCTCTAGCCTCCTTGCCTGGTAAAACAGCTGTGTTACTTTGCCCTAGAAGTATGTAAGGATGTCATTATCATTCAAGTGTGTGCTAAGGTGTTCTTATCTGGGAAGCCATTGTGTTGCCTTCCTGTACAGACCCCACTGATCTGACCATTATAGGTGCATAATAAACATTGCACTACCTCCAATATAAATTATGGGACAGGATCTTTCAATAACCCCAGCATAACATAACTTCCCCTGACTGTTCAGGTCACTTAGGGTTCAGTAAATTATTACACAGGCAATAATGTTGTAAATATTGCTATGAGCTCTATGTTTGTCATACCAATTAGGACAAATTCTGGGAAGGAGGACAGTTTATAATTTATATATAATAACAGGACAGAAACCAATAAAAGGAGGACTGCCTGTTAAGCACTCCGAGGCCAAGGAGACTGAACTGTTTTCACTCGGCTTCCGAATTGTGGAGAAGCACTGGGAAACACATGCACCCAACAGAGATGCCTAGGGAGAAATTAACAATTTGTCATGAAGATGTTTTGTTTCAAACTTTATTTATTTGAGAGGATTTACAGCCAGTCTGGGTGGAGTTGGGAGGAAGTCATTTAAAGGGCCAGCAAAAATAATCTGAGCAAGGGTTGAAACCTGCTACAGGTCCCACAAAATGTTCTCCTTTGCTCATGATTCAGTCTGGGCACTACGAGTGCATGTGTTTGCATACAGAAAGGATGATGGATGGGGGAATATATTCATTTGTTTTTCTGTTAAACAAAACCCTTTCTCATTACCAATGCAGGAAGCAACACCACTTAACAAGCAAATTCAGCAACCACTACAATATTGGTAGTATAAAATTGTTCAGTGTGAGACATCTAAGCAGGTCTGTGGGATATCCTGTGTGTGCGCACCATTTGATGCAAACAGATTCATTTAAAAATACAACCTCCTACATTTACCAAATTAATTTTGGGTCCCTGGAACAAATCGTTTGGCAGGGACATAGAGAAGGTGCAATTCCATCAGAGACAGGGAAATCATTACAACCCTTCCTTCAGTTTACAGACAATTTTCTTCATGGGCTGCCAAGGGCATGCTAAACCTTTACCAGCAAACACCAATGAAGTAGGGTCCAGGGTTTGAGTACAGGAAGATTATCTTCCATTGCAGCAGTGGAGAAGTATTTGGAAAGGGGACCTTCTTAGAGAGTCAAGAGGCCAGCCTAAATTGCCTCAGAAGCTTTGTCTCATCAATCATGTCTTTCTACTGCTTGCAAAGCACATGTAGCTCCTCTTCCATTTTGCTTGTGCTCTGCAAGGTTCAGTCTCATGAATAAGAAACATGCATGATTCCTTACACTTGGCCCTCTCTAGGGCTCTCCCTATTTAGGACCCCCCACATACACGCATCTAGATCCTGCACCCTGCAGCCACACAATTTGCAGACTGTCTAAAGGATCTCTGTGCTCAGATACCACAATGATGGATGTGCTACAAAACCCAGTTAGTTGTGGTCTCCAATAAAATCACTTGGGCAATTCACTACAACATGAATTGTGCTGCATAGTGTCAAATAAAACATAACCCTTTCCATCCTACCACTTGCAACACCTGTTATCCACTAACAATTCAGGTAAGGGAATTGGCAGGTTCAATGCACAGCACCTCAAAGCATGTCAGATAATCATATTTATAATCAAGCTAAATTGTATTGTTTTTTACATTTCATGTTTGAGAACCTAGTTTTCATCACTTACTGGAGGTCAGTCTCTTCCACTGCAGTGTGACATATCAGGGGGTAGCCATGTTAGTCTGTATCCACAAAAACAACAAGGAACCACCGGACTCCTTGATACTGCAGTGTGAGTTACTGCCCAATTTGTCTGGGAACATTTGCAGTTGTTTTTCTTTTATCTTCCTCTGAAGTATCAGTATTGGTCACTGACAAAGATAGGATACTTGACTGGATGACTCAGTGTTCCGATTTATTACGTCAATTCCTATCTTCCTAATGGAAGATATTTGATATTCAGCAAGCATAAGTGCCTGACTGAATCTAAATAAATAAAGTTTTGATTAGAGGAACAAATTTTTATCTTGTATATCATCATTCCACAGAAAATCTTCACAAAATAATTCTCATTACTGTAAACTTTTTATGACCAGGGAGATTGAAGTGTTCTCCTACTGTTTTTTGAATGTTATAATTCTTGACGTCATATTTGTGTCCATTTATTCTTTTGCGTAGAGACTGTCCAGTTTGGCCAATTACATGGCAAAGGGGCATTGCTGAAAATGCTTGCATTTCCACCACAAATCCAAACATAAAGTATCAAAATACAACCATGACAATGATGTTTCACCCCCAAATTGTCCCAATTTCGTCCCCTTAGTGATGTCTAAATTAAAGAAAAAGAGCACAGTGCGGGCACAAACACATAAAAAAGAGAGAAGGGGAGAAAAAAACAAAATATCAAAACTATTTCACATTTTCAGTCTAAATGAAATGAGATGTTTCACTTTCTTTTGAAATGTCATTTCAACATGAAAATGTTTATTTTGTTTAGCATATTATTTCCCTCCCCTAAAAATGTGCTGACAGACACACTGACTCATCAGGGCTTTCTTCCCACTGAACATTCAAATTTCAATTTTCCACAGGAAATTGGTTAACAAAATAAACATTTTCATTTTGAAATAATGCTTCATAGAAGGTGAAAATCTCATTTCATTTAGAATTAATATCTTGTTTTGTTTCCATTTGTGAAAATGTGTTGCTTTATTTTTTCTCATTTAGCTAGTTCCCTGAGGCCTTCAGTTGTCTTTATTTTGTTATATGAGTGAGTGACTATGAAATACTATTTAGAGATATTTCTTCCTTTTTTCCCTTTGAAGTAACATCTACCAGTGGTATTTTGATTTTATTAATGTTATATGAGTGAAAAATGTCATTGTAAGTTTTGTTCATAGCTCAACCGGATATTCATTATTTTCTCTGAAGGTTGAAGACTAGCTTTGAATATGGGGGAATTCTTGATGATCCTACATAGGTGATTTTTAGATGCAGAGAAAATATTTCCCCTTCAGTTTTTGATTGGGAAATAATGCCTAAAGGATAGAACAAGTCATCTTTCTAAAAAGAGCAAACTTCATTTTATACACCTTACAAGATGCTACAGTAGCTACTACAACCATCTCAGACCTAAAATCTAGTTCATTTGAGTTTAAAACTTTTCAGGATGACAATGAAAAACAACAAGCTAATGAGGTTTGACTTGTAAAAACCAGTAATTAAAATAGATAATAAAATTTCAACTCCTGGGTTCATAATTTACATCTACACAGGAAAATAAATCTGATTTGGTGTTCACAGTAAGTGACAATTGGCCTATATGTGAGAACTAATTGGTTGGGAGGGGGCAGGCTTTTAGGTTGACTAGCAAATAGTTACCCATGCCCTCAGTGATTCTGAAGATGCTTTGCTTATTGAAAGATATGTGACTGAATATCTATTTTATACATTTTATTAATTATATTAAAAGTAAAATCAAGAAAACAAATAATTATAACATATAACTAAAGCTAAACTACTATTAACACTACTAAACTAAGAATAAAACAATACAAATACCAAATCAAGGTCAAATCAACAAATTAGTTTAGTACTGGATTGGAATTAAATAATCAAATTAGTTAAATCACCAGATTAATACTCCTAATAATCTATCCTTATAAATCCTAAAAAAGGACCTGAAGAGATGGCTGTCCATTTGGTTACAAAGTCCCCTCAAGAATTTCACCCAAGTCAATCAAATCAGAACTTGGAGCTGGCTAAATCTTTTGATAATTAAACCAAATTATTATTTTATGTCTGAACTGAAACCTCTGATTCAATTACAAAGCTTCCTACTTAGACTGCAATGTTCATGTGGTGCCTAAACTTTCTTCCCCTTTCTGACTACCTAACAGAGATTGCTATACAGTCTTTAACAAAACAATTTGGTGGCTGGATGTTTGTCAGTTTACAACTGATACCTTTAATTTTCTTAGGACTCACAGAAAATAGAACACACTTTAATGAGTATCTGTATGAGACTATATTTTAAGATTATTTAAACTTGGGAAACTTTCTTCCTGGTGCCTTCCCCACATGGACATACTTGCATGCACACAATGTCATTTTCACACCCTAAAATTAAAGAAAAAGGCTGAGACGTTTCCTAATAAAAACAAAAGGAAAAAGAAGAAAAATCAGATACTTATAATAACGGGGTTCATAACCTCTTCAGCTCTCATTCTTCTGGATTCTTCTGGCACAGAAGCTGGAATAGTTAAGGAGCTTGCTAGCAGTCTTTTTCACATGTAGGAAGACAAGTCAAAGGGTCATCCATAGCAAACTTCTATGTCATGCTTAAGCCAGCAATTTATAGAAAATATTCCATGTTTGCTTGTCACAGAGGCTGTACATCCATGATACCCAAAAATATCAAAAATACAGAACAGGGACCAGCTTTGAGGAAACTAACATTGCTTCTTCTGAGTGAAAAGATCTTGAGATTACATTATGTCAGCAGTTTACAGAAAGTTTTGCACAAAGTCCTATAAAAATAAATGATTTAGGACACCCTCACAACCAATAGCTACTCATCATCCATCAGCAAAATTAAAAATAAGTTGGAGAATCTATGACCAAATCATTTTTTTCACAAAGAAAGAAGTTTTATATTATGTTTTATGTTTAGGAATTATGTGATAGGGCAAATAACTTTTCTTTGAAATGTTTCATATTGGCACAAAAAATTACTTTAAAGCTTATCAGGATAGAAACCCTTTACAATAAAAATAGTATACCATTTCTCTCACATACAGTAGCAAAGTTATAAAAGGAAAATAAAAGTCTTCAAAGCTTAGATTGATCCATTGGGCAATAAAATGAAAATTGTATTGCAAGACTTCTGCAATGCCCTGAGGGAACCATGTAGGATGAATTTGTATGGAAATACTTACTGTAAGTTTTAGATCCACTGGTTCTACCATGCCTTCTTCAATTTAATGCCATTATCTCGCTTCTGACTGGGAGTTGGAAATCTCTATTTATAGCCATATGAACCTGCTCTTTAAAATATGACAGAAATCTGATTTAAGAGCAGTAAAATGAGCTGAAAAAATAAAGTTTGAAGATACATCTGGGAGTTTTTTTCATTGATTATTCTGCACTCTTAGTGAAAAGGTGCAGAGCTTTTATCAGAGTTTAAAAAAAAAGTCTTTGTACTTTAATTCTGTCTTATTGTTCCCAGCACACTAAGGATTGTTGTTGGAGGAGACACTTACATTTTTACAACCCCCAAAGATGCTATGCAGTCTGTGGAATGCAGTATGTCAGCTGCTGACATGGAAACTAAGCAAATTAATCATGGCATGGTGAATTAATGAAGGAAACATTAGCAAGTTTATAATATCTACCTAGACAGTTATCTAGGAAATATTTGTTTTTTATTGTTTCATTTTTGACAAAATACTGGTTATATTACAATGTTGCTCCCTGCTTTCAAGTGTTAGACTGTTTAACATGGCTAAGTGTTTTTCTTCTTTTTTATAAGGTACCTCTTACTCTTCTGTGGATGTCTGAATGAGGATAGTAAGAGTGCAGACGGCACAATGAGATTAGGTGGAGTGATAGGAATTTGTTCCGGAAGAGAGAAGCTGGTTGTCTATGCTATGCTTGCTCAAGTGATGCAAGAGCTGGGTAAATAACTGATAGATAGATAGATAGATAGATAGATAGATAGATAGATAGATAGATAGATAGATAGTATAACCCAAATATATATTTGGTTTGGTTTGGTGGCAGTTAAAAACAATGAGTTGGACCAAACCAAATTTTTTTTTCAGATTTTTGTTTAATTTAAAAAGCCTGCAGGAATTTGAGCAGTGGATCTGCTGCAGCACAGCTGGGTGCCCTAATGATGGGACTAAAGGATACAGTTCAGGGAGGTCAGGAAGGTGTGGATAGCAGCAGCAACAGCACCTCCTTCTCCTCCCAGCCATTTTGTGACTGGCCAGAACTGTGTGTCAAATCTGCAAATAGATTCAACCAAAACTGCATTTTTCATCAAATAAACTATTTGTCTGAAAATTTTTGCCCATTTTGAATTGTGACACTATCAGAAAGTTAGATTTTCTATAGATTCAAAATGCAGAATCACATTATTTCACTATCGCCTATATGGTGATTATTATATGTTATATACATTGCCATAGTGTATTATTACTGACGTAAATGTCACACAAAGCATTTTATGTTATTGATACCGAGTGATAGTAAAAAAAAAAATCAGTGTCACCAACTTTTGCAAATTTATCATGGGTCTCATGACATTTAGAGCTAGATTCACCAAAACAAAAACAAAAAAAACCCCAAACCTTAAGCATGGTAACACCAAGAAATGCCACACCTAATTTTAACACACCCAGAAATTCACTGCAATTCACAATGCCTGAGTAAGATGCCTAGGCTTCTATACAACGAATGGAGAGAGAGAGGTGCCTCAAAATGAGAATCACAAAAGCCATTTTTTTTTACAAAGGCTCCAGAGGTGATCTTGGCATTTACATGCTGGTAAGCCTAACCTGAATATCAGGCACATCAGCTGAAACTATAGTAAAGAACAGAATTATCAGACACACAGATGAACAAAATTTATTGGGGAAGAGACAACATTGCTTTTATAAATGGAAATCATGCATCACCAATCTATTAGAATTCTTTGATAGGGTGAACAAACATGTGGACAAGGTTGCTCCAGTGGATATAGTTGAGCTGGGGTTATGTGAATACCATGGGGGTCTGATTCTTGAATGTACCTAAACTGTAAATTTGGTGCCTAAATATTTTTGTGAATCCAGCTCTTAGAGTTTTTCCTAAAGCCCAGATCCCGGAATTTGTATTATTGTGTGATAATCTGAGCTTAATCTGTCATTTAAGAAAAATAAAAGATTTTAGCCCTCCTGGTTGCAGAGATAAGATTGAAAATGTGACTTGAGTGTATTGTAAAGCTTCAAAAACCAGAAGGCAAATAAAAGAACCCAAAAAGTATTCTTTTAAAAAATATTTTGTGCAGCTATTCCTTGATAAATAAAGAACAACCAATTACTGAAAACTTTCAACACTTTTTCTATAGTATAACCCTTCCCTCTACTGTTTAGACTCTTATCAAAATCATGCTGTGTTATTAAATTGGACTATTTTTAATAGGGCTTTCTGTGTTCTGATCAAGCCCCCTCATTTTATCCTACTTTTATTCCTCCATTTCAAAAGAACCTAAATTCCTTTGTATTTTTGACCAGATATATTCCCTATCTAGACTAGACAGGAAATTACTAATTTTCAATGAGATCAGATGGTACTCTAAAATAGCCAGCAGAAGACACTGGTATAGAACATCAGTTCCTTTATTCCTGTTACATGCAGGGGTCATTCCTAATGATAAATCTCTTTTATGTGGCCATGTAAAAATATTGCCACTGACAGTCATTAGTATGTTTGATACCATAAATTTTACAGGCAAGATCTAATGGGACCTCTTAGAGATAAATGACAATTTTTTAAAAAGAATTTTCAAAGATATTTTTGCAAAATCATCAATTTCCTATTGACCATAAAGATTGTATGATTCTTCCTATTTGAGTTTAGAGACAACGTGTGTTGCATCTATTCCTTTTTTCCACAATTTGTATTCTTGCCTCCATATGTAGGAAGTTACTATTAGGTTACTATTAATCAAAATGTCAGTATATCTTACATTCCATTTTCCACAAATATAGGAGGAAGAAACCTAAAACAAAAAAACCCAAACATCCCAGACATTTGCCAGTTTGGCAGAAATGTAAATGTCACATAAAAGAAAAAAACATGGAACATCCTAAACCTCTGAGAATGCTATTTTGTTCCAGAAATTGCTGAGAATAATTTAACCAGAAACAGTTATATAAGAATGGCAATACTGGGTCAGACCAAAGGGCCATTTAGCCCGATATCCTCTCTTCCTACCGTGGCCAATGCCAGGTACCCAAGAGGGAATGAACAGAAAAGATAATCATCAAGTGACACACCCCTGTTGACTATTCCCAGCTTCTGGCACAGAGGTTAGGGACACCATCCCTGGTCATTCTGGCTAACAGTCATTGATGTACTTAGCCTCCATGAATTTATCTAGTTCTTTTTAGAACCCTATTATAGACTTGGCCTTCACAATATCCTCTGTTAAAGGGTTCCACAGGTTAACTGTGTGTTGTATGAAGAAATACTTCCTTTTATTTGTTTTAAACCTGCTGCCTATTAATTTCATTTGGTGACCCAAGTTCTCATGTTATGAGAAGGAGTAAATAAAACTTCTTTATTTACTTTCTCTACACCAGTCATGATTTGATAGACCTCTATCATATCCCCACTTTGTCGTCTCTTTTCCAAGCTGAAAAGTCCCAATCTTATTAATCTCTCCTCAGATGGAAGCTGTTCCATATCTCTAATAATTTTTGTCACTCTTTTCTGAACCATTTCCAATTTCACTAAATATTTTTTGATATTGGGTGACCACATCTGCATGCAGTATTCAAGATATGGGTGGAGCATGGATTTTTATAGAGTCAATATGATATTTTCTTTCTTATTATCTATCCCTGTTTTTAACGATTCCAAACATTCTGTTTGCTTTTTTGATTGCTGCTGCACTTTGAGTGGATGTTTTTAGAGAACTATCCACAATGACTCCAACATCTCTTTCTTGAGTAGTAACACCTTATTTAGACCCCATCATAGAGAGAGAGAGTTGGGATTATATTTTCCAATGTGCATTTATCAACATTAAAAAAATGAGGAGTCCTTGTGGCACCTTAGAGATTAACAAATTTATTTGGGCATAAACATTTGTGGGCTAGAACCCACTTCATCAGATGCTTGGAGTGGAAAATACAGGAGCAAGTATAAATACACAGCACATGAAAAGATGGGAGTTGCCTTATACCTGCTACTGTATTTTTCACTCCATGCATCTGATGAAGTGGGTTCTAGCCCATGAAAGCTTATGCCCAAATAAATTTGTTAATCTCTAAGGTGCCACAAGGACTCCCCATTGATTTTGCTGATACAAACTAACATGCCTACCGTTCTGAAATTTATCAACATTGAATTTCATCTATGATTTTGTTGCCCAGTCACCCAGTTTTATGAGATCCCTTTGTAGCTCTTTGCAGTTTGCTTTGGACTTAACTATGTTGAGAAGTTTTGTATCATCTGCACATTTTCCCACCTCACTGTTTACCCTCTTTTCCAGATAATTTTTGAATATGTTAAATAGTACTGAATCCCAGTACAGCTCCCCAGGGACACCACTATTTACCTCTCTCCCTTCTGAGAACTGACCACTTATTCCTACCATTTGTTTCTTATTTTTTAACCAATTACTGATCCATGAGAGGACCTTCCCTCTTATCCCATGACAGCTTACTTTGCTTAAGAGCCTTTGGAGTTTTGTGGTAAGAAAGCAAACAAAGCTGTAAATGCAATTCATTTTAAGTCATTTTTAGAGGAAGATATAATACATATTTTAAAATTTTCCCAAACTCTTAAATGCAAATATCAAACAATACTAACTAAAGAAGGGAAACTATATTTTCTATACAATGGACTTTCAGCAACTGACATTAGAACCATGAGTTTTCATTTATTGTTGATACAAGTCTGCATAACAACACTATCTCTAAGGAAGATTTTTTTTCCTTTGGAACCAATACACAACAATCTAGGTTTGAAGATGAAGATGCATTGTTGAGACCAAGTATGCTGAGGAGAAACGTAAATAAAGTCCGTGTGTCTGTCACATTCAGACATTGCTTTGGAACAGTAGGCAACACAAGCATGATTGGTATGCAGTCACAATGTGAGTTGTTTTGAGTGGGGATTTAAAAATAAAATCCTGAATACTAGAAATTAAAGTTAAACAATTTTCATTTATTTTGTCTTGTTTTTTTAAAAAAATCTACTTCTGTTGAATAGCTGAGCTGGCAGAAATGAAAAATGACAGAATGATTCAGATGTATATTATGTAGAGTCACAAACTGAATAAAGTATCTCTGGTAAAATAGCACCATGCATGTATCAGTGAGCCTGAATATTCTGTCATGTACTTGCTTTATTTACATTCAGTTCAAAACATTAAATGGATGTCATTTGAATGCGATTTGCACTTACAAAATGAAACATACTTTGAAGCCACTTGACAGCTTTTCCTAAGGTCACAATCCTAAGTTTCAGGGACAGTCAGCAAATATGAGTGTTTTAATGGTGTTAAATGTGACTGTAATGCTTGTAAAAGGTGCCATTTTTCACATTACTGGAGGGCTCTGGCATTCACTCCACAGAACAGGTACAGCCTGAGCAGTGGCAATACAAGATCCCCACAAGACAAGAGTGCTTTATACTTCAGAGATCACCACTAAGAGAAAGAAGAATAGTTTACCTTTTATTTTCGGTCACTTCTTGTTGTCTCTGCTGATACTGCAAGCAAAGATAACAATTAATGTCAGTTGGGGTGGGATGCAGGTAATATGAACCTCTTTCTAAGACTCTCTGGGATCAACAACTCATTTCACATAGACCACCAAACACCAATTATAATGCCCCACACTCTGATGGGGAAACTCCCTAGCCCAGCTTCCCCTTCCACTGCATGCAACCCAATACTACTACTACACAACCCCAACTAGCCAATTGATCAAATACTCCTTGGAAAACCCTTAAACACTTCTGCACAAATTGCCTTTTTTTCAGAGCCATCCTTTTGTTAAGACCCTTATTCCAATGCTCTCCTAGCTAGGAGCCACCTGTAGAGACGGGCATGCACACTCAGACTTCACTTTACTGCTTTTCGGGGCCTGGAGAGGGAGGTGGGTGTACAAGATATGGAATCCTTTTGGGGTTGAAGTTCATCCAATCTTCCCTGTCTCAGTCTGTAATTGCAAGTAATAGGGTGCGCATGTAACGGGGTCATGCTCCCCCTCTAAAGCCTGGCTCTTCTTCTGTATCCTCTGCTTTCTTCAGACGAGGTGCTACAGAGATTGATTGTCAATTTTTTCCCATTGTCATTTTGTCAGAACATTTGGTGTTCCACCAAACTACTATGTTTTTTCCCTTCCAAAATTGTCCTTGAAAATGTGTGTTTATTTTCTTTAGAAAACTGAAATATTTTCAGGTTTTGGTTTTTAGTGGTTTTTGACTGAATATGTTTGGGTTAAATATTTTAGACTTTGCTGAGAACCAAAATGAGTTTCGATGCAGGAGGGGTGGGTTAAGTTTTTCAAAAAAAATCTGGTGAAAATTTTGACTAAACATAAAACATCATTTTCACTGAAATTTTCCTTGGGGGAAAAAATTCAAACTATCTCTATAAACAGTTCATCCTTACAGAAGTCTAACACTTTCTCTGCTGTGCTCTGAATGGGAGCACACTTTACATCTAGTTGAGAGAAATATCACAGAATTCATTGTATTTACTCACTCTAATGTCCAAGAAGACTTATAATTTCTGAGATTGGAAGACAGCAACTATTGCCATAAGATTTACCAGTAACGGGGTCATGCTCCCCCTCTAAAGCCTGGCTCTTCTTCTGTATCCTCTGCTTTCTTCAGACGAGGTGCTACAGAGATTGATTGTCAATTTTTTCCCATTGTCATTTTGTCAGAACATTTGGTGTTCCACCAAACTACTATGTTTTTTCCCTTCCAAAATTGTCCTTGAAAATGTGTGTTTATTTTCTTTAGAAAACTGAAATATTTTCAGGTTTTGGTTTTTAGTGGTTTTTGACTGAATATGTTTGGGTTAAATATTTTAGACTTTGCTGAGAACCAAAATGAGTTTCGATGCAGGAGGGGTGGGTTAAGTTTTTCAAAAAAAATCTGGTGAAAATTTTGACTAAACATAAAACATCATTTTCACTGAAATTTTCCTTGGGGGAAAAAATTCAAACTATCTCTATAAACAGTTCATCCTTACAGAAGTCTAACACTTTCTCTGCTGTGCTCTGAATGGGAGCACACTTTACATCTAGTTGAGAGAAATATCACAGAATTCATTGTATTTACTCACTCTAATGTCCAAGAAGACTTATAATTTCTGAGATTGGAAGACAGCAACTATTGCCATAAGATTTACCAGTCCTTCATACCTGATAACTGTATCTTTATGGCCCTCTCTAGAGTATCTGAGCACCTCACAGTCATTACTGGATTTAATACTGACAATGTTTCTGTAAGCACGAGCAGCCGGATCCCTTTTGCCAGCTGGGCATAAAAATTTTTTGACACTCCACCCTAAAACCCAAGAGAACAAACAAACAAACAAACAAACAAACAAACAAACAAAAACCAGTCAATAGGGGAAGAGGGGGAAATCTGAGTGTCACAGCAGTTCAGTTTTTCCTGGAAGATGGTGCTCAGGCTGATGGCCTTGCTTGCCCTCCTCTGGAGCCAGTCCTGCCTGTGACAGAGGGAAGTAGAGGTTATACACTTTTATAGGTGAGGTAATTCAATCAGCTGAATGACTTGTCCAAGGTCACACAGAAAGTCTATAGCTTAGCTGGGAATAGAACAGTTGCTCTGCAGTCCTAAAGACGTGCCTTAGTCACTAATTCATCTTTCTTTCCTTTCATTAAAAGTAGGAAACCTATTAGTGCCCAAGGAAGAGAAGTAGGAGAGGCACGTATCCGAACTTGGACTTAAAATAATGTTTGTGGTCCGTTCGAGATTTTGAGGATCAAACTAATAAATAATTACTTTTCCCAGTACTTCTGAAGTGTTGAAATTATATATTCATTTTCTTTTGACCACAGCCACACAAAGTTTTCATACTGCACATAACCAGAACAGAGCTGACTGGAAACAAATACCAAAAAAACACAAACATCTCTAAGGTCTGCCTGCCATAAAAGTGAAAGGAAAATAATTCTGAAAAAATTATAAGAATGAGTAATTAAAATAATGCTTTGTAACTTATGCCATAAATTATGCAAGTACTGCCATTTCATTCCTTATATTGTGCCCAGGCCAACATAATGAATATAGAGTCCCGTTCTGCAGTCCTTATTTAATTAAAAGTATTGTAGCAATCTCCTTTCACTGCATCTGCAACTTCACAACTAACTTTCCTCTTCTATACCACTTTCTGATTCCTACTCCATGCACATCCTGTACCAATAGAAGTCAGTGGCAAGACTCCAATTGACTTTCAAAATGCAGGATTAGGACTGAAGTCCCATCTCTGACCCAATCCAACAGTTTGACTAAGATAACAGCTAATTAATTTCAAAAACACCAGACAATTATTAAGATGTATTAACTTCACCCCTAAATCATATTCTTTGTGTTGCAACCCATTCCCTCCATACCACCCTTCATCTATGTATTATCTACCAAGCTTCCTGTACCAATAGAAGTCAGTGGCAAGACTCCAATTGACTTTCAAAATGCAGGATTAGGACTGAAGTCCCATCTCTGACCCAATCCAACAGTTTGACTAAGATAACAGCTAATTAATTTCAAAAACACCAGACAATTATTAAGATGTATTAACTTCACCCCTAAATTATATTCTTTGTGTTGTAACCCATTCCCTCCATACCACCCTTCATATATGTATTATCTACCAAGCTTATAAACTTTCTGGCAGGACACAATCTACTTTTTTTACTGCAAAGAGGCCTTATAAACAATGGATTACAAAATTATTGGGGGGTTTGCTTAAGTAAAAACTGCAGAGATAGGTTTGTATTAAATCATTAAATTTCTGTATTCTATCTTTGTGTTCATCACAGCTGTTTTCTTCATACACTTTAATAAATACTCCTACTATCCTACTACTAATCTTATTATTTAGGTTTCTATCCATCAATGGTCTTCTAGACACTTGCCATAAAGCAAAATGAAAAAGATAAAAAAAGAAAAAATCAAAGAAAAGACATAAAATGAGATTGATTTTCCAGGCTGAAGGCTTTCAGAAATGACAAACAGGTGTTAAAAGGAACTAGCACTGCAATCATTCTAAATTCAGGATGAAGAATATAATAGAAGTCTGGGGACTGTTGGAATAAAGACACATATACATTAAGAGATAGGGGTGTGAGTCCAGTTCTTTAGACATGCTCACACTAAGTCTTCTTGAGCTAGCACACTAAAAGTAGTAGGGCAGCCACAGTAGAAAGGGCAGCAGTGCATGGTGGCATGAGCTAGCCATGCCAAATACAAACCTGCCTCAACTCCCTGGGTACATATTCAGCAAGGCTAGTCCATGCCACTTCTTGCCATTGCCCATGCTTCTCAAAAGTGCTTAGCACTATTCTTATGTCACCCTCATTGAAGTAAATGATACAAAACACCCACTGAAGTCGACAGAATGAGAGTTAGAGCCACTCTGGTCACTTCTGAAAAACCTACCCTGAGGGCTGAATCTTGCAAAGAGCTGAGTCCCTCAGCAGTGTTGATGAGCCCTTTCACTTTCCAGGAAATCAACAGGAGTTGAGAGGTCTCAGTGTACCTGAGGAGCAGTCAGTTTCTTGTACAATTGGTCTTCAAGATTTCCTTTCCAAAACCAGGGCAGAAAGCCTTGTCCCTTAAGATGAGATGAAGTGGTAAGGGTGTTAGATGTCAAAACCAACCCTTTTGACTCAATCCTTGTGTGAGGTGCTAGTTGGTAAGAACACCAACATGGCAGTACTTTCATACATTCCAGAATTCATCTTGTCATATTCTGTGCTAGCTGATTGCAATAGATCAACATTTTACCAGTTCATAATAAATGATATTTCAGTAATCCAACATTTATGAACCTAAGGCATGCACCACAGATGCTTGATCAACATATTATAAATTATACTTCTTCTTACATTAGTATCACCATTTACATCCAGCTCCAACATTAATAGTTTGTTGTAATCCGTGAAAGCAGGAATCCCTTTAACAAATTATAGACATATTTGAATTATATTTAAATACAATGTATCTAATTCCTACATTTTATAGGACATCATGTGCAATCCTAATAAAGAAAGATGGTTTCACACTGTGATATATCACACATAAATTTGGGATTGTGTTTTCTTAATAGGACAGCTAATCTATATATAATCCTTCTTGAAATTAAATTCTAGTATTATGTGACAGGATCATGCTTGGAATTAATATAAATCTTGGTACAGGCAAACCAAATAATTACTGCAGTCTTCTGATCCATCTAAATGTTCACACTTATTAGCAAAGATTTAGACATAAAGCAATCACTATCATTCATTTGGTAAGTGTTAAGTCACCAAAGTTAATACAAAGCACAGCAGCAAGGAACTGACATTTCAAAGTTTACTATACTGTCAAATGTCCCTGATAAAACTTTCATGTTCCTGCTGAATGAAATGAAGTTTAGTATAGATGGTTTAAGAAATAAAACCTGACAAATTTTCTGTTTACACTGATTAATGACAACTTTAAATGTCTAGTGATGTGAAGCTGAATGCTTTGAAAACAGAGAAATATTTTATTTTTATCTTTTACTTATTTTATTGAAGATTTTAAAGAGACGTACATCGGGGGAAAATTTACTTTCAGTTTCAAAGAAATTTGTCTTTTATCTGGTTAACTCATTCACTTCTGCTCTCAATGCATCAGAACTGTCTTCTTTCAAAATTAAAAATAGTTTGATTCATTGTAACAAGGTGTGCTAGTTCTTTAAGGCAGGTTACAGGTCCACCAAAGCCTGTTCAAAGCTTCAGGCCCAAGAAAATTATGGGAGATGTATGTCCCAAAGGGAACCTGAAAATTGTAGGCTGGGCAACAATGCATGTGAGGAAAGTGGTATTTGATCATTGTGGGGAGAGACGTGGGACAAAAGAACTATTCTGAGAAGGACGGTCCTGTACTTATTGCTCTAGCCTAATGCCTTGCAAATGTGGCTTCATGTCCCTGCTCTATTGCAAGCTTCCTGCTTGACTTTGGGAGTGATTTATCCACTCAGGCTATGTCTACACCACAGCCACTACAGCAGCGGAGTTGCACCGATGCTGATGCACCACTGTAGTGCTTCTGGTGAAGATGCTCTAAGTCACTCTTAACCTCTCTTAATAACGCCTGGCTCCACAAGAAGCGGTAGCTATGTCGGCGGGAGAAGCTCTTCTGTTGACACAGCACTATCCATACTGGTGCTTAGGTCGCTGTAATTTATGTCGCTTAGCGGTGTGGATTATTTACATCCCTGAGCGATGTAAGTGATACCAAAGTCATTTGTAGTGCAGATATAACCTCAGTGTTGTAATACTGAACTTTAAGGCACCCTGCTGCCTACTGGAATTCACTGTACAGAGTTAGGTGTCTAGGCTACATATGAATGGAGAGAGTTAGGCATCTAAGAATGGGATTCACAAAATCCAGCTACCGAATGGGAAGCTGCCAAAACTAGCTCCTCATTTAGTTGCCTAAGTCCAGGCTGAAGGAAGGCATCTGTCTCCACTGCGGATTCTCAGATGTGAACCCACTCCTAAGCCAGATCAGTCTTTTTTCAAGAAAAAAACAAAGGAAGGGGAAGTGGCAGCTCCCTTATCACCTTTTTGCCAGGGATGTGGACCCTCTCCTGAGTCCTGGGGAAAGAAATAGCCAAGTTGAAATCCATGTTCCACATTATACAAAGGGGAACATTGAACTAGGGTCTCCCAGATTCCAGGTGAGGGAATGAACCACTAGGATGAAGGTTATGGGGGCGGGAGTGGAGGGGAAAACACTTCATGCTTGGTGTCTTTTGTGGGGGTTTGTTTGCTCAGAGTACATCTACTGTACCCTGGCCCTGAAGAAAAAATAGGCAAGGTGGACATCTTGTTTATGGACAACGTGGGAATTAGGTGCCAAGCAGCTGTACAGTGTCAAGACTTCAGTGGCTGGGGATGCTCTTGGCCTCCTAAATATAAGCACAATGGAAATGTTAATGGTGGAAACTTAGGCAGACAGGGACTTTAGCTGCTGGGAGGTTAGTCAGCAGCTAAGAAGTAGCTTTGTGAATGCCAGTGGTGTCTAAATGTTGGTTTTAGACATCTAAAGTTGCAGTTGGGTGACAAAATCTTCTTTGTGAGTCCCACTCTTACTGTCTTTGTGCTTCAGCTCATCCGTTGTAAAATATATATAATAATAATTATTCCCTACCTCACAGGATGAGGTGAGATAATCAAATACTACAGTAATGGAGGAGGAGGACATATGAGTACTGCAGGTAGAGATAGCCATTCCTGAAGATATTGAGCTTAATTTATTTATGCTAATTGGAAAATCAACTAGTTCAGTAATGACGTCTCTTTTCACCCTGAGCACAGAAAAAGTCTTATTGACATTGGGGCTTATAGGTTTATGCCAGCACAAATAGAGCATTTTATAATGAAACAAAACCTGTTTTTTGTCTCTTTAAATCAGGTAAATCATGTTTACTGCACTATATTCTCATTTTGCTTAAAACAACAAATGCATCAAGATTCAGAAGGGTTTGAAAATAAAGAATTTTCATTTTCATACATAAGTTTGGGTTTTTTTGCAAATACAGGAGGAAATTAGTTAAAGTGTCATGTTGTATATATATATGCATTTTGCACATGCATGCACTTTGGGAATTGCAGGGTAAGCAAGTCATGGGCACATAAAAAAGGGCCTTTGAATGTATATCCTCCAAGCTCAAAACGAACTAAATAGAGTTTCATAAATGCCTGAGTGCACTTGAGTTTAGGGAATGGCTTACAAGAGAAGATGTGGTGGTTGACACTTACTGTTTAGCATTTGATAATATAACTTGACAAATGTAATATGAACAAAATTTCATGTGAGCAGAGGGCATCTTGCTCAATTTCTAAAGAGCTCAATAGATCCTTGTATTCAGACAGGCAGTATGGTCTACTGTCCAGAGCCCTTATCAGGGTTCCTTCCCCACTCTGAACTCTGGGGTACAGATGTGGGGACCCGCATGAAAGAACTCCTAAACTTATTTTTACCAGTTTAGGTTAAAAACTTTCCCAAGGCACAAATTCTGCCTTGTCCTTGAACAGTATGCTGCCACCACCAAGTGATTTAGAGAAAGAATCAGGGAAAGGACAACTTGGAGTTCTATTCCCCCAAAATATTCCCCCAAAGCCCTTACACCCCCTTTCCTGGGGAGGCTTGAGAATAATATCCTAACCAATTGGTTACAAAGTGATCACAGACCCAACCCCCTGGGTCTTAGGACAATAGAGAAATCAGTCAGGTTCTTAAAAGAAGGATTTTATTTTTTTTAAAAAAGGTAAAAATCACCTCTGTAAAACCAGGATGGAAAATAACTTTGCAGGGTAACAAAAGATTCAAAAACACAGCGGATTTCCCTCTGGGCCAAACTTTAAAGTTACAAAAAGAAAACCAGGAATACACCTTCCTTTCAGCACAGAGAAAATCACAATCCAAAACAAAAATAAGCTAACACATTCCCTTGCTAATTCTAATGGAGTTGGATTGCTTGCTTCCTTGATCTGTGTCCTGCAAGCACACAGAACAGACAGACCAAAACCTTTCCCCACCCCACCCCAGCTTTGAAAGTATCTGGTCCCCTTATTGGTCCTTTTGGTCAGGTGCCAGCCAAGTTACCTGAGCTTCTTAATCCTTTACAGGTAAAAGGATTTTGCACCTCTGGCAAGGAGGGATTTTATAGTACTGTATACAGGAAGGTTGTTACCCTTCCCTTTATATTTATGACAGCCCTAGAGTGAAACTCAAAAGAATTGAGTTCCCTTCCTAGGTCTGCTGTGCTACTTTCTATGCCTCTATATTCCCTTCCACCCTTTGTTTGTCTTTTCTATTCCAGTTGTGAGGTCTTCTGAACATGGACTGTCTCCCACTATGTGTTTGTATAACACCTATCACCCAGGAGACTCCCATAATACAAATAATAATATTAAAATATCTGTTGAGGCTTACTATGTCATGATGACTCCATCCATTTCAATATGTGGATTTTGTGAATACTAGTTCCAGATATGCCTGATTTGATTTAAGACACTATGACTCAGAGAAAGTTAGGTACACTGTGTAACTAACTACATATGCATTTCAAGAACATACGTCAGTAAAGGTTGGGCACACTTTTGTAATATGATTGAAGGAAAGCACAAGCAACTGAAAGCTCTTAAGATGGACTACAAGCCGTCAGGAACAGTATCCCCGATACTGTCACGGCTAACCTGGTGGCTGAACTTTGTGACTTTGTCCTCACCCATAACTATTTCACATTTGGTGACAATGTATACCTTCAAATCAGCGGCACTGCGATGGGTACCCGCATGGCCCCACAGTATGCCAACATTTTTATGGCTGACTTAGAACAACGCTTCCTCAGCTCTCGTCCCCTAATGCCCCTACTCTACTTGCGCTACATTGATGACATCTTCATCATCTGGACCCATGGAAAAGAAGCTCTTGAGGAATTCCACCATGATTTCAACAATTTCCATCCCACCATCAACCTCAGCCTGGACCAGTCCACACAAGAGTCCACTTCCTGGACACTATGGTGCTAATAAGCGATGGTCACATAAACACCACCCTATATCGGAAACCTACTGACCACTATTCCTACCTACATGCTTCTAGCTTTCATCCAGATCATACCACTCGATCAATTGTCTACAGCCAAGCGCTACGATATAACCGCATTTGCTCCAACCCCTCAGACAGAGACAAACACCTACAAGATCTCTATCATGCATTCCTACAACTACAATACCCACCTGCTGAAGTGAAGAAACAGATTGACAGAGCCAGAAGAGTACCCAGAAGTCACCTACTACAGGGCAGGCCCAACAAGGAAAACAACAGAACGCCACTAGCCATCACCTTCAGCCCCCAACTAAAACCTCTCCAACGCATCATCAAGGATCTACAACCTAACCTGAAGGACGATCCATCACTCTCACAGATCTTGGGAGACAGGCCAGTCCTTGCTTACACACAGCCCCCCAATCTGAAGCAAATACTCACCAGCAACCACACACCACACAACAGAACCACTAACCCAGGAACCTATCCTTACAACAAAGCCCGTTGCCAACTCTGTCCACATATCTATTCAGGGGATACCATCATAGGGCCTAATCACATCAGCCACACTATCAGAGGCTCGTTCACCTGCGCATCTACCAATGTGATATATGCCATCATGTGCCAGCAATGCCCCTCTGCCATGTACATTGGCCAAACTGGACAGTCTCTACGTAAAAGAATGAATGGACACAAATCAGACGTCAAGAATTATAACATTCAAAAACTTCAATCTCTCTGGTCACTCGATTACAGACCTAAGAGTGGCTATCCTTCAACAAAAACGCTTCAAAAACAGACTCCAAGGAGAGACTGCTGAATTGGAATTAATTTGCAAACTGGATACAATTAACTTAGGCTTGAATAGAGACTGGGAATGGATGAGTCATTACACAAAGTAAAACTATTTCCCCATGGTATTTCTCCTCCCCACCCACCCCCCACTGTTCCTCTGATATTCTTAAAAAGAAAAGGAGTACTTGTGGCACCTTAGAGACTAACAAATTTATTAGAGCATAAGCTTTTCACTTCATCGGATGCATTTGGTGCATTTGGCACTTTCCGATGAAGTGAGCTGTAGCTCACGAAAGCTTATGCTCTAATAAATTTGTTAGTCTCTAAGGTGCCACAAGTACTCCTTTTCTTTTTGCGAATTCAGACTAACACGGCTGCTACTCTGAAATCTGATATTCTTGTTAACTGCTGGAATTAGCCTACCTTCCTTGTCACCATGAAAGGTTTTCCTCCTTCCCCCCCCCCTGCTGCTGGTGATGGCTTATCTTAAGTGATCACTCTCCTTACAGTATGTATGATAAACCCATTGTTTCATGCTCTCTGTGTGTGTATATAAATCTCTCCTCTGTTTTTTCCACCAAATGCATCCGATGAAGTGAGCTGTAGCTCACGAAAGCTTATGCTCTAATAAATTTGTTAGTCTCTAAGGTGACACAAGTACTCCTTTTCTTTTTGAAAGCTCTTAAGTAACGGCTGCTTTCTGGATGCTGATAGTGCTCTGAAAAAGCAGAGAAGAGATAGAAGAACTAAGATGGATTTTATTGCACCTTTTCTGCAACTACACTTTCACTTGAGCCATCCCAAAGTTGTGTAAATCTGCTTTAGTGAAACAAATTTTCCAGAAGACACTAAGTTTACATTTTGTCATTGGAACACTCACTGTCTGTTCTCAGTGCTCAGGAGCCTCACGAAATTACCAGTAGATTTTTGGGGTGTCTGAGGTGAAACCATCTTACCACATTCAACAGTAAACTAGCTTTAAAATATCAATGCAAAGGGAATTGTAATAATGTATGAGACAAGAGACTGGTTTGGCAGCATTTTAAGTAAGCTTTATTTATTTTACCTACATACTCACTCAAAACTTTGATTTCACACAAAGATATACTTCCTGTCATAGTAGCTGAAGCCTTGAGCTAAAATTGAATCCAGTGACCAATGACTGGATCATGGACACATCTATGATATTAGTGTTTTTTATTCAACACCAAGGGTGCAACTATACAAGAAAGATTCAGTGCAGGTGAAAACAGGAGTGGCAAATATGTTCCTCCCATCCTAAGCAGTTATTTATGACCACAGTGTGTTAAAATTTGCATCACTGGAGAAGTAACTGACCTCTGTAACATGTTTGATACCCACTGATTCACAAGTTACTTGTTACCTATGACAATTCTCAGCCAGAAAACAATGCCATATCCTTTACTGTCATTTTGGGAAATGAGAAATACCAACACCAAACTGCGCTGTATCTGAGAATAGTGCTGACTGTATTTGCTAGCTATCTAACAAGCCTAAAAATTTCATTTGTTATGGGAAATCCTTCTGGCAAAATGATTGTTGATGAAATTCATATGACTTATAGTGAAGTTATTGCATTCAATCACACCAAATCTGAATTTGTCCTTGTAAATAAAAAATAATGGTGATTTGAGATGGGACTGCTGTAGTTGCAGAAAATATGTAATGAAATCCTTACATACCTCTGAAATAGAATGGATTTCATTCGCTTATAAACTACAAAAATAAAGGGCCATATTATGACAGATTATACAGAAGGTTTGTCTGAGTGTCTGTACCAGGGTATGTGAGGGAGGGAATTAGAAAGGAGGAAGGACATATGGGGAACTTAATTTCAGCTTTTGGGTGCCCAACTTGAGACATCTCAGGAGTCTCAAGTGGGACAACTAAAATCAGTAGCCATATTTCAAAATAATGATCTATGTGAGTTATCCAGTGGCAAGAGTACAAGCATTGGCAATGAAATCCAGTCATCCCTGCCCACAGTTCTCTGCTCTAATCACTAGATGCTATTCTCTTCCATGGGTATAATGCAGTCAAAATGTCAACTCCTGCCAGTACCATAACAGAGTAGTTCATTTATTATTTATCCTGGTTCACAGTGGGTATTCATCCATATCACAGAACCACCACACAATTCTACCTGATCAGCAATAACTGTTCACAAGATATCCATATCTGGACTAATAGGAATGCGGCTGAATGATAAGAACTGAGGCATACTGGCAGAGCTGTGTGTAGAATTTTGCTGATGCTATACATTTCCACAAAATCAGAGAGAGGGAGAAAAAGAAGTTAAACATTTCAGTGAGAACAGTGGTGCTTTATTTGTATATTATGTGTGAATCTTGGGAATTGCATAAAAAGAGATACAGTATTTGCAATCAGAGGAAGGGGGCATGATTTGGATATTTTATCCAAAGCATTATTTGCGTGCAATGCATTCTCCTTTTCTTAGTTAGTCATTGTCACACTGCCATGCTCACAACCATGAGTGCCTATCTCAGGGCAGACTGTAAGAAAATAAGGGGAAGACAGCCCAAACTGGTGGTATGTTTTATAATTAGCTTTCACCAAACCAGTAGCAAATGTGAATTTCTGGATCAGTATATCAGTCTTACCTTGGAGTCACAGACAGTCCCCTTTAGCCTCTCTATCTATCTTGCCATCCAGAAGAACTCAACTTTATGACAAAATGGTGACATAAACCAAAAATCACACCACATCAGGCTAAGTCCTGAGTCCAACCCAGTCCTAAGGCACCAGCCACTTACCCCAGATCAATTGGTACTCCAGATTTTACACCAAAAACAACTCTGGCAGCCAATTCTAAAGTAAACCTACTAAAGATTTATTAGCTAAGAAAAAGAATGAGAGTTACTGAGAGGTTAAAACAGGAAAAATATAATAGGTAAATCACAGTTTGTAACTTCAAATGGTGGCAGTGATGTAATAAACTGCCTGTTTTCCAAAAGTAGTTCAGGGCTTCCAAAAATAACTCTGGGGATCTCTGTCTTCTCCTTCAATTATTCTGTCCTGTTAGAATCCAAATTGTCCAGAGGTACAGGACCTTTCTTTGAATCCATATTTGTAGTATCTTAACGCAGAAGCAAGCTGACAATGTCTCTACCAATGTGGACTTTTCCTCTGATGATGGTAAGTGAGGAATGCACTTAGACTGTTAACTCCATCCATATACATAATGGCCAGTTGCTTTCAAATTAGCATTTTCTGTTAAAATCCTTAAGTCCTTCATTAGCATTTCACAAGATTTCATTGGTGCGTTATTTAGTTACAACAGTATTTACCATGTTAATGTTTGCTATTGCATTATGACACGAACAGATAAGTAAAAACAATACAAGTAACATTCCACTAGTTTTCAGGAAGTTTAAATAGTTGAATACACCGGGTTATATTTATCTACCTCTACCTCACAGGTAGTTTTGTGCAAGTAAAATGTTTTAAAATGCTTTGTGGTCTTCACGTTAATTATCAATTAATGTAATGTGTATTTTAAAATAACTCGATGTATCGCTAATAATTATTATATTTAAATAGGATTAATCAAATGCAGGATCAATCACATATTACCCTTTTTGACAAAGGCTCTTTGTGGATACTTGTACAGCTGTATAACTGGATGTAGAACATATGTCAAATAACCTACTACAGGTGAATAATTTAAATATTCAACAAACTCCTTACTCTATAGTATTTATCATCCTCAACCAACTCTTTTAATTATAGGAACAATACTCCTGTCATCAAAAGCATTAGGAACTATGCCATTGCCTTGGATGGGACAATATATATATATATATATATATATATATATATATATATATATATATATTTTGACAATAGAATGTATTTGTCTTGAGCAGTTATTGGATGGTAGCATGTAATTGAAAGCTCTACACTGTATGACTGCAATAACATGATACAATCAGCTGTATATTGTAAAGAAACTTCTCCTGCCATTCTTCTCCCACATTTACTGGTTTGTAGAGGAGGGCATAAGAAACAGTTCCCCAGTTTATATTTTAAGAACTTGTATAGTCCCATCATTGCAATATCTGAGCACTTCATAATCTTTACTGTAGTGCAACTGGGTGAGGTGGGGAATTGTGATTATCCCCATTTTACAGACAGGGAACTAAGACACAAAGATGCTAAGTGATTTACGTAAGGTAAAACAGGAAGTCTATGGTAGAGCAATTAATTGAAACGGTATCTTCCAAACTGTAAACTAGGCTCCTTAATCACTGGGACACCTTCCTGTGTCAGCGTCTGCTGTTAAAGTAAGGCATGGTATTTTACTGTTACTAATTTATAACAAGTAGATGAGGCTGAATATTTCCTATGTCCCTGTTCATGCTATGGTGCTACTATTATAATAAAGATTATGCAGAAAAATAAGTTATCTAGTAAATGATAATGCCACCTAAGGAATGGAAAATGGACAAAACAATTCTGTTGTGCATTACATTAAGAGAAGTTTTAATAATTTTAGAATAAAAAAGGATGTTTGCTTATCAGCAAATTCAGTTACACTAACAAAAATGGCGTATACAAGAGAAGCTAAGAAGTTTTTATCATTCAGAGTTTTTCTTAGATGCTTTACATAAGTCTTTACCTGAATTTGATGAGATAGGAGTAAAAAAAGACCTCTACTATTCATAGGCAGGGCACACATATAAAAATTATGAAATTGCTGTGCATATAGTAGCTTACCTAGTAGATTGTCACAGTGTGCACTCTCTTTAGGATGTCTGCTTAGGCTTAGATTCTTGGCATACGGAAACACTAGAATATCCAGGTGACAGAAGTTAGACACAGGTATTTATAATCATGCTAAACTGCTAAACAACAAAAAATCTTCAAAAACAAACTCCAACAAGAGACTGCTGAATTGAAATTAATTTGCAAACTGGATACAATTAACTTAGGCTTGAATAGAGACTGGGAATGGATGAGTCATTACACAAAGTAAAACTATTTCCCCATGTTATTTCTCCCCCCCCACCCCACCCCCCACTGTTCCTCAGATATTCTTGTTAACTGCTGGAATTAGCCTACCTTGCTTGTCACCATGAAAGGCTTTCCTCCTTTCACCCCTCCGCCCCCCGCTGCTGGTGATGGCTTATCTTAAGTGATCACTCTCCTTACAGTGTGTATGATAAACCCATTGTTTCATGTTCTCTGTGTGTGTATATAAATCTTCCCTCTGTTTTTTCCACCAAATGCATCCGATGAAGTGAGCTGTAGCTCACGAAAGCTTATGCTCTAATACATTTGTTAGTCTCTAAAGTGCCACAAGTACTCCTTTTCTTTTTGTATCTACCAATGTGATATTTGCCATCATGTGCCAGCAATGCCCCTCTGCCATGCACATTGGTCAAACTGGACAGTCTCTACGTAAAAGAATAAATGGACCCAAATCAGACCTCAAGAATTATAACATTCCAAAACCAGTCGGAGAACTCTTCAATCTCTCTGATCACTTGATTACAGACCTGAGAGTGGCTATTCTTCAACAAAAAAACTTCAAAAACAAACTCCAAGGAGAGAATGCTGAATTGGAATTAATTTGCAAACTGGATACAATTAACTTAGGCTTGAATATAGACTTGGAGTGGATGGGTCATTACACAAAGTAAAACTATTTCCCCATGTTATTCCTCCACCCCACCCCACCCCTCACTGTGCCTCAGATGTTCTTGTCAACTGCTGGAAATGGCCTACCTTGATTATTACCACAAAAGGTTTTCTTCCTTCCCCCCAACCTCTCTACCTGCTGGTAATAGCTCATCTTAAGTGATCACTCTCCTTACAGTGTGTATGGTAATACCCATTGTTTCATGTTCTCTGTGTGTGTATATAAATGTCACCACTGTATTTTCCACTGAATGCATCCGATGAAGTGAGCTGTAGCTCACGAAAGCTTATGCTCAAATAAATTTGTTAGTCTCTAAGGTCCCACAAGTATTCCTTTTCTTTTTGTGAATACAGATTAACACGGCTGCTACTTTGAAACCTATGCATGTATAGAATTTGCAAGCCTTTCACACGTTGCAGAGTTGAACATCATCTCTCTTGCTTGTTGTTTTAAGTGGCAAGTGCATCACTGAAATAAGTACCTCACATAAATCCTGAGTATGTTCGGAAATGCAGAGGCATTGTAAAATATAAATGCAATTAATGTCCCTCTACATGAAAAAGAGATGTCTGGATATCTCCTTTGTAGAACAGAGGTCTCGGTGAAGTGAAACTAAAGAAAATATTCTTAAAAAATAAATGAAACCATATTAACAATGGATGTTATCATTCCCAAACTGAAGTCCACTGCTTCAGTATATGATGCGTTACCTAAAGCACATTTATTATACCACTCAAATATTTCTTATTTTGGAGGCCTCCTGTACTTATTGTTGAGCAACTTATTTTCCTGTGCAGGAAGCCTCAATTTCTTGCACAATTTTCAACATTGCAGGTGACAGGCAGTCTGACAGAAACAACAATATACAGAACCCATTAGAAACTTCATGAAAGGAAAAAGAAGGATAAATTGCTGAACAGAGAGGGGTAGAAAGTTAAAGTGACCATGAAAGAAAGAAAAAGAAAAAAAACTATTCTTAGATATAGGGGGTCAATATGATAATTTTACTTCAAAAAATTTACATTTTAAAAGATCTGCCTGATAAGCATAACCATATGAAGAAATTTTCATGACCAGAATCTTATTAAGCAATTCTGCTTCCAACAAAATTAGGTGTATTTTCTCCAGGATACATAAAAAATTTGGAGCACATCTCCCTGTACAATTAATAGGAACTCTGTGGCTAAATAGCTCAGTTCCCACCTGCTAAAAATTTAAACTTTATATATATGTAATAGCCAATGACGAAAGAAAAAAATGTTTTGTATAAGAAGCAAACTCATTAGAGAAGAGACAAACCTCAGATTGCAATAAAAAAGGTAAAAAATATTCCCCTACAAATAGGTCAACCTGCCAAATCTATCTCAAAATAATAAATTGCATCCTTCCAGCATTGCAAAATTAGCAAAGTTGAGTTTCTAGTACAAACAAAAGCTGTGGACACAACCTAAGGAGGGCCTAACACCCCTGTATTTACACCCTACACACTTTTGTAATAATCTTTGTACAAACTATGCCTTGTGAGGTAGTTTTCAAATGATAATTCACTGATCATTAATATTCTTGTGTGGTGTATGTATGTAATGTGTATTGAAAGCATGGATATAAACTGAAATTAGGACTAAAGAGTGTTTAAATCAGGCATGTCAGGGGGAATTCGTAAACAGGTCTGCCACAGACAAATGAATGTGTTTGCTTCTCTGATTAGCCTGGTCATCAAGCGGAGACAATAAAGTTTTGTCATGGGGCACACCACGCACTGCCAGAGTGGTGCCTTCTCCTAGTTCTCTGGGGATTAGCTCAAGGCCGACACCCTCCATCCACAATTTTCACAGCATCACTCCTTCTGCCTCCAGTTCCTCCAGCAACCTAAGGAACCACAGTATCCCCTTCATAGTTCAGCCCTTCAGCCATGTTACTGTCCATGTTCTCCCCTTCCCTGGGAGTTTAACTCCTGAATAGTCCTAGGAAGACCTCTCATTGCCTCAGTGCCACTCACCCAGTGGCTGGTAGGGGAACCCAGGCCTGCCCTCTTCTCCAGGTTCCAGCCCATGGACCCTCAGTTCAATAGTCTCAGCCTTCTCTCTTGGGCCTCACTGCTCTGTCCCTTGGCTGCTTCCTGCTACAGGTTTCCCCTTTCGTCCTAGGTGCACCACTTCCCAAAAGCCTTCTCCCTCTTTCCGGGGAGTGACTGAAGTCTGTACTCATTCCTCCCTTTCCCCTGGGAGTGTCTGCCTTTTCCCAGCAGTCCCTTCTCCTTTCAACTCCTGGGCTTTATATCTGAAAACTAATGACTCACTGGTGATTAATATTGTTGTGAAATGTATGCATTAACACTACAAGAGGCAATATGGATAATTTATGATATTATGCTTTAAAGAGTGCGGCAAACTTGGGAGAATAAGGTGGAGAAGGCAGCTATCAATGTGTCTCCTACATAATTTTTTTAAACATAGTGGAATTAAAATAATGGAAGCCCTGTTTACATAGAAATCAGCAGGGAGATGGGAATCTCACAGGAAAGGGGAAAAAACAACATGAGGTCATCCAGCCTCATGAATCAAAGTCCTTGAACTTTGGAAGATATACGCAAAGACAGTAGCTGTCTGTCATCAATCACTAAACAGATACAAGGGAACAGAGCTCTTGCAATCTGACAAAGATGGTTCCTTCAACCAAGGAGGTGGGCAGGGATGTCTCTGGAAACTGAAAATAGGTGACAAACCTGCTGAGGCAAAGACCTTCACCTAGGAAGACCAGGGAAGCCAACATCTTGTACTTCCTTGGAAGATCCTGACTGAGGGAAAATCAGACATGGCCAGGAAGAAGGAAGGTTGGTGAGAGAAATCATCTTGAACAAAGCCTATACCTTGCTAGATTAAGTTTTAGACTTTCAGATGTGTGTTTTTACTTTTACTTCCTTGTAACCCTTTCTGTCTTGATTCCTTTTACTGGGCATCACTTAACATATGTTATGGTGTTAATATATTTGTCTTATTTTTACTATAAATCAACTCAGTGCTGTGTTTGCAAGGAAGGATGTATTTACCCAAATTAGGTTAATAAGCTATGATGTGTTTTGTGTCTTTAAAAAAACACACATTATTTCTCTGAACTGAGAGGGCTGGACATACAGAGCACACAGTTTGGAGGTAATTCAGGACTGGGAGTGTGTTAAGTTCACCTTTCTGGTTGTAACCAAGGCTGATGGAAGCCAGAATGGGGCTGTGGAACTGCAGGCTGAACCAGAGTGTCTAGCACACAGACACTCACGATGCACTTCCATGTTTGTAAGGCTGTTTGTGAGTATTCTGGGCTGGGAGCTACAGCATCAAAAGCAATGTAAGGCACCCTGGGTTGCAGGGCAAGTGGTGATATAATCCCTCACTGGTTTGGATTACCCCCCTGAAGACCATGAGAGATGGCTGTAAACAGGCACCGGAAAAGAAAGGAAGTCTGAAAAAGATAAAGTAAGCAAATATCTAGGGTGTGAGGCTTGCATGGAGACCCCAGGTTGCAGCTTTCATTGAATGTGTGGGGACTTCTACATCATTGGGGAAACACCAGGGAAAACCTTGGTGGGGAATGAACTCTTGATTTGGCATGTATAGAACCTGTTTAGTTCAAAGATGGAAAATGATTGAAAAGCCCTGTACCAACAGAGTATTGTGAACCCAATAGAGGGAATGAAATTGTCTGGGCCTATATCAACAGGAAAAGATATTGAGCCTCAGGGAAGAGATGGAGGAAGGCTGAAAAACTACTAAGCAGGGAGACTATTGAGAAGAACAGTTTTGTATGGCTTTATTCTGGATTCGTTGGTTGACCTGGATGGGGAAAACTTTTAGTTTTGCTGGACAGCCAAGCTACTCTACAATAAGGGAAACTGAGGCATCAATTACCTACCAAAAAGAGGGAAATAAAGCTTAGAAAGGAAACTGGCATACAGTTCCTGAGTGGAAATTAAAGCAGTGATGAGGAAAGGCATGAAAATTCAGAAGAATGTCGGTTATAGTTCAACCAAAAATATTTTTTCAACTTTTTTTGAGAAGCCAGTGAACTGAAAATCAATTATTTGCACAGCTCTAATTTTGACACATATTAGCTCTGTGGTATAATTTGAACTAGTATTAATATTTTTGCCTACATGCTAGCCTTTTGGAAAAGACATATCATGCATAACTAGTATATTCTGCTATACATAACATGAACACTTCTAACAGAGGGTTTAATGACATGAGTAAAGATTGTATTGGACTAGGTAAACTAGCTTGTTTTCTCTCAATACCACTTCACACAAAGAGACACAACAACAAAGTAAATAATGAAACTGACCTATATTTGATGTAAGAAAAGCCATGGATTTGTGGCCTGCTATGTTTCAATCATGTCTGGAGTTAGCAATTTATAATCTTTTGATCTCACTGAAACCAGTCTGGCACAGATCAAAACAACTAAATGGAAACCACAAAGAACAAAAGGACACATTGTAGGAATCATACTAACAAGGAAGACATATTATAGAGCTTTACTAAATATTCTAATAGTCTCTAGGCAGATGGAATATCATCTACAATTTGGCAGGTTATCTCTTTGAAAAAGTTTACTTAATGATATAAGCACACAGAGTTCCACACGGAAAGTGTGTATGTGCGGGGAGTAGGGAGCTTTGATTCTTTTCTTACTTAAAATTTGTATATTTGTAAGAAGGAGAAAATATATGTTAAGGCCAAGTTGGACTTCTAAGTTCATATTTAGGCCCTTTGTAAGCTGTGCTAGTAAAATACAGTAAAGTGCTATAATTAAACAAAGGTGCTGAGCTCCCAGCAGCATGAAAGCTCTTTATCCCTTCAGGGTTCTAAAGAACCAGATATATAATCAGCAATCTTCACTCTAGCCTTAATTTCCCTTTTGTTTCAAGCTTCTTTACTATGGGATTTCTGCAGTAGTATCTACTTACACTTGGGGTTTGGAATCATGAGATATACAGATAACAATCGTCATTTTTCATCTGAAGTCATGGAAGCTGCTGAATACTTGGAACTTCTGAAGATCACCCATCTTATTAGGTGCCTAAATATGAATCTTCATGTCTAACTTTAGGCAACTATTTTTTTTGAAAGTTTTGTCTTAATTTCTTTCTTTCTTGAGGAAGGCCTCAAGACTGCCTTATTTTCCTGTCAGCTGACCAGCCAACAAATGGCTGCTGCCCTGTGTGAAAGAGATAGCAGTGTGATAATAATAGAGATGTTGAAAAGAGAGAAAGCTGAGAGCAGCAGTGAGTTTGTAAACCAGAATAGATGATGAAGTCTCCTAGCTGAAGCCTGAATTGAGACAGATCCAGAATGTAGTGCCAGTGGATCCTAAGTGTCAGTTACTGACCATTAGATCATAAGGGACAGAGAAAGGGGAGAGACTGAAGTAAGGAAATAAATGGTTAAAGTAAAAATGACAGGCTAGAAAAGGCCAAATTTCACAGAAGGAAAAGCTACAAAGGAAAATTACTGATAGAGATTAAAGATAGTATTATGGATTAATAGAGCATTGGGGAAGAGAAGGAAATCTATCTATTCCTCCCCAGTTTTCTTTGTTAAATCCACATTCATCACTCCTCACTTTCACTTGTATTGTTTTGGTTCTCCTATTCACATCCTTCATGGACTCCCTGTCTACTGAAAACTGATACAGTCTTTCAAAATCCCCCACTCTTAAGTGTTAATTAGCTCTAGAGAAGAGACTGTCTTGTTACCAAGCTGCACTAAAATATCAATAGACTTCCTGAAAAATCTAGAAGCTGGACAAGGCTATGGTGTTTGTTTGTTTGATTGTTTTGCAGGCAGTGTTGTGTGCACAATTTTCTAGTAGATGTTATTCTTTAATTAATAGAGTAGTTCCTTATCTCATGGGGATGTTGCGAGGATAAATACATTAAAGATTTTGATGTGCTCGGACACTGTGGTAATGGGGGCCAAATAAGTACCTCAGAGATCTAGAGATATAGCTCCCTTAAAGGGTTCTAGCAAAACACATAGATCAATCTACATGTACTCAAAACAAAATGTCTTTGTACAATACACGGAAATACAACCTATATGGAGGCTACTATAAGGTGGGTGCAAAACTGATTGGAAAACCATTCCCAGAGAGTACTTATGAGTTGTTCACAGTCATGCTGGAAGGGCATAATGAGTGGATCAGTTCTGGGTCCAGTTCTGTTCAATATCTTCATCAATGATTTATATAATGGCATAGAGAGTACACTTATAAAGTTTGTGGATGATATCAAGCTGGGAGGGGTTGCAAGTACTTTGGAGGATAGGATTAAAATTCAAAATGATCTGGATGAACTGGAGAAATGGTCTGAAGTAAACAGGATGAAATTCAATATGGACAAATGCAAAGTACTCCATTTAGGAAGGAACAATCAGTTGCACACATACAAAATGGGAAATGACTGCTTAAGAAGGAGTACTGTGGAAAGGGATCTTGGAGTCATAGCAACCCACAAGCTAAATATGAGTCAACGGTGTAACACTATTGCAAAAAAAGTGAACATCACTCTGGGATGTATTAGCAATTGTAATCAAGACATGAGAGGTAATTCTTCCACTCTACTCCACGCTGATCAGGCCTCAACTGGAATTTTTTTCAGAGTAGCAGCCGTGTTAGTCTGTATTCGCAAAAAGAAAAGGAGTACCCGTGGCACCTTAGAGACTAACAAATTTATTAGAGCATAAGCTTTCGTGAGCTACAGCCAATTCTGGGTGCCACATTTCAGGAAAGATGTGGACAAATTGGAGAAAGTCCAGAGAAGAGCAACAAAAATTATTAAAGGTATAGAAAACATGACCTATGAGGGAAGATGGAAAAAATTGGGTTTGTTTAGTCTGTAAAAGAGAAGACTCAGAGGGCATATGATAACAGTTTTCAGGTACTTAAAAAGTTGTTACAAGGAGGAGGGAGAAGTATTATTCTTCTTAACCATTGAGGATAGGACAAGAAGCAATAGGTTTAAATTGCAGCAAGGGAGGTTTAGGTTGGACATTAGGAAAAACTTCCTAACTGTTAGGGTGGTTAAGCACTGGAATAAATTGCCTAGTGAGGTTGTGTAATCTCCATCATTGGAGATTTTTAAGACTAAGTTAGACAAACACCTGTCAGGAATGGTCTAAATAATACTTAGTCCTGCATGAGTAGACTGGACTAGATGACCTCCTGAGGTCCCTTCCAGTCCTATTATTCTATTGCTCTATGAATATACTCTCTTACTGGTGTCTGCGATTCTGTGTCTCAGCTCAGCCCCAAACACACTAAAATGGGATTTTCAAAAGCACTTAGGTGCCTATATGCTTCTTCAAGTGTGGCCCAAAGTCACTTTACTTTGAAGGTACCACTCTATCATACTTCTACTAGTTGCCTAATCAGAATCAATGTTCAGCTGAAGTCTACTAATATGTGATTTCTTTATTCAAAAAGAGTACTCCTACCCAATCTCCATATACATAAAGTCCCACTTTATGAACATAGCTTTTCAAATGTAGCCATAAATATGCAAGTAACCCACCCAAGAACTGTTAATCATGCTTGATTAGACATAGCTATAGTAGACAAGCCCCTTCACACCTCATATCAGATATTTTATTTCAATAAAGTTATTACCCTCCCTATTTTACCTACTTTGCCTCAGCAGTGCTATGGATGGCTGATGCTTTGCATGTATTTAAAGAAATAATTAGTGTCTCTATTATATAGTTCAGAATGAGGAAAGTTTAAGAAAAGAAATCAGTAGCTCTTATGTGATGTTACGGCATTGTGTATCAGATTGTCATGACTAATGAAAATGTCTCATTAAGAAATAGATTCACTGAACTTGAGATATGATCATTAAACTATTTGTATAGTCAATGTAATTTGCAGCATTAGTCCATTACCCCTGAGGGTGTGGGTTGGTGGTAATAAGCATCCACGTTCCTAAAATATATTGCTGTTGGTATGCATGGCATCACATATTTCTGCAATAATCTACTAATACAAATGGTGGTTAATAGATTAATTATGTTAAAAATTAGAGCATAAACATTTTAGGGATAACTAATTTGATGAGGGACAGAAAAAGTAAATTACAATCAACTTCCCAGTAAAAGCTGGTTATAATTTGTCTTGGGTGGTGATAACATATTTTAATTTACTTTTTGATAAACTACTGTGTTTCATATGATGCAACTAACAGGGAACTATAAATCTTAACTCTGGAGTCTTATTCAGATACATGTCTAGAAGTTAGGATCCTGATTGTAACAAGTCCTTATTTAGTTCACAGGAAGGGCACACACATAAGGAGCCACTCCCTCCTTCTATACGCTGTGAAAATGGCATTCACAATTGCACTTGAGTGAGAACAGGGATCTCTCCTTCAGTGCATCCCCTATCAGTATTATGAAGGAGTGGTCACTTGTTTTCCCCCTTTACTCCCAAGGGTTTCAGAAGGAACAGGAAGGAAGTGGGGAGATGATCATTTGTGAAGCAGGCCATGGGCATGGTGACTGGGAAAGAGCCTTGCATAATGACAGGTTTCAGAGTAGCAGCCGTGTTATTCTGTATTCGCAAAAAGAAAAGGAGTACTTGTGGCACCTTAGAGACTAACAAATTTATTTGAGCATAAGCTTTTGTGAGCTACAGCTCACTTCAAGTGCCTGCATCCGATGAAGTGAGCTGTAGCTCACGAAAGCTTATGCTCTAATAAATTTGTTAGTCTCTAAGGTGCCACAAGTACTCCTTTTCTTTTGGCTTAACAGTGAAATCCTTGCTGATCTTAAACAAAAAAGAAGCTTACAAGAAGTGGAAGATTGGACAAATGACCAGGGAGCAGTATAAAAATATTGCTCAGGCATGCAGGAGTGAAAACAGGAAGGCCCAAATCACACTTGGAGTTGCAGCTAGCAAGAGATGTTAAGAGTAACAAGAAGGGTTTCTTCAGGTATGTTAGCAACAAGAAGGAAGTCAAGGAAAGTGTGGGCCCCTTACTAAATGAGATGACAGAGATGTGGAAAAAGCTAATGTACTCAATGCTTTTTTTGCCGCTGTCTTCACGAACAAGGTCAGTGCCCAGACTACTGCACTGGGCAGCATAGCATGGGGAGGAGGTGACCAGCCCTCTGTGGAGAAAGAAGTGGTTCGGGACTATTTAGAAAAGCTGGATGAGCACAAGTCCATGGGGCCAGATGCTCTGCATCCAAGAGTGCTAAAGGAGTAGGCGGATGTGATTGCAGAGCCATTGGGCATTATCTTTGAAAACTCATGGCGATTGAGGGAGGTCCTGGATGACTGGAAAAAGGCTAATGTAGTGCCCATCTTTAAAAAAAGGGAAGAAGGAGGATCTGGGGAACTACAGGCCAGTCAGCCTCACCTCAGTCCATGGAAAAATCATGGAGCAGGTCCACAAGGAATCAATTTTGAAGCACTTAGAGGAGAGGAAAGTGATCAGGAACAGTCATCATGGATTCACCAAGAGCAAGTCATGCCTGACTAATCTAATTGCCTTCTATGACAAGATAACTGGCTCTGTTGATGAGGGGAAAGCAGTGGACATGTTATTCCTTGACTTTAGCAAAGCTTTTGACACGGTCTCCCACAATATTCTTGCCAGCAAGTTAAAGAAGTATGGGCTGGATGAATGGACTATAAGATGGATAGAAAGCTGGCTAGATTGTCAGACTCAATGGGTAATGATTAATGGCTCCATATCTAGTTGGCAGCCATTATCAAGCAGAATGCCCCAGGGGTCGGTCCTGGGGCCGGTTTTGTTCAATATCTTCATTAATGATCTGGAGGATGGCGTGGACTGAACCCTCATCAAGTTTGCAGATGACACTAAACTGGGAGGAGAGGTAGATATGCTGGAGGGTAGGGATAGGATACAGAGGGACCTAGACAATTTAGAGGATTGGGCCAAAAGAAATCTGATGATGTTCAACAAGGACTAGTGCAGAGTCCTGCACTTATGACGGAAGAATCCCATGCACCACTATAGACTAGGGACCGAATGGCTAGGCAGCAGTTCTGCAGAAAAGGACCTAGGGGTTATAGTGGATGAGAAGCTGGATATGAGTCAACAGTGTGCCCTTTTTGGCAAGAAGGCCAATGGCATTTTGGGCTGTATAAGTAGGGGCATTGCCAGCAGATCGAGGGACGTGATTGTTCCCCTCTATTCGACATTGGTGATGACTCATCTTGAGAACTGTGTCCAGTTTTGGCCCCACACTACAAGAAGGATGTGGAAAAACTGGAAAGCTTCCAGTGGAGAGCAACAAAAATGATTAGGGGACTGGAACACATGACTTATGAGGAGAGGCTGAGGGAACTGGGATTGTTTAGTCTGCAGAAGAGAAGAATTAGGGGGGATTTGATAGCTGTTTTCAACAACCTGAAAGGGGGTTCCAAAAAGATGGATTTAGACTGTTCTCAGTGGTGGCAGATGACGGAGCGAGGAGTAATGGTCTCAGATTGCAGTGGGGGAGTTTAGGTTGGATATTAGGAAAAACTTTTTCACTAGGAGGGTTACCTAGGGAGGTGTGGAATCTCCTTCTTTTGAAGTTTTTAAGATCAGGCTTGACAAAGCCCTGGCTGGGATGATTTAATTGGGGATTGGTCCTGCTTTGAGCAGGGGTTTGGACTAGATGACCTCCTGAGGTCCCTTCCCATCCTGATATTGTATTCTATCACAGTAGAATCTATGATTCTACTTAGATTGTTTGTCCCCACTACTCCTAGTGGGAAGTTGTTCTCAGATGGCTAGAAAACTTCTTCTAATTTCCAGACTAATTTTATTCATGGCAGTTTCTTTCATACCCACGAGCCATGGTATTCACACTGGGGTACTGGGGTTCAACACCATTTGTCATGGACTTGAGAGTGGATGCCACAATCTGGCCTCTGGCATTTGCACTACATATGCATGTTTACATTTGCCTTCTGAATCCAAACATTGCACCAGATATAAAGAGGGCCATAGCAGCAGTGGTCATGTTATCGCCTCTGTCAGATTATTTGTATCTCTGAATACTGCTGAACACCTCCCACTTTAATATAAATAAAGAATATGCCTATGCCAACAAGAGCAGATCAAAAGTCATTATGTGGAACTACCTCAATGACCCATAAACAGGTGACTATGATGAAACATATAATATGGAATATACTTTGGTCTGCCGGCTCCTGGAGGAACCTTGCACCATGGAAGATGTTAGTATATAGGCTTGTTTGTTAGCCTGATGTAGAATTTTGGGTTTGACTTTTGATATACTTAAATCCTTACTAATATGTGTGAAGAACAAAGACACTGCCCACAAACAGATGGGGTGAAAAGAGATAAGAGATGGAGTTAAAAGTGTTACGGGGTATGGTGGGAGTGTAATATACAAGAATACACTGGAAGGCTGCCTAGCTTCTCTGTCAAGCCAAGGTCAAGCAACCAGTTAGGAGGGGCAAAGGAGGGACGCATAAGAAACATTAAAAGCTAACGAGAGGTCTGGCCTTGGCCAGAACACAACCTCACTCCCTACCCCTCCCATGGTATACAAAAGAGGCGGGACGAAGACCCCAGACTTAAGGTCCCTCAAAACAGAACATGACCATCAGTTGTAAGGGGTGGGACCAAGAGTGTGCATTGCAGGTATATTTAGGCCTTCAAAGAAGAAGGAAGTGGGAATGGGAAACAGGCAAGGCTCTGCAGTGTCAGAGGCGGGAAGGATGACTGCAGGTAAATGCTCTGTGGTGTCAGAGCTGGGAACGGAACACAGGAAACAGACTCTGCCAGCGTGTAGAGCTATGGATATGTTTGCTTGAAACTAACCCCACTAAATATTGCATTGCCTGCACTTCGGACTTTTGGTCTTCTGCTTTCTACTTGCCTGATAAGAACCAGGGGAAGGTGTGAAGGGAAAGCCCTCTAACAGAAGATATTGACTACTCCATGTAGTATTTTTTTTAATTTAAACTTAATTCAGAAGTGCAACTAGGTCCATTAAACAGATACAGTTTTTGTAGGGAACAAATATGGTCCAACTCCTGCTTTATCAGGCTTTACTCTCCTGTGTTGACCTAGTGTCTGACAGTGAAAGAGTTTTAGATAATGTTTGGGTATTAGGGTATGGTAAATTAGTTTATCTTTTTTTTTTTGTGGGGAGGTGGTTGCTCTTAAGCAACCTCTTATCTGATTTTATTGAAATTTGAACAAAACCACCATAAAAGCAGTTAAAGTTGCCTATGAGCAAAACACAAACACAAACAGATAAAATAAGTTGTGACAAAGTTCCTCCTCTGCCTTGGTGGGTCCTGTGCTTATTGGCAGATTTGCTCCCATCAGAAATTCATGGCAGCCCTCAGTTTGGCCACTTTTGCGAGTGGCTCAAACCAGTTGTTCACTCAGCAAACCTCATCACTGGCCAGCATGGGGAAAGGAAGGGGAATAATCTCCACAGTCTCTGCTGACCCACCTCGTGTGTCGGGGGACAAGCCAGAGACCTTCCCCTCTGGTGGGACCCACGTCCAGATCAACTCCTCTTGAATCAAATAGGGAATTGGGGAACTAGGGGGAACCCGGGCCCACCCTCTACTTTGAGTTCCAACCCAGGGCCCTGTGGCTCACAGCTGTCTATCCTAATTGATTCTAGTAGCTTTTTAATTGGCTCCAGGTGTCCTAATTAGCCTGCCTGCCTTAATTGGTTCCAGCAACTTCCTGATTGTTCTGGAACAGCCCATTATTTTATTCAGGGGAAAGGGACTACTTAATCTGGGGCTAATGTATCTACCTTCTATCACTCTACTGTAGCCATCTGGCCTGACCCTGTCAGAAAAGGAAATAGTTATTACCAAACAAATGTGTTTTAATACTTTATTTTAATGCAATCTTTTCATAGTCTTTAAGGTCAGAAGGGACCATTATGATCGTCTAGTCTGACCTCCTGCACAACCCAGGCCACAGAATCTCACCCACTCACTTCTGTAACAAACCCCTAACCTATGTCTGAGCTACTGAAGTCCTCAAATCATGGTTTAAAGACTTCAAGGTGCAGAGAATTTCCAGCAAGTGACCCATGCCCCATGCTGCAAAGGAAGGTGAAAAACTCCAAGGCCTCTGCCAATCTGCGCTGAAGGATAATTCCTTCCCCACCCCAAATATGGTGATCAGCTAAACCCTGAGCATGTTGGCAAGACTCACCAGCCAATCACCCAGGAAAGAATTCTCTGTAGTAACTCAGATGCCACCCCATCTAACATCCCATCTTTTTGAAGGTATTCAGTGTGGAGAGTGCAAAGAGATATTCCTATGAACACCCATCCCCATGCAGTGCATACAAGGGTCAGTGTGAGTAAGGGTCAGGGTCAATACGAATCTAAGATGAGATGGAAAGGAATACAGAACACTTGGTTAAAACAAAGGATTTAATTTAATTTAATACATGCATGCATATGGAAGAGAAAAATAGTTTGTAATAGTCTAATTTCTTCCAGTATTTTTTACAAGTTCAGTCATTCCTGCTTTTGAATCTAGACACAGAACATTTTAAAATCAAGTTAGTCTCAAAGAATTCTGCATGAACCACAGCTGATTGTTGTTTATTAATCTCTAAAAGGTGTATGTTTACTTACCAAACATAGCTTTTAGAAAAAGGCAGTATGCACCTGAAATCTATAGGCATCATCTTTGTGTCATTGTGAACATCAGAAATACTCAAAAAGAAAAGGAGTACTTGTGGCACCTTAGAGAATAACAAATTTATTTGAGCATAAGCTTTCGTGAGCTACAGCTCACTTCATCGGATGCATTTGGTGGAAAATACAGTGATCCGATGAAGTGAACTGTAGCTCACGAAAGTTTATGCTCAAATAAATTTGTTAGTCTCTAAGGTGCCACAAGTACTCCTTTTCTTTTTGCGAATACAGACTAACACGGCTGCTACTCTGAAACCTATCAGAAATACTGGGATCATGCAAAAATGCAATGTGAGCTACTAGTGTTTTGCCTGAAAAAATAGTACAGTACTTTTCTAGAGCACTGTAAAATGATGTCCCATTTCTGAAAAGTGAATTTAGTCATGGCCAGTCCTGCAATCCTTCAATGGGAATTTTCCTTAAGTAAGAACTGCATGATTAGGTCCTCTGTTTTGTACTTTGCAAAACCATATCAAGTAACTATTGCAATACAGTGGTAAATCCCACTCTCAAATACATTTGCATAGCTCCAATTGAAGTAATTGGGAACTGCATATGCATGTGATATAGCTTTAGGAAGGGCCGGAACCTCCCAGATTGCTCAGTCTACAATCACATTAGCAGAATTTGTAATGTTCAATGACCTAGTTCTGACAACAAAATTCAGTAGAAAATCACAGTGATTTTTTCTTTAAAAAGGGATATAGCTTTTTAATTATTATATAATTATTAACCTGATTCCTTTGTAGTTTATTTTATTCCTAATTTTATTCACTAATTTGGGGGATATTTTCATAGCTCACAAATTATATAAATGTTGCATTTTTGTAGCACAAGGACTACATAATGCTTTGAAATTATAGTACAAGACTACATCCATGAATGTGCTTTATTTCTTATTTACAAAGTGGAGAATAAAGAAAGAATAACGTGAGAATTGTTTGATCGATTTCTCTTGTTTCTGAAGCTCATTACACTGACCATTGTATGTATAAAAGTACCCTACTTCAATTGTTCAGAGATTGTCTTTCTTGTGCATCTAAACTGAATTTGATGGTTTGGATATCAATAGAGCCAAGGAATCATCTATAACTCACAACTTAATTCACCTTCAGGTCCCAAAAGGCAGGCATGAAATTATTAGACAGTGCAGACTTACAAACATAATCATTAATTCAAAATGCACACTTTCCTTGGATATGTTGGTATTCACAGCATAAGAGAAGACCAGTCTGGCTTTCATTTAAAATTATATTTTGAACAAGCTCTAATGAAGACAAACTTTCAGCTTTTGTTCCTTCCAGTGTTTTCTCTGCCAATGGTTATTTTTCTTGGGATCAATTATTGAAAATGTATCAAAAAGCTCTGATAAATAGAAACTGACACTAGTCGGCACTCTTAATCCACAGTACTTAAAAATACATCAATTATTCTGTAGAGATAGTCATAAAAAGATTGCCTCATGCAACAGGAGAAATTAATATCACAGCAAAAATTTACTGAGGGCAAATGCTGAATAGTGATGTGTTGTTAAATGTTCACGAATTTGAATGTAGACAAGTGGAATGGAAGTTATATCACTTCCTACATAATGTTTCATTATACCAATGTCAATGTGATTATGTTCCACCTTCTATTCTATATTCTATTTGTATACGAGCATTAGAGTAGCAAACATAATTAAAGACCCTGCCTTGAGTCAAATTAATTGTTTTCTTCCCCCTATTTTAGCGGAGTAGGGATGAGGAGAAAGTTGGTTGTACAACAAGGGGGATGGTCAAAACTTTGTAATCTGGAGGGGTGAAGGAGGGGTGAGCAGTTGAACTCAGCCGTGCCAGAGTCTTTCCACTTGGTTTGCTGCTACTTCTGCTTGAAATATAGATGGGGAATGTGCATCAGCTTTCTCTGCTCCCATGGCATACTGGAAGAGGGGACAAGGGAGCTGATTTGATCTCACAGTGACCCCACAGCATGTAAAACCCTCCTTGGTGTTCAGCAGCCATAATACTTCTATTGCTGTCCCATCCTCCCTTTCTATAGTTCAAACACCATGCTGCCTTTTCAGGATGATGTGGATCTGACCAGAATACTTGTTTTGGGAACAGGAAAGAACATTTTACTCTCTGGATTAAATGGGCAAAATGTACAGGAGGCAGATAGCACTGATTTTGTCAGATTAAACTGGTTTTCAACACCATCTTGGGATGACTGGGACTGGCCTTATCAGGATTAGACTAGCTTTCAACACCACGGTAGTGAGAGTGGGACTGGCTTTATCAGATTAGACTGGTTTTCAACATCGCCTTCCTCATGGCATCCAGTAGATACCAGTTTTTTTAAATTAAAAGGAATAGACTGGAATACAATCATAAGTAGTATTATATATATCTACTTTGTTGCATCTTGCAGCTGGCAATAAGAGACTGAAAGTGCCAGGTCCCAAACGTAAACATAAATTAGACCTGGGACATGTCTGGTGGACCTTATTAGCTTGTAGGCAGAAGGGGAGATCTTAAATCTTCACATCCTCATTCCTCCTCACAGGCAGAGGTTCAGAGGATTTAGAGAATTACTGAATCCTAGGGATTAGGCTAAAAGGATAGGTTGTGATAGAATGTGGGGGCGGGGGGGGAGGAGAGGATGTTTATATTTGTGTCAAATTGTGATCTCCATGTTCTGTGACTCATTTTGGGATTGTAACCATCATTGAAACCTTCACTTTATATTGTGACCTCCATTGTGTTGTTGCAAACCAGTCTAATCCTGACAAGGTCAGTCTATTCTGGACATAGTGTACTTATGCTTAGAGAGGGCTAACAATGAGAGAGCCATCCACTCTGATTGTCTATCAATTACCACCCCATCCACAAAAACAATTCTTTACACAGAATGTTGGTTAGGATAAGGGGCTGCAGTTCCTCAGTCTGGAGTGTAGGCAAGGGGAGAGAGACAATTGTAAAAGGTGTCTGCTTCTCTAAGCCAGAGATCAGATCAATGCCAACTGAAAGGCGACCAGACCAAGAAGCTAGGAAGGTCTGCCTGGCCTAAAGATGCTTCCCAAACCCAGGACATATGGAAAGGTAAAATCAGACTCCTGAAGGTTGCACTCAGAATGTTTTTTTTTCAAAGATCTGTAACTCTAGTCCTATTTAAGAGTGAAGTATCTGTGGTTAAGAAATTCCCTTGTTAAGCCTATGCTCCTTGCTTTCCTGCTATATTGTCCCTGAAATGTTTAAGCCAAAACCAGAGTTTCCACAGCCAAGTTTACTTTGGGGAAAAGGTCTAAGCAACTGCAGGATCAGGAGGGCTGTGAATTAAGTGATTGGCCTGCATGGTGTCACTACCCATGAAGGATGTCAGGAATGGGGTCTGTGTGCCTGAGAAACCCAGAGCTAGGCACAGATCCAGGGGATTTATAAGCAATTGGAGCTCAGGTGTGGAGTCTGTTTATAACAGACTGTTCTCCATTCAGAGAGAGGGACTGGGCCAGGACATAACAGGGGACAGCACTGATTTTTTCATTATAAGGTGTAAGGCCATTCAACCTTGCTTTGAACCTATTAAAATGCCTAGTATTTGCATTGGGGGTGGTAGATAGTATTATTAGTTAAACTTAAAGTTGATTTCTGCTCCTTTAAAAGCCATCCCTATGGCAATGTTACATCTACCTGCATATCCTGATCAAAGAAAGGGCTACGCATACTATGATAAAAAGTAGTGAAACTGTAGATAAAATTTATTGTTTTTGTTTTCCTCATCATGCCATACCTAACTACTGAGCAAATTTGTAATATGAAAACTCTGTCTTCTGAAATGACCTCTGTGATGTGGTAATCCATCCCCTTAAAAGTAGTGCAGTATAGGGGTCAGCCTATCCCCATCATAGGACATGATCCTTTTAAGATTTTGGCAGGCATGATGTATGACTGGGGATATACTGGGAAAGAGTAAAGAGTCCCAGGAATAAGTAGTGTTTGGGTGGAATCCCCTTTAGGTCTCTTTTAGGATTCAGGACCAGAAACCTTTCAGAGCAGCTGAGGCAAGTCTCCTCTTTTCCCAGCCAGTTGGGATGAGCTTTATGAAGGTGACCAGCATATATACTCCCTCTTCCCTCTAGCAAGGTAAACATAAGCAGTAGAAGGTTAGCTGGACTGAACTGAATTGAACCAAATCTTCCAAGCTGGAGGACTAATTGGAGGAAAGGATCCAGCTAAAGGCCAAGCTGGTTGAGGACCTAGAGTTGATCTAAACCCCAGCTCCATGGAGAAGACCTGGGGTGGGAAAGAATGGAGGCACTCCTGTCTGAAAGAGCAGTAAATCTTCCTCCCCCTCACCGCCCCAAATCACAATTCCAGCTCTATGCACAGAGCTAGGGGAGACGGTATGAGAGAGCTCCTATCTTAAGTAGGGAAATAATTATTTGAAATACATCTCAGCAGCTGCCAGAGATTCTGAGGAGCTACAAGGAGCAGGGTTCTAAAGCAAAAGAGTGGTGAGAAGCTGTCTGGGAAACTAGATCCTCTGTAGAAGATGACCATAGGAATGACGTGGAAGCAAGACATGGTAGGAAGTAGGCCAGGGAAACAATAAGGATTTGAGAGAAATTGGTGCCAAAATTTCATATAGGGACTCTGGTCTGGAACCCAGAGGACTGGATAGGTCTGGTTTCCCAGAGGACTGGATAGGTCTGGGTTCCTCTACCTCTCCTCCAGGCCAAGAGGTGAAAGAGGTTAAGAATGAGTCCCAGGTGATAGCCCAGAGCCTCGGATAGAGGCCAATAGACTTTTTTTCCTTCTTCTTTGTGTGTTTGTTTTTTACTTTTCTGTGAACTCTGCACTATACAAACCTTTCAAAACAATCATAAGGGGGCAAATTCTGTGGCAACTATTCAGAAACCTAAGACCGCAAACATGTCAAAAATGCTTAATTATCATAAGCTGGAGGCTAAGCAACAGAGAGATCATGCAGGCAGTGGGGTCCCCAGTTCAGATTTTAGTTGGGGGATGGCACCTTTAACTATTAACTTTAAGGCTACTTGGACAGCTGAAAACTTTTGTTTTTTTCAGATAATGCTCCTGTTGGATAATGATTTCTAATCCCTATATAAAGAAAGAAAATTAAATAAATATTAGACCCACTCAGATCTAATACTAACGTGTTCTGACATCCTGTGTCAATTCATCCATCCCCTTAAAAGTAGTGCAGTATAGGGGTCAGCCTATCCCCATCATAGGACATGATCCTTTTAAGATTTTGGCAGGCATGATGTATGACTGGGGATATACTGGGAAAGAGTAAAGAGTCCCAGGAATAGGGAAACAGCTGAAAACTTTTGTTTTTTTCAGATAATGCTCCTGTTGGATAATGATTTCTAATCCCTATATAAAGAAAGAAAATTAAATAAATATTAGACCCACTCAGATCTAATACTAATGTGTTCTGACATCCTGTGTCAATTCACTTAAGGGACACAGGTTAGGTTTAAAAAAATGATGTATATTTTTACTTTGTTACTAACTCTTGAATACAACAATTGAAACAACTGTAGAAAAATCTAGATTACTTTCTATCACATTTTTGCAGTCCGTCAAGCTTAGAATAGATCATTTAACTTTTGGAAACATCGTATTAGGGTAAGGCCCCGTGAGTTTATACTGCACCTGCCTGGGGCTCTAGGGATGTTACCCTCACTACAAATAATAGACTAGAAAATGACTTTAAACAGGAATGAAACTGACCCTTTAAAATCACTTTCATAGTATTTCCAACCCCAAATGTTCAAAAATCATAAGTCAGGCTCATCAAAAATCATGAGATTGTCTTTAAAATAATGAGATGAGCAAAAATAATAGATTTGGTGGTTTTTAAATTTACATTCTGCTTTTTTAGCCTTTAAGGTGCACTGGGGTCACATTTTGAAGCTGTCTCCACAGCCACAAGAGCTAGAAACTTCATTTTTCTTTAAGAATGAAGGCTGAAATCATCACATATCAGTTGACTTCAGGAGCTGGGGCTTTAAGGAAAACAGTAATTATCATTAGACTCATGACAAAGTTGGAAACACTGCTTTCACTTCTGTTTAAAGTCTAGTTACTTTTCAGAAGGGTCATAAACATAACACTACAGTGATTGAGTTGGAGTTTTCACAGGAGAATATTTTAAATCAAACACCAATAAAATTTCATGTTTTAAAGTTGCGAAAAAAATTAAGACTTCTGACGTATTTCAGGGCCACTGAAGGCAGGAAAGGAAAATAAACAGGCACAGGAGCTCTGGGCAGCTCTTCCACTTGAAAGAAAGTTGGAGGGTCAAACCTTCTAGTCCTTAATCAAGTAAAACTTCTATTGCCATCAGTGCTGCCACTTGTAGATATAAACATCACAGTGAACATGTGATGTCAATAACTATACACTTCATAGTTAAATATCTGAGCCATCTTATTCAGAGTTACACGTCTAATCTGCATTGGCTCAGTGACTACATTTTCTGGCATATTCTGAACAGTGCTGAGCACACAGATCGTGTCCTGTGAATAATACAAATCATGACTATAATCGTCGACTTTATGGACTCTGTGGATGCAATTTCTGTTCTTTAATCTGTAATTGGCCTGAATACAGCTGAAACCCTAAGAACTTGATGATACTCATCATCTGATACTCATACAACACTTTTTCCTTTCTTACTTTTCCTCATACTCAGAACAAAATATGACAAAACAAAATGGTTTTCAGTTAAAATCTAAAATTGCACAGCAATTTCTGTATTTCTGTACAACTCAGCCTGGGGCGGAACCTGCCACCCATTGGCGGTTAAGTGCTTTTCTCTCATCTGACTCTCATTCTCTTTCTTTCTTCATCCTGCCTGACCTCTGTGCTGCTTTTCATACTGTCAACCATGACATCCTCCCCAATCACCTGGGACCAATTGCTGGAGTCTCAGAGAACTGGCCTTCTTGGTTTTGCTCCTATCCATCAGTCTTCTTTTTTTGCAGGATGCAGCAGAGAGAAAGGCTGGTCCAGTAGATAGAGCTAGCCCTGAGAAACCTGAGTTCTACTCTTCCCACCCCCTCCCCCATGGACTTTCTGTATGACCTCAGATCAGTACTATAGGGACAGAGTTTCAAAGGTTTTTAGGCACTCAAAAGTGCAGCTAGCCATCTAGTGGGGTTTACAAAGCACCAAACCTTCTAGGCATTTTTGCAAATCCCACGAGGTGCTTAAATATCTTTGAAAAATTGGCTGTTAGTCTCTCTGTGCTCAGAGCCCCATCTGTACAGTGGGTATAACAGCACTGCTGTACTTCACTGAGGGACTATGATGTGAGGTGCCCAGATACAAAGGTGATGGGCCACATAAGTACCACAGGTAGAGTGGGAACTTCTCTATACCACTGCTGTCCCTTCCCTGGGCTTTGGTCCTTTCTTTTCACTTATGTCCCTCACATCTTCCTCTTTTCTGAATGTAACCTTGGCTCAGAGGGCTTCGCTATATTTCATTGGAATCCCTGTGTTCTCTCTTCAACCCACACACATGCACACACAGACCCCTTCAGAGGTATTCCTGTTTTACAGGTTCATCTAAAGACTTCCAGATCCTTAATTTAATTACGGCCTTTTCTTATCTTAATCACCCTGCCTCTGTTTTAAACAAAACACTGACTCCCTGCCTGAGGGACACAAGCTGGGAGAAGCACCCTGCAGAACTCAGATTCCCCATTATGCAGTTAAGAGCTCAGCCTGGGAGCATACCTCCTGTATGAAACATGGGACGGGAGGTGGCAGCCCCCACATCCCCCCCCACACACCTAATTGGTGCCCTTTGCAGGGAGACCCCATAATCCCTAGTGTGTCATGAACTCAAGCTCCCTCTTGGCTTTCTGTGTTAGAACATAGAAGAGGGGAATGAGTTGAGGTCATAGCGGGAACATGGTCACTAACTCCATGAACAGCATAGAACCACTGAAATACAAACACCAAAAGGGAGTGAATCATAGAATTGTAGGCCTTAAGAGGTCATCTAGTCCAGTCCCCTGCACTCATGGCAGGACTAAGTATTATCTAGACTATTCCTGACAGGTATTTGTCTAACCTGCTCTTAAAAATCTCCAGTGATGGAGATTCCACAACCCCTCTAGGCAATTTATTCCAGTGCTTAACCACCCTGACAGTTAGGAACTGTTTTCCTAATGTCCAACCTAAACTGCCCATTGTTTCTTGTCCTATCCAAAGATTAAGGAGAACAATTTGTGTCCCTCCTTGTAACAACTTTTTATGTACTTGAAAACTGTTATGCTCACTCTCGGTCCTCTCTTCTCTAGACTAAACAAACCCAGTATTTTCAATCTTTCCTCATAGGTCATGTTTTCTAGGCCTTTAATCATTTTTGTTGCTATTCTCTGGAAGCAGTATGCCTCTTTCAGCTTCTACAGACAGTTTGTAGGCGTGCTATAGACACCACCCCCAAGTGCAAGGAGGATTCTGCCTCTCCATACTATCATACAGTTCAACTTGTATATGACATTTTCCTCAGGGTTTGTGTAGTACAATGTCATCTTCGAGGCAATTTGAATAAAAATTCTTTCACATATCTCATTTTTACATTGACCCTGAACAACTGTCAGTGTATGTTTTTGGTTTCATTTCTAGTAATCATTAAAGCAATTTAATCTATACAAGTGAGGTAAAGTAATCCATTCATCATCTATGTTATGAAAAAAAGAGTTTTCAAGGAAGAGAACCTTTGCTAATATTAATAAGGAACTGAAGCTTTAGATTCAAGGTTAATACTGTATCAAAACATATGGGTTATACTAGCACTAATCTGTTTGTTACAGCTAGAGTTCCTGGGAGGGAACTCTATTCCTAGTATATCTTTTCAATTTTTTAAAAAATATGTTAGTTACACTGTAAAATTAGATTTGCATGGACATTCAGTTTGCCCTCTTGTAACTGGAACATTTTTTTGATTAATAGATCAAAATGCTGCAATAAAAATGAGATTGTTTTGTTTTATACTGGAAGAATTTGGACTGGTTAAAAATAGCTTCGTTATGCAAATGAACTGCTGTGTAAATAATCCTATCTAAATTTAATTTGTAACTACAAACTATAATTGTTTACACAAGTATATTTACTCTACTTTTAGTGAGCCATGAATACAAAATAAATACTGGTTTAATAAAAAAAAGATACATAACAAAATATTAAAAATGATTGTGAACTTTAATAATGTGTATACTTTTTAGTCACTGTTCACAAAAGGTAAATGTTATATGAATCCACAAGGGTCTGCAGAAATCCCTTGTGCTGGAATGGACTAGGTACCTGATCCTACATTGAGAGACAGGCTAATCCCTAGACCTGTGTAGAGTTCTATTGACTTCAGCAGGACTCCATGCAAATGCAGCAGTTTACCCATGTGCTCTCAATTGCAGGATGAAAACCATACAGATTAAATACTGAAAAGACTTTCTACACATAGAAGAAATGCTGACTTTTGTCATGAGGCACTTACCCTGTCATAGACTCCAACTTTCTCGGGCACTGGTGGGTGCTCACCCACATCCCCACCCCTGGCTCCGCCCCAACTCCACCCCTTCTCCCACCCCCCCATTCCAACCCCTTCCCCAAAGTCCCTGCCCCAACTCCACCCCCTTCCTGCCCTTATTGTACCCCTTCCCCAAATCCCTGTCCTGACCCTCTCTTTTCCCCGAGTGCACCGCATTCCCCCTCCCTCCCAGCCGTTTCATGGTGCAAGTGCTGGGAGTTAGGGGGGAAAAGCGGGCACATGGCTCGTTCAGGGGAGGAGGCAGAGGCAGAACAGAGGCAGAGGTGAGTTGGGTGAGGGGGCAGGGAAGTGCGTGCAGAGCACCCACCAATTTTTCCGCGTGGGTGCTCCAGCCCCGGAGCACCCACAGAGTCGGCACCTATGTACCCTGTTGTATCCTGCTCCTTCTGTGCTTTGCCATAATCTGTACAACTGTAATACCGAAAATAAATAGTGCTTAGAACCACTGGTGCTGGAACAATTTGATGAGTGGTGGTGCTGAGAGTCATTGAACCAAACTGTAAACCCTATATATGATGGAAACCACTTCAAGCCCAAGGGTGCGGCAACACCCCGATCACTCCTAGTTCCAGCACTTATGCTTAGAACAAGACAATGTGGCATCAGAACTGAGTCCCAGAGCCAGAAGGAGAAGTAGACAAAGAGAAAAGAATACAGGAGTAAACAACATTCCTCTACCATAAGGGGAGGGAACTGTTCTCATATTCAAGCAATAAAATAGCTCTGACGATAGGCTGACCTACCAGTCCGAAAGTGACAGAAAAATGTTGACAGTAGAAATGGTGTAGAACTGTTGCTGTCTGCCAGTGCTGTACCAGTCCTTGGTCTAGCTCACTGGTGAGCTGGTAGACAGATATTACCAAAGTTAGAAAGAATGAACTTCCTTTCCATAGACGCAGGCTTCCCAGGGTCTCAGACCAGGGATGAAAATAACTAAACCAGTTATTTAAATAGGTCTTGCTCCCAGAGCCTTCTCTACACAGTAGCTCCAATTGGTTTCACCACCCTGCACTTTAATCGGGGGTTGGGGGGAGAGGGGTTGTTTAGCTGGCCGGGAGAAGAGGGCAATGCTTTCTGGCTTGTGGGGGAGGGGAGATGTAAGACTGCTGGAAGAGCAGTCAGGGTGGTGGATGACAGCTTTCTGGCTTGCGGGGAGGATGGAAGATGTAAAGCTGCTGGAAAAGCAGTCAGCCTGGTGGACGACTCACCACCTAGGAATGAGGGGTTTAAAAAGAGCAGCATGGGCTTGGCCCCTCCCCTCATTCACTTGGAACAGGCTGGGCAGCACCTACCCTCCCTCCCTAAATAGGTCACAAATATGCATTACGCTAGCTCCTCGCTAAGGGGGTGGGGGGCTGGGAAGGAATTTTTCCCCTACCACCATATTGGCCAGGTGCAGTGTTTGGGTTTTTTTTCACCTTCCTTGCAGCAGGTTCAGGTAGGCTCTATTCATGCACAACATGACGGGCAGTAGGCCATATGTCACACTCTTTATTTAACTGTATATGGATGTTCAGTGCAGGTAGTCCAAAAATTAAGGCACAAAAGAACAGAAAAATGGCCTGGAAAAGGAATTAAGGAGATGTGCTTGGTAACTGAGCAAGCCAGGGGACAGTTGGGGACTCCTATGATTGGTACAGCAGGGAGCCAACCCCCCCACCATCGTCATAGTCCACCTTAACTCCTCCTACAAGGGGGGTGGTTGGTAAGGTCCCAGCAAGGATATTGTTGGAGGGACCTGTATGAAAGCGGGCGGGGGTTTGATATTTTCAAATTAGAGATATTGCTTAGTTATTTTAAATATATCGAAATCAAGAAAATACATTTCTTTATATTGCATAAATAATATCCACATGTTATGTATAGACTAGCCATATAATAAAAATGACATATTACTAAGAATGTAAATTAAAGAAAAAGAGATGGAAGAGAGAAAATTAAAGATGTTGTTTTCCTGCATTTAGTCTTCAACTAATCCTATCATTGTCTGATACAATGTAATCTAAGAATGGCTTCTACATCTATTTAAATATCAGTGGTGCTTCAGAAATATTATAAGACATTTAATCCATTGTATTATTTTCCCTGGATAAACTTTGTAAATCTCTGGTGTCATCAGGAAAAAGAAGGATTACTTACTAACATTTCAATTCCTTTTGCTGACTCTATTTCTGAATATCTGATGACACCCAAAATAAATAATAGCCCCAATATGAGTTGCACACCTCCAAAAATCATTAGCCCTTCAAGCTGCAATTTACTTGGCCCTAATGTAATATATGAATAGGTTTCAAATAAATCAATTTTGGGATTGTGGATTTCATTGTTTTGCAAGTTTAGCTCCACAATTTTAGTATTTTGAGAGGTTATTGACAATTTTAACTAATGACTTCATGGTGCTATGCTTCAATTAAAATAAAGTCTGAAATTCTTCAAAGAAGTTGTCGGAAGTACACAGGATTGATTTGCTGCAACTTGTTGAACTTAAACAAGAAATTGGACTTTTAAAAATGGTATGCAGTTTGAGAATTTTGGTGCATTCCACAGTTATGGTAAGCATAGCAGTAATGCCTTTTAGAGGAATATGAAGTATACGTTAAATATTATGTTATCAAGTATTAGATGTAACTATATAATTCTTATATTGGTAAAAAGCTGCATCTGGTAAAACAAGAGAGAAATAGATAAGCTACTTCTGTGGTGGGTGCTGGAGATAGGGATTTAATAATTCATTTATCATTGTTGCCATTCTCTCCAGCAATGCACTCCCTAGAGGTGGATGGGCTATTCACAAATATTCATAATTCTTTACATTTTTCAAAGCACTGTACAAATCTTTAATTTATCCTCACTACAATCCTCTGAGTTTTTATCCCTGTTTTATAGATGGCAAATGGAAATAGAAGCTCAGAGACCAAAACAGTGTTTTGTAAAATCTTAGAATAAACACCTTGGATGCAATCTTGGTCTACTGAAGTCCAGGGAAGTTTCATCTCTGAGTGCAATGGGTGCCAAGATTTCACCCCTGAATATCTGATTGCTTATTTGTATTCAAACTCAGAATCTTTGGAGGCTTCTCCAGGACTGCTGGTATCACAGTGTTATATTGTTCAGATTTAGATAAAATATACAGTACATTCTGTGTTATCCAGCACTTTACCAATCAGAAAGCTCTACTAACCAGAATTTCTGATATTTCCCAATACAGACCTTCAATCTAGTAATCAGGACTAGTATACTGCCCAGGAGGTTATGCAATTGCACATTCTGCACTCTATTTTTATGCAAAAGAGGCAGAAGACAAGAAAGCAAGCTGATATCAGGGATTTATTCTGAGAAGCAGCTTCCAGGGTGTGTCATAGGGTCATTACAGATTCAGCTCAATCTCCTACACATTCTATATCTACTATGATAATTGATTTTGATAATGAGGACCCTAAGGCACTGCAAAATACTGACATGCCTTCTGAATCATCAAAGAAAGATTAAATTATGTTCAGTATAGTTTTAGTGTTAAGTGTATTTTTAGTGATCTGGGTGTACGCCATGCGCTACCCATAGCGATATGTACTGTCATAAGATAACCTACTATATAGAAAACTTTACCTGTATACATCTAAGTGCTTGAAGAAACCAACCACTCTGCAGTGCAATACTACTACAGGATTGGAGAGTACCTGTATACTATTTTATACTTTATTTGTTTTATTGTATTCTAATTCTTTGAAAATTGGTATTCCCTTGTTAAGTATAACTCTAGTTAACTGGAATTTTTGGTTAACCCGCACCCCCCATTCTCCCAACATGCTGCATAACAAAGCTTTTATTGTAAATCAAAGTTAAAGCATCTTGGGTACATAACAAAGCTTGTACTGTAAATCAAAGTTAAAGCATCTTGTGTACATAAAAAAGAAAAAATAGTCAGGTCAGGCAACTAACATAAATTTAGGCCTAGATCCTGCAATTAGATCTACATGTGAGTGAGGAAGTTGGTGCTTTCACGGAATCCTATTGAACTCAAATCTGCATTCTCCTGCATGGATCTGAGTTCAGGAGACTTAGTGTTTTAATTGAGTATGCTATTCATATTGAGCACTGTTTAGATATTGTAGCTAAAATCATTTAATCTTTTTGTCTTATGATTATATAGTCCTGTTTGTATCTAAACAATTCAGTGGGAACTGTGCAGGCCAATTTTTGTATTGGAACTGAAATTTTGTCATTACACAGCAGTTCACAGCAGAAAGTGATGTTCCCATGAGAATTATTATGTGCTCTCCTCTGAGTATGATTTAAACAGATACGGCTTTATTCATCCAGAATGAAGCTGCAAGCTCAGGGGAATATCTTTCATTATAGGCAAAAGGTTTGAAATTTTGTTATTCATTATTGAAAATTAAAGACTAACTGGATTCATTAAGGACATTATTTATATAGTCAATTAGATATTGTATTGAAGTTGCTACAGACTTTGCTTGTTTTATTCTTAATCCAATATCAGACATATGACTCCATTATTCTGTGTTGCCCTTAAAAAATGTTTGGTTGTTACAATTTTAAAGCTATAACATCTCTATTTTTTGGAGACTTATTTACCAAAGTCACACTTTAAATGCAGGTGCTGGGAAATTGCCAGCTAATCTATTCCAATGTTTGAGACGTTAGCATTTTGTTCAAAAGGCTTATTTGGAAGAAGGCAAAAATCTGCCCTCAATCATGTATATGCAGCTTCATCAGACTACACTGTGCCACATGTACACAACCAGTGGCAGAATGTGGCCCTGAATCTGCATCTCAAGAAGGGCAAATCACAAGCAAATTTGCATAAGTATGACTCAAAGGTCTTCTTCCCTGGCCTGCTGGAATGCGCTCTTCAACTTGTTCCAAGCTGATATCAAACTGGTACACAGGGGATGTTAGGTCTCCCATGTGGCTGTTGCATATGTACCTGTCATGCAGGGATACTACAGGATTTTCAGTGTGTAAATGGTCTTCACAATCACTCTGGAAAGAGGTGATATTTACTATATTTGCATACTGCATAGATATAAAATGCTAAATTGCAACTGCTCAATAAAACTACTGATTTTTTTCCCTTCTGACAAGTCCACAGTAATATTACTTAGTGATTTACATATTCAAAGTACCTTGCATGCTAAAAGATTTGATTCATTCTAGTTAGGCTGTCTTTTTCTATAACATAAAAGGAAAAAATTCCATTAGAGTTAAATATGATATCGAACATTTCTCTTTCCTGTTTCAATTTGTGAGCTCAGAAGGCTAGAAAAGTCTTCTTTTTCAAAACAATGTAAACAAACAAAAATCTTAGTAATTGTCAATAACAAGTTCTTAGATTCTATTAGAACATGAATTGTGAAACAAAATGTAGCAGTACCAGAATTTCTAAAGTTTGTATTAACTTATTTTCTGGTTAAATATTGTCTACATACTATTGTGTTTAATGGTCTGTTGTCAAGTTAATACACATTCATACATTTTGGTAGAGCCAATGAGCAAATTTCAGATTTTTATGCAACTTTTCTCCATCTGACTACATTAATTCTAAATTTATCTTATTGGGAGTTATGCATGCATATTGATGGGAAGGATAGACCTCTTTATTACTGTTACCATGATGTCTGTGATTCTTAGCTGTCTTAATGTCACTGGCTCACTAACATTCATTGTGAAATATTGTCACAGGATATGAAGGTAATCTTTAAGTTTTAGCATGTAAAGGGTTAAAAACAGAACCAAGTTCCTGGCCCCTCACATGGTTCATTTTTAAAAAAAGGAAAAGATGTTGCAAGGTAGGCTAGTGTGTGTGTGTGGGGGGGAAACTATCATCCTAGCTTGCTGAAATCTGGAAAGGTCTCCACTGGTCATTACCAAGTTTTCTGCTACTTTGATCTTTTTAGAATCTTTTGGGTTTTATTTTAACTCTCCCAGCTGTTGCATCTGTTCACCAGCTTATAGATGTCTTCATTTTTGTCTTCACTGAACGGCATGTGATTGTAGTTTACTGACTGTATTGTACAGTGCTCTCTGTACTAATGCACCGGGGAGAGGAAAGCCAATTATTAAAACATATGTGAAGCAATTAGCTATATTTTTTGAATGGTATGATATCTATCTTATCTACTTCAGCCTAAATGAAATAAGGAAAAAATAAATTTGAGAAATGTTAGTCTTCATCTCTTGGTCAAGATGCCTCCTAGTGTCTAAACTGCTTGGACATGAGTTCTTTTTCCTAGAAAGCATTCTAAACACCAGAAGATATGACTGGAGTGCAAATGTAACAAAGGCATGAATAGCTATGGTTTTGTATGATCATATAAAGATATTATACTTTCATAGTTTGACATCGGATCACAGATGATAAGCTAATTGCGACACAATAAAAGAGAACAGAAAGAAAGCTAACATAAAGAAAGATTTCAACTGCCTTCCTTTTATAGGTAGTGTAGCAGACAGCTGCAGTGGCACAGGAACCAGCAAACAGAGCTGTAAACAGGGGAATTTGAGTGGGAGTTTGTATTGTGGTGCTTGTTTGGGGTTTGTTTTTGCTGTGAGTGGTGGTCTTTTGGTGTGGTTTGTGTTTCCCATATTAACAGGACTTAGGTGGGAAGGCTGTGACAGAGATGGAGGCAGCAGTGGGAGTGACTCGTGTAGTGGAAGACACAATGAGGATGACTGGATGTGGAAGCTGTGGTATGTACATGATACTGGAGGGGGGACCTGGTAAAAGTTTTGTCTGCATATGCTGCATATGCAAATGCTGTCTGATAGAGCTGATTGAGGAAAAGATCTGAGGTTTGGAGATGCAGGTGGAAAGTCTGGTTGAGTTTAGGAAGGGGTTTGAGCAGATGATGGAGCAAAGACATGAGGTATCTGAAGGGAAAAGCTCAGACTTGCAGATGGAAGCAGGGCTGGGGAATTCTGAGGGGAGACTGGGTGAGGAAAGTGGTCAGTGGAAGCATGTGACTAAAAGAACCAGGCAAAGGAAAAGACGGGCTAGTGAAGGAGAAATAGAGCTTAGGAACAGGTTTGCAGAGTTGGAAAATGAAGAAGGGGCTCAGCAGGTAGTCGCTGAAGGTGGAAGGGCAAGGAAGAAGAGAAGAGAAGTTAGTCCTATAGGAAAAGGGGAAGAGTCAATGGAGACTACACCATATATGAGCCCCAGGAGGATACAGGATGGATTGAAGAGGATTATAAGGGAGAATAGGAATGGAAAGAACTTGCAGCCAGAGGGAACAGGGGATAGACTGGAGAATAGCACCGTCTCCAGCAAAAAGCAGGTCTATGTGATTGGGGACTCTTTATTGAGAAGAATAGACAGGCCTGTAACCAGAGCTGATCCAGAGAATAGAAGGATGTGCTGTCTTCAAGGTGCTAAGATACAGGATGTAGACCTGAGATTGAAAAGGATCCTAAAGGGAGCAGGAAAGAATACCCTAATTATCCTTCATGTGGGAACAAATGATACAGCTAGATTCTCTCTGGAAAATATTAAGGGAGACTATGTTAGGCTGGGGAAGATGCTTAAGGAAATCAAGGCTCAGGGGATCTTTACTGGGATTCTGCCTGTTCCAAGAGAAGGGCAACAAAGGTGTGACAAGATTATGACTGTCAACAGATGGCTTAGGCCATGGTGCTATAAGGAGGGCTTTGGGATGTATGGCCACTGGGAGGCATTCATGGACAGAGGACAGTTCTCTCAGGATGGACTTCATCTGAGTAGGGAAGGAAATAGACTTCTAGGATGGAGACTGGCACAATTGATTAAGACAGCTTTAAACTAGGAATTTGGTGGAGATGGTTGGGAGATGTCCAGGTAATCTCCATGCTGGATTTTAAGCATTGAGAGGGAAGAAAACAAAGTAAGAAAGGATACAGCTGTGGGTAGGAGAATGTATATAAGGAGGAAGGGCAGTGTGGATACCAGTCTAATAAGTTATACTGGCTATAGAATGATCATGCCTAATAGGGTACAAAATGTGAGCGAGGCCAAACAGCAAAAATTAAGATGTTTGTACACCAATGCAAGGAGCCTAGGTAACAAAATGGAGGAACTAGAGCTACTGGTGCAGGTCGTGAAACCAGATATTATAGGGATAACAGAAACATGGTGGAATAGTAGTCATGACTGGACTACAGGTATTGAAGGGTATGTGCTGCTTAGCAAAGATAGAAATAAAGGTAAAGGTGGTGGAGTAGCATTGTATATCAATGATTAGGTAGAATGTAAAGAAATAAGAAGTGATGCAATGGATAAGACAGAGTCTGTCTGGGCAAAAATTACATTGGGAAAGAAAACTAGTAGAGTCTCCCCTAGGATAGTGCTTGGGGTGTACTATAGACGGCCGGGATCTATTTGGATATGGATAGAGCCCTTTTTAATGTTTTTAATAAAGTAAATACTAATGGAAACTGTGTGATCATGGGAGCCTTTAACTTCCCAGATATAGACTGGAGGACCAGTGCTAGTAATAATAATAGGGCTCAGATTTTCTTAGATGCGATAACTGATGGATTGCTTCATCAAGTAGTGGTTGAACCGACAAGAAGGGATGCCATTTTACATTTGGTTTTGGTGAGTATTGAGGACCTCGTAGCAGAAATGGTTGTATAGGATAATCTCGGTTCAAGTGATCATGAGCTAATTCAGTTCAAACTGAATGGAAGGATTACCAAAAATAAATCTGCAACTAGGGCTTTTGATTTCAAAAGGGCTGACTTTCAAAAATTAAGGAAATTAGTTAGGGAAGTGGATTGGACTGAAGAATTTATGGATCTAAAGGTAGAGGAGGCCTGGGATTACTTTAAATCAAAGCTGCAGAACCTGAATCGGAAGCCTGCATCTCAAGAAAGGGGGAAAAATTCATAGGCAGGAGTTGTAGACCAAGCTGGATGAGCAAGCATCTCAGAGAGGTGATTAAGAAAAAGCAGAAAGCATAGAGGAAGTGGAAGATGGGACGGATCAGCAAGGAAAGCTACCTTATTGAGGACAGAACATGTAGGGATAAGTGAGACAGGCTAAAAGTCAAGTAGAGTTGGACCTTGCAAAGGGAATTAAAACCCATAGTAAAAGGTTCTATAGCCATATAAATAAGAAAACAAAGAAGGAAGAAATGGGACCACTAAACACTGAAGATGGAGTGGAGGTTAAGGATAATCTAGGCATGGCCCAATATCTAAATAAATACTTTGCCTCAGTCTTTAATAAGGCTAAAGAGGATTTTAGGGATAATGGTAGCATGACAAATGGGAATGAGGAAATGGAGGTAGATATTACCATATCTGAGGTAGAAGCAAAACTCAAACAACTTAATGGGACTAAATCGGGGGGCCCAGATAATCTTCATCCAAGAATATTAAAGGAATTGGCACCCGAAATTTCAAGCCCATTAGCAAGAATTTTTAATGAATTTGTAAACTCAGGAGTTGTACCATATGATTGGAGAATTGCTAACATAGTTCCTATTTTTAAGAAAGGAAAAAAAAGTGATCCATTAACTACAGGACTTTCAGTTTGACATATGTAGTATGCAAGGTCTTGGAAAAAATTTTGAAGGAGAAAGTAGTTAAGGACATTGAAGTCAATGGTAAATGGGACAAAATACAACATGGTTTTACAAAAGGTAGATCGTGCCAAACCAACCTGATCTCCTTCTTCGAGAAAGTAACAGATTTTTTAGATGAAGGAAACGCAATGGATCTATTTCAGAGTAGCAGCCGCATTAGTCTGTATTTGCAAAAAGAAAAGGAGTACTTGTGGCACCTTAGAGACTAACAAATTTATTTGAGCATAAGCTTTCATGAGCTACAGTTGCATCTGATGAATTGAGCTGTAGCTCACGAAAGCTAATGCTCAAATAAATTTGTTAGTCTCTAAGGTGCCACAAGTACTCCTTTGCAGTGGATCTAATTTACCTAGATTTCAGTAAGGTGTTTGATACCGTGCCACATGGGGAATTATTAGTTAAATTGGAAAATATGGGGATCAATATAAACATTGAAAGGTGGATAAGGAATTGGTTAAAGGGGAGACTACAAAGGGTCCTACTGAAAGGTGAACTGTCAGGCTGGAGGGAGGTGACCAGTAGAATTCCTCAGGGATCAGTTTTGGGACCAATATTTAATCTTTTTATTACTGACCTCGGCACAAAAAGTGGGAGTGTGCTAATAAAGTTTGCAGATGATACAAAGCTGGGATGTATTGCCAATTTAGAGAAGGACCGGGATATCATACAGGAGGATCTGGATGACCTGGTAAATTGGAGTAATAGTAATAGGATGAAATTTAATAGTGAGAAGTATAAGGTTATGCATTTACGGATTATTAATACAAAATTTAGTTATAAGCTGGGGATGCATCAATTAGAAGTAACGGAAGACGAGAAGGACCTTGGAGTATTGGTTGATCATAGGATGACTATGAGCCGCCAATGTGATATGCCGTGAAAAAAGCTAATGCGGTCTTGGGATGCATCAGGAGAGGTATTTCCAGTAGGGATAAGGAGATTTTAGTACCACTATACAAGGCACTAGTGAGACCTCACCTGGAATACTGTGTGCAGTTCTGGTCTCCCATGTTTAAAAAGGATGAATTCAAACTGGAACAGGTACAGAGAAGGGCTACTAGGATGATCTGAGGAATGGAAAACTTGTCTTATGAAAGGAGACTCAAGGAGCTTGGCTTGTTTAGCCTAACTAAAAGAAGATTGAGGGGAGATATGATTGCTCTCTACAAATATATCAGAGAAATAAATACCGGAGAAGGAGAGGAATTATTTAAGCTGAGTACCAATGTGGACACAAGAACAAATGGATATAAACTGGCCACCAGGAAGTTTAGACTTGAAATTAGACAAAGGTTTCTAACCATCAGAGGAGTGAAGTTTTGGAATAGCCTTCCAAGGGAAGCAATGGGGGCAAAAGATCTATCTGGCTTTAAGATTAAACTCGATAAGTTTATGGAGGAGATGGTATGATGGGATAACGTGATTTTGGTAATTAATTGATCTTTAAATATTCATGGTAAATAGGCCTAATGGCCTGTGATGGGATATTAGATGGGTGGGATCTGAGTTACTCAGGAAAGAATTTTCTGTAGTATCTGGCTGGTGAATCTTGCCCATATGCTCAGGGTTTAGCTGATTGCCATATTTGGGGTCGGGAAGGAATTTTCCTCCAAGGCAGATTGGAAAAGGCCCTGGAGGTTCTTCACCTTCCTCTGTAGCATGGGGCACGGGTCACTTGAGGGAGGATTCTCTGCTCCTTGAAGTCTTTAAACCATGATTTGAGGACTTCAATAGCTCAGACATAGGTGTGGTTTTTCGCAGGAGTGGGTGGGTGAGATTCTGTGGCCTGCGTTGTGCAGGGAGTCAGACTAGATGATCAGAATGTTCCCTTCTGACCTTAGTATCTATGAATCTATGTGTAAGGGGAAGAAGTTTCAGAGAAAAAGCAAAATACAAACTACTACTACCACTTACTGTGAGGGCCAGAGTTTTTAATGCATGTGACATTATGGCCCAGGAAACACCCAAAGTTCCTGTAGTACTGCTGAAATGTTTTTGTTTTCTGAGTTATGAAGAGAAAACTTATTCTCTGTGCAGTTTGAGAATGACAAGTGTCCTTGAATGATAAATACTTTTCATCCCCCTTGCATTTTCTCCCTAGTTGATGTAACAGCTGATTCTATTTTTATTCCTTTATGGCTAACCCTTGTTTGCCTTATACTGTAGCAGTAAATTTCACAGGTCTAGATACGTGTCCTACAGAATCATTTAGAATCATAGAAATGTGGGCTGTAAGGGACCCCAAGAGGTCATCTAGTCCATCCCCCTCCACTAAAACAGGATTAAGTATACCTAAACCATCCCTGACAGGTGTTTGTGAAACCTGTTTTGAAACAAACCTCCAGTGGATGGTATTCCAAAACCTCCCTAGATAAACTATTCCAGATTTTTTCCTAACATCTAACCTAAATCTCACTCTGCAAACTAAGATGATTATTTCTTGTCCTATCTTTGGTGGACATGGAGAACAATTGATCACTATCCTCTTTCACAACCATTTCCATATTTGAAGGCTGTTAACATGTCCACCTGAGCTGCCTTTTCTCTAGACTAAAACATGCCCAATACTTTCAGTCTTTCCTCATAGGTCATCTTTTCTACGCCTCTTATTTTTGTTGTTTTTGACAGGACTGTCCAATTTGATAAAGCGTGATGCCCAAAGACTGGGCACAATGATCCCACTGAGGCCTCACCAGTGCCAACATGGGAGGTAATTGTTCTGTTCTACTTGGCACTGGTGAGGCCTCAGCAAGTGATATATACTGGTGATACATCCCAGAGCTATATTGGACTTTTTTGCAACAACATTACATTGTTGACTCATATCCAATTTGTGATCCACAATAACCCCCATATCCTTCTATGCAGTTGTCATAAATATAAAGGGAAGGGTAAACACCTTTAAATCCCTCCTGGCCAGTGGAAAAACCTTTTCACCTATAAAGCGTTAAGAAGCTAAGACAACCTCGCTGGCACCTGACCAAAATGACCAATGAGGAGACAAGATACTTTCAAAGATGGAAGTGGGGGAACAAAGAGTCTGTCTGTCTGTGTGATGTTTTTGCTGGGACCAGAGCAGGAATGCAGGAATACAGGAACTCCTGTAAAGAGTTAGTAAGCAATCTAATTAGATATGCGTTAGATTCTGTTTTGTTTAAATGGCTGATAAAATAAGTTGTGCTGAATGGAATGTATGTTCCTGTTTTTGTGTCTTTTTGTAGCTTAAGGATTTGCCTAGAGGGATTCTCTATGTTTTGAATCTGATTACCCTGTAAGGTATTTACCATCCTGATTTTACAGAGGTGATTCTTTCACTTTTTCTTTAATTAAAAGTCTTCTTTTAAGAACCTGGTTGCTTTTTCATTGTTCTTAAGATCCAAGGGTTTGGGTCTGTGGTCACCTATGCAAATTGGTGAGTATTTTTATCAAGCCTTCTCTAGGAAAGGGAGTGTAGTGCTTTGGGGGATATTTTGTGGCAGGGGGAGACATTTCCAAATGGGCACTTCCTCTGTTATTTTTGTTAGACACTTTGGTGGTGGCAGAATAAAGGTTCAAGGACAAAAGGTAAAATTTTGTACCTTGGGGAAGTTTTAACCTAAGCTGTTAAGAATAATCTTAGGGGGTCTTTCGTGCATGTCCCCACATCTGTACCCTAGAGTTCAGAGTGGGGAAGGAACCTTGACAGCAATACTTCTGCCTAGACAATTATTCCCCTTTCTGTATTTGTGCATTTGCGTTTTCCTTCCCAAGTGTAGTACTTTGAACTTTTATTGATTGATTTTTATTTTGTTGATTTCAGAATTTTGCAAGGTTATTTTTAATTCTGATCCTGTCCTTCAAAGTGCCTGCAACCCCCCCCACACACACACACCCACCACCGCCCAATTTGGTATCATCTGCAAATTTTATAAGCATTCTCTCCTATCCATTATCCACTAAATTAATTTAAAAAAATGAATACTACAGAATATACAATACAGGACAAATACCTGAGAAATCCCACTTGATATTGTCCTTCCAATTTAACAGCATACCTTGATAACTAATCTTTGAGCATGGTTTTTCAACCACTTGCACCGCTCACCATACAGTAATTTCCTCTAGAACACATTTCTCTAATTTGCTTATGAGCATGTCTAATATGTTGATATATCTATATAACACATCTACTGTTTCCCCCACCTCCCATGCACTAGGCTGGTTACCCTGTCAAAGAAGGAAAATAGGTTGGTTTGGCATATTTTTTTCTTGACAAATTGATTTTGTCCATTACCTATTGCCTTATTTTCCTCCAGGTTTTAACAAATGAATTGTTTAATAATTTGTTCCAGGATCTTTCCAGGTATCAAAGCTAGACTGGCTGAACTACAATTCCCCATGTCCTCTTTCACCCACTTCTACTTCTCCAGCTTCTGCTCCATCTCCACTGCACATGAAATAACTATAACTATAACTTTATGCTTCAAGATCCTCTCTAACTATCCTGATGTCACTTTCATCCCTCCTTTCCCTCCATCAAACCTAAGTATTCTAACAACTTCTCTAACTTTATGGTCTCTTCTCCATCTTTATGTTTTTTGTGGGCCTCAATTGTAACTAATTTAATTCCTGAATAATCATGTAATGTAGTGTAAAAAGACTCCTAAACCACCCAATGGATGAAGTAGCTGAAAAGGATATATAAAGCTGTAGTTTTTGATCCTATTGGTATTGTTTTTTCTTGCAATTTAATGAACATGAGTTAATACATCATTGCCATTTTTCTCAAAATACAGAAAAGAAGTCTGTTTTCTTTCTTCTTCTTCTTTTTTTTTTTTTAATTCTGCTACCCAGTATTTCACACAGCTCTCTGCTCTCTGAGTTCCATGCATCTCTCATTTTAAAGGAAGAGTATAGAACTATGTATACAATCTAATATTTTCCTTTCCAAAATGGATATATTCTAGTGTGCGTAGGATACTTATAGCATCCTTTACCATTATATTTGTACCTTCTTTGTTTTTCCTATTTTGTTTAATAGCTAATAATAAGTAAAGCAAAGATCTTATTTTCTTATCAAACATGTTATAGTTTCAGTGAAGTATATCAGGAAGAGAATAGCAACTTAATTTGAGTATTTCCCTGGTATATGATTGAAATTTATTTAAAATAATTAAATCCAGTTTTTGCAATGTGCTTAATTTGAGTTCTCATTTTTGATGTTGTAATTCATCATGCTAATATTGTCATAAGTTAGTGTGCATGCCACATAAATATATATTAGTTGGGTTGTACACAATTTTCACATTGAATTTTTCTCATCTTTAGGATTGTGAACAGAACTCAAGACAAGAAAAAAGAACATATTAGATTTACGCTATCCAACAATCTGAAAACTGATCATTTTAAAAGTACCCATGGTGATTTGCCTTTAAAGTGATGCTGGTTTTGAATGCTGTACCATCTCTGTGAAGTGTTCTATGCAAGAGCTATAAAGCTATTTGCAAAATGGATAATAGACCAACTACAAAATTGTACAAGCTGTCCATACATTTAAGGATAGGAAGGTTCACAAGGGTTTTCCAAAGTTTAAACTCAGAAAGTTCTAAATTAGGGATAATACCAGTTTTAGCAAGGTATACATTTTATTATAGTTGGATTATTCACAGAAAGAATGGAAAGAAACAAATGTCTCACAGGAATGCAAACTACTGTGAAAAATAAGCACTGTGGAAAGCATGCAGTTTAGTTTTACTAACTATCTGTATAAACCAACTTAACAAAATTCTACTTGGTCACTTACCTTGGATGAATGAATTTGATGAGCAAATAAAATCTAATTAACTTTCTTTATGATCAATCATGGTAGAGGGCAGCTAAGTAAATTTTGGTAAATTTTGGTAAATTTTCAGGACAGTAATGTGGAGCTGATTATGCCAATTAAAAATAAAAGCTCTTAGAAATCCCAAGAAGGGATAAGTTTTATATATATGATAGTATCTGATGACTGACAAAGTAAGGCACGCTATGCAAAGTACATCCGATGAAGTGAGCTGTAGCTCACGAAAGCTTATGCTCAAATAAATTTGTTAGTCTCTATGGTGCCACAAGTACTCCTTTTCTTTTTGCGAATACAGACTAACACGGCTGCTACTCTGAAACCTATGCAGAGTGTGTATAATTACTTTGCAACTTTAATGATGCTTCTAATAATGCTAAACCTTGGAGCTGAATTACTTTTAAATGTTCAGTACTGTTTCTTCCAATTGTAAACAAAGTCAACTACTATCATGATGCATGCCCTCTACTAGGATCAAAATCAGAGAAATAAAAAAGAAGAAAAAACTGAGAAGGCTATAAGGAGTGTCTTGCCTAAGTTGCCCACAAACCTAGGATATAAGTATCTTGATCTCAACTTGTGTCCTTCTGATGATATAGGGCTACATTATGGTCCCTGCCTCCATTCACCTTGTCACTCTGGCAATACAAAGGGGACAGAGACACACCCTATGAGGCCAGCTGGGGATTCCCCTGATGTAATGTTTCTCCATGCTGTTATAAAGTTATTTACACTTCTCTCCTGAGTGCAGGAAGAATGTTAGGGATGAAGAAAGAGTATGAAGAGAGCAAGATGGGGCAGAACCTCAGCGTAATGTACTCCTGTGATCTTTGGTTAGCAGAGTGGTTCTTAGGCAACCATTAGGCCTGTATAATTTAGAGATGCTGTAAATTATGCTAGGGGCTATTTCTTTATTAGAACCACCTTTCTCCCCCATTCTTGGTCCTGAGCCATGCTCAGCTCAGCTAGACCCCAAAATCTGGGGCAGACTCATAAGATATTGCTTTTTCCTTGGTGAAGCTTCAGTGAGCACAAAGCTTAGAGTCTTCTTCAGTAGTTTTCTCCATTTGAAGAAACAGACAGGGGTTACAAACAGCGAACAGTGCATATCACATATGCACATAACACACAATACGTCACATATGAAATCTTAAATGCATTGCACACATATCTTCTTTACTGAAATTGTCAAGGAAGACCATGAAAAAAATAAAGACTCACATGAGTGTCTCTGTATCTGTACAGTGAAACAGTCAAACTTCAGTTTTGCATGGCCCAGAGAGATTTTTTAAAGCTATATTCTGCCTAAATATTTCTTTTCCTGTTCAGCAGGATTATTTATCTGAAAGTTGTTGCTAGCCATTCAGCCTTGAATATCAAAGTACAGTATTATATGCCGTTTAGAACTCCAATATTCTGATTGGCTGACTAAGACATTTGATCTCTGGAATATTCTATAATTACATTGTATTAAGTTCAGAAACATCATCAAAGGAGCACCATGAAATTGAATCTTAAAATATAGTAAGAACAAGTTAGGTTTTTACCATTTCCCATTCACACTGTCATAAGCATGGTTCATAATTGTTCTTTTTTTCTTATCTTTGTCACAAGAATGAAGTATCAGAATATGATGCTTTCAGATATTCTATAAATTGCAGTCATGTGTTATGCTCTTTTGATACTTGTGCTAGTGTTCAATTTATCTCATTGTCATTTCCTTGCCCTGTTTACAATTCCATTGACCTGTGGGAAAAGAGCAGCATGATCAGCAATCAAAACTAAAACACCGAAAAGGTCAAAGTATTACAGAAAGTAGAACACTTGGGACATTGTAATTCTGGTCCCTCATTCTTATGAAAAAAAGATGAGAACTGGAAATTGCAGGAGAGAAATCTATTTTCATTATCAACTGAAGATTTTGATCTTGCACTCCTCCCTGGGCATTGTATCCTATAACTTCAAAAGAAACACTCTTTCTAATAGCTATGTTAACCTTCCTAGAGTTTTAATCCTGTAAGCAAAAAAATTAGACTGAAACTTGTAGTTTTATGATTAGAACATCATGCTTCAAATGGCTGGTCTGCCTTTAGCACACTCCTTATAACCTGTATTTAACTTGCTACATGTATAATTTTGAGGGATGTGTGTTTTAAAAGTCAAGTCCTCACCCGAGGATCCAACTTTGTCTCACCTCAGAGAAAAGAAGAACTTCATCATCATTTCATTTCCATCCTGTGCTATATCCCTCACAACCATGACTACATTTTCTTCTAATTTTCCATATCATTTTGGGTGGGAAAGCCCACCGAAGGCTTCACAGCAGCTTTTGATGTACCTAAGGATGCTAGGTATTCAGTGTATGTATTTGTTTTTATATGAGGATTGGATATGTAGAGAATAATTTCTTCAGGCATATTGGAGAGGGATGTGAACTGAAACATATTGTTCCCTTATGTCTAATGAGGTGGGTGGTCTTCATGGAATGAAATGTTGTTGGGTAGAGCTTCATGAGGCACTGGTAGTGCAGACTTTATGCCATGCCTGATTGGTTTGTATAGCAGTACCCAGCTGTAGCTCTTCATTCCCTTTGATGGCTCCAATTTTTGGGTGACCAAGAGGGAACACCAGCATTATCTGGACTGGCAACTTGGAGAGGTGCATTAAGGAAAATAAAAAATAGTTGCAATTTCAGATTGTTGATCGCAAGAGATCTTATGGCCACTTTCAGTATCTGTGAATACCTAATGGAAAACCAATCACTCCTATTTGGTTTGGTGGTGGAGAAGACAAGGCTTTACTGCTTGTTAACATCACACAATAGTTCCTCCACTTAGACAATAGTTCCTCTTCACTTATTAGAATTCATGTACCTGTCTCAGATTATACTCAGGAGAGTTGGGTTTAAGTTCAGTTCTATCATTACTAAGATGTCATGTAATCAGTCTCAATTGGAATTTATTAATCAAAGATTAGTCGAGATGAATAAAGCACAATATAGAATACAGAAAGAAAGGTTACACATTATCAACCAATCTGAAGACTGGAAAAGTGATTGTTGCATGACTCAGTCCTAACTAGCTCCTGGAACTCTGCTCTTCATACCGTGTCTAGGACAAAGCAAATTTTTTCCCATAAATAATCTACACCTGGGATTCTTTTTAATGTATCTTAGTTTACCTAATAAATAAGATAAAGATATCTGCCCTTTTATTGTATCTCAGCATATCAGATTAATATGCTAAAGATATCTGTAACCAAGCCTTATTATAGAAAACTCCTGTGGCAATAAGTAATTCCTAATGAGCTAAAACCATCTCTGAAAGGGTCATTATCTCATTGTTCACCTAAGACATTTTCAATAGCAAGTATTCTTCAATAACCAGAAGCGGTCCTTTCCTGAACACCAGTCAACAGGGTCAGGGTAAAAATATTATACACATTACACCATTCAATAACACTGAAGTTCAGTGCCCCTGGAATTATAGATACAAAACACTTTGGTTCATGCACAAAGGATCATGGGGGTTTTATATACAAAGAATTCTGGGATTACAAAGCATCATGGAGAATCAGTTTTATTTTCAAACAAGAACATTGACTGATTTATCTCCTATTTGGGGCCAGTGATAGATTTTCATATGGTGGGGAAACATAAATATGAAGTGGTGCTTAGTTAGGACCAAATTCAGCACATTCTCTATCTGGCTTTGGTGGTATGCAGGATAATTAATGTGGGTTTCCTCAGGTTTGTATGGAATGGAATTTAGGAGGATGTTTTTGTTTTTTTCGGATCTGCATCCATATATTTTTCCTCTTTAATTTAAAATGGTTCATGTTTAAGCATTAGTTACTTTAATGTGAGTAAATGAAGAGTGGTGTGGGGGGGAGGGGCTGGGAGGGAAGCATTGGTCCTTTAGTTTTTCCTCTGACTGCTGTGTTTAACTTTATTTTTGTAACCTCTCTCCTCTTCCTTCCCCTGACTGGCACTCTCTCTCTCCCCCTTGCCCCCCACCCCATTGTTGCACTGCATTTAATTATAGAGTTTTTCATAACAATCACATCTAGAATATTTTCCCAGGGGATGAAGTTATCTCTAAATAACACATGTCCTTGCCCTATGTTATTTCTTACTTAAGATGCTGTTTAGACATTTTCATATAAGTTTGAAGCAATTAAACTAAAATATTTTATTGGGGGAACATAACAAGAACATGTATTTAAACTAATTAAAATGTTAATTTGGCAATGTTTCATTACTGATGGACTCCATAAATCACAGGTAGTACGATTTTGCTAAAGGATTTGATCTGATTTATGTGTCTTTAACTATGCAGATGTTATTAATCTATACACATCATTCATGTTTACTGCACTTATTTAAAATTCTATAGATCACAATTTTTTTTTTTAAATCGCAATACCTGCTGACACTCTGGAGTAAAGTTCTCCCTTTGAATGATTGCTAGAGATCTCCATTATTGGTGATCTTGGCCTAAAATATCTGAAACATAACATATACACTGCACAAGTTTAAATCCTTCATCATTTTCTCTGACCTTAGTGATATGGGTTATGTAGACTGAGTTAAAGAAGGATAATGAAATACTGAGACTCAAAGATATGGATTTTCTGTTTTCATTTTCTGTTGTGTATTCCTAAGATAGAGTCTTAAAAATATACATTGAAGACAAAGGTGAAAGTTAATTCAAAAAGTGAATGTGTTTACTCCCTGTGACTTCTTTTGCTTGCAGTGGACAGCATCTAGTGGTCTGAACATTATTCATGGTTTAGCCATCTCATAGCATCATAAATCTTCTAATTCTAATATAATTCCTCCCCACCCCCACTTCCTTCTCCTTTTTCTCTCTTCCTCCTTTGGACTGCTACTCCATCATTCTCATCCCAGGATAAGTCTGGGTTATTACCCAGTCCAACTCCTATTGAAGTCTTTCCCTTACATTCCATGGGAGTTAAATCAGGTCCTTACTTGGGAAGAGCTGAAAGCTTAAGTAACCCAACCTGTTTTCTTTAAGGTGATGAAAACATTTGTTCACTGAATATATTCTGTGTTGTGTGTAGTTTTCTGTCATATGATGTTTTTATTCACTCTCAGGATCCAACAACAAAGGATCCTGACGCAGGGAAGAAAGGTAAGCAGCAGGATACGGACCCTGGACTTCAGGAAAGCAGACTTTGACTCCCTCAGGGAACAGATGGCCAGGATCCCCTGGGGGACTAACATGAAAGGGAAGGGAGTCCAGGAGAGCTGGCTGTATTTCAAGGAATCCCTGTTGAGGTTACAGGGACAAACCATCCCGATGAGTCGAAAGAATAGTAAATATGGCAGGCGACCAGCTTGGCTTAATGGTGAAATCCTAGCGGATCTTAAACATAAAAAAGAAGCTTACAAGAAGTGGAAGGTTGGACATATGACCAGGGAAGAGTATAAAAATATTGCTCGGGCATGTAGGAAAGATATCAGGAGGGCCAAATCGCACCTGGAGCTGCAGCTAGCAAGAGATGTCAAGAGTAACAAGAAGGGTTTCTTCAGGTATGTTGGCAACAAGAAGAAAGCCAAGGAAAGTGTGGGCCCCTTACTGAATGAGGGAGGCAAGCTAGTGACAGAGGATGTGGAAAAAGCTAATGTACTCAATGCTTTTTTTGCCTCTGTTTTCACTAACAAGGTCAGCTCCCAGACTGCTGTGCTGGGCATCACAAAATGGGGAAGAGATGGCCAGCCCTCTGTAGAGATAGAGGTGGTTAGGGACTATTTAGAAAAGCTGGACGTGCACAAGTCCATGGGGCCGGACGAATTGCATCCGAGAGTGCTGAGGGAATTGGCGGCTGTGATTGCAGAGCCCTTGGCCATTATCTTTGAAAACTCGTGGCGAACGGGGGAAGTCCCGGATGACTGGAAAAAGGCTAATGTAGTGCCCATCTTTGAAAAAAGGGAAGAAGGAGGATCCTGGGAACTACAGGCCGGTCAGCCTCACCTCAGTCCCTGGAAAAATCATGGAGCAGGTCCTCAAAGAATCAATCCTGAAGCACTTAGAGGAGAGGAAAGTGATCAGGAACAGTCAGCATGGATTCACCAAGGGAAGGTCATGCCTGACTAATCTAATCGCCTTTTATGATGAGATTACTGGTTCTGTGGATGAAGGGAAAGCAGTGGATGTATTGTTTCTTGACTTTAGCAAAGCTTTTGACACGGTCTCCCACAGCATTCTTGTCAGCAAGTTAAGGAAGTATGGGCTGGATGAATGCACTATAAGGTGGGTAGAAAGCTGGCTAGATTGTCGGGCTCAACGGGTAGTGATCAATGGCTCCATGTCTAGTTGGCAGCCGGTGTCAAGTGGAGTGCCCCAGGGGTCGGTCCTGGGGCCCGTTTTGTTCAATATCTTCATAAATGATCTGGAGGATGGTGTGGATTGCACTCTCAGCAAATTTGCGGATGATACTAAAATGGGAGGAGTGGTAGATACGCTGGAGGGGAGGGATAGGATACAGAAGGACCTAGACAAATTGGAAGATTGGGCCAAAAGAAATCTAATGAGGTTCAATAAGGATAAGTGCAGGGTCCTGCACTTAGGATGGAAGAATCCAATGCACCGCTACAGACTAGGGACCGAATGGCTCGGCAGCAGTTCTGCGGAAAAGGACCTAGGGGTGACAGTGGACGAGAAGCTGGATATGAGTCAGCAGTGTGCCCTTGTTGCCAAGAAGGCCAATGGCATTTTGGGATGTATAAGTAGGGGCATAGCGAGCAGATCGAGGGACGTGATCGTTCCCCTCTATTCGACACTGGTGAGGCCTCATCTGGAGTACTGTGTCCAGTTTTGGGCCCCACACTACAAGAAGGATGTGGATAAATTGGAAAGAGTACAGCGAAGGGCAACAAAAATGATTAGGGGTCTAGAGCACATGACTTATGAGGAGAGGCTGAAGGAGCTGGGATTGTTTAGTCTGCAGAAGAGAAGAATGAGGGGGGATTTGATAGCTGCTTTCAACTACCTGAAAGGGGGTTTCAAAGAGGATGGCTCTAGACTGTTCTCAATGGTAGCAGATGACAGAACGAGGAGTAATGGTCTCAAGTTGCAATGGGGGAGGTTTAGATTGGATATTAGGAAAAACTTTTTCACTAAGAGGGTGGTGAAACACTGGAATGCGTTACCTAGGGAGGTGGTAGAATCTCCTTCCTTAGAGGTTTTTAAGGTCAGGCTTGACAAAGCCCTGGCTAGGATGATTTAACTGGGACTTGGTCCTGCTTTGAGCAGGGGGTTGGACTAGATGACCTTCTGGGGTCCCTTCCAACCCTGATATTCTATGATTCTATGATTCTATGAAAAACATACATAAAGAAGAAAAAACTCTACACCTAATTATCTTTAAAGCAATATATTATAAAACCCTAAAGAAGACTCACATTTAACTACTATCTTGTACTACTAAGAGTCAGAGGCTTTCAACTGCTATGTGAGAAATATGAATAGATATTTCCTAAGACAGAAAAGCATCCTTTTACATCAACTAGCCTTACTCTGACTCAAGATAAGGGCCTGATTCCTCTGCCACTGGAATACTGGTAAATTTTCCATTGACTTCAGCAATAGTAGGGTTAGGTCCCATAGCAAAAATTACAAAAAGTGATGGGAATTTGGGTGATTTTTGGGTGCCCAACTTGATACCCCTAAAAAGATCTCTTATCAGGTGGGGGCTTGGCATTTTCTGAAAATCGGGACATATTTAGTTGTTTCCTATTGGGAACCCAAAAACTGAGGCAACCAAAAGGGACTTCTGCTAATCTTGGCCTATGAGAATTATCATTGAGGACTATTTGTCTTGGTTGAAATATTCTGCTATTATGTTGTTATCTCCAGATACAGAAAAAAGATTTTTGAATAAATCACAATGATTTACAAACAGAAGACTCTCTGCAAATTAGAAGCCACACCCTGAATTGTATTTAAACTATTTACAGATATCCCAATAGATTTTGTCAAACAACTACTTAAATTGTCTCGATAGTCCTCCTAAAAAGGAGGTTGCTGCCTATCTCCATTAGTATCCACCTTTTCTGTTAAATCTATGTCTCCCCTTCACCAGAATAAGAGAAAAATAACATATAAAAGTCTTCTAGAGAAAACAAAATAATCCTCACAAATGTACCTGTGTAGATTATGGAATGTTGATGAAAGAAATGCTGATGATCTCTTTACTAAAAATTGTAAATTGAATTTCTTCAGTTCATTATCAGGTTTTAGAATTAACTATAGCAAATGTGAAGCCATGGAATGAAAACCTCCTAAGGCACAGCACTGAACATTGTCAAAGGGTACAGTAAATTTAGAAGCTAATATAACTCCAGATGTAAGGGTTATGCACAGCATCCATTACCTTCAATTTATAACTTCTGCCAAAAGCAAACTGAGCAAACACAATTGATTGACTTTGGGTGAGATGAATGGATAACTTTAAGATAAATATTTCAGCATGTAGTGAAGGGGGTGTGGGGTGGGTCTCCCTACAAGCCAGAGTGGGAGGGAACACTCTCTAGGCCTAGATGGGTGGAGCCGGGTCAGGCCTACCCTTCACCCCTAAAGCTGAGAGGTGGGACAGGAAGTATAAGAAGCAAGGCCTCCAGCTCTGTTGGGTGAGAACCTAGGAAGGGGACAGGCATCTCTTACTTGCTACAGGCCTCCGGCCCTACTACCAAACTCAGTAGTGTCCTGCCCCAAGAAATGACTGAGTCTGGAGAGGAGCTGCTCAGATTGCTGGTAGCGAAATACCCCAAGGAAATGGAGGATGCCGTTGATGCTGGAGCCCCCCTTCCTGGATTGTGATAAGAAGTAGCCCAGGGAAATCAGACTCTAGTCCGGTTTTGGTGTCAGTGCTCAGGTTGGCATGTTTCAATGGTATCCCCGCTGACCCAATGGCGGAGCCCTCTGCCACAGTCAGGGCCCTGGGACCCAGTGAAGTCGGGTGGGACCCAGTCCCCGTATCCCCAGCTGACAACCCCACTCTTGGGGTGGCAGGCTCCCTACCTTAGGTCATGCAGCCTTACCTGAGAGCCAGGAGCCCCATAGACTATTTGCTGCTTTGCCCTGCCTGAGAGCCAGAGCTCCCTAGACTCATTATGGCTCTGTTCTCTCTGAGGGCCAGGGGCACCTTAAACGTTTGCTGCTCTGCTCTGCTTGAGGGCCAGGGCCCCACAGATTTCTGCCCTTGATTTGCTAATTCCTCTTGTGACTTGACTGACCACAGAGTGATGCAATGAATGAGAGTGGCCTCCCTCCAAGCCAGAGGGGCTGGGACGACTTGTAACCCACTACACAGCAAGATGAATTTACTTGTGTATTTTGTCAGCTTTCTGATGTAGCTAGTAGTGTTGATGATTTAGTATTATTATTTGTTATTATTATTATTTGATGTTAGTATTGAAGTAGCACCTAGAAGTCCCAAATCATGAACCAGGGCCCCATTCTGTTAGGTGCTGTATAAACGCAGAACAAAAAGACAGTTTTTTTCCTCAGAGAATTTACAGTATAAATATTCTCATTGTCAATTGTTAACCTGTTATTTAGCAAGCTGCTAGGGGCCAATGTGTCACTGGAGATGCTTTCAGATGAGAAGTATCAACTGGATAAGGTGGTGTTCTTCACTTCCTATCCTAACCTGTTGTTTAGCATTGTGGTTCCTTTTTTGCTATGTTTCATCTCAGAGATGCATGCATTTCAGTGGTTCTTGAATGATCTCTGCATAGAAAGCAACACCACAAACTGTTATACATAGGAGATATTATATGCATGAAGATAATTGTCATTAAAATCTCTAGCAGTGAAACTGCTCTGAATATGAAAGCACTTCATAATTTCTACATTCAAAACAAATCTAAAAAAATAAACACTCTTGAGAGCCAATAGGAAAAAGTCAGATGCAAAACTGAAACGCTCATAGCCTGTAGTCTTAGTCTAGTACAATAAACAAAGGCTGGATATACACTAAGGAAGAAGGTTGTCAAGGAATCTTTCTCAGGAATCAAATTTGGTTCAATGCATTTCATAGTTTTTCAAGTAGCTGAAAATATCCTATAGCAAAGTCACAAAGTCTGAATGCATCCAATGAAGTGAGCTGTAGCTCACGAAAACTTAGGCTTAAATAAATTTGTTAGTCTCTAAGGTGCCACAAGTACTCCTTTTCTTTTTACTAAAAACACAGGGGCAAGAGTAGCAACTGGGCTAAATCAGTATAGCTTCACCAACTATGGCTCTGGCCCTGAAATCTCCTTGCACCCCAATTAAGAAAATCCCAATAAATCTTTACTCCAACTATCGGGAAGAGTTTTGTTTTGTTTAAATAAGAAGTAAGTAGGACAGAACAATTCACAATTCCTAATTTGGGAGGAAATTAAGACTTTTGAGTCATCAACCTTTCCCCACTTCCAGGTAGCAAAAACAATCTGCACTGAACTAAATGATTAACAGCACAGGTTATTTTCCATGTGTCTTGATATGATCCACATGAATCATTTGTATCATCATGTCTCAAAATGTTTTCTAGGTGGTGAAAAAGGAAACATCACTTTTATTTGCTTCACTGGTTACTAATTATTTTTGCAGGCATTAATTAATTCACATTATTTTGGGAGGGAGAGACAAGAGAGGCACTTGCAAGAAAAGAAAAGAAAAGAAAAGAAAAGAAAAGAAAAGAAAAGAAAAGAAAAGAAAAGAAAAGAAAAGAAAAGAAAAAGTCCTGTTGTGAGATTGATGTAAATGAAATCCATGGCATGTCAGCACATCTAGTTAATTAGTACTATGAAACCCTTATGATAATTTTTTGTTTATTTCATGCTCTGTTAACCTGAATCAAAGACATCTGAAATGAACATTCCTCCCAAGTCTGAGAAAGCAAGACTGAACTGTAAGAGTTTTAATCCTGCAAGGGATGGCAAAGTCTTCACATCTTAAGGGCAATGGGAGTTGTGGTACTCACACACTGCACACCAAAAGAAGAATTTAATCTTATAGCCTTCATGAATAAATGGTACCACTGCTTAGGAAAGAAACAAAATAGTCACTAAACATTATGGAAAAAAATAATTCTAATACATATGGCTAATGTAATATGCACGTAAGTGATCACCATATATATGCAAGAACATTGTATATATCTCTTTCCAAAACTGTAGTGAAAAACGTTTCCTATATTGTGCTAATACTCAACTGACTGAAGGATAAAATACAGATAAATCATACAGAATCAGAGAACATAAAGGTGTAAGAGACCTATTATATTGATTCTCCAACTGGTATTTAATTAAATACATTTTAAAGCTTTACCAGAGAGTTTTGCAGTCACTGTGGGAACTTTCTTGTCCTCTGGAATTTTATGTACTTCACAGGGCCTTTCAAAGGCAGCAAGCTATTTTTCAATACAGTCTGTGTCTTTGTATTCAGGGCACAACTTTTCCCACAGGAGGGTTCCTTGGGTAGGATTGATTATTGCTTGAGGAGTGTCCACCCTTAGTTCCCACACCTTGATTTCATGTTGACATTTCTTTTTATTCTCTTCCCATTCATTTTGGATATGAAGAGTTTCCAGTTGAAGTTGCTCTCTCTCTCCAGCTGCATCCATTCTGGGCTCAGTTGTAAGCTGGAGGGTCAGTTTCCTGCCAATGTGCAGACTCTGGAACCTCAGATGGATCCGGTAAGTTGCCTGCCCACCGTTGTCATAATCAATGAGAAGATTTCTCAATTCAGCTGGCTTTTTTCCAATGTAGAATATGCAGCAATCTGAATACAATTCTTCTGGTTTTGGTGCATTTGGCATACATTTCTTTGCCCATCTTGCTCCTGCTTTTCTTCTATGTCTCACCGAAAATAAGCAAGCAGAAACAAAAACCTAACTTTTCTTTGACTTTCCCAGCCTTCATACTTGAGAATGGCTTAAATCTGTTACACCAGTGCTTAAAATGTAAATCTCAGTTAAAATAACAAGGGTTGTATAAATCCTACTTCAGCTGTTCCACTGTTACATCTGGGTGTGCAATCTAGACCAGTGAGGGATTGTGTCACCACCTGCCTCACAACTTTTGGTGCCTCACAGTGCTTTGGGCCACTCACAAACAGCCTACCAGCATGTAGGTCATACCCTGAGTTTCTGTGTTTAGCTACAGCCCTGGTCCAGCAGCTCTGACCCTAGCAGCCTACCAGGATCTTCCTTAGTCAGGATCTCTCCAAGAGCTCCAAAGGTGTTGTTGTCTTTGCGTTCTTAGGTGAAAAAGAAAGAGAGAGAGAGAGATAACTTGGAGTTTTTTGCCTTTTTCTTTTATAGTCCAGTGGAATCTTGAAGCTGATTTTTCTGAAGACTAACTCTCAAAGCAAAGCTTTTTAAACAGTAAAGGAGGCAACATGGAGTCTGTTGAGTAAGGTGGCTCCATGCTCTTTCATCCCATCTGTGTTTGCCGCAATGCAAATTTTCTTTGTCTCCTGTCATTTCCTCCTCCTGCTATCTGGAGGACCCTATTTACTATTAATAGCAGTCAAGAAAGTAACTCAAATACTTTCCTGATAGACTGTTTTTTTTCTCTAAATGGACAACCTATCCTAATTCGCAATTAGTGAGGGACAATCTCTACTCATTGATATATTTTGCTTTCCACAACGAAATCTCTGTACAATTTTTCATGAGTGGTGTATCTGAGTATTTGGATTCTAATATCTAAACTGTATTGTTAAATCTATTCACCTAAATTTGGGGTATTGCTGATTATGTACTCTATTTATCATATGACTTTAAAAACAAACTTTGTATTTGTGGATAATCTCAGCACTATACCCAGATATACAGACACTCTTTTCACAACCTATGTATTATATAGTTTTTTTAACATTAGCTTTAATACATTTTTAATATGTAAATTGAGATAAACACACATCCCTCTGTTTAGGATAGACCAGTTTAACAACCTTTGCCTAGACAGGGCTTTTGAACATATCCTACTAACATCATAAAAGGGGATTACTTAACATTACATATAATGTTGCTACATACATTTCACCTGATATGATTGACCAGATAGTTATTAGTTTTGAAATACCTTTTGCTCAAATAAATGTGTTAGTCTCTAAGGTGCCACAAGTACTCCGTTTCTTTTTTCCTATATAATATAAGCCATAGAACTTACTCCAAATTATTCCTAGAGCAAATCTTCTAAAAAAATGTAGAATATTCTTTTGAAAATTGTCAGTGATGGAGAATCCACCATGACCATTGATAAATTGTTTCAATGATTAATTAACCTCATCATTAAAAATGTACACCTTTTTTCCAGTCTGAATTTATCTACCACCAACTTTCAGACATTGGATTGTGTTATACTTTTCTCTGCTAGATTGAAGAGACAGACCATTCTTAAATATTTGTTTTCTATGTAGGTTTGTTGGCATCCTTTTGTCTGAGAGATGGTGGGAATTCCAGCCTATGATGTAGATGTTTACAGTGTCTCATGTGACTGAATAATCCAATCCAATCTTATCTACGTAGGCACTTAGAGTCTAATTAAATTCACCCCTTACCCTTCTCTTTGTTAAGTTACAGAGATTCGCTTCCTTGACTCTATCACTAAAAGACATGTTTTCTGATCCTTTAATCATTCTCATGGTTCATCTCTGAACTATCTCCAATTTACTAACCTCCTTCTTGAATTGTGGGCACCAGCACTGATCGTAGTATTCCAACAGTGATCAAACCAGTGCCAAATACAGAGGTAAAATAACCTCTCTACACCTATTCGAGATTCCCCTGTTTACGTACCCAAGAATCACATTTGCCTTTTTGGCCACAATGCCAGACTTTCTCAGAATCATTGCTTCCCAGGATAGAGTCCCCCATCCTGTAAATATGGCCTACATTTTTTGTTGCTAGATGTATACATTTACATTTAGCCATATTAAATCACATACTGTTTGCTTCTGGACAGCTTACCAAGAAATCCATACCACTCTGTATCAGTGATCTATACTGTTCATTATTTGCCACTTCCCCAATTTTTGTGTCACCTGCAAATTGTATGAGTGATGATTTTATGTTTTCTGCCAGGGTATTAATAAAAATGATAAAGAGTGTAGGCCCATGTACCGATCCCTGTGGATCACACTAAAAACCATTCATTCAATGACAATTCTCTGTTTAAAATTACACTTTGAGACCTATCAGTTATCAAGCTTTTAATCCATGTTATATGTTCCAAATTGATTTTATATCTTTCCAGTTTTTCAATCAAAATGTTAAGTGTCTTACTAAAGTCTATATATAGTACATTAACATTATTACTGTTATCAACCACATTTGTAATCTTGTTAAAGAAATATCAAGCTGATGTGATAGAATTTATTTTCCATAAGCCCATGTTGTTAAATAATGCCCATGGCATTATTTATATTACCTTCCTTTAATTCTTTATAAATTTAGTCCTGTACCAGCTGCTGTATTATCTTGCTGGGATTGATGTCAAACCGACAGGCCTATCTTTAGCTGGTTCATCCTGTTTACCCTTTTAAAATATTAGCACAACAATAGCTTTCTTCCCATCTTCTGGAGATTCCCAGATGTTCCAAGACTTATTGAAAGTCAACATAAGTGATCGAGCAAGCTTCTCAGACATCTGTTTTAAAACTCATGGATGCAAGTTATCCTGACCTGATGATTTAAAAATGTCTACCTTCAGCAGCTGCTGTTTAACAGCCTCCTGAGATACTAGTAGAATGGTAAGAGTGTAATCATTTGATATGACTGCATCATTCATAAGCACCATGGGCCAAATTTTCCTGATTCACTGATGTAAATCTGGACTAACAGAATAGAATTTGGTCTTCTGATTTCAGTCCTAGTCATTAAATTCTCCTTATAAATGTCTTAAGTATTTCTTTTACAAGTTGTGTACTTTGTAGGGTAGCTGCAGTATGAATGACATTTACTTAATTTATTTATTTACTTTAAAGAAATCCTGAGTGAAAATACATTTCATGAAATTATTTGATACCGGCAGAGTTAGCCCAAATTACACAAGGCCTATTCTACATGAATCACTGTGACTCAGATGAGGCAGCACTTGCAAGCTAATGTCCCTGATGATGACCTCTGATTTTTATGGTTCTCTGCACTTGCTACCTGAAGCCGTTTTAAATCAGCTTCTTGGAACTTATTGTTCAGAGCAAGTTTGGTGTTTAAATGTTGGTGAGTGTCCAACTGAAAAATCTTGAGGGTTTTAGAAAAGCAGAAAGCAGATTTATAGTTACTGTATAAAAGTTAAAGAACTAAGTCTGAAAAATTGTTAATATAGTCTAATTATATCTGTTCACTTTCATCATGTGCTGTTCTCTGAATTGTCTATATCTTTTATATGAGAAGATGTATCTTTCAGCTGTAGCTTCCTCACCTTGTGCTGTTGGTTGGAGACAGGATTTATAATGAAATCCAATATATCTTTATCAGACTGACATCGTGCTGCAGTACAGCAGTTATCCTAACAAGGTGGAAGACTTGCAAAACAGATACCTAACTAAAATTCTTCCTTTTGACTCTCAGTTACTCTTTTAAAACGTACTTTTTAAAGTGTCAAGATACCTTTACATTACTTTGAAGTCTAAACAGTTCTTAAAATGGGCATAGGTTACACCAATGATCACTTTAAGGTCCTGTTAAATTTCCAGAGCAGTGTAAAGGGATCTTAATGCAAATGCAAATTGGACCTTTATTCATTACTTTTCTGCAGTAATATTTGAAACAGGGATGTTACTCATCTACAATTGGTGTTCTGTCAATATATGTCCTGTATAGCTCCATACTCTTAGAATATACCTCTAAAATGTATCAAAGCCCAGACCATCTTAAAGTATCAGAGCTTTCAGGGACCAATTGGACTTCAGTCCAGGCTGTATAGGTTATATAAGGAGACATAACTCCAGCTTCTGTTTCCCTCGACGTGCATAGAATCCAATATTGTCTCTGAGAGAGTGGAGATTGTGGATGTGGAACAGGGAGCTGTACTGACAATCTATTAAGGGAGGCAAGTAGCCTATCTTTCTCCTTTGAGTGTTGTTTGTACAGATCTCAACTCCTGAGAAACTGACTAGCAGTAACAGCTCTTTAAGGAGGCAGGTTTAAAGAGATCACTAATTGTTTAATGCACCCAAACTGGCCACCAGCTCTTATGGTCAGGTCAATAAATAATGCCACATAAAGGTATGGACTAAGTCCCAGGTATCACCCTTACATATTTCTGCAATGGGAATATTACATGGCAGGTGTACAATGCAGGCATTAATTTCAGGGGGTCCAGATCCCTCATAAACTGGAGTTGGGAGTGGACTTAGGGGAAGCCATTCTCAAAAGAAGCTGGAGAATAGGGTTGTCGGTCTTAATATCTAGTACAGTTCAGAGACAAACCACTTTTTCTCAGCCCCTTTACCATGAAATGAGGGGAAGGTGGTGGGATCTCAGCAAGGGGCTGGGTTGAGATGTGGCAGGGCGAGGGTGGGAGTGGGGGTGGTAATTGTAACCCTCCACGAGGTGGAAATTATTAAGGTAGGAATCATGACCTGCATTGGAATTATTGCCATATTTGCCACTTTTTAAGTTAACAAAGTTACGTCCTAGTTAAACTGTATCCCTGGAATCTTGTTTTCCTGCATGCCTATGTAAGGATCAGGTCCTGCAGCACAGCCAGTCTCTGGCAACATAACAAGCACACCACCTGCTGGGGGAAGCATCAGTAGATCAACTCTTAGGCCCAGCAGCATTTTGGCAGCTGCTCAAACATTTGCCCATGTCAATGTTAGTTTCTGCACCTGCTTGTTCCTAACCCTGCTTTTGCCTCGGGTAACACAGTCCCTTAGTTCTAATTCCTGACTAAAGCCTCAGTGACAGAATGTCTTCCAGGAGAAATGTTGGACACAAAAGCTGCCTACAACTGCTATTGGCTTAAAGGGCCTACAGTTAGCCAATGAAGCCCTAGAACTAGGCAGTTCTGTCCGGGGAGGGAACGTGGTCAGAGTGTCCATGGATGTGCTGACTGAGTTCATTGCTCTAAAAGCTTCCACAGTTTTTAAAATCTGACCATGTAGTATTTTTCAAATACAATATAGTCTAGTACACTGTTTTTTTCTATGTTACAGATTGTTGACCTTCAGCTTACATTTGTCTGGCTGACTGTCTAGATATTTCCACTCTCTCTCTGTCTCTCTCTGTCTCTCTCTCTCTCCTCTCTCTCCCCTCTCTTCCCCTCTCCCCCCGGTATCTGATCAGCACCGGCAAAGTCTGTTTGTGAACATTCATATCTATGTATTTAGCAATCTATTTTGCAGAGGGCAAAACTTGCGTGCGCTTGAGTGAACTGTACTTTTCAACCTTATTTAGAGTTTGATATCAAATCTTAGCCTAACAAATTTATTTGAGCATACTGATGAAGTGAGCTGTAGCTCACGAAAGCTTATACTCAAATAAATTTGTTAATCTCTACGGTGCCACAAGTACTCCTTTTCTTTTTGCAAATACAGACTAACACGGCTGCTACTCTGAAACAAATCTTAACCTGTAACATTTATTTACATGGATGTGTATTTAAATGAAATGCATAATATCTATACACAGCAATAAAATCTTGGTACATTTAGAATGAATACTGCTTACAGCACATTCATTTTCATGAAGGGAAAATAAAACTTTATATATTATATATAGAGACACGTTTGGTGAATTAATATATTTCATTTGACCAGCTTTGGTGAAAGAGACAAGCTTTCCAGCTTACACAGAAGTTGTCTACAGTAATGTATACCAGACTGGATATTTCTGCATTATTTTCCCTATATAAGCAATTTATCACACTTATTCAGAAGCAATATCAACAGATAGAGCATTGTCACAGGATAATAGTCTCCCCTGTATTCACACTATACACACTACTGTTATTATCTTTGTACAAAATATGCCTTGTGCGGTATATTTATATTGCATCCGATGAAGTGAGCTGTAGCTCACGAAAGCTTATGCTCAAATAAATTTGTTAGTCTCTAAGGTGCCACAAGTACTCCGTTTCTTTTTGCAAATACAAACTAACACAGCTGTTACTCTGAAACCTATTATATAGGAAGTGAGACTAGATGATCACAATGGCCCTTGGAAAATATTAATCTTATATATAATTGTGCTTTCCCTTAAAAACATGTGTCCTTATCAAATGTCACCCTATAAACAAGCTTGCATGGAGGGCTGGGGGGAAGCATGTCAAATTGAGAAAATCAGAAAGATATCAGTTATATCCTTTGCTCTTCAAACAGAAAAAAAAGACCCTTAAAGATACTCTTTCAGGCTCACTTTATAGCTCTTTTTCACTCTCTTCCTCTGTGCCCATCCAATGCTTAAGGGGAAAAAAACACTTAAAATTATTTTTAGGGAATCAATACACATTTTCATTTATTTCCTTTCTCAGTTTTTTTATGCTAGTCTGAATATTACTGGATGACTTCAGCAGTTCCTTTTGATCCTGTCCTTGAAACAATTTAAAATATTCTCCAAAGGTATGCAAGTTATAGTCCCTTAGTAGTATCGAGACAGAGAGGGCCTGAGTCTTGATGGAGTATTTTCATGGTAACTAGTTATTGATGACTTGGAAGAAAACAATCTTGAATGGTTAGAGATAGATGTCCTAACTGATAAATCACAATATGAAGTACTAGTTGGTGTCTGCTACAGACCACCAAATCACAGTACAGAACTGTACAGATGACCGGCTCCTTACGCACCTATCAGCAATGTGATAGAAAAAAATCTGTGTGACATATTCTGAAGGCTTCATGCTGCCAGTATTAAAACATTGTTGGAATTTCTAAATACATTTCTAAAAAATGAAAATGTTTTACCTTAAAAATTTGTGTCTCCAACATGGGGGAATTCTATATTAGATGTTGTCTTGACCGATAAAGAGGAACTGATCACAGAATTAAAACAGTAATGGTAGCTTACAGTCATAGAATAGAGTCATATTATTTAAGGCCAGAAGGTGCCACCAGAACATGCAGTCTGAACTTCGGTATATCACAGGTTGCCAACACCACCCAGGACCCACACTTAGGTAATGATTTGATCACATTTATAACACACAAACAAAATAAAGTCCAGACCTGTGATATATACATAGCTGGTGCTTTAAAATGGCCAGTTTCACAAAGCTGAAAATAATTAGGAGCCAAACCACCTGGAATGAAGATTTAATCAGATAAATGTGAATGATAATTAGGAATTGATTAAGAATACCTTACTAGACTTCCAAAAAGCCACAATCAAGGAAGAAGGCTGCATTGGTTTTTAAAAAAAGAGGACAAGGAGGAGTTAAAAGGGAAGCAGAACAGTTCACTTGTGGGCAGATCAGGGAAGAGAACAGACCTTCAATCCTTTGTTCCCGATGAAGGATCTGGAGGAAGGCAGTATCTTCCTGGACAACAACTGCCTGAAAGCCCATCCCCGGGGAAAGGGAGAGCATGATCTTGATATATATTGAGAGGGAGGCATTCCCTTCTCTATCTCATTCTAACTCAGTTTGTTTTTATTAATTCCCCTTGCTTTTCTTGTTTATGGGCTACCCCAGAAGGGTAGAGACTTGGAAATGACCTGGCCAGAGGGCCAAGTCACAGAAAGAAGCAGGCCACCACATAGCACAGCAACCAGCAGCCATGGCCCCCAGGGAAGAGAGATATGCCATGCTGTGTCCAGCCATAAGAAGATACCACATGGTGCACTGTCCCTTTCACAATAACAAATAGAAGAAAGGGTAGGTTATTAGTAATGAATATAAATCAGAATCTGGGAATTATAAGAAGATTGATAAGGGAAGCAAAGGGACACAAGGAGAAATTGGTGGCCAGCAGAGTTAAGGACAAGAAGAAATATTTTTTAAGTATATTGGGGGGGAGGGGAATCCTAATAATGGTACTGCCCCTTTAGTAGGTGGAAATGGTAGAATTATCAGCAATGTTTCAGAACAGACAGAAATGCTCAATAAATATTTCTGTTCTGAATTTGGGGAAAAATGCATATGATGTAGTCATATAATAAAGTAACATTATTTCTATTCCATTAGTATCTCAGGAGGATGTTAAACACCAAGTAATAAAAATAGACTTATTCAAATCAGCAGACCCAGGTAACTTGCATACATTAATTTTAAAAGAGCTGGCTGAAGAGTTCATTGGACTGTTAATGATGATTTTTCAATAAATCTTGGAACATCATGGACTCTCCAGAAAACAGGAAGAAAGCTAATGTTATGCCATTATTCAAAATGGGCAAAAGGGATGACCAAGGTAATTATAGGGCTTTCAGTTTGCCAATTATCCCAGATAAGGTAATGGAGTGGCTGATATGGGACTCGATTAATAAAGGATTAAAGGAGGGTAATTTAATTAAAGCCAATCAACTTAGGTTTATGGAACATAGATCTGACAAACTAACTTGATATTTCTTTTGATGCGTGTGATGGGGTGTCCACTTCACATAGGATTGAAATGGCTTAAGATGGCCACATAGGTCAATTAGTGCCACAGACTGCAGCTGGAGGAAGAACCAGGAAGCAGGCAACTAATTGGAAGGAGGTTCAGCTATGTAGGAACAAGTGGGGCCTGTATAAGCCAGGTACCTGGCAACAAATTGGGGCTGCTGGGAAAGGGCAGTTATCACTCCTTGGGAAGAGGGAGGAGTGTTTGGAGGCTTCAGATATTTGCAGGCTGCAGTCACTCCCTAGTACACCCAGAGAGAGAAGGAGAACCAGAATTGTAGGAAGCAGTCCAGGGAAGAAGCAGTAAGGGCTCAGAGAAGAAAGCCCAGAACTACTGGGTTGGGGGTCCTGGAATGGAACACAGAGTAGAGGATGGGCCCGGTTCCCCTATCAGCCACTGAAAATGTGGCATAGACCTGAGGCAGTAAATGGGAATACTGTCTAGGACTGCTGATTGACTGTACCCCTTAAGAGGGATTGCTGAGTGACCTACCTGGAGGGCTGAGTCACAAAGAGGATGCTGCCAGTCCTGGAGCAAGAAAGGAGCTGCAAACCAGAAAAAAGGAGAGAATTGAAGTGATGGCATGTAAACCATGCAAGGGGGCATCAGCTTCAAGAGCTAATCCCCCGAGTGACCGGGAGGAAAGGCCAGCATAGCCGTGAGTGGTGCACCTTCTGACAACGAGATTACAAGTTTGGTTGATGTAATAGACTTCTGTAAGGCATTTAACATGGCACCATGTGACATTTTTTATTAAAAATTAGAACAATATAAAATTAACATGGTATACATTAAATGGATTAAAAGTTGTAAAACTCTGAATGGAGAGTACTGACAAATTCAGATCCAGATCTCAGCAAAACTTGTTCGCCAGGCAAGAAAGATTAACAGCCAGGGTTATGACACAGTGTGACAAAACATAGTGTAACCGATCTATTTGTACATGTGAAAATAGGTTTTCTTATCCATTACACATGGATTCCAAATGAGAGCATGTTAATTTCTCAGAATTTATGCACTGTGCCTCTGTGGCTTGAAAACAGTTCACTTTAACAGACCACCCAACATTTTGATGACAGTACTCATTTCAAGTCTGTCACTGTAGAAGAAACAGAAAGCTCCCTTGGTAAAATTCAGCTGTTGTGTCATAGTTATGATCCTGTTTAAGATCCAAAGTTATCAGTGAGAATTATAACTCTTATCTTACTTTAAGGCACAAAACAGAGGAAGAGTGGGTGGCTTATGCAGACAGAAAGTAAACCATGATATAAAGAGCCAGATTTCTAGATGTCAAGACTTGGATAGATGAACCCAATTTATTTAACAGGACTATATGTATTTCCAAAGCGTTCCAGACCTTAGAGTGTGAGAGATTTTTTTCTGATTGGAAAATTCCCTATAGACAAGAAGAAGGAAAGGAATTTTTCAAAAGAGAATACTAAAAGAAAAAAGTAATGCTGCCAAAAGCACTCAGCAAGGAAATCTCCTTTGGGTGCAGCAGGATAGATCTGGAGAGACTAAATGAATTACTGCCAATGGGCAAATACTTATTAGGCATCACTGAGGAAACTGTTTTAAATAAAGATAATAGCAATGGCAGTAATAACATAAATTACATTAAACTGTCATGATGGAGCATGAACTCTAATGAAAGATCCTAATATCCAGCAGGTAAATGCCTGAGGATAAGTGTGTAAATACACCCCTGCCTCCATTCCTCAAATGCTACACATTGTGATTATTGCATATGACATTTTATCTCCATATTGCTAGTAGCAAAGTTAAACAATTATAGCATCATTATTTTTCCTTTAGACTGGGTCACTTGGTATTTTTATGTACAACACCTAGCAGATTTGGGTTTGATATAAAAATTGGGCAACAAGACATCACAGGATGCCATGTAAGAAAACTGCAAAATCCTCCGTTTTCCTTGGTGCAGACCTTTAACAAGCAGTTCTTTGTTTCCACTCTCCTACAACACTTTTCTCTGATTTAAAAATAAAACATTTTCAAATTGTTTATATGAATAAAATATTTAGAATGATTCAATTCCTTTTTGAAGTTTAAATTATATTTTTATTGCTGTGTCTGCAAACCCTGACCATGATTAATAAATCTGCTTCTTAAGAGCTGTGTAGCTGGATTTCAACTACCACCTCCTCTTCTGAGACCTCCAGTAGCGTGCACGTGTGCACACACACAAAATACACCACAATGACAAATAATAATAATTAAAAAACAGCAGCAGCAAGCACACAAAAATTCAAGAGATTTTAACTGACAAAATGTGGGAAAAGACTGAATTAACCAGCTTGTTTATTGCCTTCTTCGTTATTGATGTGATAGCAAAGTGTATGCACAGAAAAATAAATAGTTTATACTACAGTTTAAACAACAATCAAAAGGAAATGAGTGAGGACTGATGATTTTTCTTGGAAAATTTCGTGGAAAGGGCTAATAAATAAAAGCTGCAGCCTAAAGGGATAGGCTCATCACTGTCTTCTGTTGTTGTTGGTATTGGCTCTTAGGATATGCTTGTGGGTGCTACTCAACTGAAGTCAATGAAGTTGTGTCCACTTTCCTATATGTTGAATTTGCTCTGTGGTTTTCAAAACATTCACTACCTGAAACAAAGAAACTAGAATAACAGCTTTGCTGCTTTGGGGGATATTTACTAACAATCGAAGCATCCATTATAAACGCTGATGTCTGAAAACCAAATTGTTCATACAAAACCATCAAGAGATTTTGATTTTTTTAGGGGGTCATTCAAAAAAAAAGTTGTTTTAGAATACCCTATACAAACAAAGGAGTGGAGTACCGGTGGCACCTTAGAGACTAACAAATTTATTAGAGCATAAGCTTTCGTGAGCTACAGCTCACTTCATCGGATGCATTAGAAGTGAGCTGTAGCTCACGAAAGCTTATGCTCTAATAAATTTGTTAGTCTCTAAAGTGCCACCGGTACTCCTTTTCTTTTTGCGAATACAGACTAACACGGCTGCTACTCTGAAACAAAGGAGTGTGACTCAGCAAACATTACAATTGTCAGGAATAGTTTGGCTCCCTTTCCTTGGCATTACTGTTAGGTGTGATGAGATTCTGACATCTCAGAGTTTTAAGTTGTTCTTTGTGACTAAGATTTCCAGGTATTTGGTACAAAGGCTCCAATACCAAAGTCACCTCACTGTCAACTTTTTCTGTATTTTTTCCTTTAAATCTTTTTACTTAGGAGTGGTTGGCAGAGCCTCTTCTCTCCCTAATTAAATTATTTTGTCTCTGATAGAACAGTCAAATTGACAAATATTCCCATAAGTACATTTTTGTTTGTTTATTTTCCTTTTTCTCATATGCAAAAAAAACAACAACAAGAACAAAGAACAGATTTAATACATTGGGATCCCCCCAAACTTTTTTTTTTTTGTGGCTTGAAGAAATTGTATGAACACTCTTGATGTATTCATCAATTCTGCACTCATTTGCATTGTCTAGTTTTGCCCAGTATCAGAGGGTAGCCGTGTTAGTCTGTATCCACAAAAACAACAAGGAGTCCAGTGGCACCTTAAAGACTAGCAGATTTATTTGGGCATAAGCTTTTGGGGGTAAAAAAAAACACTTCTTCAGATGTGCCATGCAACTGAAGTGGGTTTTTTACCCACGAAAGCTTATGCCAAAATAAATGTTATTTTTGCCCATGTTTGGAAGTGGGAATGCTGTGAAAAAAAGCTGCTTTCACATGGCCCAAACCATGATATACTAGAAATCTGACAAGAAGACTTGTTCTCACAGTATTTTAAGGTGAAAGAAATTTGGATAAGAAGCTCACCCATTTAAAACTGGACAAAACACTCAAGTATTCTTCAGGGAACAGTCCTACAGTGGCATGGATTGGACAGCTTACTCTCATTGATCTTGTTCATCATTTATCTGAACAATGGTAGGTTTATCCAAACTGATCCTCCAACATTTTATATGTACCTGTCACTTAATGGTATTGGATATTTGTGTCTGCTATGGCCCGTTTCAGAAAAATTGTGTGTGTAAGACTACATAAAATGTGTGCATGGAGTTCTCACAGCCCATTAGATTATAAATATACGTGTGTGTGTGTGTTTGATTGTAGTTTATGTAATACATATTACTGCAAGATTAAAGGCACTTATATACAGATGAAAAGGGGTGTCATCAATCCATTAAGGCAGGCAATTGCAGTGTTGCACAAATGGCAGGAAGAAGAATGAGGTGCCTTCAGTATGCATTATTTATCTTTGATATTTCTTTCTGTCCTTTTTTTCCAAGCATTTTTAAACCTCTAAAAAATTACTTTCACAGCAAAAACATGAAAGTGGCAATGTTTCCCTCTATTAAATATATGTTTCTGTCTGTTGTTACTCACTGTTGCAGACAATAAGGTACTAGGAAAACAGAACACTACTGTAGCCATTGCTTACAGTCTGCAAAACTAAAAGGAGATAAGTATGGATGGATGCATTAATTATTGTAATGCTATTGTTAAAACGTGCTAATGGCCACTAAAGTTGTGTGAGTTTTACAATAGAACAAATTTACCCATTCTTTCAAGGCAATGGTGTGTATAGCTAAATTAAATAACTTCCAGTTTCTGATTGGTGGTAAGAGGAAGAAGAAAGAAGAAGCAAATGATACAGGATTAAAGGAAATCTCCAGTAACTTTAATCAAACTTTATGCTTATGGATAACATCTAACATTGTCAATTCACTTGTAACAAGCATATTACACCGACATTCCCCATTTCTCAACTCTGGGAACTCTTTGTCACCCTCACGGGGAGGATGAAGATGAAGATGAAGCCAGTTACTTCCTCATACTGCTAGTTACTTCCTCAGACTGCCCCCTCAGTGCTGGTCCCTGATCTAGTTTGGCTAGGTCCTGCAAAAACTTTAGTCTGGATTTATTCTGCAGTGACAGAGGGCAGAATTTGGCTGTGCATACAGCTCTGGCGTCTCTTGATCAAATCTGCAATTTTACAAATCTCTGCCAAGCACACTTGGCAAATGTAAGGCTGTATTCTTCTCTCAGATTTTGCACATGCGTTACTGTACACAAAACAAATACTGGTGTGAGTGAAAGTTCTGCACCATAGCCCATTTCTCCCTACTGTGGCAGACGCAAAGAAAAGGCCCATGGGGATGAAAGCTACAGTTCAGATTCACTTCAGAAGTTCCTTCAGGGCATTTGATAGGGGAAAGAGTAAGACAGAGTTTTCCTATTACAATATAGGCAAAAATTTAGTTGCAGAATCCCAGAGAACTGCATAGACCTTGGGGAAACTATTGCAGGTCAGAGCCCTGCACACAGAGACTCTCTCCTGCTTGCCAATTCCTATATCGTACCCAGCCTCATCTGGCTCCCTTCATCCCCTTATCAGCATAATTCCAGTGGGCATGGCTCCATGCAGATGACTCTACCTGCTGAGCTCCACAGTGCAGAGAGGGCTCTTTGGGAAAGTTAATACTGCCTCCAAATATATTATCTTTCTGACAAACTGTTTGCAGAGTCAGTGAGTGGTTGATGTGGCCTTCCGCAGCCCCATCTGTGGCGCTTCAGCGGATGGACATCCATGAGGGGCAAAAAGGAGGATATAGTAACAGAGATGTAAGAGTTAGATCCATGTGTGAAGAGTTTCCTCTGTATGTATATCTAGGGATTATCATCTGACCCAATATTCTGGACAATATTTAAAGAGGTACTACAGAGTGACACTTTGTTTTCTGCATTCCTTACCCAGACAAGCTCCCAAAGAGGAGTTTGAGTGCACTGGGCCAATAACAGGCATATTTCTTCATCTGCATAAATGCAATTTTTATATCCTGGTTTCCATAGACATGTTTTATGTCAAAAGAAATATGCGAAGTACAGAAAGAAATATAGGCATTCTTTGCACTTCTTTCTTCATTATTGTTATATAACACTTGTAAACATTCCTTCATTTGGGGAGTCAGCAAATACTATATATTTATATATATATATATATATAAAATTAAGAAGAGCGGAGTTTAATAGTAATTGCTATCTTTTTGTTGAGCTCTGAGTAATTATTTCAGAATCTAAGGGGCAACCCTACATCATATCTTTGTCTTTCAGTGGAATTGTGTAATGATTTTTAAACATTTACATTTGCACATTTTAAATGGGATTTTAAAGGGACATTGTCAATTTGAATTTTTTAAAGATGACTAAGTTTTATTACTTTTTAAATCCAATTTGAGATGCAGAACCATTTAGAAAAGGACTACTTGTGGTACCTTAGAGACTAACAGATTTATTTGAGCATAAGCTTTTGTGAGCTACAGCTCACTTCATCAGATGAATGCAGTGGAAAATACAGTCGGGAAATTTATATACACAGAAAATATGAAACAATGGGTGTTACCATACACACTGTAACAAGAGTGATCAGGTAAGGTGAGCTATTACCAGCAGGAGAGAAATAGAAAAAAAAAACACTTTTGGAGTGATAATCAAGGTGGGCAATTTCCAGCAGTTGACAAGAACGTGTGAGGAACAGTGGTGGCGGGGGGGGGGGAAGCTAAATATGGGGAAATAGTTTTACTTTGTGTAATGACACATCCACTCCCAGTCTTCATTGAAGCCTAATTTAATGGTGTCCAGTTTCTAAATTAATTCCAATTCAGCAGTCTCTCGTTGGAGTCTGTTTTTGAAGTTTTTGTTGTTGTAATATTGCCACTTTTAGGTCTGTAATCGAGTGACCAAAGAGATTGAAGTGTTCTCCAACTGTTTTCTTAATGGTATAATTCTTGACATCTGATTTGTGTCCATTTATTCTTTTACGTAGAGACTGTCCGGTTTGGCCAATATACATGGCAGAGGGGCATTGCTGGCATTTAGATAGCACGTCCTGACTTTAAAAAAAAATATTGTAAAGACTTTTTTCTCCTATTTTCCACTTGAAGGTCTTTATGAAGGTTTTTTTTTTAGCATAACAGAAACGAACAGAGCTGATCAGGGATTTTTCACTGGAAAATCATTCTGATAAAAAATATCGTTTCTGCAAAATCAAAATTTTCTTCAGGAAAGTCTCAATGTTGGTGATTTTTTTTTAAATTTGTTGAGAAAATATAAATCAAATATTTCATTTTGGGTTTATTTGATCTGAAACAGAATATTTAATTTTGTTGATATGACCCAAATGTTTCAATTTGAATCAGTTCAATAAAACATAATATTGCATTTCCATATAGCACATAGCCTTATGGGAGTTGTCTTTGGGTCCCATTCTCTCCTATCAGCCAAACTCCGCAGAGGACTACATCTTCCACAATGTGATGTAGATTTCACTCTGACCAAGCTCTCCATGGTGCATCATGAGACTAATAACTCTGAGTTCATCATATTAAATGTAATCCAGGCAGTACATTTTGGTTTTGCTTATCATTGTGCTTAACATGTGTTCATATATTGGAAAGAGAAGTGATTTAATAAATTTGGAAGTGAAGGGTGATAAGGGCAGAGTACTGTAGGATGTTTTGTTTGTCTGTTGCTTTTGTTTTTTCTGTTTATAAACTGTCCAGAAATGAGATAAATGATTTTTCGTGCATTGGATTTGTGGTGGCCAAAATAAGTCATACTTTTAGTAGGAGTTTGAGGATGCACAAACAATTAAATTGTTTGTTAAACAAACAAATAATTGTTGGGAGTAAGTAATTGAGATGAACATTTTTAAAAAGTACCAAATACTCATTTTCACCATTGTTGGCATTTTCAGTAGAGCCTTCTAAACAAGTTATAAAGCAGGTCAGATGTCTAAATGCAATAAGCACTTGCTGGTAATTTGTGGATGTTTGTCTTTCTTCACACTGTAAATTTGGACTTGCTCACCATATTAGACATGTTTCTCATCAGCTGATATATGATCCAATGTATAAATGGTAACTCAGCATTTAGCATGAAGAAATACCGCCAAATAGAAATAAAAGATTTGTTTTTATTTTATTTTATTTTTCAGGGGATTGGAAATGAAGATGAGATTTTTCATAATGAAGCTGTGGTGTTAAAACTGAAAAGTTAAAGGTAAAATGTAACAGTTTGTCACAATTATGTTTCATATTGGCAGGTGTTCTGAACTTTCTGTTTGATAACTAGACATATAAATTTCAGTTCTTAAAGTTTTACAGCCAATTTAAGGGCTCATTTATTTCACTGACAGCAAGATGTATATGCTGCCTGGCATACTGGATGTCTGGGGCCAAATTCACCACTTTGTTGCTTGCTTGTCTCACAGGAAGTAAATAGTAGCAATTTTTCAGGAAAGGCATACCAGCACAAGGTGTTTAGCAAATAAATGAGTATAAGATGACCTCTGGTGTCCTGAAATTACTAAAATTCATGAATAATAAAATGATCTATAGATTGTTAGCAGAGGGCTATAGCAAAGGCTAATTTGCAGCCAGTGAAGCTTTACAGAATAATTTGCAAGTTTTGAAAATTTAATGACTTCATCAGTTTTTTACCTATTTTTTTTTACCAGTATAATTGTCTGAATACTACCTTCAGCAGAGATCTTCTACCCAGGCAATACCATAGTTGCCTATATATTCATGTTAAGAATAATTAGCTGCCTTTATCTGAAGAGGGTTTTGAAACTCTTTTTTCTTTTCTTTTCTTTTCTTTTCTTTTCTTTTCTTTTCTTTTCTTTTCTTTTCTTACACATCTGTTTTATGAGAACTAGTACAAAAGACCCTTCATCTCAAGACATGTTCTGCATAGCATTCCGTAGACATTATTATCAGAAAGTCAGGAGTAGTCCCAAGGTAGGCCAGGATTTCACAAAATTCATCTTGTGAACAAACCATTTCATTTTGTTGAAAAATAAAGAATACCTGCCAAAATGTACAGTAGGATTAAAGTAAACAGAGAGAAAAATATAGGCTAAATTAGAGAGCACTTCTAGCAGCACTGTGAAATCTCTCCTGTCCTCCACAACGTGATTGTCAGGTAATTGTAAGGACTCAGTATTTCCCCTGCTGTGGCCCATTTGGAGATGTTATTCATTCCAAGGGCTCTACCAAGTCTCTTCACCCTAAAGAGGAGCAGACTTTGATCCGAAGAGCTGCAACCTAACAGCATGGTGCTGTAGGGATTGGCAGTTTTTTTTCTGCACGCTATGCTAACTTTTCCCAGAGAAACTGGCCTGTGTACAGATAGTATCTTCAGCCCGAGGGCCATGGTTATTTTTGTCTGGATAGTGTGTAGGGTTTGAGCCTGCCTTTGACATGTACCATGTATCACTGGTTGTTCTGGAAGATCAGATACTACACTGAATATCTGCAGGCTGGATAGAGCTCATTTTTGCATTTTGCGACAAAAGTAAATCTTGTTAGATACAAAGTATGATACCCTGCCTATCTTCTGCCTCTTACATACACTCTGCAGATGGAAAAAGCCAGTCTTTATGCTTGTCTCAGATCCTCCTGAATAGAAATTGCATTCAAAGCAATATCAAAATGCAATGCTTGTTCTAAGGACAACTGCTGTATTCAACTCTTGTTTCGCTCCTTGGACTTATTTCATTTCCTTTGCAAGGATGGTGATACGGTTTTAAACTTTCTAATTTTCCAGTATTGACTTTCTTGTAGATTCCTCACGGGGCATGGAGGGAATGATGTGCAACCCCTTGGCCATGGTCCTAGTCATCCCCCTCCCCATATCCACAGACAGGCATCTGAGTTTAAGGTCCAGGGATGAACAAATGGTGGTTATGGAACTGGCAGTCCCTTCCCTGCCTGTTCCCCTTTTCCTCCTGAGTGTGAAGGGGAAGATCCATTTGTGTATCTTGGGAATTAACTCTTCCAAGGAGCTGCCAAAGACTGGATATATTTCTACTATGTACCTGTAAGAGGAATGCTCCATTTGTAGCAACGCAAGTTTCTATCAGATCAGAATTGAACATTAAACTAAAAAGGAAAAGCAGAACAGGAGAATACTGTGTGTAATTTTTATTTTCTCTTTAAAATTGTTATTAATTAAGGGAGCTGAATTTTCAAATAATTTAAAAAAGAAAGATAATTGTTTAACCTCATTCTGAGAATGCAGGGAAATAATGACATTTGTCAGATATTAAAAAAGGGCCCAGAGGGTATATATACCGTATTGATTTCAGATATGGAGGAAGAATGAAACTGAAACTCAGCAGGATAAGGGACAAAATAAAATGCAAGTAAAAAGTACTCTGAAAAGAGGAAAAGGACAGATAAAATACATGAAAAATTAAATAGATAAAGTGCTTGTTTGACAAACGTATACTTCATTTTCCATTTTCATCATATTTTCAACAAATCAATTTGTGGCAAAATATACTCATCTTAAAGCCATCTTTGCTTTTTAAATGTAATTTTTCTCCTTTAAAAGGTTGAACAAGTCTCTCTTTTGCTGAAATTTTTGACTGATATAGTTATGAGCACCTGGCAAGTACATGCAATGTGTAACAGTTATTTAGCCACTCCGATGGAATTTATCCTGATGGGAACTGCTTACAGCTTTTTTCATCAAGATCTCAATGCTGACACACATGCTTAATCACATAAGTAGCATTGACATCAACATGAAGTGGCTCACTGAATCTTCATGGAGCTACATATGTACTTTGCTGACAGGGGTCCACGTAGGCAGTATAACCATAATCATCATGTACCAAAATTCCCACAGAGTTCAATCTGATTTGGAACATGGCAGGGTATGTTTCTATGGTCCTGATGTTGCATTCCTTGTGCACCCAATCTCTCAATAATTTCAACAGTTCAGAGTAGCAGCTGTGTTAGTCTGTATCCGCAAAAAGAAAAGGAGGACTTGTGGCACCTTAGAGACTAACAAATTTATTTGAGCATAAGTTTCGTGAGCTACAGCTCACTTAATCAGATGCATCCTATGAAGTGAGCTGTAGCTCATGAAAGCTTATGCTCAAATAAATTTGTTAGTCTCTAAGGTGCCACAAGTCCTCCTTTTCTTTCAACAGTTCAGTAATTCTTCAGGAGTTTTGGATGTACTAGGAATGATTAATCAGGACTTAAGTTAACTTGCTACTGTTCAATGTCAGTCCTACAATTCTTATGCACATACGTAATCCTTACTCACACAAACAGTTCCATTGACTTCAATGAGATTGCTTGTATGAATAACCCCAATGTGAAATGGGCCTAGTATAAACTTTGTTTTATAGTAACTGGAATTATAGTAACTGGAATTTATATTGATAAGATGTAAAAACAGCCCTTTGTTTCTATGTCAAAAGTTGCTGGAGCAAGTCACATATCTGTGTATAGTTGAAGAACCAGGGCTATTTCCCTAATTTTCTTGCTTGATGAATGGATGTGGCAACTGTCATGGGCTAGTAAGAGAATGTAAGAGGATGTACAAGACAGCATGAATGTGACTAGGTCATTAGCTATTTTTAAGAAAACAGCTGGAATCTAGTATGGGTGTTGGAGACAAAAGAGGGCCCTATATCAATTTATTGTAGAATGGAAGGCTCGTAGCAGCTTCGTCTCAGTCGGTCCCAAGCAAGTCATATTTCTGACTTGTTGATAGAACAGACACCTTACGGTTGCCACAGCCAATCTTTCCAGACATTGAGCATCCTGAGTGAGATCTTCAACAAGTGGCCTCAGGCCTGTGACAAGATTGGACCACATTGACTGTAATCAGATCAAGCAGACCACTTATTTTGTCCCAAAGCTATGAAAATGGTGCCTAAAGGATAGTACGTGGGAGCTGTCCCTTGGAAAATAAAGACAAGGCAACAGCCTATTGTGCTTTCTTGGTCCACCAGCAAGATATGAGAGATGTAACTCTCCTAATTCACTTGGGCAGGCCATCCACAAGAAGAGCAGGAAAAGACTTCAGTCAATGGCTACACCAGCCTGAGCAGTCTGCTATTGCTGAGAGACCTTTGCCAGCATCTAACACTCTGAAAAAGCTGGTTCCAGTAACTGCAGTAGTGGGAACCAAAGATCACAAGAGTAGACCACGAAGTAGAAGATGTTCAAACTCCTTTTTTACTGTAAGTATCTTATTTTCCCCTTTTTCTCTGTTGTCTATTTTTATACTAATAGAGAGAGAAAGAGTGTCTTCCTCCTTATTCCACCAGGGAAGGAATGTGTGGATTAAGCATGGGAGTTTGTGCATATTTTTGGGGGGAAATGGCTCCATTAATAGTTCCTCAAGCTGCAATCTCATCAATACAGTGTTTCCTTGCTTAAATAAGTGTTATTTGTAGCTTCTATTGTGAAGCTGTAAACATTGTTCAGTAGCTGCCTTTGTTATGAAGTCAGTTGTTAAAAATCACATGCTCTATGAATGGAGGAATAAGAAGGGGGGCATATTACCTATAATAACGACTGTGAGATTTAAGGAGGAAGCATTGAGTAGCATTGAGGTCATGGGATAAATAAGCCAGTTTGGCTTCTATGCTTCCTTAAGACGAGCTAAGTGAAGTTTACCACTCTGGAAGATCTTCCTTCATTAGGATCACAAACCAAAATGGACAGTCACACCTACACCTGCTAAATTGATTTCACTGTCGAGACAGGATCTCTTAGATAGGGCAAGATAGACTAACTAACTAACTAACTAACTAACTAAATGTTCTGGCTACCACTTCCCACAGCTCCCATTGGCCGGGAACAGTGAACTGCAGCCAATGGGAGCTGCAGAGGGCTGTGCCTGCAGGTGGTCAACTTCTGCAAAATGTCTTGTGGCCTGCAATCAGATTATCCTGATGGGCTGCATGTGGCCCACGGTTGCCCACCACTGGTTTAGGAAATGATCAACTACTTCTTCCATTCAGTGGAATTATGAAACCCCCATCAACTATATACTCGTTAATGCAGAAACAGTTTTGCTTTCGGAAGAATTTAATTAGGGGATTTTCTTCTGTATTCAAATCTACTTATTATAATGGAGGATTACCAAGGTCCTTATATTGTTGCCCATTGCCATAGTATCTGAATAGCAAGGAGTATTTCTATGATAGTGGACTTTTCCAAATGAATTCCTGCTGCAGTGCTCTGAGACAACATGCTACACTGTGAAAAAAGACCTGCTTCTCCTCTTATGCTTTCTGTTTTTAACTAATGCAATGTAAAAACATGGTCATTAAAATGACCACAAGTCAGCAATTCCTGTTTCAAAAATGATTGCACTATTGTCAGATTCTGTTGTACCTTTCTAATCTGCTCGAGACTAGAAAGAAGGAGACACAGGGTTTAGTCCTCAGCCGGGCAAAGCTACAGGAAGACTTTTGCAGCTCCCTGTCTCTGAGGCAGGTTCTACACCCTGCCAAACCCTGCTGTAATTTACAACAGCTATCAGTTGGCTCTGGGGGTGGTATAGCAACTGGATGTCACTGAATAACAATGGCATCTGGCTATTCCCATGTCCTCCTGGCCATGTTTATGTTATAGACATTACAACCTGTGCTGGCTTTCTGTCCCTGGTATTGCCGAAACAGCATAGAGAAATTGCAGTGGGCCCAAACATCTGGCCTGCGGTAACACAGCTTATGGTGTTTAGTCCTTCCAGTTCTGTTTAGTCTGGAAGAAAAATGTTTATTTCCTCTTTCCTGTGGCCTTTAAGTGTCTACACTGCAATTACACATCCAAAGTTGGCCCATGCCAGCTGACGTGGGATGGGGCTAAAGATCTGTTTAATTGTGTTGTAGACATTCTGGTCAGGCTGCAGCCCAAACTGTGGAACCCTCTTGCCTTTCAGGGTCCTAGACCCTGGGCTTCAATCTCCAAATGTCCACACTACAATTAAACAGCCCCTTAGCCTGAGTCCAATGATCCCGAATCAGCTGACCCAGGCCAGCCGCTGGTTTCTAATAGCAGTGTAGACATACTCAGAGTCAACCTTTCCTTACTGCCACCAATGGCGTTGTGGTATTGTAGTTCAGTTGTACACCATCTAGTTACATACTGCAGAAAGACTTCACTTGTTCTGTTACAGATAGATATTTACCTGGATAACCCAATTACATTATTATGATCATTTTAATTACTGACACCTATTAGCAGTATTCAAAAATACAGAGGCATTGAGCCAAATACAGAGGTGATGTAAATGCCGCCATAGGTTACCTATTGGCTAGTCAATATGAGCGTAATGTTGTAAATAGGTGTGATACCACACAGTGGTCCTAAAAGTATTAGCTACAGCTAAACAGGCCAGTTATGCTACCTGGCTTCACCTCAGCCAGGGCTAATTAAATATGCAGCCATCTGGGGAAGGAGCTGGGTGGTGACTATAAAGAAAGGAAGCATAGATTAGAAGGAGGCTCCTCAACAGCCATCTTAGTCACACATAAAGGAGGGTCTCTGCTAGGAAGACTGATAGTAGGGTAGCAGATTTTCTGGATTATTCCGTATATCTCTCTCCCTTGGAGATGCTACAGGTGCCAAAGGTTTGAACGTGTGGGAAATAATTGTAAAGGGAAAATGAGGTTCAATAAGTGTGGAGAAAAACATTCATATGAAAAAATGTGTGTAAGGGACAGTAGCTGCTATGGACAAAGACATAATTCAACATTCAGGGAACATACTGTGGCAAAGCAAGCTAGGGAAATACAAAAAACTAAGATACTATACTGTACTATATGTGAAAGCTGTTAGGAACATCAAAGAAAAAAGGGAGGAAGAAAGGAAGCTCAGTAAGGGGAAAGAAATAACAAAGCAACCAAATAGTGCAAAGGTATGTTATGATGGGGATAACCGAGATGACATAATGTCTACAAAGACAGAAAGGTTCAAAGGGTTTATGACTGAAGCAATAAATTGCTCATCTCAGATGGGGAAAAAACAGAAAATGAAAATTATAGTTAAAGCAACCTATCCATAGAATGACTCCATGCTTTCCTAAGAAAAGGAAATGTTGCTGGTGGTGACGATTTTTAGTTGGAGTGTGCACCACCTGTTAGCACGTGAGCAGGAATTAAAGAAAAATAGTGTTCATATGAAAACTAAAACTGATGTTATATACATTCAAGAAACCTGGTGTGACAGAGTGCTAGATAGGAAATCCTGAGTCAGCACTCTGTTCTCAGCAGCTCCAATCAGGCATGGCAGACTGGAAGGTGATGAGGCAGGACTGTACCTAATTTGTGGTTGGGCAGGGCAGAAATGCTAATTAAGCCATTGGCCAGAGCCTACAAATAGGCACAGGAAGGAATTGAGAAGGGGGAAAGCAGGCAGTGAGAGGGAATCATAGAATCATAGAATCATAGAATATCAGGGTTGGAAGGGACCCCAGAAGGTCATCTAGTCCAAACCCCCTGCTCAAAGCAGGACCAAGTCCCAGTTAAATCATCCTAGCCAGGGCTTTGTCAAGCCTGACCTTAAAAACCTCTAAGGAAGGAGATTCTACCACCTCCCTAGGTAACGCATTCCAGTGTTTCACCACCCTCTTAGTGAAAAAGTTTTTCCTAATATCCAATCTAAACCTCCCCCATTGCAACTTGAGACCATTACTCCTCGTTCTGTCATCTGCTACCATTGAGAACAGTCTAGAGCCATCCTCTTTGAAACCCCCTTTCAGGTAGTTGAAAGCAGCTATCAAATCCCCCCTCATTCTTCTCTTCTGCAGACTAAACAATCCCAGCTCCCTCAGCCTCTCCTCATAAGTCATGTGCTCTAGACCCCTAATCATTTTTGTTGCCCTTCGCTGTACTCTTTCCAATTTATCCACATCCTTCTTGTAGTGTGGGGCCCAAAACTGGACACAGTACTCCAGATGAGGCCTCACCAGTGTTGAAGAGAGGGGAACGATCACGTCCCTCGATCTGCTCGCTATGCCCCTACTTATACATCCCAAAATGCCATTGGCCTTCTTGGCAACAAGGGCACATTGCCGACTCATATCCAGCTTCTCGTCCACTGTCACCCCTAGGTCCTTTTCCGCAGAACTGCTGCCGAGCCATTCGGTCCCTAGTCTGTAGCGGTGCATTGGATTCTTCCATCCTAAGTGCAGGACCCTGCACTTATCCTTATTGAACCTCATTAGATTTCTTTTGGCCCAATCTTCCAATTTGTCTAGGTCCTTCTGTATCCTATCCCTCCCCTCCAGCGTATCTACCACTCCTCCCAGTTTAGTATCATCCGCAAATTTGCTGAGAGTGCAATCCACACCATCCTCCAGATCATTTATGAAGATATTGAACAAAACGGGCCCCAGGACCGACCCCTGGGGCACTCCACTTGACACCGGCTGCCAACTAGACATGGAGCCATTGATCACTACCCGTTGAGCCCGACAATCTAGCCAGCTTTCTACCCACCTTATAGTGCATTCATCCAGCCCATACTTCCTTAACTTGCTGACAAGAATGCTGTGGGAGACCGTGTCAAAAGCTTTGCTAAAGTCAAGAAACAATACATCCACTGCTTTCCCTTCATCCACAGAACCAGTAATCTCATCATAAAAGGCGATTAGATTAGTCAGGCATGACCTTCCCTTGGTGAATCCATGCTGACTGTTCCTGATCACTTTCCTCTCCTCTAAGTGCTTCAGGATTGATTCTTTGAGGACCTGCTCCATGATTTTTCCAGGGACTGAGGTGAGGCTGACCGGCCTGTAGTTCCCAGGATCCTCCCTCTTCCCTTTTTTAAAGATGGGCACTACATTAGCCTTTTTCCAGTCATCCGGGACTTCCCCCGTTCGCCACGAGTTTTCAAAGATAATGGCCAAGGGCTCTGCAATCACAGCCGCCAATTCCCTCAGCACTCTCGGATGCAATTCGTCCGGCCCCATGGACTTGTGCACGTCCAGCTTTTCTAAATAGTCCCTAACCACCTCTATCTCTACAGAGGGCTGGCCATCTCTTCCCCATTTTGTGATGCCCAGCACAGCAGTCTGGGAGCTGACCTTGTTAGTGAAAACAGAGGCAAAAAAAGCATTGAGTACATTAGCTTTTTCCACATCCTCTGTCACTAGCTTGCCTCCCTCATTCAGTAAGGGGCCCACACTTTCCTTGGCTTTCTTCTTGTTGCCAACATACCTGAAGAAACCCTTCTTGTTACTCTTGACATCTCTTGCTAGCTGCAGCTCCAGGTGCGATTTGGCCCTCCTGATATCTTTCCTACATGCCCGAGCAATATTTTTATACTCTTCCCTGGTCATATGTCCAACCTTCCACTTCTTGTAAGCTTCTTTTTTATGTTTAAGATCCGCTAGGATTTCACCATTAAGCCAAGCTGGTCGCCTGCCATATTTACTATTCTTTCGACTCATCGGGATGGTTTGTCCCTGTAACCTCAACAGGGATTCCTTGAAATACAGCCAGCTCTCCTGGACTCCCTTCCCTTTCATGTTAGTCCCCCAGGGGATCCTGGCCATCTGTTCCCTGAGGGAGTCAAAGTCTGCTTTCCTGAAGTCCAGGGTCCGTATCCTGCTGCTTACCTTTCTTCCCTGCGTCAGGATCCTGAACTCAACCAACTCATGGTCACTGCCTCCCAGATTCCCATCCACTTTTGCTTCCCCCACTAATTCTACCCGGTTTGTGAGCAGCAGGTCAAGAAAAGCGCTCCCCCTAGTTGGCTCCCCTAGCACTTGCACCAAGAAATTGTCCCCTACGCTTTCCAAAAACTTCCTGGATTGTCTATGCACCGCTGTATTGCTCTCCCAGCAGATATCAGGAAAATTAAAGTCACCCATGAGAATCAGGGCATGCGATCTAGTAGCTTCCGTGAGTTGCCGGAAGAAAGCCTCATCCACCTCATCCCCCTGGTCCGGTGGTCTATAGCAGACTCCCACCATGACATCACTCTTGTTGCACACACTTCTAAACTTAATCCAGAGACACTCAGGTTTTTCCACAGTTTTGTACCAGAGCTCTGAGCAGTCATACTGCTCCCTTACATACAGTGCTACTCCCCCACCTTTTCTGCCCTGCCTGTCCTTCCTGAACAGTTTATAACCATCCATGACTGTACTCCAGTCATGTGAGTTATCCCACCAAGTCTCTGTTATTCCAATCACGTCATAATTCCTTGACATCACCAGGACCTCCAGTTCTCCCTGCTTGTTTCCAAGGCTTTGTGCATTTGTATATAAGCACTTGAGATAACCTGTTGATCGCCCCTCAATCCCAGTATGGGGCAGGAGCCCTCCCCTCACAGACATTCCTGCCTGTGCTTCCTCCCGGTATCCCGCTTTCCCACTTACCTCAGGGCTTTGGTCTCCTTCCCCCGGTGAACCTAGTTTAAAGCCCTCCTCACTAGGTTAGCCAGCCTGCTGGCAAAGATGTTCTTCCCTCTCTTCGTAAGATGGAGCCCGTCTCTGCCCAGCACTCCTCCTTCATGGAACACCATCCCATGGTCAAAGAATCCAAAGCCTTCTCTCCGACACCACCTGCGTAGCCATTCGTTGACCTCCACGATTCGACGGTCCCTACCCAGGCCTTTTCCTTCCACGGGGAGGATGGACGAGAACACCACTTGCGCCTCCAACTCCTTTATCCTTCTTCCCAGAGCCACGTAGTCCGCAGTGATCCGCTCAAGGTCATTCTTGGCAGTATCATTGGTGCCCACGTGGAGAAGCAGGAAGGGGTAGCGATCCGAGGGCTTGATGAGTCTCGGCAGTCTCTCCGTCACATCACGAATCTTAGCCCCTGGCAAGCAGCAGACTTCTCGGTTTTCCCGGTCAGGGCGGCAGATAGATGACTCAGTCCCCCGGAGGAGAGAGTCCCCGACCACCACCACCCGCCTTCTCCTCTTGGGAGTGGTGGTCGTGGAACCCCCAACCTCAGGACATCGCATCTCATGCCTCCCAACCAGCGGAGTCTCCTTCTGCTTTCTCCCCCCAGACCTATCATCTGGTCCACTCTCCGCAATGGTACCTGTGGAGAGAACATGAAAGCGGTTAGTTACCTGTGTCTGTGTTACTGGAACCCGGACATTCCGCTTACCTCTTCTGGAGGTCACATGTTGCCAAGCTTCTTCACTGGCCTCTTGGCTCCTCTGTGCAACCTGCTCTATATCTTTAGAGCTTTGTGCCCCTAGAAGCCTATCCTGAGTTTGGTCCAGAAAATCCTCAGTCTCTTGTATACAACGCAGGGTCGTTACCTGTTGCTCCAGACCTTCAATCTTCTCTTCCAATATGGAGACCAGCTTGCACTTTGTACAGACAAAGTCGCTTCTGTCCTGTGGAAGAAAGACAAACATGGCACATCCAGTGCAGGTCACAACAGCTGAACCCCCCCCTTCCATATCACCTACCTACTATGAGCTTCCTCAGAGACGTTGGCAAGATGTAAGCCTCACTGGGCTCACTCCAGGCGAACTCCCAGGCAAACTCCTGCTGTGAGCTGCTCTGCTGTCCCCGCTGCTCAGCTGGTTCGCGAGGCTCTGGCTATTTTTAAACAGCCAGGCTTCCCTGACGCAAACACACAGACACCCTAATGCCCGCCCCCTGCAGGCTAGCAGCCAATCAGACACTCACTCAGGCTCTCTCCCTGCCCTCCCAGCAAACACACGCTCGGAGATTGCTCTCTCCCTGCTTGTAAAGGCACTAGGTATTCTGTGAAGGTGGTGGACTCAATTATAAATAAACTACACAGGGTGCTGAACCAGCACAAGAGTCTCTGAATTGTTTGTAGACAGAAGCAGGACCGAGGGGGCCCTGTTACATATGGGAACCTAATAGGGAACCTAAACAATAGAATTGTTGGATATGGTGTATATCTAGGATATAGATATAGGAAGGGATGGGTTGTATGTACCTTCATTAAGGAGAAGCTAAATTATTTTAAAGTAGAGGTGAAAAGGCTTAATATTGTGTATCAGGCTATTGAGATTTTGATGCAAAATAATTCCACATCACTAAGAATATATAACCTGGGCACTCCATGCAGAAAATGAAAGGCCAAATAACTGAAACAGATAATTGCAGATGCCACAAATCTGTACATTATATGTGGTGGTCTAAACAGCCACAACAGGTTGTGGGAAAGTAGGAAAAATGATGATAATGGAAAATGTCTGGAGCAATTCATTGATGAAAATAACTTCGAAATTTGATTGTGGAAGCACCTACCTATGTTTAATGCAGCTGATAGAAATTTCTCCTGTTTAGGCCTGAGGATTGCAACAAGCCACATAGCAAGAAAATAAAGCTGGGAAATCTATAAAGAGGAAGGAATGGGTATTGACTACTTCCCAACTCTCCTTATATGTCAAAGAAAGGATAATATTGAAGATAATGATTGTCTCCCTACTTGGAATCTAAAAACATCTAATTGGTAACTCTTTATAAAGAAATGTGTTCAATATATAAATGAACAATGTATTAGTGAGGACAATGAGGATTCCAGTAATATTATCACAAAGGAAATATTAAAGGCAGCAAACCTAGCTATATTTAGTATTCCAACTTATCCTAAAGATAGAAAATATGTACCGTGATAGACTAAGGATTGTGAAATGGCTTTTTCAGATAGGAATAATGCATAGAAGAAAGGAAAATACACAATGAATAATGAGGACTTAATGAATTATAAAAGAAGTAAGGCAAAAGAACAATAAAAGACTATCACAAAGGACAAAATGAGAAAACTGGAGAAAATACTGTGGAAAAAATTAATAAAGATACCAATATATCAAAGAAAAGTGAATGTTGGGAAAATGAATGGTATATGAAGTAAAAACAATACAATACTAGACTTCTTTGTTGAAAGCCATGGAGTAAGATGCTCCAATGTAAAAAAAGCAAAAACTCTGGCAGAAATGTTCCAAAGAGTGAGTAATGAGGACAACCGAGTGCAGAGATTCATGAGAGGAAAAGACAATTCATTGAATAAAATTATGAGTTTCCTCATCATCCTTCCACCTCTTCAATATCTATTTTAAATGAAACCTTTGGAATGCGGGTCTTCTCAAAGCTATAATAAACAGCAAAATTTCTGTTCCAGGCAAGGATCATATAAACTTTGAAATGCTTTTAAGACCTAGCTGAAAGAATTCTGAGGATGATAATAAAATTGTACAATAGCATGTGATGGAAAGATGAGTTTGCCAATGGACTGGAAGCATATGGTTATTGTTCCAGTAAGAAAACCAGACAAACTGCAATCAAGAGCTGACGCATACAGGCCAATTGCCCTCACAACTCATTTGGGGTAAACCATGTGTGATGGGGTGTTTACCCCACACCACCACTGAAGGGATTAAAATGGCTATGAAGGGGCTTCTTTTCAGGATGGGCTGAGGTGAGGTGTAGGCTTCCGGTTCAGTTAAGGTATATTCAACCTATCTGGGCAGGAAGAGGAGGGGCTTTTATAAAGCCACAGAGTGAATAGCAGAAAGGGACTGCATGGAGAGAGAGAGAGAGAGAGAGTCAGCAGTCACTCTCAGGGTTGAGAGAAAGGAGTAAATAGAAGCCTAAGGAAAATGACAGCAAAGATGATGCCACATGGACCTGCCGATTGTAGGATCTCTAGATTGGAACCCAGTGTAGAGGGTGGGCCTGGGTTCCACTAACAGCCATGGGGGGTGTGCAAAGGATAGGGCAGTGAACTTTGGAAACTGCCTGAGGTGGTTTGTTTACAGAGACTTTGATACCCCGAAGGGGAGAAACTATAATGAACTGGTTGGAGGGCCAAGCCACAAAGAAGAAGTTCGTGCAGTGTGAGAGAGGCTGCCAAATGAGCGACAGGATTAAGGGGGAGGAGAAACCTCAAGAGGAGATATCAAATCAGTCAGGCCACAAGGAAGCGCCCTAGCAATGAGTGGAGCAGACCCCTTGAAACCGTGGAAAAAAATGGTAACAGAGAGATTGTTTTCATACTTAGTGCACAGAGTAAGTTTAGGAGGGGAAGGAGTGTGATTGACCATATTGTTAGGATAGAAATGGAAGCACATCATAGTATAAGAACAGAAGAATTTATTTTAGTAACTTTTCTGGATATTGAAAAAGCTTATGATATGTTATGTCATAAAGTGGCTACCATGGGTATAAAAGTGAGAATGAATAGATGGATAAGGGATTTTTTAAGTAAAAACTATGCAGGTCAGAGTAAGGAAAGCCAACCTAAGTGTATATGTACACTTACAAATGGCACTCTACAGGGAACTGTCATCAGTCCTACCTTATTCAACATCATGATAAATGATCTTCCAAAAGAGATGAATGTAAGAATAAGCATCACTCTGTTTGCTGATGACTGTGCCATATGGGCCCAAACCAGAAACCCTGCAATAGCTGTTAAATGAATAAATGAAGCACTAAGGAAGGCTGCACAATGGGGACACATGCAGGGTTTGAAATTCTCAATAGACAAAACTAAAGGAATTATATTTACTAAAAGGAAATTAAGTTGGAACTATATGGACAGTAAATAAGCATAGTTAACAGCTTCATATTTTAGGTGTTACATTTGGTAGCAAGCTCTCTTGGAAGGATCATATTGAAAATATTAAAGATAAGTATAAAAGCAGAACCAATTTACAAAAATATTTCTGGAAATTCCTGGCATATAGAAAGAGGAAGAATGGGAACTGTGTCTCTGTTCCATTGCTTGGAATTAAGAAACTTGTAAGGCCATAAAAATTGTAGCTGTTTTGGCAGTTGAACTAGCAAGAATAATGCTGGCATTAAACTGGGTCATAGACGTACACCCAGTGGTCATCCTGTCTGATTCCTTATCAGGACTTCTGCCTAGTAGAAATTGCACTTCAGGAAGCACTTAATGAAATATTACTGATAACAACTGCATTGATGCAGTTGGGTGTAATCATAGTAATAGCATTGATCCCCGCACATATAAGAATAGTGGGCAATGAGCTGGCAGAAAAAATGGTGAAAACTGTTGTCAAGCATGAGCAAATCGATTTCAACATTCCTTTGGGTAAGCTGGAGTTTAAAAATCTAACTAAAAATGAGTTGTGAGAGGAATAACAGGAAATATGGAGAAAAGAAACATAGGGGAAAAATTCTACAAAATTTGCTCAGGAGATGAAAATATATATATTCCAAGGCATATGAATATGATATATTCTTCCACACTGAGACAGAGAGTGAAGTGACTCTATTTAGAATTTTAACTGGACACTGTGGCTTAAATAGTTATTTGTTTTTAATAAACAAATATAAAGATGCATTATGCAGAATGTGCAAGGTCCAGGAAACAGGTGATCATCTCCTTTGGAGGTGCAAAGAATTTACCATCAAAATAGGGTATTTATGTGAAGAACATAGAGGCCTTAAAAATCCCCCTTGTTACTGAATAACCTAGTAAGAGTATCAGGAAAGTGGGTATCCATAAAAAAGTAATAATGCACTTCTTTAAAAATGATAGGAAAGATGAATTATCAATAGTGTCCAGTGCTGTATATCATAGACTCTGCAAGTGAGTCTGCTTTGCCATAAAATAGAAGGAGGGGGAAAAATGTGGAGGTCACTCTCTGGGTCTAGAGAGACTAGAAGGGTCAAGGACGAAACCTAGCAGGAGAGTTGGCCCTGGTGTCCTCTCCTGAGTAATAAAGCCTGGTGAGAGGCCAGGAGAAGCATAAAGCAGCCACAGGGGTGGAGTAATCTCCTGTGGTGAGCCCTGATAGTAGGGCAGGATCTGGACTGCCCAGGAGAGAGTTATGGGAGGTGTTCAGCTGAGAAACAGAGAGAGGGATGAAAGGCCAAACTGAGGAGGCTTACAGGGGGGTTAAATTTATATTTTTGTTTTGGGATTTATAAGAGATTTCGGGGGGGGGAGGGGGCAGTGTGATTTCCAGCCTTAAAAGAAGCATAAATGTAGTAAGGCTGTGATAGAGACTTTATGACAGGTTTGGTAACAAGAATACTAGGGAGGTGGCAGCAAGGAATCTGGAAGACTTAACTTTGACTGCCTGTCCTAGGATTCCCTGAACTGGAGCCCAGTGTAGAGCGTGACCCTGGATTGCCCTGCCAGCCACTGGTAAAGTGGCATGAAGCCCCGAGAAGAGGACAAGGACCATTAAGAGCCTGAGAGAAGGGTCTATGAATCAGAGGCCCAGAACTAAGGGCAGTAGACTGTGCAGAGGGATCAGACATTTGTTTTGTTGAACTTTCTGTTACCACAGAAGGGGTAGGATTAAAATGTGACTCAGCTGGACAGCGAAGTCATGAGAAGAGGCAGACCAACTTGAGACTGGAGTGACCGTTGGCAAGGGGCAGTAGAAGAGGAGAGCCAGCTATGCTATGGGGTATGGCAATGGTGATTCCACCCTTCTACAGTAGGCTAATTCACCTGGCATGGCAGAGGAGTGACTATCATGGAATATTAACCAATGGGAGACTGTAAGAAGCTGAAAGCTGTTTTTGCATCAGGTGCGACTATAACAGTTAGGTCCAATTTCTCCAGCCTTCCAACTTCACAAAGTGAACCTAAAGTAGCTAGAGATGGCCATGGGAAAGTTCCCCCTGTTTAGGGGGTATCTCCACCAGGATGACCCTTTAGATGCCATAAGCCTCCAGTGCTATAAAGTCATGCCCCCAGTATAAAGGAACAGAACATGGAAGGGGAGGTGAGGAGAGGAAGAATGGCAGAGTGCAACTCCATTGTACCTGATTTGCCACTGGTGTAAAGTTTCTAAGGCCTGGTCTACGGGGGGGGGGGGGGAAATCGATCTAAGATATGCAACTTCAGCTATGAAAATAGTGTAGCTGAAGTCGACATATCTTAGATCAACTTAGAATCACTTACTTCGCATCCTCGCAGTGCAGGATCGACAGCCGTCACTCCCCTGTCGACTCCACTTCCACCTCTCACCAAGGTGGAGTTCCGGAGTTGACAGCAGAGTGATCGGGGATCGATTTATTCTGTCTACACTAGACACGATAAATCGATCCCCGATAGATTGATCACTACCCACCGATCTGGCGGGTAGTGTAGACGTGGCTTGAGGGACCTACACCAGTGGCATAATTTAAACTGTCCCCTGCAGCTTTAAGTTGCTCCAGAAATAAGCAGCTGAGAATCAGGGAGCTGTGATTGGCTGGGGCACAGTGGAGAATCTAGCCCAACCATCTCTTGGTTGCTTTTCATGCTATAACCTCACTGTGCCACAACCATAAGGACTTACGCATACTTATTAGTATATAATTTGATTGAACATTTAAGTCATTGCTGAATCTGGTCATCCATGATCTGGAGGAGCTATACATATAAGATACTACCTCAGCTTTTATTTAAAACAAACAAAAGCATTTTTTCTATTCCTTTCTAAAACCTTGAGAATGCAAATGAATACTCATATTGAATTTTTCTCACTATTATTTGTCCTAAAGCTTACTCTTAATGGCTATTAACCAGCATTGTTATAGCAACCTACGGTCATAGAACCCCCATAATAATAAGCAGGTGCAGCCTAGCTCGCTGCTGATGGTGTAGGGCTGTTGCAAGTTTCCTCCCAGCTGAATTGGTGCCTCTGCTAAGCAGTTACTGTAGCTTTTGTCCACAAGGAATATTCTTAAGTGTACAGTGTTATCTTTGGTCCCCAGGCATGGATTGGTCCCATTGTGCTAGGCACATTCATAGTGGCTTACAATCCTATTTAACAGGGGAACAAAATAAACCATGAAATGAAAGTGAAAAAGTAGAAGAGGAGGAAACAGTAAAATGAACAAGTTTTACTAATGTGAGAGAGAACCTTGTCTGGTGAATTACACGTGGGACTGAGAACCTGGGATTCTTCCTTCTGATCCTGGTTCTGATATTGACTCCCTTTATGATCTTGATTAAATCACTTAAGGTCTAATTCTGCCAATCTTGCTCACACGGAGAGGACTCTTATTTGGTCAGTAGTCCCATTTAACTCAAACAGCTGCAGGAGAAGTAGGCTGGGCTCCAATTCTCTTGCAGCAGGAGTTTGGGATGGCTCAAAAACGACCTTTTAAAATATTAAATAAACCAGTTAAATTATGCTTATAAAATCTCCCCATAATACTAAAAACCAGCCCTTCTCATAATAGGAGAATGGTGGTAGGAAGGAACTGGTGACATTTCATTGGGTAGCTTGAAAAATTGCTTCATATACTCATTCAAAAATGCTAAGGCTGTCTCTGGATTTAAGAGATTTGTTAATTCAGTTGTAATACAGGTTTCTTGCCTACATAGCATAATTTATTCTTGAATATATATTTCCTCTATGTAGTAGAGACTCATTCTTTAACATTTAGGAGGTACAAGCTGAAAAGGTCGCAGAGAACAAGGACAAATAAGATGGCAGTGGCATAAATGAGAAAGAATGCAAATGCCTAAGTATCTCTGAAAAGCCTTGAGAAGTTGAATGCACAAGTCAGACTAGCCTGGCTTGGTCCTAACTTTTATTTTCAGCATTTACACAGTCAATAACCTAAGCTGACATTGACCTTGGTAGCAAAATGGGCTAATATTTTCACTTGGGTGAACTGTTATTGGATAATTTCTCCAGTGTATTAAGCACAAACATTCATTCCATCAACATCAAGTATGTATGTTATCTTTTTCCATCTATTTCTTTTTCTGTTGTGCAAACATTTTTATTGTTCTCAGTACAAGGACAAAATCCTTTCTGTGAGCTAAATTAATCCTTGGTGTAACACCAATAAAAGTCATCTTACTCCACTGCATTTGGTTCCTTGTGTTGAAAAAAAGTTTGTCACTTATAACTTATCAAGGCTGTAATACAGCATGTAGCTTCTGGACATGTTCACAATGAAATACAGTTAAAATACAATGAATAAATTAACCTACGCTGCTGACAATTGGTGACATCAAAGGAGGATTGCCACATTTATGACCCTCATTGTGCTGGAAAGCAAAATACATAAACTTCCAGATACCATCCACCAACCTTTGCCTAGACAGTTCTTAAAGAAAAGAGCATGCTTCCCAATCATCTACCTTACCCACGAGCCTCAATAAACAAATAGAATTAGTACAGTGTCCTAAAAGCTAATGATCAGGGGTCATGGGACAATCATGATTCCCTTCCTGGTTCCCATCTTGCTCCAGGCAGAAATACTTTGTACCAGCCCTTTACTAGGTGTAAAATATTAATCCCTGGATGCTGTTTTAGCTGTACTTGCTGGTGTTTGCAGTGGGGAGGGAAGGTCCTGTCTGTCCATTCCCCACCTACCTAAATAGGGGAAGAAGAAAAGTAGCAGGAACAGTGTTAGAGAAAAGCCCATGGGGCATGAGGGAAAATGGATGTTGCTGCGTAGAAGGAATGCAGAAGGAGGAAAGACACAAGTCTTGTCTACACATAAAAGTGTCACAGATTAAACATACATTGAATTAATTAACTCAGTGCAATCTCATGTGTGTACACTCTTATATTGATTAAAACTGGTTATATTGTTTTAGCTTGTACCTGTATATTAACAACACATGCTGAACTGCTAGAAGGCCGGCTTAATAGGATAGTGTCCTTACATAAAGTTGCATATGTTTAACTAAATAGCTCTAAAATCACATATTTAGTTAAATCAGTACAACTCTGTGTAAACTCATGCCATAGAGAGGGAAGAGAAACAGAAAGGGGGATGGATAAGACAGAGAAACAAAGGACAGAAATAGCAGTGGTCCAAAAATGAGAATATTTTTTGCAATGTGTGATAATGAATGCAACAATGAGGCAATGGATAAATAACAATAACAATTGGTTATTCCATTAATGCTATAGTTTACCCTGAGCTTTCTGCAAGCTTCCTGTTGACAGCAGCGGGGGTCCCTTTGGTAGTATGTAGTCATAAATTTATACACCAGCCCATAGATCACAATTGAAAATGGAATTTGCTCCCTTACACAGAAGGAATTTGACACCTTAGGAGGAATTTGACACGTTAGGCCTTGAACCAAATTCTCATCAATGTCAGCATTATTTTCTGGTTTAGGAATTGACAGGGGGAAGGCATCTTTTTTTTTTTTTCTGGTGCCATTTCACCATAAGCACAAAAGCAATCTTCACTGCTTTTAAAACAAACAAACAAACAAAAAACCCTGCCTACTTGAAATTTTAACCTTCTCTGGCTTTGTGAAATTTTACCCAGTTCATGTCACAATGGAGGTGTAGCTGAAAGGAAAAATTGAAATAGAGCTACTTGAATCAATAGGTCTTGAACTCAACATTACCTGCTTTGTCACACAAGAAAGTTATGTCAGGGAGAGTGCAGGCTTCAAAAGAAAACAAAAGAAACAGACATCACTAAAGAGAAGTTAAATATTCACACAATCACAATATAGCCTCATGGCTTGTTTCTCTGACTAAAAATAAGTAGCTTATGCACAGTGAAATGGTCCCATTCTGAAGATCAGCCATAAGAACATAATTAGATATATTTAAGCACAATTATGTTATGTGCTTGTTTGCTTTCTATGTTAGATAAATACACTCTTCTTAGTAGAATTTGATGGAGAAAAGAAGAAAAGACAGAAAATTATGCAAACTTGTGTATGTCTACTTCCAACAAAAATGAGAGGGCAGAACAGGAAAGAGTTTGAAATAACCTTAGAACATTCCCAAAAGATTGTATTTGGGAAGCAGTGTTTAGAAATGGTATTTCTCATGACAGTTTAATGATGAAATAAAAACTCTTACATTAAAATAAACATTTTCCTAATACCACATTTGGCTGGAGGTTACCTCACTGTGGTATTCCTTAATTTGATCAGGCAGGTAGATTCTATTTGCCTTCTCATAGGCAAATCCGCATTTCTCTTGCTTACCTCCCATTCGCCCTTGCCAGATTCATTATAGGTTAGTGTATAATATTCACAAAGACTTGTGGATGAGTTGTGGAACTGCAACAGTCTTCGGGGAGGCACAATCTCTCCCAGGGCTGCTCTGTATGCACACAGGGTGAATAATTGGCACTGCTATTTGGGTTGGCATATATTACTCCCCCCATTGCACCTGTCCTCTCTCACAGATCAGTGAGGAGGATGAGAATGTCCCACAGCCCTGATTCCTTGCTACCCCTCCGTACCTACACCTGGACCATTTGCTCAATGGATGAAAGAGGTACTGATCACTGCTCATAGGGAATATTATTATGAGTAGCTCTTTCACATGCCACAAAAAGGCACTGGAAGACTTCTTGTACATACATACCCTGTGAGCCCACACAATGGCCAACCACATTTTGACCCGATGTTCACATGTCAGTCTCTCTCCTCATTGTTGCCTCAACTCTCAACAACTCTCTTCACTTGTGTTGTGAGATACTTTTCTTTTTTTCTAAATCATTTTCCTAATTCCAAAGCCTTCCATGTTCATTGCCAAATGGGTTATGATCATCTTCTGCTCTCATACACAGGTCAGTGGTGTCCCCCCTACACCCCCCCCACATAAGTACTGGTTACACTCCTGCTACATTATTGATCCTTCTCTTTATAATACTAGTTCCCTAGCCCTGAATTATTGAGTACTTTCTTTACTGCTAGGTCTCTCTTCTTTGATCTTGATTTTCCCCTCTCTTTCTCTGGCACAGTTTCTGTTCTTCTTGTTCTTATTTTCCTCCATATCTCTCTGTTTTATCTTCCAAATCCACTATGCACAGATCATATTGCTGGCAGAAGAGGCCCATTGTAATTAGTAGAGCTGGGCAAAATTTTTCATCTGAAACTTTTTTCAACAAAAAAGGCTGACTTGGCAACACCAAAACATCCTGCAAATTCATATCTTTAATCAAATTGTTTTGGCTGAAGCACAAAGAATTCTGAAAGAATCATAATGTTACTTTTTTGAAATAGTCAATATGAAACATTTTTATTTTCTTCATTCAAAATAACTGCTTTTAAAATTCCTTTTAATTTTATTTTAAAAAAATCATACATTTAATAAGTTAAAATCAAAACAAAACTTTTTTCAATTTGATTTGGAGAATTTTTTTAAAAAGTTTTTTTTGTTTGATCTAAAATATATGTTTTTATTTTTTAGCGTCATCCACACATAATAATAAAAATAATTAATAATAATAAAAACATTTTGCACAAGGCTTTAGCTATTAGTGCCACCAGTTCATATGAGAATGGTTACAGAAAGGAATAGAGTTTTCTCTCATATTCCATACAGTAGATCTTGCAGCTCCTTGCTTTAGGAAACTTAACGAAATAATGTGTTCTGATTTTCTTGGGGTCAGATTTTCAAAGTATTTGTCAATGGGTAGCATACAAATACCATGGAAAGTCATTCTACTTAACACAGCATAACTTAGACTGGAAATTTCCCAGATGAGTGAGATTTAAAATATCTCATTGAAACAAACTTAAAAACCTTCACCATGAAAGGGAGTTGCTTGAAATTGTAGTTTTTGACTGAAAAGTGACTGCATAAATGGCATTGTCAAATTCCATGTTAAAGGATATAAATCCTGAGAATTCCCAATGAAGAAACTGAAGCTCACTTTATCTTTTCTGTGAAAGCAAAAGGTACTTTTGAAAATATCCTTGTTTCTTCCCTGGTGGCTCCCATACTGTCGATTAAATCCTTCCCACTTCTCTTAGTGTACCATACACTAAGGGACAGTAAAGCTGCAGCTCATGCACAGATCCTTCAGACTGTAAACATCACAGGGGTAGGGACTTTATTACCACTGAATGTGTGTACAGTGCCTGGCCCAAATAATGCCTGATTCTTTATTTGGGTCCTTAAGTGCTACCACAAAACAAATAATAAATTACACCCTTTAAAGAGCTATTCAATAACCATGGTGAATGGGACATAAAATTGGGGTGAAGATGCATTTATACTTTTATTTCTTCAGAATGATTTAAGATTTTTGTGGCTAGCACTTTGATATAAGATCAGGTATTTAAAGTCTACTTACATGAATTTGTCAGTGTTTAGAAAGCAATATGCACCAGTGAAACAAACTGCTGCACAGCTCACCATTATTCATAAATAAAGGTCTAAAACACTTGAGTGATTCCTCAAGTAACATATTCTAGTTAAACTACTGTAACCTCTGATAGATTGAAGAACTGTCCTCTAAAATGGGTTTGAACACACCATAGCAACAACAGATGAGTGAATGACTATCTCTCCCTTACACCTTTCTTTCCACAAAAATGGATTTCACTATATTATTTGCTATGAAGGTAGTAAAGTTATTGCAATATGACACTGTCACAGGGTCAATATTGCCTGCTTTGATATAGTATTTCAAGGTCACTATGTCACTTATACCTCAACCCTTGCTGTGTATGTATAAGACTTTCTATTGCGTATCTGTCAATTCTGCAATACAATAAATTTGTAATTTGGAGGAGAATAGCAATTTCATATTATTCTGAAATTAATTTCTGTAAACAACACAAAGGATACAATCACTGTATAGAAATGTAGATGAAATTATATGAGATCAGGGTTCTTTAGATCCCCAAATATCAGAGTATTACTAAAAATAGATACTTCTAAATAATCAAACTTCCAATACACAGATGATATTAGAAAAGAAAACATTAATATTTAAGTAACTTCATTGGTCCAGGCAAAGGCTGGTGTGTAAAAAATATTCTCTCAAAGCATCAATATCACTTTCCCTTCCTACTCCTTTTGTAATGTGGAAAATATATAAACAAAAGTAATTAGAAATACAGTTTCAAAATATCTGTAAAGATTTCTTGGAAAGTAAAACAATTCCAAATGCAGGAGAAAACTAACACACTAATTACATTAGGACAAATTCTCAGATGTCTGTTCTACTTTCATTATCATTCTCTCATTTATATATTTCTCCTTTCCTTCTATTCCTTCATTCTCATAGTTGTCATGAGAGGACTAAAGGATAATGCAGAGTATCATTAAGTAGATTTCTATCCATCATCTGTTAGTACTATTGTGTTGTTGCTTTTTTTCTTGTGTGTGTACTGTGACAAAGCTCTGTCCTTGCCTCCGTGGGTCCTGCATTTCCTGGCGGATTTCGCTAGCCTCAGAGCCTCACTGTGACCCTCCACGTAACCCTTCTCTCTCTAGAGACAAGGGTCACAGTCTACTGAGCCATTTTCATCATAAGCCAGCGAGGGAGGTGAGGAGAAGTTATCCTTCCTTGCACAGTCTCTGTTGTCTCCCAGTCTCAATGATTAATCAGGGCGCAAAGGGGGAGGGGACGGTGGGCCCACCCTCTACTCCGGGCTCCAGCCCAGGGACCCTAATAGTATCAGCTATGGTAGCTTACCTTTTAGAAACAGGACACTTACAATTCCCTGGGCTACTTCCCCCACAGCAGCCCCCACTTCCTCAAGCTCCACTTTACTCTTACCTCAGGGCCTCCTTCCTTGTGCCTGATATGGTGTGTACTACTCAGTCTCTCCAACAGCGCAACTTTCTCCCACAGCTCCTGACATCCACCCCCTCCTGACTAACTGGGAGGCTTTTAACTACTTTCAGCCAGCCCCTGATTGGCTTCAGGTGTCCCAATCAACCTGGCCTTCTCCCTGCCTTCTGGAAAGTTCTTAATTGGCCCCAGGTGTCTTCATTGACCTGGAGCAGCTGCCACTTCACTTATCCTGGTACCAGGGATTTGTTTAGCCTGGAACAAATATATCTATCTCCCACTACTTTTCTATAGCCATCTGGCTTTGCCCTGTCACAGTACATATAAAGTTATGTTAATTTCAGCCAAAATAATTTAAAAAAATCCTAGGTAATAAGGATATATCTAGTAAAGCGGTATCATCATCAATTTTAATGGAAACTACTCCTAAAGAGTACTGCCTCAATTAGTAACTGCATCATGCGCAAGGGTTTCTAAGTGATATAAAGCAACGTCCATGTGGGAATCACACTGCATAATCATATCCAGGGTCATGCAGACACAATCCCAGGAGGCCCTCCAGGAACAAATGTGCTTCTGTGTGGTACAGTGCCTCCCAGAGCACTCTGGCTTTCAGGACGGATGTGCCTTGCTGTGCCATCCTGAAGGAGGATGAAGCTTATGATCTCTTCGTGGCCAATCATGTCCTGCCACCTTGCCAACCACTAACAGCCAGTGGATACAAACAAACAGTGGCTCCTGCACTGAAGAGGGTAGAGGGACTGTGACTGTAGCTGGCTTTTGATTGAGAGAGGATCAATGTGGTCTTGCTTTGTGGCTGATACTTAGTTTCTCAGCTTCATCATCTGTGTCCCTTCAATGACCCACTACCAATGGTGGCTGAGGGGTTGGATCAGCACTACAGATCTCTGGGAGAAATGAAGATGAGAGCCAAATTATGGAGTGGACATAGTCCATATGAGGGGCGGGGAACTCACAGTTCCCAGCTGATACAGATATGGGGAGAATAAGTAATAAAAAGGGAATTTATGAGGCATAGATCAACATTTATCATCTGTCTGACTGATACTGTTTAAGGCCTTATCTCAAGGGTCTGAGATAATGGCAAGCAGTGCCAAAGTTCTTCCACTCACCTTACTTAATGAATAGTCATCTGCTAATAAACTTGCCAACATCCATTATTTATTAGTGGACAAAGTGTTCATTTATTAATGGGCAAGATCGCCAGAGCACTGATCTCTTCTTATCTCAGTTCAGCTTTAACAATACAGTTACTCAGCTCAACATGAGAACAGAAAGATTCCAGAAAAGGAGCGTCTGAGTCTTTGGAATCTGCCTTCAAGTTCAGTCCATACCTAATCCCAAAGATGCATGTCCCAGGATAAAGGGAAGATGAGGATTCAGGTAGTGTACATTAGACCTTTGCTTGCCATAATCCTTACATGAACTTAATAAGCTCTTGACAGATCTGCCACTGGAATCACCAAGATTTCTTGTTCAGTGTGACTTTATTGTCCTTGGTAATAACTCTAGTTTATTACTCCATGACATCTACAAGATTATCCTATGTGATTTTTGACTGATGTCCAACTGTTAATGACACTCTGAATTGATTTTTTATTTATTTTTTGGGGTGGGGTAAACTGAATATCAGGATTTTAGTTCAGCCACATCAAAGATTTATTTCTATCATCTGTAATATAAGATCACATTTTTTCCTTATTCATATAAAGTTGGTGGATATGTCCATTTTCTCCCTTGGAGACTATATTCAAAGAGGTTCCTAAAATGTTTTTATCATTTTATATCTACATTGGAGCTGGAAGGTGACATTTCTATCTCCGGTAGACATACTCATGGTAGCTCTGACTGAGCTAGCACCCGAAAAACAGAAGTATAGGCACAGCCGCATGAGTGAAGGATGGGCTCACTTTCCCTAGTACATGTCTTGGGTCTCAGAGAGGGCCATACTCAGGACAGCTAGCTTCTCCATTGGTTGCACTGCTGAAGCTACACTTCTTTTTTAGTATGCTAGCTCTGATTTGGAACATTAGTCATTGGGTCACTTTTTCTTCAAGCTCAGACTCTACAACTCATTATTTCACATTCACTACAACACCATGGACCGACTCCTTACCAATTTGGAGAAAGTGCATGCCAATGTGACTAACAGAGGGTGTGGAACCAGGATGGAGACTGGGGAATCCTAAAATGTGCCCTATCCCCACAAAAATAAGTACACAGTGAACAACAAGTGGCATCTACTACTTCATGAGAGACAACTGAGGGTAAGCTGTAATGTAGATGGAAAAGGGAAAAACAAACAAAAAAGAATACACATACTCTTTTTCAATTTGAAAAAAAAAAGAAAAAAACCCTTTATCGTCAATAAAATGGTAAGGAGAAATAAGAAATATCAGCAAAAAGAAGTAATGGAGGAAAAAAGTAGGTTGATTCATAAATGAAGAACAGGATGAAATTAATATTGCATTAAAAGTGGCTTAGATGCTGTACTACCTTTTACAATTTGTCTTCAGGAAAATTAAAGGAAACATTTATATGATCAGCAAATGAGGAAGGCCTTATAGTAATGGCTACTGAGGGTCAGCATGGAATCATAGAATCATAGAATATCAGGATTGGAAGGGACCTCAGGAGGTCATATAGTCCAACCCTCTGCTCAAAGCAGGACCAATCCTCAACTAAATTATCCCAGCCAGGGCTTTGTCAAGCCTGACCTTAAAAACTTCTAAGGAAGGAGATTCCACCACCTCCCTAGGTAACGCATTCCAGTGTTTCACCACCCTCCTAGTGAAAAAGTTTTTCCTAATATCCAACCTAAACCTCCCCCACTGCAACTTGAGACCATTACTCCTTCTATCATCAGCAGATAGGGAATACTTTGAACTTGTGAACATGCGCAAGTCAAGTGGTCTGGACAGTATTCCTTGTAAAGGTACAAAGGGAATTAACAAACAAACTTATTCTTCCCCCAACAATTATTTTTGAAAAGTCATGGAAAAGTTGCAGAGATGACAAAGGTTTAGAAAAAAGCAAATGTAGTATCTTTTTCACAAAGCAAGGTATAGTGATCCTGACAATTACCATCCTGCAAAATCCTGAGTAAAACATCAGTGCAGATACTGAAGAGGAAATTTAGGAAAAACAATCATTAAATATCAAGACTTAGATGTTCAGAAAGCTCCTATTTAGTCACTTAAATAAATAGCTGGATATTCAAAATGGTCTAGCTCCCATTAAGACACCTAAATGAAGTGGCCAAATTGTACAAGGTTCTCAGCACCCATTTATCTCAATGAGTGCTGCACAGATGAACACTGAATTTGAATGCTTAATGCATTCTTTTGAAAATCTGGCTCTTATTGTGAGTGATGAGGACTTTTGAAAATCTAGCCCTTGGGGGATAAAGAAACAATGAATGATAAGCACCATGTATGCATACAGAGCAGATATTGTCAAACATCTGATTTTAAAAATAGTAGATGAAGAGAAAGTGAAGTATATTTATCAAAAGCTTTGCTATATTCTGAAGTGTACCACTGACTATGTTTCTCAGTGGGCCTGACTGTAGCACTCCCAATGAGTAAATTTTTCAAAAGCACCTAGCACAATTCCCGTTGAAGAGTGTATTGCAAGGAATAGAGTAGCATCCCTTTAAATAGTTGCAAGCCCTGTAATGGCCCTCACCATGTTTGTTTTAGAAGCTGCCAGAATCCAACCAGAGCAGTGAATCTATCTAATCTGGTAGTTTGTGCCTATTCAGTAAACATGGTCATTTGGACCTTGCCTTGCACATGTAGCTCATTTATATTGTGTTTATTCTGTAAAGGACAGAAGACATAACACAAGTAATGGTTTCAGAGTAGCAGCCGTGTTAGTCTGTATTCGCAAAAAGAAAAGGAGTACTTGTGGCACCTTAGAGACTAACAAATTTATTAGAGCATAAGCTTTCGTGAGCTACATTCACGGAATGCATCCGATGAAGTGAGCTGTAGCTCACGAAAGCTTATGCTCTAATAAATTTGTTAGTCTCTAAGGTGCCACAAGTACTCCTTTTCTTTTAACACAAGTAATGGAACTTTTTACTCCTAAACAGCTTAAGCACTACTGAAAATCTTACCCTTTGTAAAATATCTTACTATGTACCTCAGCAACATGAGTAAGAGTGACAGTGCTAGGCCCAAAATTATTTAATCTTAGTTTTCATGTAAACACTATTGACTAAAATCCGGTTGAATAAACCATAATCAAAAGTTTAAACTAAAAACATTATCAAGTCAGCAAGAAACGGTGTTAGTTTATTGCAGTGACCCAGATAGCTTTACTATGATTGTACCTGAAATATTGGTCTAATTTCTGCCTGAAATATGCTTTATGCAATGCTATTGAAAACAATGGGGTAGCACAGACTTTGGCCTATTATGCTAATTTCTGAGTATCTCTTTGCCAGCAATTTACTGGCAAATTGGAATTAGTTCAGAGAATAGCAACAAACATGATCAGAGGACTGGAAGATTGATTCATGAGAGGATATAAAAAGAACTAAATATGTATACTGTTGCTTGGCTAAGCGATGACTGAGGGGGGCATAATTACACCCTTCAGATATTTGTAGAATGTGAACACTAAGGAAAGAGAGGAGAATTATTTAGCATAATAAAAGGGAATATGCCTTCAAGGAATAGATTAAAATATAGAAAGGGAAAAATTAGGATGAATATCAGAAAAATCTTTCTTACAGTACAGTCTATCAATCTGTGGAATAATCTTTCAAAGGAAGTGGTAGAATACCAAATTGGACACTCTTTGAATAATTAACATAAGACAAGGAAAAATCCTGTTCTGACAGGCAGGTGGACTAGGGACTGAGAAATGTGGAGGAGCTCTTTAATAATTGCATCTGGATCTGAGACTAGCATGGTGTGTTTGTACCATATAATGCAATGAATGTTTCTGAATTCAGTTTGCTAGTGCATGAGTCTAGTGAGATTCAGGGTAGGAAGCAAAACATGTCTGATATATTTTTTTTCAAACATGGTTTAGGTACTTTGGTAAATAAAGTCTAATTCCTATGCCAACAAGCACTTATGGGCCAGGGGCCAGATTTCAAACATGCCCAGCACATACAATTGGGTGTACATCTCCAAAAGAGTTCAACCATCATCTAGATATATTAGCAAAGTGCAAATGACATTTGGTCTAATTAAAATGGTAATAATCTCTAGCATACCCTCCTCTAAACATACACCAATTAGAATAGTATAGATACTACCCTTTTCTTAAAGATAACAGAATAAGAGCTTTTTTAATGTGTATTGACTTAGTTATGAGATTATTGGGTAATGAGAGCGAGTTCATATAACATATTCAACCTGTGTTTTTTCTCAGCTTGCACCATTGCACAGACATGTATGTAACATGATTCCTTTGCCAGCTACAAAGGCCACATTTGTAAAACTCTCATGATTCAGTTCATAACTCATATTATTTTATTTATGAAGTCAATAAAGCATGTGAAATAGAAAACTGACCCTTTTTTCCCTAGACTATGGTTTTACCGTATGCCCCGAGCAATAAACAATGTATTGTTTTGCTACCCTGGAGCACATTGAGAGTCAAAATCTGCCTCCCAGCTTTCCCCTTTTTCCAGCAAGGACATACTCTGTGACAGGTCTCTTCTTGTTGCAGTGTACATCCTCCAAGTGCTGCAATATAGCTATGGCAAGCTGGGGGTGAGGGCAGACCATGTGTTGGTGCACTCCCTATCTTGTCCTTGCTACATGTGTGGAGGTGATGTAAAAACTTTACATGTCCCCCGGCACTGATAGCTATGGTATGGATAGTCCATGCAGGGGCATTAGAGGTATCATGCATCTCCATATTGCCCTGCATAGCTGTGTAAGCCGGGGATGTGATCTGGCTTTTAGAGGTTTTTTGAATCCTATAGCCAGTAAGGTGTAGCTCACATTTTGTTTTAGTTATGGAAATGCTCACTAATGATTTTCAAATCTTGATTTCCTTCTCTGCTTGTTTAGTTAATGATATTCAGCTTCCTGTGGCTATTCTCTTCCCTTGAGCAATGTGGTTAGTAGAAAGGCCAGAAAATCTTCACACCTCTTGCTCTAACATGACTAAACTAGGGACATTCTTATTAGTGTGTACTTTTAATTTCAGCAGACAAAAAACAAACAACATAAATGAGTTTAGCCATTACACAGGGGGGAGGTAGAGGTTGTTAAAGGACAGCTGGAAAATTTATTGCAAGTTATATCATGCAGCCATTTGCAAAGCAAACTGAGAAACAATACATTTTAGCATATCTGTGTAAAATATATTCAATTTGCAGTCCAGAAGTAGGCTTTTTTGATTATTAAAGAGCAATAAACACGGAGATCAGAGAGCGTTTTCATTTTCTAGAAAATGAACTTCAAACAAACATGATGTGTAATTACAGTGAAACAAAGTAGTCAATTACCGTGAGTTACAACATTCAATAATGCATACCTCTAAAATATCTGTGCTTAGAAGTGAAAATCTATTGTTCCTCAAATGTAAACGAAGAGAAAAAAAAACAAAGCAAACAACAACAACAACAATAGGGCTGACCATTCATAATTCTTGTTGCTTATTCTCCTTACTTCTAAAGTTTTATGTTTAACTGAGCTTTCATAAATTTTCTTCTATTAGCCTTTCCATCATAATCATTGTGTCAATTTAGTTACACAAAACATATACCTCTCTTTACCACTAGATGGGACTAAAAAACCTTGCAATTTCTCTTCATAGGCTAATTCCTATGTATTCATACCAATAATGTCTTCACCAAAAAGCCTGGAAATAGTCCAGAACTGAAAATGTCCAAGTTCATGAAAGGGTATCTAAGACAAAATAATTACCACTTGGTGGAAGACTGCCTTTGTTGTTAGTAACTGCAACTGCCAGAAGTTAGTCTAGTTAAAATATATCAAAACTGACTGTCTTTTCAAAGCCATTGAGGGGGGAGCATATCCTTTATGTTTTCAGAAACTGAAATAACTCATACTAAAAGTCGATATTGATTGGATATTGAGTGGATACTGCTGAGGCAAACCAAGATAGAAGTATACTCACTCTTCAACATATCTGACATTTAACCATTTTAAAAGTGAGATTAGAATGGTTAGAACAGGCTTTTAAACCCCTTTTGATTTCATTGGAGGGGATATTTGCATCATTGCATGTCTAAAGAAGAAAACACAATTTCTTTTGATGCTGAAAAAAAATGAATATATAGAATTACTAGTTTCACTATGAATTTAAATAAAAAGCATAATTAATATTTTTTTAAAAAATCCACCCGCTTTATGCCAATAGGTTACTGCTTTAGATAGATTATATTACTGGATTATCATCATAGCTTTACACATCAGTTGATCTGCATCTGAATCTTGTATTTAACACTTTCTGTACTAGGCATAAGTTGGAATATTTAAAAAAAAACAACAAAAAACCAATAACGTTGTTGTTCACCAGCATGTCCATGTTAACTTAGACCACTTTAACTACTGTTTTAACACATCCATATCCTTCTTCAATTAAATCCAGATGTTCCTTTTAATTCTTAGAATCATGGCATAAGTAATTCATTTCACTATTTTCTCCTTTGACCAGGTGACTGAACATCCAACACTTCCACTGCACTTGAAAAATAAAATTAAATTGCTTTTGTACTCTTTTATCACACTTTCATGTTTTCTTCTTGCCTTGGAGGTAGCTGCTCAGAATACTTGTGACTTGTTAGCACCATGTTTTGAATTTCAGCTACAATTAAACCATTTAAAACTAAATTCTATTAAGCTGAACATTGTGAATTTTAATCATGATTCTTTAAGATAGTTGTCAAGTGACTTTAGAAATTAGTAGGGAGAAGATCAACTAGAAGTTACCAAGGCACCATAGATCACTCTGGCAGTCGCACTGGCAGGCCTTTTAGGTCTAATAGAATGAAACCAGCAGAGTTTTAGTAGCTGAGAAGCTGATGGAACTGTGGCTCACTGTGCTTCTCATACTCTTCAAGACTATGGATAGTTTTCTTCTGGTCTTCATCTCTGCTTCTATCACTTTCTCTTCTCCTCACTTCCTTTGGCTTCCAAGTTCCTTTTGAATCCTTCTCCCACAATTTCCATTGTCTACTTCCATAGTTCCCCCATTGCAGCCATGATAGAGCTCCCCCAGGTGAATGGTCACCAAAATGTTGTGTTTGGGTCCCAAAAAGCTAGACCCATTATTCTCAAGTTTCCCTTGCCCTGAATAGGCTGCAGAACTGTCCCTTTTCTTGGCTTCTCTAGCATACCTCCTGGGCACAGTTTTTCTGTCTGTTACCCCTTCATGGAAATGGGGCCCTGAGGCCCAGCTGCACTGGGTCCTCAATACCACAGCTGACTCTCCACAAGCTTAAACATACCGTTTCCCAAATCTCGAACCTGGTGGGAACTCTGAGTTTACAGCTCACATCATCAGGGACACATAATAATGGAAGTAAACAGACACACAGGCTATGGGTACTTGCAATTCCCAGCAAGGGTAGAAGTAGAAATGTTAATTCAGATTGAGCTAGCATGCTAAAAATTGTAATGTGGCCCCAGAGTCATGGGTCTTGAGGGTCTTGGATGGGACTGTACTCAGGCAGCTAGCCCAAACTGCCACCCAGGCTGCCATGGCCATGTTAGTTTGTATGTCTACCCATGCTGGAAATTATTGTTCCCACTGTTGCATAGACATACCCTTTGCAAGGGTTCCCAAAAATGAATCACTCCTTCATTTACATTGCACAAGAAGTATACAGATCTAGACAAAAACAAACAATTTTCCTCCAGGGCAGTAAGAGGCCCTGGAGGTTTTTCGCCTTCCTCTGTAGCATAGGGCATGGGTCACTTGCTGGAGGATTCTCTGCTCCTTGAAGTCTTTAAACCATGATTTGAGGACTTCAATAGCTCGACATAGGTGAGAGGTTTTTCTCAGGAGTGGGTGGGTGAGATTCTGTGGCCTGCATTGTGCAGGAGGTTAGACTAGATGATCATAATGGTCCCTTCTGACCTTAATATCTATGAATCTATGAATCTATGACACTCTTCCCTCCCCACCACACATCAGTACACATTTCCCTGCCTCAGTTTCCTCACTGCTCTTAAGCATTATTCAGGCTTAAGTGAGAGACTTCTAAGGAATACAGGATTCTCCTCCTGCACATGGCTTCTCCTTGAAATCATGGAGTCTCTCTTTCCACTAAAAGAAAAGGAGTACTTGTGGCACCTTAGAGACTAACAAATTTATTAGAGCATAAGCTTTCGTGAGCTACAGCTCACTTCATCGGTGTAGCTCACGAAAGCTTATGCTCTAATAAATTTGTTAGTCTCTAAGGTGCCACAAGTACTCCTTTTCTTTTTGCGAATACAGACTAACACGGCTGCTACTCTGAAACCTCTCTTTCCACTGTAGCCAGCTTCATTTCCCCCCCAGCTAGTCATGCTACAAAAGCATGCACCTCTCTTCCTACCCAAGCTTCCATTGTCTCTGTGAGTATCTCTAAGTCCTCCCCAAAGAGTGTCTCAGACACTGTGGTTTTTAAGACCCAGTGTTAACAACTGATTTTTCTTCTTCTGTTTGGGGATGTGGCACTAGCAGAGAAGTTGGAGAAATCTGGTGTCACATAGGATGTGGCCGTTGCATTGTGCTATGGTGATTGCATTTGAATGGGAGCCATCAAGATTTATCATCCATCCAGTGTCCATGGTCTGGGGGATACATGACACAGTCCTGACAGCATGTGACTGACTCCACATATACTGGGACACTAAATGAGACAGCAATTTCATAACATCAACTAGTATTCATAAGCTGAACACACACAGATTTCCCAGTTCATCACCTTTTTAGCTTTTTTTAATTTTTTTTTAAATGTTATGATTTACTCACTTTGTTTGTAAGCCACATGGGACAGGTACATTGCTTCCCCTTACATTTTGTACAGCAATGAGCACACTGCTGGCACCACAACCCAGATGGCATATTGTGACACAAGCAACAGCTGCAGGCAGTTTGCCTGTTTTGCATCTTGATGTGGGGTAACATATAGCTCTTTTCCAGTCTCAAAGTCAGATTGCAAAAAGTGCATAGGCATAAGTAAAAGCCTATGTCTAAAAGTGCAATAGCAGTGGTTTATTTGCTCATTTTATTTTGTGTTATAAAATGAACAGAAGTGCATATGATAAATTGTATTAGCAGCATAAAGTGCGAACGTAAAATCAGAGTGCATTTAAAGTAGTGTGTAAGTAACTTATTTTAGATGTTTTTGTGGATGATCAAACTATATTAGGTAGCAACCTTCTGCAACATCCAAAGTAAGGTTATTATTAAGGAGTCCCAATAACGGCTGTTGTTGTCGTCTTCTATTATATTTCACAATTTACTGCTTTAAAATACATTTACACGTGTCCCAATAGTACTTTCTTTGTTTTATGATTTCATGTTTACATTTCATATGGGATAACTTTATTATTCTCAAGCTTCAAAATCCTCAGGAAACCACACACATTAATACTAAATTGTGCAACATGGTACTAGTGTGTAATGGATTTCAAACAGTCCAGACAGAGGCCCAGATCCTCAACTGACGTAAATCAAAATAATTCCACTGATTTTAATAAAGCAATGTTGATTTACACCAGCTGAAGATCTGGCCTTTAGTTGTTGATGATATTGATGCTAACCACATTCATTTATTGCTGTTACATTCATTCTAATTATGATTTTTAGCATATTTCCCAAGTGAAAGCCTTTAAAATTGTATGAGATTTTACATTATTATTTTCAGCATTACTGCCATATCAATGTGGCATTTGATACTCTGAGAATAAACAAATGAAGAATAACAACAAAAACACCAAACATGCATATACTCTAAAATTGTCCCTTCTGACTTCCTTTTTATTTTATACCCAGAAGTGAGACTCTTTAGAAGTTAGTACCATTATAATAAGAAGTCTTCTTTTTTTTAAATTGTCTATGAGTTGACCTAGGTTGTTGCCTGTAGCTAATACCAGAACCCTCTAAGTCCTCTTAATGGGAGTTCTGAATCTATAACACATCCTATTAACATTCTACTCTAGTTGAGCCTTTGTAGCATGACTAACATTGTAGTATTTGAGCACATGGTTTCTACAGGTCCTATCCTGCAAACACTTACCACATTCATACAGCTATCCTCATTCATGCAAGTATCGCACCGAAGTCAATGTAAATATTCTGGTTGCATTTTAGGAGTAAAAGTTTTCAGGAGACGCTCCCAAAATAGATTAATTAATTTTACATAAGAAAAGATTTTACAGAAGTACTGTTAGTCACTTTGTGTAATGTCTAAATTTATCTATGTGCTGTAACCTTGCTTCATATTATGGAGGGTACTCCAGAGCCAGAGAACTCTCAAGGAGCCAATTCTAGCTCCCTAATTGTTTGTCTGACATGAGCCTTGGGCTGGATGTGGTCCTGTGATTGGGCTTAATCCCCACTAGCTGTAAGGCAGGGAAATGAAATTAATTAGCTATGCTCTGCACCTAGGAGATGATTAACTAATTCCATCCTACCTAAGGTGGCAGAGGCATGCTTCATAAAGAGCTGAGGGAGGTCAGCTGAGAGAGAGAAGGCTAGTAGAGATGAGCTAGGAAGCAGAGATGGGATGGATCTAGAAGAAGGTCTAGTAGTTTGGGAGTGGCTGTAGCCAGGAAGCAGAGTTAGAGGAGTAAGGTTAAGTCCTATAGTGAGCCACAGAGCAGAGAAGAGCCCTGAGCTAGGATCTGTGAGGACTGGGAAAAAGAAGAGGCCAATGATAGGCAGAAGGACAGCATAAGTGTTACTTAAACTCCCAGCAGGGAAAAACCTGGCACGTTAGTACCCTGATAAGCGGAAAAATTGAAGTTGAACCCAGGAAGGGCAAGAAGGACCTTTGGTTTGGAGCTGAATCCCAGAAGGAGACTGAACTGTTGTGTGACTTTGCCACAGGAATGAGCCACAGAAGATCCAGGAAGGGAGTATGGCAAAAAGATTGCCTGGGACTCATCATTATGGCTGAAAAAGTGACCAACAGAGGGAGTGTAAGAGACAAAGTACCCTTCAATGTTGCATCCAGACAGGAGGAAGTGCTCTAGAGGTAAGGATGCATTCTTCCATGTCCCTCACAGACCTTCTACCACTTAAGGATTGTCTGAGTAGATTCCAACATAGCCATTCTTCCTGACTGCTCTTTGCCAGTCCTGACATGACCTTTGCATTGGAAGCTACAGAAAGAAAGATGTGAGAGGCAGCTATGTAGGCTCTACATCTACTATGGGCTCCTCCAGCCAGAGAGAATCACAGGGGTGAAGGTTAGCCTTTATTCCCGTTGTACCACACAGTGTCACAAACAGCATCTGCCATTACAACTTTTAATATTGAAAATTCTTGAATACACTTCAAATCTAAAAAGTCTGTAAGCTCTTTGGGGCATTTACTGTATGTTTGTAAACCATCTAAAAAAATAAGACTTCAACTTGGTTGTAACCTATATGTTACTGCAGTATAAATGTTTAATAATAATAATCATAGTGCTCTAATAGAAAAGATAAAACATCTTGGGGTTTTTTGTTTGTGTTTTTTTTAAACCTCGGAACTAACTTTGTTGCCACTGATGTCTTGATAGCTGGACTCACTATCCTGTTGCAGTTGACATTACTGCAATGAGAATTTTGCCACTGGCTTCAGTGGGAGCAGAATGTAGTCCTTCATGCTATGCTTAGTTATAGCTGAATATACACAAACACATTCAATTAAATAATATGCAGTAACTTGAATTTCCTCTACAAAAGGAGCAGGAAAATCTGTTTCACAAAAACAATTAATGCATCACTTGCAATTCTCCTGCATCCATACAGTATCCATTGTGATAGAGATCAGTTTTCCATGACCTGTTATGCTAATCCTATAATTGCCAACCTAATCTCTTTAAATTGAATTTAAATCCTTCTACGTAGATTAGAGAAGAAGAAAAAAGCAAAATTAGTTACCAAGAAAAAAATTCTCTCCTCTGAGATCTAAATTAACTCAAATATATAATTAGTTAGCCGAGTGAGATAAAGACATACATTAAAAATATGCTTCTGACCTTACACTCTGGACCTGCTTTGAAAACCTGCAATAAGGAGTCACAAAATAGTTTCATGAATGCAGTGATTACTGTGGATTTTTAAACCCTCTCATATTGATCTTGAGCAAATACAAAGCTTGTGACCAAAAAAGTTATCCACCTAGATGGTCTTAACTCATTTATTTTCTTAACATTTATCCTTTCTGCAGTACATTGGGGGTCATAATTATAGAATCTTGGAGAATTCAGGAACCATTTTTACCATCAGCTGACATCCAGAGGCTGATGAGTCTGGATTCCCATAAGGCAGGAAGTAGAGCTGCTGGCCAGTGGAAGGTGGGATCTATCATCTATCTGATTCTATATCAATTGTCACAAAACCCATTTAAATATAATAGGTCAGGGCAAGCTATCAAAATGAAGACATCCTTGAGTATGGTTCTTGGCAGTGATAAAACTTTGACCCCACACTCTGAGAGGAGAATGTGAACAGTCTATACTGTGTCAATTATTCACTTCATAGACACCACCCTGATCATACCAATATAAGACAGAAAGTGTTGCTTCTTCCAAATAGCAAAACCAGTTGAGTCACCAATGACCTAATGTCAACCTGGTAGGTTGAATATGGAGGAAGCATCCTGAAAGATGGATGAGTACCCATTTGCCTAAAGCAACATCAGCTTTTTTTCATCACAAAGTCTGTGAAGTTACAAAGACGTTGTTGATATCAGTGAATTAACCTGGCTTGTTTGTAAACTATGTAATGACCCATAGCCCTGTAGAGGCTTTTTTGCCCCACTGCTTTCACAGAGGCCAGGTTCAAAGACATCTTCACTGTTTTCCATGTAAGGCTGAGTCCTGGTATCCCACAGATTTTTAATTACACTGATGTGATGCTAGCTGTGAAGACCTCAACAGGAGCAGCATTCTTCTCACTAACAGGCCTGGAGGGAGGACCAGTCCCTCCATATGGTACTAGGTGGCATCTGTTTCCCAGGTTTCCTGTCTATTCCACAAACCATTGCAACCCTCTCTTCATTCTTTCTCTTAGCTAGGGCCTCTTTGGGGTGCTAAGTGCTCTGTGGGAATAGAGATGAAACTGTACCATGATTACAGGGCCTGCAATTGTGCCAGGCCTTACATCAGCTGCACAAGAGTGAGGAATGTTCCCTGTACTCTCTCCAACACTGTCATTGGGACAGGCAGAATATTCCCTTTGATTATAGAGTAGCAATAGTCCTGCTTTTTTATTGGTGGCCTATGAGACACCTGTGTACCAGGCCATTTTTGCTAAAAGTCTTGGGATGCAGGGAAGTTAAGTGCTCCAATTGTTACTTCTGTGCACAATCTGAACTGGGGTATACTTACTAGCTGTATGATCAGATGGTTTTCACCTGCTGCTTTGAATGATTGTATATCTCAGAGTCTTAGACAGAAAAACACACATCACTCTTAGAATATGGGATGAATGAATATTCACCAAAGAAAATTGGGGGAAGTGGCAAAAACTATCTAGAGCCTGAGAAAGTCCTTCTCTCTTACTAAAGACACTGGGTGGTATATAAGGTAGAGAGAAGTTACCAGAGAGGTAATCTTGAATCAAGACTAGCTAGTAGCATACTCACTCAGTAAGGGGCTAGTCATAAACTCTACAATGGGCTCCTCTGCAGATAATTTCTTACTTATTTTGAAAATCTCTTAGATATTTCACTGTGGTATAAAAAAAGAGATAATTTAGAAAGAAGGTTATGACAAGGAGACTCAGGGACCAATGGTGGCTTTCAGTACTTGGAACCTTTGCCAGATAGAGATTTCAGGTGGGAGAACCTTATGAGACAGACAGTTGGCAGGAGATTGTTGGCACCCTAATTCCAATGCAGCAATCATGATTAGGTAGTTAGCTGAGGGCCAGCTGGGGGCATTTATCCTTGAAAGGTCAATATCAACCTTTTAAGTAAAGCAAGAATTGTGTGCCCTAGAATGGAAAATGATGGCTGCACCATTACTGGAATTCTGTGCACTAACCTCATACCTCCACATCTTCAAGATGCTCAAAGGAGCAACCTTTGGAGCAAAATGCCTGAAGAATATATGAAAGAGTGGTGGATTATCATCTCCCAAACCACATCTCGTCCATGACACTAGATGAGATCAAGAGGGTGGTAAATAGATTGTTAGATAGCCCTGTAGAATCCTTGATGGGATCTTTCTAGTCCAAGCAATTCTGCTAGCTATAAGAATGGTGTAAAAAAGGGAGGTTAGGGAGTGTCTGATGCCCTTTGGTGTCCACTTGAACTATGAGTGAGTGAATTGCCCCCACAATCCCCGCTCCTCTTCTTTGCTTCTCACCTCAAGGATACATCAGTTTCAGATCAGTGCTTCAGTGCAGGTATCCTCTTAATTACAGTAATTAAGCTAAAGCAAAAATGTTAACAGCCTAATCAATTCTTGTTAGCCTTTCAGTACAGAGAGGATAAATCCTGATTACCTTCTAGATATTAAACAAATATCAAGCTTTACTACAGTGATCTACACTTTAAAAATATGAAAACATCCATTGTTTAATCATCTTTTAAAAAGCAGTCAAAACAACCTAGTATGGTTTGGAAGCTGAGCGAAAAGAAACCTGACTCCTGGTATTTAGGCTTAAAATCCCTAATTGTCCATTGCCTGCTAATTATTAAAATAAACAAGAAGCATAATTTAACAGGCAGAATAAAATGTCAAGGGAAAACAAATCCTTTTACCTAAAGGATATAATCTGTTCTTTTAGCAAATAGAAATTTCTTCAGGTTTTAAAGATCTGGATCTGAACAATTTCTACGTTTGGTTATGTTCAGATCCTTTTCAGTTCAGACCCATTTAAGATAAAAGTGGAAGGAAAGCAAACAGACAAAATCTTGTGACTAAGATATCTGGGATACTGATCTCAGGCTTTCCTGGAAGCTTATTTTACGTTCCAAAGAAAGTGAGGTTCTATTGTTTACATTGGCTAAGCCTTTACATTTGAAAGAGCGACATTTAATAAATTCAGAAGACCCAGACTGAATTTGACAATTAAAAAAATAGTTTCTCCAGAAAGTGCATTTGATATTAAACATATTTCATATAACACTTTTGAGAAGTACTTCACATTTAACTGTCTAGTTGAAATTGCGTAATTTCACGTTTCTTTCACTGGGCAATATGTGACTTTTTCCACAAGAAATACAACATATTTGAAAACCTCAAATCAAGAGGGAAAATCACCTTTATGCACACTTCCTTCTTATAAAAAGATAAAGAAGAACAACATTGATAAAATATAACATTGGATCTGCTCTGGAGTCCGGAAATGCGTATGAGCAGCTCTGAAAAGAAAATGTGCAAAAATCAGTGGTAGTGTTTTGAAAATGTAAGGCTAGGATCAGGATATACAAAGCTCTACTATCCCAACAAGAATTTTCTATACGTTAAACTCTAGAGCCTCAAGGGAATACCATAGGCATCGCAACGCTTAACTGCTGTGCACTCTGCTGCCTGTGGAATCCTAAACTCTGAGTTAGGCACCCAGGCTCCCCAGACAATGCACAGGGTGAGTTAGATGTCTAAGTAAAGGATTCTCTGAAGGCAATAAGCTGAGTGGGGAGCTGCCTAAGCTATCCAGGAGGGAAATGCAAAAGAAAGTGGTGGAGTTTAGGACCAGATTCACAAAGGTACTTAGGTCCCTAACTTCCTCTGATCTGGGCCTCAAAGGTTATGTCTATACAGCTCATGGAAGTGAATCCTCCAGCCTGCATTGACAGGCTATCAGAGCTCACACTAGCACTCTCACAATAGCTGTATAGATGCACTTTGAACTTGTGGCTTGGGCTGATGCTCTGGCTCTGAAGTCGAAGGACAGGGTGAGTGATGTGTTACACATATGCTCTTTATCTGTGGTAAGTCAATTGTTTAATACAAAAACACTAGCATGAGGCATAGCATAGCTGAAAAGAATGCGCATAGCTGCCTGTCACTTCATACAGGCTTTCTTACAGTATGGGTAAACAATTTCTATTATGACAGGTTTCATAGTAGCAGCCGTGTTAGTCTGTATTCACAAAAAGAAAAGGAGTACTTGTGGCACTTTAGAGACTAACAAATTTATTTGAGCATAAGCTTTCGTGAGCTACAGCTCACTTCATCGGATGCATCTGATGAAGTGAGCTGTAGCTCACGAAAGCTTATGCTCAAATAAATTTGTTAGTCTCTAAGGTGCCACAATTTCTATTATGTTGTGTTCTCTCACAGTAGGTAAGAGAAAATCATCCTCATTTTGCTTATCCCAGAAGAATGGGAAAGATGATGCCAAATTAATTGTAGATTCTCTCAACTTCATAGAGATACTTTTAGAGATACTTTTCTTTTACGAATGCAGAGTGCTGCTCCATGGGATATAGATATGGTTATCATTTCAATAGCATGAACAGTATAGAAGCAGCAAATGTCTCTCATAGATGGAAAAAGTATACTATATTGACCTTGGTCTCATTTGTAGTTGTATGGACTCAAAGTTCTTGAGTGAGCATTGAAAATCCAAATGTTCCTCAGTGATAGATTTGTATAAGTGGATCTCTATTTTAGCTGACAAATATAAAATAACAGGTAACCAGATATCTCCCTAAGGTTGCAATAAGGACATTTGCTTAAAAAAAATCACCATAGTGAACACTGCTTAAGTGCTTCTAGTGCTAGCAGACTTGGAAGCCCTAGTATAGATGGGTTCTGGCCATAGGGGTTTAAACTCCACTTTGACATGAGCTGCCTTGAGTATGGTACATATAGTTCTAAAAAAATTCTCTATTGTATCCAAGGCCTAAAGATGAAAATCACCCTTTATAACACACAGCATATATTGTGAAAGAAATGGTGATCATGGTGAAGCTGGGTAGGAAATTTAGATACATCCTAAGTCATGGCTGATCACACTGCTTCAGTACAGCCCCTTCTTGTCTATGTGTTAGAACACCTGAAATCTGTTGTTGCTCCCTATATAGGGGTGCTAAGGTATTAATCACACTTCCACATATCCACCTCACTCCCATCTAATCTGTACCATCCTATTTAAGGCAACATGGAAAACCCTTTCACTGTGTGCTGGGAGTTTGGATGCTTTGTGACTTCCTCACTTCCAAACTGCCATGTGAGGCAGAAATGGTGCAAAGAGACTTCGGTGGAGCTTGTGAGCTGTGGAAGATAAAGAGTTCAAACTATCCTACTTGTGGGCAGCATTAATATACTTCTTAAATGTTCTTTAATGTTCTAATGTAGCTCGGTGTTGCTTGTGACTCATTCTCTGATTTTTTTTTTTATTGACCCTTCCAATAAAAAGGAGAAAACACCACACTGGAAAACTCCTTTTTTTTTCAAGATGGCAGCAGCATGTCTGAATATTCTCAGCTAAATTCAAAGACATCTGTTAACTCCTTAACTATGGGAGCAGAGTCTCTCCCCTTACATCTCGTGACACACTAGGAGAAAAGACTTCAGGCGCTGTCCATATTTGCATAGATATACCTACTCTGCTGAGGTGTTCAGCAAACAGAACAGCCTGCCTAAAGTGATCCGTTTTGGCTGATTTTAGATTATAATTCACTTCAGGATTGAATGCAGGGGAAAAGACATGTAATCCTTATTGTATGAGTAAAGGGCAGAAGAACAGTGCTTAGCATGCCCTGATTGATGATGTCACCTTAAACTGAACCTCATTTGCTAAAAAGGGGATATGGATGCCAAATCCCAGTGAAAGGGGTGTGGAGAGGACAGGTGTTCCTATCTGATGGTGTGGACTCTGCCTAAAGAGTCCTAGACAACATTTGATCTTCCCCCCTCTGTTATTCAAAGACAACTGATTGGACTCAATTGAGAGTCCTTCTGTCTATTCAGTGATAACTAGAGCTGAAATCACTGAGGAGCCGGCCTAGGGGCTAAGTCTTAAACATGATATAGGGACAGCATTGCAGTGAAAGACAGCAAAGAGACTGCAGCATAGAGGCTCTCTGATAGCTCAGCTCTTCGTGATTTTACTGAGTAAGTGGGGGAACCTCAGAACTCAGCATTGTTGAAGTGGCAGTGAGTGACAAGCAGCAGCAGAGATGAGTGATAGCAGAGAATAAGAGCAGAAGAGAAGTGGCAGAGGTAACAGTGGTAGCAGCAGTGAGCCAGTTGCAGAGATGGTGGAAGCAGCAGCAGAAGCATTACCTGCCTGCCCTCCCCCACCTTTTTCAGGGGTTGAGGTGGACCCGTGTGAATGCACCTCTGAACTCTGGGTCTTTTCTGACTAAGGATAACCAACTATGGGTGGGGTGCAGTGAAGGGAAAGGGGAGTGGTGTAGTAAATGGACATTTGTTCACTGGACTTTCAAAATGTAAGGTGGATATTATGGGTGGTGTTTGCTTAAGGTTACTTGCTTTTGAATTGGGGTTTGGTGTTTTCCCAAATTAATGCTGGGTTCCCTTTCACTTTTAAGAAAGGGGGGGGTTGTTCATTTTTTAAAAAATTATACACAGACTTAGTGCTTGTGAATGGGGAAGTATTACCTCTGAGAGGTGTCCAGGAGTGGTGTTTAGATTTACCAGATTACTGGGTGTGGGCTTGATCTGGTCCTCTTTTGTAGTATTAAGAGGAAACCCTAAATGTTGAACCCAGCTCTTGCTGCTGCCTACTCCACCTGGTAGAAGCGTTACAAATATATGTAAATAAAGCACATTGTGAACATTCATGGGGCAAGAAAGATAGCATAGGAACAAATTCACGATGACCTCGAAACTTCACTCTTCTCTCTGAGCTCACAACTCAGAGCCTCTTGTTCTAAAAGCTTAGCCCCCTACTAGCTGTATACTTTGCTACTTGTAGAGAGTGGTTTAGCAGTTCACATTCTATCCAATAGAAGGTGTGTATATATAATCAACCTAATTCACTGTAGTCTCATATGCCACTGGGGTTTTAAATTCTGTTTGGGATTATGTAGGAAGCCAGTGTAAAGTTCAATGTCTCACTCTTTGTTAAAACAGGAGTACTTGTGGCACCTTAGAGACTAACACATTTATTTGAGCATAAGCTTTCGTGGGCTACAGCCCACTTCATCAAATGCATGCAGTGAAAATGTTTTTTAATTTTTAAGTTCCATAATTCCACAATGGGAACATCTGAAATATGAAAATAGTTGAGCAAAATTTCAAAAGTAAGAAGATATATATAAAATATATTTTGTTTTGTTTTAGCAACTACACACAGTCTTGAAATGCAGCATAGTTGTAGCCTTGTCAGTCCCAGGATATTAGAGAGACAACGTGAGTGAGGTAATATCTTTTATTGGACCAACTTTTGTTGATGAGAGATTCAAGCTTTTGAGACACAAAGAGCTCTTCAGGTCTGGGAAAATACTCCCAGGCTATGTCTACACTAGCACATTTGTTGGTAAGACTTATGTCCCTCAAGGGTGTGAAAAAACATACTCCGAGTGACATCAGTTACATGGAAAGAGGCACCAGTGTGGACAGTGCTATGTCTGCGGAAGATCATCTCCTGCTGACATAGCTACTGCTGCTTTTTGGCGGATGGTTTAATTATGTGGAGGGGAGCGCTCTCTCTCTTCAACATAGAGCAGCTACACTGGAGATCTTACAGCGGCACAGCTGCAGTACTACAGATATGCCACTGTAAGGTCTCTAATGTAGACAAAGCTCCAGTGTCACAGCAAAATGCCAGATGGAACAGATTGTTTAGTATAAGCAGTGAGCACATATTGTAAGGGACCATTCAAGGTAGTGTGGCCCATTAACACCTCTGAAGTCATAGGACAAAAAGAGGGGGATGGTGGTTTAGAGAGTTGTAATAAACCCTAAGTCCAGTGTCTCTGTTCAATCCATCAGTTTTAGGGTTCAGCAGGGTAATGACTTTAAACTCCCAGGCTCATCTTTTGAAAATGTTATGCAGGTTTCCTTTGAGGTTGAGGACTGATGGTTCAGCTATCGAGTGACCACTTTGTGAAAAGTGTTCACCCACAGGTAATAAGGGATTTAAATTCCCTCATAGTATTCCACCACAACTTCACCAGCTGTTACCCAACCATTATACTCTCTCTTGGTCCACACTAGCATCAACTTCCTGGACACCACAATCAGCTTGAACAATGGAATCCTACAAACACCTGTATGCAAGAAATCCATGCATCACCAAACTTACCTTCAGAAACCAAGTAACCATCCCAAACACACCAATAAATCTGCTACCTACAACAAAAAGAAAAGGAGTACTTGTGGCACCATAGAGACTAACAAATTTATTTGAGCATAAGCTTTTGTGAGCTACAGTTCACTTCATCGGATACATTCAGTGGAAAATACAGTGGCAAGATTTATATACATAGAGAACATAAAACAATGGGTGTTACCATACACACTGTAACGAGAGTGATCACTTAAGGTAAGCTATTACGAGCAGGAGAGTGGGGGCGGGGGGAAACTTTTTGTAGTGATGATCAAGGTGGGCCATTTCCAGCACCTGGCACTAAGATATCACAGAATATGCTCTGAAGAGAAAGTCCTTGATATATACCTTTACACACTTAAAATGGCTTTCACCAAATAAGGACAGTCCACCAGAGAAGTAGATGCCATCATGGAACCAGCCATCCAAATACCTTTAGACAACCTGCTTCAATAGAGAAATAAAACCCTCTCTGATCTCACACTCATAGTTGTCACTTATCACCACATATTGGAACCCATATGGGGTATCAAACAACTAAACCATACTTGATGGAGACCAAATCCTAAAAAAAATCTTTCCTGCATCCCCTCTGTCAAGCTTCCTAAGCTCCTCACAGACCAAGACACATCATCTCAAAGGAGCATCAGACCCTGACAGAACAACAGATGCAAAACCTGCAGACATCTCTCCCCTGCTACAATAATCAACACTCCTCTGAAGATCCATAGATCCTACACATGCCTATTACATGTGTGTACATCATCCAGTGCACTAAATTCTAGACAATCATTATGCTCTCAAATGAACTCACACAGGAAAATAATAAAAGAAAAAAAATACCCTGTCAACCTGTGGGTGAACACTTTTCACAAAGCAATAATTCTATATCTTACCTATCAGTCCTCATTCTTAAAGGAAACCTGCACAACACTTGCAAAAGATGAACCTAGAAGCTTAAATTCATTACTCTGCTAGACACTAAAAATCATGGACTGAACAGAGACACTGGATTTATTGCTTATTACAACCATCTGTAACCCCCTAACCCCATCTTTTTGTCCCATAACTGCTGAGATGTTAACAGGCCACTTTCCCTTAAATGGTCCCTTACAATATGTGCTAACTATTCATGCTAAACAATCTGTTCAAACTTGCATTTCGCTATGACACTGGGGATATCTTTCCCAAACTTCAAGAAGAGCTCTGACAAACTTGACTCTCTCACCAGTAGAAGCTGGTCCCAAAAAATATATTACTTCACTCACCTTGACTGTCTTGAAAATTAAATACAGTTAAAATGATGTTTATTGCTGAATTTCTATATGTATTAGGAAAAAAAAACCCTAAACATAGAACAACTTAATTTTCCAGAAGCAAAAGATAAATTTGCAAAATGGAAGTGTCTTCAAAATATCATACAAATTTTGACAGAGAAATTATTGTGAATTTTTAAAACTGGGAGAAATTGTACACTACAAAATTTCCCTGAGTTACAGGCTTTTAGTTCTACTCCAAAGGATCTTGCACAGCTAACTGGAGTGTTTTACACATTCCCAATACACATGTATTATGTGCAAACACACACAATCAAAAACTCACCATCTGTGTTCTATATTCACTGCATGTCTATTTATATTCAAAGATTGGAACCGTGGAAAAGGATTTCTCAGTGCTGCATAGGAGTATCATGAATTATTTACAGTAAATCAAATTTTATAACCCTTCTCAATCTTTCATAAACTGTATCTTCCTATTTTATTAGATACATTATCCAGGGACTTAATACAGCGTAAGTCAGGGAAATCTCTTAAATTCCTACAAGATTTGTAGGAGTACATGCAGAAACAGTTCATAGAGTAGCTTATGCATGTCAGGTAACTGTAGGACTATTAATAACCTTCAAGTGTTTAATTTTTAAGAGAAAAGGGGCCCAGTTTTCTTAAGGGTTCAGCACCCAGCAACTCCTATAATTCTTAATTAGGGTTAGTGGGAACTGCTAGGTGCTCCGCACACTTGAAAATCTATCCCAGAATTACTTGGCAAACTGAGCCATTTCATCAATATGCTAATTAACACAGCCAAATGTAAGGTCAAATATCAAGAATCAAAGAATACAGGTCACATTGACAGGATGGGGCACTATATCATAGAAAGGAGTTCTTGTGTCTACACGTCAAAAAAGAATGGAGGAAAAAACCTGCAAGCATAATTATACTGAAATCAATAGAAGTTAGGAGGCTGAATATCTTTATGGATCTGGGTCTAAGTATCTACATGAGGTGGATTTCAGATAGTTGAAGGTTCTTTAATTTAGTAATTAGGGTCAAACATGATTTTGTGTCTGGAAGCTGAAGCTACATAAAATCAAACTAAAAACAAGGATACACTTTTAACATTATAAAGAATTACCAAGAGATGAGGTAGATTCTTCATCACAGTGTCTTTCTGGGGAAAAACAAAAAGCTTTAAGTCAATCAGAAGTTATGGACTTGATGAAGGAATTTCTGAGTGAACTTCTATGACCTTCATAATATATGTTAGACTAGATGATTGTAATAGTCCTGTCTGGTCTAAAATCTATTAATGTCTTAGATGCATAGAAATAAAATTATTGGTGCAGCTACTAAAGGTTCAACATTTATAAACTCTTCAAAGGAGCCTGATTTTGAAAGATGATTTTTTTTGCAACATTCTCATTCTATAACAATCAAGAGTACACCCAATTTAATTAGGATCAACTGACTTAATCCCTTACCATTTTATGTGTATGTTACTGTTATTAATAATTTGTATTAACGTAGTTCATACAGGCTCCAGTCAGATGAAAATCCCATTATGCTAGCTACTGTAGAAACAGACAGGAAAAAAAGATACTCTTCCCTTAAAAAGCTTACAAAAGGAGTCTGTAAAGTTAAGAGCCAAGCCTAATGCAATATTGTTGTCTTACTACTGAATCGTGTGTGTGTGTGTGTATATATATATATATATATATATATAAATTTTTTTTTGCCAAGCAACTTTTAATTTGTAATCAACTCACATATAATTAAACATTACAGGAAAACGGAAATGGGTGAATGGTCAAATACCCAAGCTTTGGAATTCAAAATAAATGAAAGATGAAGGACTTTGCAGCCGTAGTTGACTAAATTAAGGCAAAAAGCTTCTGAGAGACAGAGTTCAAAGACAAGTGGACGAAATGGCTTCTTACAGGCAAGCTCTATTAATGCATCAAAAGCATGTCTCAGTACTAAGCATGTCAATATTACCTAAGGCTTCAAAACTGTAAGATTAAGATAAATTTATATGTTTGGGGAATGCAGGGTTTAAAGAACAGTTTAAAACAAAATTGAGGATTTCATGTCCAATAGAGTTTCACTTTCTTCAGTAACATCAAACTGAGAAATCTCTAAGGCTTACCGGAGGAGAATATTGATTGCCAAAATGGTGGTAAAGAAAAAGTAGGTTAAATAACTGATGTGTTTTGAAGCAAGATTACATCTATTAATGGGAATAATATAACAGTGTTCAATGCAGACCAGCTTAGTTAGACCTGACCAAATATAAGTGTAATATCATTCTGTGGCTTAACCGAAAGACTGAATCTACCTTCTTCAGAATAAGGCAGAAATAAAATGAACATGAAGGAAAGGTAAATTAATTACTGACAGCCCAGCTTAAATCATATCTGTAGCTTATTCAGTTTTAATCATTATAATTGCAGAACAAAAGTGATCCCAGAACTCTAAAGCAGATTATTATAGATGTTATGGTCTATTCTATTCTAAGTAAGTTTTTATAGTACAGTGATGAGCGTGGTATCTGAATGTTTTCCAGTTATGCATTAAATGACTTGGCTAACATCTGGCACCTATCTGTTCATTCATTGTCTCCCCAGGAGGAGTGTGCAGTGAATGATCTTGTGTTGATAGGGTTTTTGTATTTGTTTATTTTATTTATTTATTTTTAGTGAATCATATGTGTTAGAGAGGACAAGGTTTTGCACCATGCACTTGGAATGGAAAGGAGTGAGGTTTGCAATAGCCCTTAGTGCCTGGGAGGGTTCATTGCACAATTTAAGATTGACTTCAAAGAAAGTTCTGTCTTCCATGCAGAAAAAAAAATGTATGCTTATTATGGAGAGTTCCATTGTGTTAGAGGAGCAAAGCTGTAAACCATGGTCTTAATCCCAGAATTTTAGGAAGCCTTTTTATATATGCTATGCACAGGTCACAGAGCCCCTTGAAGATAATACAAATAAATAATAACAATGAGTCAACTGCTGGAAATGGCCCATCTTGATTATCACTAGAAAAGATTGGTTTTGGGTTTTTTTTCTCTCCCGCTGGTAATAGCTCACCTTAACTGATCACTCTTGTTATAGTGTGTATGATAATATCCATTGTTTCATGTTCTCTGTGTATATAAAATCATCCTGATGTATTTTCACTGCATGCATTCGATGAAGTAGGCTGTAGCCCACGAAAGCTTATGCTCAAATAAATGTGTTAGTCTCTAAGGTGCCACAAGTACTCCTGTTTTAACAAAGAGTGAGACATTGAACTTTACACTGACTTCCTACATAATCCCAAACAGAGAATGGGGGACAGATTTGACGTGCCTGTGTTGCTGAGGAGATTCCCTGAAGCTTTCTGTACTAGTTTGGTATTTCCTAAGCGCTGAAGGCTTCATGCCCAGGTATATTGCATTGTTATAGTTCAGGTGAGATGCGATGAAGACTTGAATAAGGCCAGCTCATTCTCCTCCAGGATAAGATGGAGTCTCCTAGCCAGCCAGAGATGATAGAAAGCATTACACATGAATACTGCTATATGAAAGTTTTATTGTCAGCAAGGAATATAACAAGCACTGGTAAGATACAAACTGACTTGACCAATTGTGATTGTGTACTTTCAACTCTAGGGGACTGCACCATGGATGCAAACTCTTCTAAATGTTTTCCTTTGCCCACAAGCATCACTGGCTTGCCTTGGTCCAGCTTCAGCCAGCTATTCTTCACCAATGAGCTGATTTTATCCAAGCACTGGGATATCTTGGTGGTGCTGATGTTGTTATATATTGTGAAGGAAGAAATTTTATGCATCTGAGAAGTATGATCACTGGCCAATAATTGATTTTTTTCCCCAAATATCTTTGAGATTTCAGTTTATTTCTATGGTAAATAGCCTAAGGTTGGCAGATCTTATAATCTGCCCTGATACAGCACAGGTCATCACATTTGTAATTCCCTGAAGACCACCAGGGAGGATGATTTACAAGGAGAATTTTACAAAACCTTATAAATAACAGTGTATTCCCGTTCTATTTTCTATGGAAGTAAAAGGAGCCTACACTTTCCCAGTGTCTGAAAAGAGCTTTAAAGGAAAAAAGGAAAAGTGCATATACACTCATATGAGCAAAGGCTAGAATCTACCAGTTAACTATATGCTAATTCCCTAATTTTCAAAAGGAAACCGGTGGTTTAAAAAAAGGTTTGAAAATCATATCCACCAGAAAATGTAGCTCCAGGCACCAAGGGTTCATAAAAAAGGAAATGCACCAGGGGACTGTACATCTGCCTAGACCTGGCAAATATCTTTGCATCTAGCAGCAGATTTCCTGAAAACTCAGCCACGATAGGAGAAGTCAGAAGACAATGGGAAACTTACACCAGAAATAATAATGATAGGTCAGATGCCATCCCATTAGTTCTTCTGCTGAGCTGTAGACCTATGGCCATATGTGCATTGATATCTATTACTATGATGAGGTGTCTTGCATCACACACACCTGTTCCTGAAAGCCATCTCATTATTCAGAGATGTCCTGAATGGAAGATGCAATTGACAGTAACCAGCATGGATGGGAAATGTGCAATGTCAAAAGACAGATATGACTTGGTGCTGTTGCTGTCTATATTGGAGGAAATAATTATCCCTCAGAAATAGTTCCATGAAGCCAGAGGCAGTAGACTGGCTTATCCCTGTAGTGTAATGTTCCCTATGGATCTCTGAAAGGATCCTATTGCCAGGAATTTGACAGTAGTTGTGACTTTACCAACTACTTTTAAACATAGTTCCTATGTGTTTCTGTTTTTTCAAGAACACCAAAAATATTTCTCCAGGAAATGTAAATGTTGTAAAATTAATTCCTGAGTGTAAATAACTGTTTGATCATCTCATTCATTATTATTTACTTCTGCCTGAAATAATTTTCAATAATAAAAGCAAGGTGACACCAAATTCATGTGGAACACAGGTAACTTGGGACTAAATGAGTGGCTTTGTTGAAATGAATGACCTTTTCAGAGGTGTGCCAAAAACTTCCGGTGAAGTCAAATACTGATTTAAAGCAAATAAATTTGGTGTTCATCGGACATTTTTTTCTTCATTCAGACACTGTTATTTACAAAGCATTCAGTACTTTCTATGTAACGTTGTATGAACACTTGAGTTTTGACTTTTGATAAATCATTAATTTTTAATTTTTTTTATTAATGAAAATTCACTTTTCCTTTCTCCCCCCCTCCACTTGTTGTCTAATTTTTGGAACACTATTTGAGGATGGAAGCGGGCAACTATTCTTGGGAAATGACATGGTCATTTGTAAATTATTCAGCAAATATATAGTAATGTTGGATAAACTAGATAGACTAAATAGATAAACTCTTGCTCCTATAGTAATCCAAATATTAGACTCAATCATGCTTTCATTGAAGTGAATAGCAACACTCCCATTGACTTCAACTGAAGCAGAATTGGACCTTTATCCAAAAACTTCTGGAAGTAATTCACATTTTAATCCTCTTACACATTGTCTAACAATCTAATACTCTAACAATCTAAGAATATTTGCAGCTCAGAGTTTTCAGCTTCTTATTTCCCTGAAATAGGTGAAAGATATGAATTCTGATACTAAACTGCAGAACATATGAGATGTTCCTGAGTTTCTGTTTCATTTCACTAAAAGAATTTTAAATACATTTTGTGGGTACCACCAAACTTAGTAAAAAAAACCCATCCTTCTCTCATTTTCCATCCATTTGAACTTCACTCATATCAGATTTTTAATAAAACAGCCAAGAGAGAATAAAACCATTAAAACTGAGGGGTATCAAGACCTGCAGTAGAGTTAAACTTTGGGAAACTTAACACGTACCACTAGCCTTTAGTAGGCTGCCTAATTGGCTAATGCCTGACTTCCTGAAAGGGGGAGCAGACTGGCTTAGAGGGTTCCCTCCCCACTCTGAACTCTAGGGTACAGATGTGGGGACCCAAATGAAAGACCACCTAAGCTTATTTCTACCAGCTTAGGTTAAAACTTCCCCAAGGCACACATCTCTACTTGTCCTTGGACTGAGGTATGCTGCCACCACCAAGTGATTTAGACAAAGAATCAGAGAAAGAACAACTTGGAGTTCAGATTCCCACAAAATATCTCCCCAACCCTACACCCCCTTTCCTGGGGAGGCTTGAAAAATAAACCAGGTGAGCACAAACCAGAACCTTGGGTTTGTAGGACGGTAAAAACCCAATCAGATTCTTAAAAAACAGAATTTTATTATAAAGGGGGAAAAAAGTAAAAGAAGTACCTCTGTAAAATCAGGATGGAAGGCAATTTTACAGGACAGTCAGATTCAAAACACAGAGGATTTCCCTCTCGGCAAAATTTAAAAGTTACAAAAAACAGGGATAAACCTCCCTCTAGCACAGGGAAAATTCACAAGCTAAAAAGTGCTAGTAATAATAATAGGGCTCAGATTTTCCTAGATGAGACAGCAGATGGATTCCTTCATCAAGTAGTGGCTGAACTGACTAGAGGGGATGCCATTTTAGATTTAATTTTGGTGAGGAGTGAGGACCTCATAGAAGAAACGGTTGTAGGGGACAACCTTTGTTCAAGTGATCATCAGCTAATTCAGTTCAGACTGAATGGAAGGATAAACAAAAATAAATCTGCGACTAAGGTTTTTGATTTCAAAAGGGCTGACTTTCAAAAATTAAGGAAATTAGTTAGGGAAGTGGATTGGACTGAAGAATTTATGGATCTAAAGACAGAGGAGGCCTGGGATTACTTTAAGTCAAAGCTGCAGAAGCTATCGGAAGCCTGCATCCCAAGAAAGGGGAAAAAATTCATAGGCAGGAGTTGTAGACCAAGCTCGATGAGCAAGCATCTTAGAGAGGTGATTAAGAAGAAGCAGAAAGCATACAGGGAGTGGAATATGGGAGGGATCAGCAAGGAAAGATACCTTATTGAGGTCAGAACATGTAGGGATAAAGTGAGAAAGGCTAAAAGTCAAGTAGAGTTGGACCTTGCAAAGGGAATTAAAACCAATAGTAAAAGGTTCTATAGCCATATAAATAAGAAGAAAACAAAGAAAGAAGAAGTGGGACCACTAAACACTGAAGATGGAGTGGAGGTTAAGGATAATCTAGGCATGGCCCAATAGCTAAACAAATACTTTGCCTCAGTCTTTAATAAGGCTAATGAAGAGCTTAGGGATAATGGTAGCATGACAAATGAGAATGAGGATAGGGAGGTGAATATTACCATATCTGAGGTAGAAGCGAAACTTGAACAGCTTAATGGGACTAAATCGGGGGGCCCAGATAATCTTCATCCAAGAATATTAAATTATCCCTAAGAATATCCCTAATATCCCTAAGAATTGGCACATTAAATTGCAATCCCATTAGCAAGATTTTTTAATGAATCTGTAAACTCAGGGGTTGTACCATATGTCTGGAGAATTGCTAACATAGTTCCTATTTTTAAGAAAGGGAAAAAAAGTGATCCAGGTAACTACAGGCCTGTTAGTTTGACATCTGTAGTATGCAAGTTCTAGGAAAAATTTTTCAAGGAGAAGGTAGTTAAGGACATGGAGGTCAATGGTAAAGGGAACAAAATAAAACAAGTTTTTACAAAACTTGCCAAACCAACCTGATCTCCTTCTTTGAGAAAGTAACAGATTTTTTAGACAAAGGAAACACAGTGGATCTAATTTACCTAGATTTCAGTAAGGCGTTCGATACGGTGCCAAATGGGGAATTATTAGTTAAATTGGAAAAGATGGGGATCAATATGAAAATTGAAAGGTGGATGAGGAATTGGTTAAAAAGGAGACTACAGCGGGTCATACTGAAAGGCGAACTGTCAGGTTGGAGGGAGGTTACCAGTGGAGTTCCTCAGGGATCGGTTTGGGGACCAATCTTATTTAATCTTTTTATTACTGACCTCGGCACAAAAAGTGGGAGTGTGGTAATGAAGTTTGCGGATGATACAAAGCTGGGAGGTATTGACAATTTAGAGAAGGACCAGGATATCATACAGGAGGATCTGGATGACTTTGTAAACTGGAGTAATAGTAATAGGATGAAATTTAATAGAGAGAAGTGTAAGGTCATACATTTAGGGATTAATAACAAGAAGTTTAGTTATAAGCTGGGGACACATCAATTAGAAGTAACGGAGGAGGAGAAAGACCTTGGAGTATCGGTTGATCACAGGATGACTATCAGCCACCAATGTGATATGGCTGTGAAAAAAGCTAATGTGGTCTTGGGATGCATCTAGAGAGGTATTTCCAACAGAGATAAGGAGGTGTTAGTACCGTTATACAAGGCACTGGTGAGACCTCACCTGGAATACTGTGTGCAGTTCTGGTCTCCCATGTTCAAGAAGGATGAATTCAATCTGGAACAGGTACAGAGAAGGGCTACTAGGATGATCCGAGGAATGGAAAACCTGTCTTATGAAAGGAGACTCAAGGAGCTTGGCTTGTTTAGCCTAACTAAAAGAAGATTGAGGGGAGATATGATTGCTCTCTATAAATATATCAGAGGGATAAATACCGGAGAGGGAGAGGAATTATTTAAGCTCAGTATCACTGTGGACACAAGAACAAATGGATATAAACTGGCCATTGGGAAGTTTAGACTTGAAATTAGACAAAGGTTTCTAACTATCAGAGGAGTGAAGTTCTGGAATAGTCTACCAAGGGAAGCTGTGGGGGCAAAAGACCTATCTGGCTTCAAGATTAAACTCGATAAGTTTATGGAGGAGATGGTATGATGGGATAACATGATTTTGGCAATTAATTGATCTTTAGATGTTCATGGTAAATAGGCCCAATGGCCTGTGATGGGATGTTAGATTGGGTGGGATTGAGTTACTACAGAGAATTCTTTCCTGGGTATCTGACTGATGAGTCTTGCCCATATGCTCAGGGTTCAGCTGATCGCCATATCTGGGGTCGGGAAGGAATTTTCCTCCAGGGCAGATTGGAAGAGGTCCTGGGGGTTTTTCACCTTCCTCTGTAGCATGGGACACGAGTCACTTGCTGGAGGATTTTCTGCACCTCGAAGTCTTTAAACCATGATTTGAGAACTTCACTAGCTCAGACATAGGTGAGAGGTTTATCACAGGAGTGAGTGGCCTGCATTGTGCAGGAGGTTGGATTAGATGATCATAATGGTCCCTTCTGACCTTAATATCTATGAATCTATAAAAAAAAAGATAAACTAACACATTTCCTTGCTTTATGTATAATTTTTGTAATCTAGGTGCTTAGTTCAAGTAGGTCTTTGAGAGATGTATTTTCCGTGTCTTGATTCCTCACTGACCTGTAGAGAACCAACAAAGAGAACAAAGCAAAAATCTTCCCCCACAGATTTGAAAGTATCTTCTCCCCTTAATGGTCCTTTTGGTCAGGTGCCAACCAGGTTACCTGAGCTTCTTAATCCTTTACAGGTAAGGAGGGATTTTATGATACTCTTAGCTGTATGTTTATGACACTGGCTTTTAAGTCCAACAGCAGCAAAAGTTCAGTGGCTGCTCAAAGTATTTGCTCATGGCTGTGATAGCTCCTGCTGTGTACCCAGTCTGACTCCAGGCCTGCTCCTGCTTTATCTCACCCATGGTAACACAGTTCAAATCCTTGGCTCCTCTTCTTGACTTCTGGCTCCTATCTTCTGGGTCCTGGCTACTGATGTCTGTTCCAGCCACTAGACATGACTGCCCACATCCCACTCACTGGCAAAGGGACTTCAAAGTGAAGTTGCTTATGAAATATGGGCTTAGATCCATGACTACTCAATAATAATGAAATAATTTATTAATAGTAATTTACAAACATCATCTAATAAATTAGTTCTAAAGCCCTAATATAAGACTTTAAAAGTGCATGACAGTAATACATATCTTGTAAGAGTTTCACAAAAATGTCAAACTAGGGCCCTGATTCTGGAGACACTTAAACGTGCTTAGCTTGATTTCAGTTGGACCACTTTTATCTAAAGTTAAGAACATGAATAAGTATTTGCAGGATTAGACCTAATAGTCTTCTGCCTGTCAAAGATTGTTATACAAAATTAGTGACAATGGATTTACAAGAATAAAGTTTTATACATACATTTTCAGATGACCTTTGAGAAATCAATTTGATATGAAGAAAGTTCATTAGGCTTATTACAAATTATAAGTTAATTTCTCTCAGCATTGACCTGATATCTGAGAGCTTTTAGCATAGATGTTTGGGCTGGCAAGTATTTCCAAACACTTTACAATATTTAGAGTTGTATTCATTAAACAGCGTTACAGGTACAGGAGCTCTGGCAGGAAGAGTCAGGGCAGGGTGGGAGCTTAGGGGCAGGGTTGGAGTGTGGGTGGGAACTCTCAATGTTGGTACTTCTGCTTGGTAAGTAACATTTTCTTGGTATTTGCACAAATAATATTGCTAAGTACAACTAAAACAAGAAAAACATACAATCAGGATAAATATATTTAAGTTCTCCTTACAGCCAGGTATTACCAAGGAACTCTAATGAGCTTTCTGCAGCCAACCATGCTTTTTTCCCAAAAGAGTCCCCTTGTTCAGTCCAGCCTAGTCAACCCACCTAGAGAAAGAAAGTCAGCTGGCAAGGAGCTTGCCTCCTAGGTTCCTCATAGTACAATACCTACCACCTGCTTTTCAAAGCTGCAATTCCTGATAATCCTTGCAATGAGGACAAGTGATTGTGGTTTTTTCTCTCTTTATAGAGACTGTGGTTTTTTCTCTCTTCCCTGCTACTCTGTGTAGTGTCCACACACCTCTCGTGAAAGAGACTGTCATCTTATCATCTTCAAAAGTCACAAATGTGTCACATATTAACTGTAATGACTTCCTTTGGGAGTGTGATGGGGTGGATAAACATCACACTAGGGAGACAGAGCAAGAACTCTGGGCCTGGGAAGCATTACTCCCTTGGACCTGTTGGTCAAGTTCCTGTTAGAGGGGCTGAAAAGGGAAGCTCTTCAGAATAGCCAGACGGTTGGGGGAGGGTGGCAGACCTGTACTCACAGTTATTGAGGGACTATACAAGGAGGGTGCATCTCCAGGAGGAGGGCTGCTGCCTGAATCTGGGATTCTCTAGCTGGCAGAGGCCCATGGACTAGGTAGCAAGGGATAACCATAAGCCATGATGCATCCCAAGGAGAGACAGAATAGTAGGAAGAGATCCAGCGGAGGGTGTCAGCTAGATCTCAGGTAGTGAGCTCCATCCTTATTGTGCTTAAGAGGGCCCCTGTCTTGGAAATTGGTGGAGTGGGAGGACCTGAGTTCCCTACTTGACTGCCAAGCGGGCCTGCTGCAGTGGACTCTGTCAACTGGGCAAGATGGGGTATGTGTGTCTTTTCCATTCACGGGGGGTATTTGAAACCTTTTTAAATTCAGGAGTTAAAAATGTGCAATATTTCACTCTCAGGATGGAGATTCAGGAAAGCAATTCAGATTAGAAAGTGTTTCGTTATTTTGATTTTTATGAACCCTAAAGTATTACTGTACTACTACTGTATGTGTATACTCGCATAATATCAACAGTTATGCAAGTAAACTACAAGAGCAGCCTAAGTCTAAATGCTAATGAACGCTGCTCCGTAGACTTATTTACATGTTTTTTTGTGAATTATCTTAATCCAAACTATGCAACACAGAAATGGCTTTGGAGAAACAAAATGACATGCTAGTTAGCATCACTTACCAATTTCATTCAATCTATACAATTGTCCTGAGCAAATCAGTAGGTACCTAAAACTAAAGTTAATATTTTGTATCCATCTTTTCTTGTTATGGCTCTTTTGGCTTTGACCATTTTCACTGAGGGATTCAAACATTGCACCTGATTGAATGTAGGTTATAATTCTATATCCCAAGCATTGCACTAAGACAATAGGAGAAAATATCTGCCGAACTAGCTGACCCTCATCTAGCATAAGTGACAGGCATACTGAACAGTAGTGATTTGAGCTTGGTGGTAAATGAATGGTCAGGTTCCTGAGATCTTTACATAGTATATTTTGTTTGCACCTTTTTATTTAACACTGTTCAGTAGTTGCTATGGAAATAGAGTGCTGAAACTACTGCCTATTATGTTGCCCAATCCTATTTCATTGTACTCCTTCTATATCCATATGGGGTCTTTTTTTCTCATGTTTAGTTTGTAAATTCTTTGGGGCCAAGACACTCTTTTTTTATTCTGCTTTTGTACAATGCCTAGCACAATGCAATCCTTCTCCATAGCTATGGCTCCTAGGTGCTATGATGGTAATAGAAACTAATATTTATTCATTTTTTTTCTCAGATTCCTCTGAAACAAGTTAATTTTTCTATATGCTCAGATAGATGAAATCATTATATTAGGAAGCTAACAATACTGCTAAGGAAAGATTTGCAAGGGCTACAATTTGTGGTACTCTAATTTCTTATTGCAAAATGGAGTGCTTGGGTTTGTTAATTTCACCTACACAAATGGGGATGGGGAAGGAGGAAGAAAGAGACACTGATTCAAAAAATATTCTTTAGAAATCTTGGAAAAATTAACTGAAGCATTTGATCTACTGCAAAGCAATGGAAACAAAAAGCTGTGGAGAAAAATGAAGTTGAATGACTTGAATGGTATTAAATGCAAGACTGGAACAGTTGCACAATCTGGTGTAAATAATGTAGCTAACAAGCACAACATGTGGTCTGCATAAATGTGACATTTTGCTTATACTATTAGCAATATTTGGGAATTATGCTGTGTTCTCAAAAGTTAAAGTAACTCCCTGCCTCAAAGGGAAAGCAACTCTACACAGGTGGGCTCTGAACATTGACAAAGTCTTGTTGAAATCAGGAGGTACAGGTGGAGGCCAGAGTTGGCTTCTCCAGAGCCAAGTGTAGATCTGGGTGCTAACATGTTACTGAAAAGAGGTTCTCAAAATGGTGAAGAGGACTGTTAAAGTTATAAGGGACACATTATCATAACATAAAACATATAATAAAAATGTAGGACTGGAACGGCTCTCAGTAGGCCATCTAGTCCAGTCCCCTGCACTGAAGCAGGACTAAGTGTTATCTAGAACATCCCTGACAGGTGTTTAAGAACAGATTAGATAAAGAGACTAGAAGAGCACCAGTCATCACTGGGCAACTTTACTTCTGCATTAATGAAGGTTTGGGGCAGTTAATATTAATCTAGTTCAATGTCCTTCTTCCATGATGGCCAATGCTATACTGGTCATAAAAATGCCTATATTGTATCTAAGTATGTGATGCTGTGCTATTGGGTTTAACCACATCTTGTGTTCTGAAATCTGAAAATTGACAACCCTTGAAATTTCATCCAAGCTAATCAAAATGTAGATGATACACTTGATAAAAGAATCCTGTAGATTCATCAGATGTGGGCAAGATGAACAGTAGTGCATTCAATGTCTAAACACCTATTCTTTATTTACTCTAAAGAAACAGTTAACTACAGTTAACATCTTCCACTGCATTTTCAGAATATTTGTCATTAATCATATTGCAATGCAAAAGTTATAAATTATTAGCTAGGTTAGGAAATTAAGTCTTCTATCTTATGTCTGTATATGCTCCACAAGACCATAGTTTCTGAGAGACTATGAATCTATTTATTTATCCTCACCATACACTATACCATACTCTGTATATTTTACATACAAGGAGCTGAGATATGAATTTCTCTGTTTACTATTACAAGATTAAGTGATGTAGATATCTAACTTCCAGGTGATTTAGGAGCCTAAATTCTATTGACATTCAATGCTTTCTTAATCCCCTAAGCCTTGCAACACTGAGTAGAGCAATATCAAAATGCCACCTTTTAAACCACTGGTCCTAAATGACTTACCTGAGGTCACCCAGGAACTCTCTGGTAGAGCAGGGACCAAAGTCTAAGGCCAGCACCCTAACCTCTGGACTATCCTTGTTGTCACACAAAGCTTCAGGTTTTCAAGTTTATTTTTTCTAGGATTGTAAATATTAATACATCTTATATGTACCTAGGGCTCAATATATAACATGTTCCAAATAAATAATGAATCTCTGCCCAAAAGACAGTACATTCTAAAGACATGAGTTGATTCAAAAGACAATATGTAGTTGAGTGCTTCATAGAACAAATAGATCTTCCAGATTCTTTTCAATTACCACAGTTACTAGGTTTCTTAACTTAACATTTGAGCAGATTGGAAATGTAAATATTTTCAATGAAAAAAATGCAAAGTTTTATCAGTTTTTTCCCCCCATGTAATTTTGTTGCTTTGGGGGTAGGGGGAGGCAGCTTACAGAGTGTTGTTGGTTTTTTTGAAAAAATAAAAACTCCCTGTTGATGAAGATTTTTCTTGAACATTTTTCAACTAGCCTTCCTCACTGCTTGGTTGAGGAATTTCTGGGGAACCATTAACAGATGAGTACAGATGCTATGTACAGCCTTGGCTTTTAATGCTTCAGTTTTCCCAACAAAGAAGCAGCAGCTCTTCTGCTTGTAATATTAGGAACCACGTAACCCCCCCCACAGGAATAAATGATAGTTTGTTAGTAAACATTCTCTTCCCACCCTCTCTAAAATTCACATTGTGGTTATGTGACTCTTCATCTTCAACATCACCTTCAATATAACTTTGTATCTCAGAACCACAATGTAGCCTTTAATATTTTAATGTATAAATATTACCATTATAGAATACATAAGCTAATATTAATTGAAGTTTAAGTTTTGAAAAATCAAGGCACCGGAAATCACAAATTAGTGATTTAGTTCAGCAACAAGCATGCCATTCCTCTGTTCAGGCACAAGTGCAATGAGTCTCTGTCCCAGGAGTACCTTTCAGGCCCCTCTTAACTCTCTCTCTCTAAGGGGTACAAGGTTGCCCTTTACAGGGACATTCCCCTATGATTCCTTTCTGGGGCTAGCCCTTTAAATTTGGCAGCTGCAGGACTAAAACAGCCATTTTGTAACTGGCAGCTGCAGAGTATTCCTGATTTCGTTCATGCTGGTAAGTACTATATGTGTTGTGTTTTCCTTCTTATTTAATTCTGAGATAGCATATTCTCACAGTTCTGAAACTTTAAGCTTCAGCAAAGTCTGAATGTGGAGTTTGCTATGGAAGATTTGTTCCTGAAGCATGTCTTTGTTCATTTGACAGTGAACTCATGTCTAGCCCTCCTATACACACTTTGTAAATTGACCCCCAAGTGAAGGCAAAGCATACTGAAACTTTTAAAAAAAGAAAACAGAACAAACAAAATAAAGCTGCTATGGATACCTCTTTCCTTATTCATTTGGCTCACAAAATGTCAGTGTCCAGTACGTTTTTATAGGATATCATATTTTGAAAGGGTTTCTAGATATATTAATCTATTTTTCTCAATCCATTTTATATGAATTTATTCTCATTTTTTGTAATTTTAACACTTGTATCAAAACCATAAAATAATCCTCATTGCAATTAACTGACATACATTAAAATTACTACTGAATTAGCTGCTACAGTTTAATCCAAAGTATAAGTGTAACATTTTGAAAAAGGTTTCAGAGTAGCAGCCGTGTTAGTCTGTATTCGCAAAAAGAAAAGGAGTACCCGTGGCACCTTAGAGACTAACAAATTTATTAGAGCATAAGCTTTCGTGAGCTACAGCTCACTTCATCAGATGCATTTGGTGGAAAAAGCAGAGGAGAGATTTATATACACACACACACAGAGAACATGAAACAATGGGTTTATCATACACGCTGTAAGGAGAGTGATCACTTAAGCTAAGCCATCACCAGCAGCAGGGGGGGGAAAGGAGGAAAACCTTTCATGGTGACAAGCAAGGTAGGCTAATTCCAGCAGTTAACAAGAATATCAGAGGAACAGTGGGGGGTGGGAGGGAGAAATACCATGGGGAAATAGTTTTACTTTGTGTAATGACTCATCCATTCCCAATCTCTATTCAAGCCTAAGTTAATTGTATCCAGTTTGCAAATTAATTCCAATTCAGCAGTCTCTCCTTGGAGTCTGGTTTTGAAGCTTTTTTGTTGAAGTATAGCCACTCTTAGGTCTGTGATCGAGTGACCAGAGAGATTGAAGTGTTCTCCATCTGGTTTTTGAATGTTATAATTCTTGACGTCTGATTTGTGTCCATTCATTCTTTTACGTAGAGACTGTCCAGTTTGGCCAATGTACATGGCAGAGGGGCATTGCTGGCACATGATGGCATATATCACATTGGTAGATGCGCAGGTGAATGAGCCTCTGATAGTGTGGCTGATGTGATTAGGCCCTATGATGGTATCCCCTGAATAGATATGTGGACAGAGTTGGCAACGGGCTTTGTTGCAAGGATAGGTTCCTGGGTTAGTGGTTCTGTTGTGTGGTGTGTGGTTGCTGGTGAGTATTTGCTTCAGATTGGGGGGCTGTCTGTAAGCAAGGACTGGTCTGTCTCCCAAGATCTGTGAGAGTGATGGGTCGTTCTTCAGGATAGGTTGTAGATCCTTGATGATGCGTTGGACAGGTTTTAGTTGGGGGCTGAAGGTGATGGCTAGTGGTGTTCCGTTGTTTTTTTTGTTGGGCCTGTCCTGTAGTAGGTGACTTCTGGGTACTCTTCTGGCTCTGTCAATCTGTTTCTTCACTTCAGCAGGTGGGTATTGTAGTTGTAGGAATGCATGATAGAGATCTTGTAGGTGTTTGTCTCTGTCTGAGGGGTTGGAGCAAATGCGGTTATATCGTAGCGCTTGGCTGTAGACAATGGATCGAGTGGTATGATCTGGATGAAAGCTAGAGGCATGTAGGTAGGAATAGCGGTCAGTAGGTTTCCGATATAGGGTGGTGTTTATGTGATCATCGCTTATTAGCACCGTAGTGTCCAGGAAGTGGATCTCTTGTGTGGACTGGTCCAGGCTGAGGTTGATGGTGGGATGGAAATTGTTGAAATCATGGTGGAATTCCTCAAGAGCTTCTTTTCCATGGGTCCAGATGATGAAGATGTCATCAATGTAGTGCAAATAGAGTAGGGGCATTAGGGGACGAGAGCTGAGGAAGCGTTGTTCTAAGTCAGCCATAAAAATGTTGGCATACTGTGGGGCCATGCGGGTACCCATCGCAGTGCCGCTGATTTGAAGGTATACATTGTCCCCAAATGTGAAATAGTTATGGGTCAGGACAAAGTCACAAAGTTCAGCCACCAGGTTAGCCGTGACAGTATCGGGGATACTGTTCCTGACGGCTTGTAGTCCATCTTTGTGTGGAATGTTGGTGTAGAGGGCTTCTACATCCATAGTGGCTAGGATGGTGTTTTTAGGAAGATCACCAATGGACTGTAGTTTCCTCAGGAAGTCAGTGGTGTCTCGAAGATAGCTGGGAGTGCTGGTAACGAAGGGCCTGAGGAGGGAGTCTACATAGCCAGACAATCCTGCTGTCAGGGTGCCAATGCCTGAGATGATGGGGCGTCCAGGATTTCCAGGTTTATGGATCTTGGGTAGCAGATAGAATACCCCAGGTCGGGGCTCCAGGGGTGTGTCTGTGCGGATTTGTTCTTGTGCTTTTTCAGGGAGTTTCTTGAGCAAATGCTGTAGTTTCTTGTGGTAACTCTCAGTGGGATCAGAGGGTAATGGCTTGTAGAAAGTGGTGTTGGAGAGCTGCCTAGTAGCCTCTTGTTCATACTCTGACCTATTCATGATGACGACAGCACCTCCTTTGTCAGCCTTTTTGATTATGATGTCAGAGTTGTTTCTGAGGCTGTGGATGGCACTGTGTTCTGCATGGCTGAGGTTATGGGGTAAGCGATGGTGCTTTTCCACAATTTCAGCTCGTGCATGTCAGCGGAAGCAGTCTATGTAGAAATCCAGGCTGCTGTTTCGACCTTCAGGAGGAGTCCACCCAGAATCCTTCTTTTTGTAGTGTTGGCAGGAAGGTCTCTGTGAGTTAATATGTTGGTCAGAGGTGTGTTGGAAATATTCCTTGAGTCTGAGACGTCGAAAATAGGATTCTAGGTCACCACAGAACTGTATCATGTTCGTGGGGGTGGAGGGGCAAAAGGAGAGGCCCCGGGATAGGACAGATTCTTCTGCTGGGCTAAGGGTATAGTTGGGCAGATTAACAATATTGCTGGGTGGGTTACGGGAACCATTGTTGTGGCCACTTGTGGCATATAGTAGTTTAGATAGCTTAGTGTCCTTTTTCTTTTGTAGAGAAGCAAAGTGTGTTTTGTAAATGGCTTGTCTAGTTTTTGTAAAGTCCAGCCACGAGGAAGTTTCTGTGGAAGGTTGGTTCTTTATGAGAGTATCCAGTTTTGAGAGCTCATTCTTAATCTTTCCCTGTTTGCTGTAGAGGATGTTGATCAGGTGGTTCCGCAGTTTCTTTGAGAGTGTGTAGCACAAGCTGTCAGCATAGTCTGTGTGGTATGTAGATTGTAATGGATTTTTTACCTTCAGTCCTTTCGGTATGATGTCCATCTGTTTGCACTTGGAGAGGAAGATGATGTCTGTCTGTATCTGTGCGAGTTTTTTCATGAAGTTGACAGATTTCCACTCTATACGGCTAAATTCAGTGCCTTGCATAATGACAGGTTTCAGAGTAGCAGCCGTGTTAGTCTGTATTCGCAAAAAGAAAAGGAGTACCCGTGGCACCTTAGAGACTAACAAATTTATTAGAGCATAAGCTTTCGTGAGCTACAGCTCACTTCATCGGATGCATTTGGTGGAAAAAGCAGAGGAGAGATTTATATACACACACACAGAGAACATGAAACAATGGGTTTATCATACACGCTGTAAGGAGAGTGATCACTTAAGATAAGCCATCACCAGCAGCAGGGGGGGGAAAGGAGGAAAACCTTTCATGGTGACAAGCAAGGTAGGCTAATTCCAGCAGTTAACAAGAATATCAGAGGAACAGTGGGGGGGTGGGTGGGAGGGAGAAATACCATGGGGAATAGTTTTACTTTGTGTAATGACTCATCCATTCCCAGTCTCTATTCAAGCCTAAGTTAATTGTATCCAGTTTGCAAATTAATTCCAATTCAGCAGTCTCTCGTTGGAGTCTGTTTTGAAGCTTTTTTGTTGAAGTATAGCCACTCTTAGGTCTGTGATCGAGTGACCAGAGAGATTGAAGTGTTCTCCAACTGGTTTTTGAATGTTATAATTCTTGACGTCTGATTTGTGTCCATTCATTCTTTTACGTAGAGACTGTCCAGTTTGGCCAATGTACATGGCAGAGGGGCATTGCTGGCACATGATGGCATATATCACATTGGTAGATGCGCAGGTGAACGAGCCTCTGATAGTGTGGCTGATGTGATTAGGCCTTATGATGGTATCCCCTGAATAGATATGTGGACAGAGTTGGCAACGGGCTTTGTTGCAAGGATAGGTTCCTGGGTTAGTGGTTCTGTTGTGTGGTGTGTGGTTGCTGGTGAGTATTTGCTTCAGATTGGGGGGCTGTCTGTAAGCAAGGACTGGTCTGTCTCCCAAGATCTGTGAGAGTGATGGGTCGTCCTTCAGGATAGGTTGTAGATCCTTGATGATGCGTTGGACAGGTTTTAGTTGGGGGCTGAAGGTGATGGCTAGTGGTGTTCTCTTGTTTTCTTTTTTGGGCCTGTCCTGTAGTAGGTGACATCTGGGTAATCTTCTGGCTCTGTCAATCTGTTTCTTCACTTCAGCAGGTGGGTATTGTAGTTGTAGGAATGCATGATAGAGATCTTGTAGGTGTTTGTCTCTGTCTGAGGGGTTGGAGCAAATGCGGTTATATCGTAGCGCTTGGCTGTAGACAATGGATCGAGTGGTATGATCTGGATGAAAGCTAGAGGCATGTAGGTAGGAATAGCGGTCAGTAGGTTTCCGATATAGGGTGGTGTTTATGTGATCATCGCTTATTAGCACCGTAGTGTCCAGGAAGTGGATCTCTTGTGTGGACTGGTCCAGGCTGAGGTTGATGGTGGGATGGAAATTGTTGAAATCATGGTGGAATTCCTCAAGAGCTTCTTTTCCATGGGTCCAGATGATGAAGATGTCATCAATGTAGTGCAAATAGAGTAGGGGCATTAGGGGACGAGAGCTGAGGAAGCGTTGTTCTAAGTCAGCCATAAAAATGTTGGCATACTGTGGGGCCATGCGGGTACCCATCGTAGTGCCGCTGATTTGAAGGTATACATTGTCCCCAAATGTGAAATAGTTATGTGTCAGGACAAAGTCACAAAGTTCAGCCACCAGGTTAGCCGTGACATTATCGGGGATACTGTTCCTGACGGCTTGTAGTCCATCTTTGTGTGGAATGTTGGTGTAGAGGGCTTCTACATCCATAGTGGCTAGGATGGTGTTTTTAGGAAGATCACCAATGGACTGTAGTTTCCTCAGGAAGTCAGTGGTGTCTCGAAGATAGCTGGGAGTGCTGGTAACGAAGGGCCTGAGGAGGGAGTCTACATAGCCAGACAATCCTGCTGTCAGGGTGCCAATGCCTGAGATGATGGGGCGTCCAGGATTTCCAGGTTTATGGATCTTGGGTAGCAGATAGAATACCCCAGGTCGGGGCTCCAGGGGTGTGTCTGTGCGGATTTGTTCTTGTGCTTTTTCAGGGAGTTTCTTGAGCAAATGCTGTAGTTTCTTGTGGTAACTCTCAGTGGGATCAGAGGGTAATGGCTTGTAGAAAGTGGTGTTGGAGAGCTGCCTAGTAGCCTCTTGTTCATACTCTGACCTATTCATGATGACGACAGCACCTCCTTTGTCAGCCTTTTTGATTATGATGTCAGAGTTGTTTCTGAGGCTGTGGATGGCACTGTGTTCTGCATGGCTGAGGTTATGGGGTAAGCGATGGTGCTTTTCCACAATTTCAGCTCGTGCATGTCAGCGGAAGCAGTCTATGTAGAAATCCAGGCTGCTGTTTCGACCTTCAGGAGGAGTCCACCCAGAATCCTTCTTTTTGTAGTGTTGGCAGGAAGGTCTCTGTGGGTTAATATGTTGGTCAGAGGTGTGTTGGAAATATTCCTTGAGTCTGAGACGTCGAAAATAGGATTCTAGGTCACCACAGAACTGTATCATGTTCGTGGGGGTGGAGGGGCAAAAGGAGAGGCCCCGGGATAGGACAGATTCTTCTGCTGGGCTAAGGGTATAGTTGGGCAGATTAACAATATTGCTGGGTGGGTTACGGGAACCATTGTTGTGGCCACTTGTGGCATATAGTAGTTTAGATAGCTTAGTGTCCTTTTTCTTTTGTAGAGAAGCAAAGTGTGTTTTGTAAATGGCTTGTCTAGTTTTTGTAAAGTCCAGCCACGAGGAAGTTTCTGTGGAAGGTTGGTTCTTTATGAGAGTATCCAGTTTTGAGAGCTCATTCTTAATCTTTCCCTGTTTGCTGTAGAGGATGTTGATCAGGTGGTTCCGCAGTTTCTTTGAGAGTGTGTAGCACAAGCTGTCAGCATAGTCTGTGTGGTATGTAGATTGTAATGGATTTTTTACCTTCAGTCCTTTCGGTATGATGTCCATCTGTTTGCACTTGGAGAGGAAGATGATGTCTGTCTGTATCTGTGCGAGTTTTTTCATGAAGTTGACAGATTTCCACTCTATACGGCTAAATTCAGTGCCTTGCATAATGACAGGTTTCAGAGTAGCAGCCGTGTTAGTCTGTATTCGCAAAAAGAAAAGGAGTACCCGTGGCACCTTAGAGACTAACAAATTTATTAGAGCATAAGCTTTCGTGAGCTACAGCTCACTTCATCGGATGCATTTGGTGGAAAAAGCAGAGGAGAGATTTATATACACACACACAGAGAACATGAAACAATGGGTTTATCATACACGCTGTAAGGAGAGTGATCACTTAAGATAAGCCATCACCAGCAGCAGGGGGGGGAAAGGAGGAAAACCTTTCATGGTGACAAGCAAGGTAGGCTAATTCCAGCAGTTAACAAGAATATCAGAGGAACAGTGGGGGGGTGGGTGGGAGGGAGAAATACCATGGGGAAATAGTTTTACTTTGTGTAATGACTCATCCATTCCCAGTCTCTATTCAAGCCTAAGTTAATTGTATCCAGTTTGCAAATTAATTCCAATTCAGCAGTCTCTCGTTGGAGTCTGTTTTTGAAGCTTTTTTGTTGAAGTATAGCCACTCTTAGGTCTGTGATCGAGTGACCAGAGAGATTGAAGTGTTCTCCAACTGGTTTTTGAATGTTATAATTCTTGACGTCTGATTTGTGTCCATTCATTCTTTTACGTAGAGACTGTCCAGTTTGGCCAATGTACATGGCAGAGGGGCATTGCTGGCACATGATGGCATATATCACATTGGTAGATGCGCAGGTGAACGAGCCTCTGATAGTGTGGCTGATGTGATTAGGCCCTATGATGGTATCCCCTGAATAGATATGTGGACAGAGTTGGCAACGGGCTTTGTTGCAAGGATAGGTTCCTGGGTTAGTGGTTCTGTTGTGTGGTGTGTGGTTGCTGGTGAGTATTTGCTTCAGATTGGGGGGCTGTCTGTAAGCAAGGACTGGTCTGTCTCCCAAGATCTGTGAGAGTGATGGGTCGTCCTTCAGGATAGGTTGTAGATCCTTGATGATGCGTTGGACAGGTTTTAGTTGGGGGCTGAAGGTGATGGCTAGTGGTGTTCTCTTGTTTTCTTTTTTGGGCCTGTCCTGTAGTAGGTGACATCTGGGTAATCTTCTGGCTCTGTCAATCTGTTTCTTCACTTCAGCAGGTGGGTATTGTAGTTGTAGGAATGCATGATAGAGATCTTGTAGGTGTTTGTCTCTGTCTGAGGGGTTGGAGCAAATGCGGTTATATCGTAGCGCTTGGCTGTAGACAATGGATCGAGTGGTATGATCTGGATGAAAGCTAGAGGCATGTAGGTAGGAATAGCGGTCAGTAGGTTTCCGATATAGGGTGGTGTTTATGTGATCATCGCTTATTAGCACCGTAGTGTCCAGGAAGTGGATCTCTTGTGTGGACTGGTCCAGGCTGAGGTTGATGGTGGGATGGAAATTGTTGAATCATGGTGGAATTCCTCAAGAGCTTCTTTTCCATGGGTCCAGATGATGAAGATGTCATCAATGTAGTGCAAATAGAGTAGGGGCATTAGGGGACGAGAGCTGAGGAAGCGTTGTTCTAAGTCAGCCATAAAAATGTTGGCATACTGTGGGGCCATGCGGGTACCCATCGTAGTGCCGCTGATTTGAAGGTATACATTGTCCCCAAATGTGAAATAGTTATGTGTCAGGACAAAGTCACAAAGTTCAGCCACCAGGTTAGCCGTGACAGTATCGGGGATACTGTTCCTGACGGCTTGTAGTCCATCTTTGTGTGGAATGTTGGTGTAGAGGGCTTCTACATCCATAGTGGCTAGGATGGTGTTTTTAGGAAGATCACCAATGGACTGTAGTTTCCTCAGGAAGTCAGTGGTGTCTCGAAGATAGCTGGGAGTGCTGGTAACGAAGGGCCTGAGGAGGGAGTCTACATAGCCAGACAATCCTGCTGTCAGGGTGCCAATGCCTGAGATGATGGGGCGTCCAGGATTTCCAGGTTTATGGATCTTGGGTAGCAGATAGAATACCCCAGGTCGGGGCTCCAGGGGTGTGTCTGTGCGGATTTGTTCTTGTGCTTTTTCAGGGAGTTTCTTGAGCAAATGCTGTAGTTTCTTGTGGTAACTCTCAGTGGGATCAGAGGGTAATGGCTTGTAGAAAGTGGTGTTGGAGAGCTGCCTAGTAGCCTCTTGTTCATACTCTGACCTATTCATGATGACGACAGCACCTCCTTTGTCAGCCTTTTTGATTATGATGTCAGAGTTGTTTCTGAGGCTGTGGATGGCACTGTGTTCTGCATGGCTGAGGTTATGGGGTAAGCGATGGTGCTTTTCCACAATTTCAGCTCGTGCATGTCAGCGGAAGCAGTCTATGTAGAAATCCAGGCTGCTGTTTCGACCTTCAGGAGGAGTCCACCCAGAATCCTTCTTTTGTAGTGTTGGCAGGAAGGTCTCTGTGGGTTAATATGTTGGTCAGAGGTGTGTTGGAAATATTCCTTGAGTCTGAGACGTCGAAAATAGGATTCTAGGTCACCACAGAACTGTATCATGTTCGTGGGGGTGGAGGGGCAAAAGGAGAGGCCCCGGGATAGGACAGATTCTTCTGCTGGGCTAAGGGTATAGTTGGGCAGATTAACAATATTGCTGGGTGGGTTACGGGAACCATTGTTGTGGCCACTTGTGGCATATAGTAGTTTAGATAGCTTAGTGTCCTTTTTCTTTTGTAGAGAAGCAAAGTGTGTTTTGTAAATGGCTTGTCTAGTTTTTGTAAAGTCCAGCCACGAGGAAGTTTCTGTGGAAGGTTGGTTCTTTATGAGAGTATCCAGTTTTGAGAGCTCATTCTTAATCTTTCCCTGTTTGCTGTAGAGGATGTTGATCAGGTGGTTCCGCAGTTTCTTTGAGAGTGTGTAGCACAAGCTGTCAGCATAGTCTGTGTGGTATGTAGATTGTAATGGATTTTTTACCTTCAGTCCTTTCGGTATGATGTCCATCTGTTTGCACTTGGAGAGGAAGATGATGTCTGTCTGTATCTGTGCGAGTTTTTTCATGAAGTTGACAGATTTCCACTCTATACGGCTAAATTCAGTGCCTTGCATAATGACAGGTTTCAGAGTAGCAGCCGTGTTAGTCTGTATTCGCAAAAAGAAAAGGAGTACCCGTGGCACCTTAGAGACTAACAAATTTATTAGAGCATAAGCTTTCGTGAGCTACAGCTCACTTCATCGGATGCATTTGGTGGAAAAAGCAGAGGAGAGATTTATATACACACACACAAAGAACATGAAACAATGGGTTTATCATACACGCTGTAAGGAGAGTGATCACTTAAGATAAGCCATCACCAGCAGCAGGGGGGGGAAAGGAGGAAAACCTTTCATGGTGACAAGCAAGGTAGGCTAATTCCAGCAGTTAACAAGAATATCAGAGGAACAGTGGGGGGGTGGGTGGGAGGGAGAAATACCATGGGGAAATAGTTTTACTTTGTGTAATGACTCATCCATTCCCAGTCTCTATTCAAGCCTAAGTTAATTGTATCCAGTTTGCAAATTAATTCCAATTCAGCAGTCTCTCCTTGGAGTCTGTTTTTGAAGCTTTTTTGTTGAAGGATAGCCACTCTTAGGTCTGTGATCGAGTGACCAGAGAGATTGAAGTGTTCTCCAACTGGTTTTTGAATGTTATAATTCTTGACGTCTGATTTGTGTCCATTCATTCTTTTACGTAGAGACTGTCCAGTTTGGCCAATGTACATGGCAGAGGGGCATTGCTGGCACATGATGGCATATATCACATTGGTAGATGCGCAGGTGAACGAGCCTCTGATAGTGTGGCTGATGTGATTAGGCCCTATGATGGTATCCCCTGAATAGATATGTGGACAGAGTTGGCAACGGGCTTTGTTGCAAGGATAGGTTCCTGGGTTAGTGGTTCTGTTGTGTGGTGTGTGGTTGCTGGTGAGTATTTGCTTCAGATTGGGGGGCTGTCTGTAAGCAAGGACTGGTCTGTCTCCCAAGATCTGTGAGAGTGATGGGTCGTCCTTCAGGATAGGTTGTAGATCCTTGATGATGCGTTGGAGAGGTTTTAGTTGGGGGCTGAAGGTGATGGCTAGTGGTGTTCTCTTGTTTTCTTTTTTTGGGCCTGTCCTGTAGTAGGTGACATCTGGGTAATCTTCTGGCTCTGTCAATCTGTTTCTTCACTTCAGCAGGTGGGTATTGTAGTTGTAGGAATGCATGATAGAGATCTTGTAGGTGTTTGTCTCTGTCTGAGGGGTTGGAGCAAATGCGGTTATATCGTAGCGCTTGGCTGTAGACAATGGATCGAGTGGTATGATCTGGATGAAAGCTAGAGGCATGTAGGTAGGAATAGCGGTCAGTAGGTTTCCGATATAGGGTGGTGTTTATGTGACCATCGCTTATTAGCACCGTAGTGTCCAGGAAGTGGATCTCTTGTGTGGACTGGTCCAGGCTGAGGTTGATGATGGGATGGAAATTGTTGAAATCATGGTGGAATTCCTCAAGAGCTTCTTTTCAATGGGTCCAGATGATGAAGATGTCATCAATGTAGCGCAAATAGAGTAGGGGCATTAGGGGACGAGAGCTGAGGAAGCGTTGTTCTAAGTCAGCCATAAAAATGTTGGCATACTGTGGGGCCATGCGGGTACCCATCGCAGTGCCGCTGATTTGAAGGTATACATTGTCCCCAAATGTGAAATAGTTATGTGTCAGGACAAAGTCACAAAGTTCAGCCACCAGGTTAGCCGTGACAGTATCGGGGATACTGTTCCTGACGGCTTGTAGTCCATCTTTGTGTGGAATGTTGGTGTAGAGGGCTTGTACATCCATAGTGGCTAGGATGGTGTTTTTAGGAAGATCACCAATGGACTGTAGTTTCCAAAGAATATTACAAATACAAATTGAACACAATGAAACCTTGGGAATCTTGCAGGCTACTGAGCATGGTCACAAGCATTAGGATTGGCTAATTGGCCAACTTTCACATGACTTTAGAAAACAACACAAGATGCCACTAAAGCTAAACCGTCCTGTCAGAAGGCAAAGGAATAAGTAACACCCACAAACAACTGTGGCCTGGCCAAATTCTGCTATTTTTGTCTATACCACTTCTCAAATCCAATCTTTGTTTCCTATCAACAGTACGAAAGCTTTCTTCCAGGCCCTGTACATCACACATTCTGATTACCGTAGTGTGATCTTCTCTGATCTCCCTGCCAGCCATGCCACTCCCCTTTCCGTGCCTACAAAATACAGCTGCTAAGAGTATCTTCTTGGCCTGTCTCTCTGTCCGTGTTATCCCACCCCCCTCTTTGGGGTTTTCCATTGATCTCATGTCTTCCACCACATCATGTTGTAGTTTCTTGTCCCCATATTCAAGGCTGTTCACAGCTCTGCCTCTCCCTATTCATCAGTTTGTCACCTATTGTATCTGTTCTACCAGTCTCAACCACATGTTTGTGCATCGGTTGCACAACCGTCTTCATTCCTCTTTGTTGTACTATCTGTTTGGAATGTATTTACTAATCTCTAAGACACAAACCTCTCTTTTTTATCCTCTCTTAAGGTTCACTTGTATTGTGACCCCTGGAAAAAAAATCACCCAATCAACGACAGCTACTTTTGGACCTTAAAAAAAGCCTTTAAATAATTTTGCACCAGCAAATTGTGCACATAGGCAGTCGGTGTACTGGTGTAATCTTATTACTGCTTCCAGCTCCTTTTATCCTTCACCTTGTTTTTTTTCACATTCTCTGGCAGCCTCTCATCTTCAAGTAAGCCTGATACTGAAAACATTTCATGCACATGCTTAACTGTAGTGCTATGAATAGTTCCATTGATTTTTTTAAAGTGGTTCTACTCATGGCTATTAAAGTGAAGACATGCATAAATGTTTACAGGCTTGGGACTTTAGAGCATTTGCACTTCAAATCAGGGATCATACCTTCTATGTATTTGTACAGCATGTACCATGGTGGGACCCTGTTTCTGGTGGGGAATCACTGTGTTACTACAATGGAAAAATGTAATAAAGATAATATAAGTATCAAACCACTTGCTATTTCATTAGAAACTCAGGAATTGTCATAGTCAGTTGTCCATGTAATTTTGTTGGCAAAAAGGGGCAATTTTAAAATAAAGGGCCTCATCCAATTCCCACTGAAGTGAATGGAAGTTGTACAAAAGACTTTGCCTGCGGCAGAAACTAACCACAAACCACCATTATGTACCAAAACATACAATAGCACCACATGAGGGAAATGTCTTCCTCAAACTTAGTGGATGGTTTTGTATCTGCAGGAACTTCTCCTGTTAGCCTTGCACTGCTAAATTTCTTTTGTTGTTAAAAATTTCTCCTAATATGTAGCAGAGGCTCCAGCAAGTGTTGCATCTTGATTTGTATTAAACTGCACTTCTCCTGGGACTGCAGCACTACACATTGGATCCTGGAGGCGGCAATTTCTAGAAGTGACCAAGATCAGGCAATGTGGGAACCAGGAACAATGTAAGGGGAAAAATACTGGAGGGAGCCAGCAGCAGTGATGAGTGATTAGGAAGACAGCAGCAGAATACAGGGAGAAATCAGCAGCAAGTGACAGGGTGATTTAGGAATGAATAAAGGAGGAAACCAGAAGAAAGGGGGTTTATAAAGCAGAGACTATAATTGTCTGCAGTGGAGATAACACTCCTCACTCCCAGTATGAATTGCCACTGCACAACCCTGACACCATAGCTCTGTCATTAATCCTTTACTTCAGTAGAGCTCAAAGCCTGGAAAGGAAGAGGAAGAATTGAGATGTTCTTTTGTTTTTTTAGCAACAGCCAGCAGCACTCTTATTCTAGAGCTTAGTGCTACTATTCTGAATGCACCCTACATATTCACAAAAGGGGCCTCTAACATTAGACCTCAATGCAGACATCACCAGGGAAACTTTTATATACAAAACAGTCCTGTGACACCTTGGTTTCAAGAGATTACCATGATAATAGTAGATACAGTGGTCATTAATAAATAGTCAACACTTTCCAAGTTACTTCACTGGATTGCCTGAGATACTTCACTAAAGCCCTAAACGGAGATAGATCAGATACCATGGGGAGTGGCTTACTAAAGCTTGACAATTTAATGGTGACTACTGGATTTGTTCTGAAGATCATCATAGCCAGAGCACAATGACTTGAGGGATTTTTACTATCCGTTTCTCAGGAATCTAAGTGGTTCTTTATTTATCATCTATTAGTTGCCTATTTTTGGAAGTAGTAAATCCTCTGGCCTCTTCTTGTATGCACACTTTGTGCACACAGAGATTAAATTGTATTTCGTGTTTAAACACCAGTGTGCATACTTGGAAAATTCACTGATATCTGCAACAGCCACTTAGACAAGTGGTTTTGGAAGGTGCAAATTCTACTACTTTTAGGTGAGGAAGTTTAGGAATTTTCATGTCTGTCTGTGTGTGGGTATGTTTATGTCCATGTCTGTGGATATGCAGTTTTTTGCCCTATGGCTGAGAATGGATGTCTAGCTGTAAACTTGTCCTGTTTTGTGTTTTACGAGTTACTCTAAGTCTTAAATTGTAAGTTCTTCGGGGTAAGGGAACACAGCTATCCCTGTTTGTGTAGCACCTAGCTCAAAAGGGCACTGACTGTGATTAGGGGTCTCGGGAAACTACTATAATTTAACATTTAATAATATGTAGATATTACTTGTAACTCAGAGGCCCAAGTTTTTCTATTACTGCCACTCATTGTGTCATGTATAAAAATAGGTTTTAAACTCTTGAGGATGGAAAGTGTGCCATGCCTATTCTATTTGCACGTTAGGGCCCCCAGGCCATTTTGAAAATAAATATATTAATAAGAAATAATAATATAATAAAACCACCTAACTTCAACTTTTGAAGTCAACCTCAATCACTATTTTTCACAAAGTCAGGTTTAAGAAATAATGCTCCCAAAGGATGGGATGTGACATCCAATGGGTTTGTCAGCACTGCTGGAGAGATGCGCACTCTGAGGTACTTCACATGTAAGTAATTCTTCTAGGACTGCAATAAAAAAAGCTACTCCAAGGATCTGGTAAACAGGGAGTATCTGCCCTTCATTTTAATAATCTAGATGGAAAAAATGAGGTTTTATTCTCCTTTGTATCTTTATTTGAAAATGTTATTCTTACTGTGTTGTTCTTACTGGGTAACAGAAAATACATTATGGTTGTATTGTACCACACACATGGTGGTGACACATGATAGGTTTCACAGCCATAGAATAACATATATTTGTCATGCACCTTTAAATTCCTCACCTGCACTATCCAAACACTCTTCTCTGGAACTACTTCTAGCATTCCAAACCCCTCAGGAGATCTTGAACAACACAGACAGAATTGTTAATATTAAAAATACATATATAATTTGCAATCCACATGGTAACTGATGTAGTTAACTCATTTAAATTAAGTTAGTTGTATAAATCATAGAATGAGTTGTATATTCAATGTAATCAAAATTCTCAGTTCTTACAATTTGAAGAATAAGACTTATTTATTGGCTTTTAATTGGCAATGATATTGAATGATGAATAAATCTGAAGCTTGAGTTCTGTTCACAAACAAATTGAACAGAAAAGAATATAAAACTTATCAATTCTTCATTGCAAATTATTTGTACAACTCTGTCTGAAGAGAGAAACTTCCTCCAGACCTCAATCATTCAGAGATACTTGCTTGTGCTCTCAATAGACTACAGGAACCCTGCCAGAAATTACCCAATCAGAGGATCCTCAGCTTATTTTTCAAGATTGTTTTATTTACCCTAATTGAGACAACACTGGGTACAGAAAAATACTAATCAACAATTCCACTTCTTTAGACTGCACGTTGTGAGATGAAAGAAACGTCTGTTGGCCCTCAGTTCACCAACTTCTCAAACAGTTGTTCTTATCCATAAGCCACATTTCCTTTTAGAACCCTCCCCTATATCAGAGGCATCGACTTTCCACTTTCCCCCGTGGTGCTTGACCCTGCTTTTCCCAAGACCCCACCCCTGCCCCTGCTCTTCCCCCACCCCGCCTCTTCCAACCCCCATTCCACCCTCTCCCTGGAGTGTGCCCCACCCTCACTTTGCTCCCTCCCCCCCAGTGCCTCCTGCATCCTGCTGAATAGCTGATTGTGGTGGTGCTGGGAGGGCGGGGGAGGAACTGATCGGTGGGGCCGCTGGTGGGTGGGAAGCACTAGGAGAAGACGGGGAGGAGCTGATCAATGGGGCTGAACACCCACTATTTTTTGCCATGGGTGCTCCAGTCCTAAAACAGCCATGGAATCAGCGCTTATGCTCTACATAGGCATGTAGAAACACCCTGTAAAGAGATGATATCACAAACCCTGATACTTCTAGAGTGCCTTAGGCTGCAGAAACCAATACTATCAAAGTCTGTGTGTTTTTTAAAAATTCACACTAGTACCCACAAAGTATACTACAATATGTTTAATCATTTATTTTCCTTGAAGAACCACTAGCTCTTAAAATATTCGGAAAACATTAGAATATCCAATTGTGTGTACAGCACTAAAGAAGATCAAGTTGAGTGTACAGCACTATTTGAAGAATTAATGTCATTTATCTATAGGTAAACTTGTTAAAATGTAATGTATATGTGATTTGAATGTACATAGTTTACAGTAAAAAGAAAAGGAGTACTTGTGGCACCTTAGAGACTAACAAATTTATTAGAACATAAGCTTTCATGAGCTACAGCTCACTTCATCCTGTAGCTCACGAAAGCTTATGCTCTAATAAATTTGTTAGTCTCTAAGGTGCCACAAGTACTCCTTTTCTTTTTGCAAATACAGACTAACACGGCTGCTACTCTGAAACCTGTCACAGTTTACAGTAGTTACATTTCAGAGGGGCCTTCTGAAAAGATTACAATACTGTACAGAAAAAGAAGTATAATCAAATAAAAAAAAGTGAAGATTATAGAACTACTTTAGATATACTAAAATGTGCAGATGTCTTATATCCTTCAGGGTTGTCATTCACCACTGAAGAAGTCGATAAATGCTGAAGTCAGTTGCATAGTTAGAAGGAAATAATGCACTTGTGGTAATGGGATTTGCTAAGCAAAAACCTTTATTTGCAATTGAATTATTGAGTAGTTCCTCTGCTCCCCATCGCTCCTCCCATGGCTTGTGTAAAGAGCACTAGTAGCGCTTTCATTTGGTGTCTAAAAGGCCATACAGAATAGAATGTCAGATCTATATACAGTAATGTGCCTCCCTCATGTCTCCCTGTTATATATCCCAACTTGCCTTCCAGCAGCTTGAGTTGCAGCCCTGTATCTAGTCATTATTGCTCCCAGATGCTCAGGAGACTCCCTTCCCAAAGAAGTTCTCCTCATGTAGTCAGTGGTACTGAAACCCACAATACAGTTTGCCCTTACAATGTAATCTCTGCAGGTAACATACAGTTTTTTAGAAGCAAATAATGTGTGTGCTTGTGGTGCTGTACAAATAAACGATTCCCACCTAATAAACACACCTACTAATTAAGGGTCTGATCTAGCTCCTATTATAGTCAATACAAAGGTTCTCATTAAAGTCAACAGGAGTTATATTCAGATCTTAACTGCTGCCACATCTTCAGGAAAGAAGGGGATCTCAACAGACAAATCATTCTGCAATTCTGAATGTTGTATTTGTCACGTGGATAGTAGGGTGCTGAATGCTCCACCAATTCACAGACAGTCAAAATGAATCCTATTGGAAGATGTTTTTTGTTCATGTTGTTTGGAAAAATAGTTAGAAGTGTTATGTCCCTTTGATATAATTTTCTGCTCCTTGATATTGAAATGGTGGTTATTCTCTAATACTTGGCTAACTTGACTTAAGAACATAAGAACGGCCATATTGAGTCAGACCAATGGTCCATCTAGCCCAGTGTCTGGTTTTCCAACAGTGGCCAATCAATGCCAGGTGCTTCAGGGGGAATGAACAGAACAGGCAATCGTCAAGTGATCCATCCTTTATCAAGTTGCAAGAATTTGTTTAAAAAAAGATGTATGTATTGTGTTAACACAAATGCCATTCCTGTCTCAATGGTGGGGGAGAAGTTTGTATGGACCAAAAGCGGGATCGTCAACTCTGGGGGAAGGGAGGGAAAAATCTTGAGTCCAGACATGGTGAAGCTTGGCCCCTCCTTGTGCCTCAAATTACATGTGGGAGTGTGCCTGGAGAGGGGAGGGGCTTCTCTACCTCTTATTGGCCAGCCAAGGAAGATGTGGGGAGCTGAAAGGTTCCTCCTTCTCAATTTAAAGCTATTCTGAGCATCTGGGTCATTGCTTCCTCACCCTCTCCCTGGGGTTGAGGTAGACAGCGCAGTGTAATGAGGATGCTCTAGCTTTGATTGATCACCTGTTTGGGGGATCAGGAAGGAATTGCTGGCAGGGATGTGGAGGGTTTTTAAAGTTCCTCACATCATTGTGAAAGCACAGTGTAGGTTAACATTTCTATTCTTACTCCTTTTAAATTATAAGGTATTACAGGAATTTTTAACTTGCTTGTGGCCCAAATCCTGCGTGGAAGAAGGCTAAGAGTCAGCTCCCAGAGGTAAATGAAGCCCAGGACATGTTGTTGGACCTTTTTCCTGTAAGGTAAATGGGAGACTGGAAGTCTTGGTATCCTCTTCACAGTGGGGAAGGCACGAGAATTCAGAAGTGATCTTTGTCCTAATGCCAGCTGAAGAAGACCTACTTCAAGTTGTTGATTATATGGTGAGAGTTTTGTATCCTTGGACTGAACTCCAGTAAATGCTTGGTATGTGACAGGGGATGGGCAGATAGTGCCCTCACCATTGTAATTTGGATAAAATTGCAGTCTCTTGCTTAAATCCATCCCTGTGTCTTTCATTCACCTGTTTATCCTGATCTAAATATTTTAATTTGAGCTCTTCTTTTTTGATGAATTGAACCCAAATATTATTCTGTTGTATTAACCAGTGTACTGCAGATACAATAGGTGAATTGAAGTAAATATACTATTCAGTTTGTGTGAGGGACTTAATTCAGTATTATGAGTGTTTGATATAAATATAATTGCAGAAGAAAAATCATTATTTTATTAAAATAGTAGTTTCTTCAGAAGAACATAACAGCTATACTGGGTCAGACCAAAGGTCCATCTAGCCCAGTATCCTGTCTTCCAACAGTGGCCAGTGTCCGGTGCCCCAGAGGAAATTAACAGAACAGGTAATCGTAAAGTGATCCATATCCTATCACCATTCCTAGCTTCTGTTTGTCAGAAGCTAGGAACACCATTCTTGTCCATCCTGGCTAATAGTCATTGATGAACCTATCCTCCATGAACTTATCTAGTTCTCTTTTGAACCCTGTTATAGTCTTAACCTTCACAACATCTTCTGGCAAGGAGTTGCACAGGTTGACTGTGCGTTGTGTGGGAAAAAAATACTTCCTTTTGTTTTTTTAAACCTGCTGCCTATTAATTTCATTAGGTGACCCCTAGTTCTTGTATTATGAGATGGAGTAAATAACACTTCCTTATTTACTTTCTCCACACCAGTCATCACTTTATAAACCTCTATCATATCTCCTCTTAGTTATCTCTTTTCGAAGGTGAAAACCCCCCATATTAAGCTCTCCTCATACAGAAGCCATTCCATACTCCTAATCTTTTTGTGTTGCCCTTTTCTGAACCTTTTCCAATTGCAATATATCTTTTTTGAGATGGGGCAACCACATCTGCATGCAGTATTCAAGATGTGGGCATACCATGGATTTTTAAGTAGGTAATCTGATATTTTCTGTCTTATTATCTATCCCTTTCATAATGATTCCCAACATTCTGTTCACTTTTTTGACTGCTGCTGCATATTGAGTGGATGTTTTCAGAGAACTATCCACAATGACTCCAAGATCTCTTCCTTGAATTCTAACAGCTAATTTAGACCCCGCCATTTTATATGTATAGTTGGGATTATGTTTTCCAATGTGCATTACTTTGCATTTATCAACACTGAATTTCATCTGCCATTTTGGAGCCTATCACCCAGTATTGAGAGATCTTTGCAGTCTGACTCGGACTTAATTTTGTATCATCTGCAAATTTTGCCAACTTACTGTTTACCCTTTTTTCCAGATGATTTATGAATATGTTAACTAGGACTGGGCCCAGTACAGACCCCTGGGTGACACTATTATTTACAAAAAGAAAAGGAGTACTTGTGGCACCTTAGAGACTAACAAATTTATTAGAGCATAAGCTTTCGTGAGCTACAGCTCACTTCATCGGATGCATTTTGAGCTGTAGCTCACGAAAGCTTATGCTCTAATAAATTTGTTAGTCTCTAAGGTGCCACAAGTACTCCTTTTCTTTTTGCGAATACAGACTAACACGGCTGCTACTCTGAAAACTATTATTTACCTCTCTCAATTCTGAAAACAGACCATTTATTCCTATCCTTTTTTCCCCTATCTTTTAACCAGTTACCAAGCCATAAGAGGACTTTCCCTATTATCCCATGACAGCTTACTTTGCTTAAGAGCCTTTGGTGAGGGAACTTGTCAAAGGCTTTCTGAAAATCTAACTACACTGGATCCACTGGATCTCCCGTGCTTGTTGACCCCCTCAGAGAATTCTAGTAGATTGGTGAGGTATGATTTCCCTTTACTAAAACCATGTTGACTCTTCCGCAATAACTTATGTTCATCTATGGTCTAACATTTTTGTTCTTTATTATAGTTTTAATCAGTTTGCCCAGTACTGAAGTCAGGCTTACCGTCCTGTAATTGCCAGGGTCACCTCTGGAGCCCTTTTTAAAAATTGGTGTCACATTAGTTATCCTCCGGTCATTTGGTACAGAAGCTGATTTAAATGATAGGTATCAGACTACAGTTAGTAGTTCTGCAATTTCACATTTCAGTTCCTTCAGAACTCCTGGGTGAATACCATCTGGTCCTCTTGACTTATTACTATTTAGTTTATCTATTTGTTCCAAATCCTCCTTTAATGACACCTCAATCTGTGACAGTTCCTCAGAGTTGTTACCTAAAAGAATGGCTCAGGTTTGGGAATCTCCCTCATCCTCAGCAGTGAAGACCAATGCAAAAAATTAATTTAGTTTCTTCGCAATGGCCTTATCATCTGTGAGTTTTCCTTTAGCATCTTGAATGTCTTGAACGTCAATTGCCCCACTGATTGTTTAGCAGGCTTTCTGCTTCTGATGTACTTACATTTTTTTTAATATTACTTTTTGAATCTTTGGCTAGATGTTGTTTTTGGCTTTTCTAATTATATTTTTTACACTTCATTTGCCAGAGTTTATCTTCCTTTTTATTTTCCTCACAAGGATTTAACTTCCACTTTTTAAAGGATGCCTTTTTGCCCCTCACTGCTTCTTTTACTTTGTTGTTTAGCCACGGTGGCACTTTTTTTTAAATTCTCTTACTATGTTTTTTTATTTGGGGTATAGATTTCAGTTGAACCTCTATTATGGTGTCTTTAAAAAGTTTCCATGCAGCTTGCAGGGATTTCCCTTTTTGTGCTGTACATTTTAATTTCTATTTAACTAACCAACTCATTTTTGTCTAGTCCCCCTTTCTGAAATTAAATTCTACAGTGTTGGGCTGCTGTGATGTTTTCCCCACCACAGGAATGTTACATTTTATTATATTGTGGTCACTATTACCAAGCGGTCCACCTATATTCGTCTCTTGGACCAGATCCTGTGTTCCACATAGGACTAAATCAAGAATTGCCTCTCCTCTTGTGGGTTCCAGGACTAGCTGCTCCAAGAAGCAGTCATGTAAGATGTCAAGAAACAACAAAGCTCATTTAAAATAGAAATGTTGACACTGGTGCTGCTGTTTCATTAAATCTTAAACAATGCTTTATTATTTTTTAAAAAATCAGCTTTCGGCCTGTTACTTGATCTTTAAAAAATTTAGATGTTAATTATACTGTATGTGCAAAAAGCTCAAAGGCATTATGCTGGTAAAGCTTGGCAGAAACCCAATAAACCCATTTCAGTCTAAAGTACCGTCAAGGGAACTAAAACAAGTGTGTGTCAGTATGTTTAATATTGTAGCCTACGGGGACATAACACTTGCTCTGTATGAGAAGAAAACAGCAGGCCTTTTCACTAAAAATAAGACAGAGAAAAAACTTGTGATCGCAAAACAGAGAACCATATTGCTGATAAGACAAAAGTGTAACAGGTTCTCCACAAATTCAAGCTGTGCCTTTCCCAACTAAAATTGCATATTAATTTGCACATCTGTTTTTAGTTGCACAGCTAGCAGGAACTGTGAAAAAGGAAATTAGTTGTTCTTTTCCCAAAGACTCTTTACAGCAAACTTCTTGCAATGCTTTTTTTCTCTTTGAGCTGAAATATCAGACTCTGATTAGCTGCTTTATCCACTCTTCTGATTTACAATAATAATAGAAAAAAAGAGAGGCACCCACATTAGCACCCTCTTCTGAAAATTTGATTGACCACATTTTTACATTAAGATTCAGGATATAGTTTCATGAGACCAGATTCCTAAACTAACAAAATGTGATATTTTGAGAAATTCCTTCCCTACACAGGTAATGGGCTAAATTATTTATTTTATTATTAAAATTTATTATATTGCTCTTTACTTTCATTTTGATCATAACTCTCAACCCAGTCCTAAAAGAAAAGAGCAACATTGTACTCGCAGCTTGACAATTTCAGTACACTTACCTCTGGTAACAGGCAGAAACATACTTGACCATAAAGGCTTTACAATTGGCCCACGAGCCGCATGTGGCCCTATCAGGGTAATCTGATTGTGAGCCACGAGACATTTTGCTGATGTTGACTGTCCGCAGGCATGCCCCGCCACAGTTCCCAGTGGCTGCGGTTCAAGGTTCCTAGCCAATGGGAGCTGCAGGAAGCGAGGGGTTTATGGCTGTTTTGAGTTGCTGATATGGTGCAAACGACCAGAGCATATAACTGAATCTGGCCTTATGGCTGCATAGGAATACTTGCTTGGGTGTGCAATGAGCATTGCATGCAGGAATCTGTAAGTGCTTTCCCAACATAAATTTAATCAAATCTCATAACCTCAGGAAGATAGGACACTACAATTACATCTATTTTGCAAATGCATAAACTGAGGCACAGAAGTTTGTGACCTGCCAATAGTTACAGGGTGAGTCAGTGACTGAGGGCTGGGAATATCCTTTGGGAATTCTTACTCTTCTTCCCCTTTCCTTAACATTAGACCCACATTACTTACTTCCATGGCTCTCTAGTATATGGAAATAGAAGCTTATCTAGTACATACAGGGGAAAGTGTCTAAATACAGAAAGATGGAGAGAGAGAGAGAGAGAGAGAGCAGATACATGTATTAGTTAGTAAAGTAAGGACAAGCAGATGTACATATAATATACGTTTTTCATAATACTGAATTTAAAAATATAAGCATTTAGCTCCGGTAATGTACTATGAGATATCTGCCTTCCTAAATGGGTTCAAGTGTAACTTACTGTTACCCATCACAAGGTCATTGCTGTATTTAAGAGCCTTACAAAAAAAGATAATTAATTGAGCTGATCCAAGTGCCTTGCTCATCTCACTAGACCTATTTCTCAGCTGCCCTAGGTTAATCACCAAGTCCGCCACATGCTGATGTCCTTCATTACATCATAATTAGAATTTAGCAGGGAAAGCTGGCAAAATTATTCATATTTTCCTTCTAGGAGCCAGATGTTGCTGAAAAGATTTCATTTAATTGTGTGATATTTGCAATAATAGTATCCATGTGCAGAGAGCTGATAGTGACATTGATAACAGTTTAAGGAAAGTGAAGTGAGGCATGCTTCTTGGCTAGTTAATTATGATGATTCCTTTATGTAGATCATCTCATTTCATATTACATTTAAAGTAGATAAAGAAAGTATTAAGAATATGCAAATGTAAAACTATTTATTTAAAATAATTCTGCAAATGTAAAGCTGTGCTCTGTAAAGTTAAGGCTGCTGAAGTGTTTTTTTTGTTGTTGTTGTTGTTTTTTCTTATCAACAATTAAATAACCACAGCATTGATATCTTGTTGGGATATAAAGAGCTCTATATGATGACATTATATATAATTTGATATACAAAACATCTGCATTATATTGCTGAAGTAGAAGATATCATTGCTGTTTGATGTCCACAAGAAATAAGTTATAAGCAGATATTGAATGCTGTGGAGATGAATATCAAGTGGTAGATTCTATCTACAAACATGAAGTCAAGGCCATTATTTAACTTGAGGGATATTAAAATATGGAGTTAATAGACCAAATTATATTCTGGTGTAAGCAAGTACAACTCCCAGTGAAATATATGGTCACTTATATTTATTAAATCAACTTTCATTCTGATATTAGATTTTGAATGTTATCAAAAGTATTTGGAAATCATGCACATGAATTTATAAAGTAGTAACCTGTTTTTAAAAAAAAATAACAAGAAGATGAAGACAAATTTCTAACTGAAACAATACTGATTTCCTGAATAGTGAATATTGTTTTTATATTTTAACTCATCGTTCAGGAGAGAGTTGTTTGAAAATATAAACAAATTGATTAATAATATGCCAGACCTGAGGATTATTGTCTACTAATACTAAGTGTATACATCTAATTGGAAAGTTGATCAAAAACAAAATATGGATGAAAATGGAAACAAAAATATTTGTGAAATTCTTTTTGGTCTAGTAAACAATAGAAACTTGTTAACACTTTGTATGACTCTTTTCAGTAGATCACGTTGGGCAATACATCTGTATATATTTCATTGATCAGTGCAGCTTGTTAAAACTGTCTTTGTGTGAGTATGGTGCAGTCACAAATGTAGCTAGTGTTCCATTTGGTTTTGCTCTTTGACTGCAAAGTTCTGAGCTCCACCTCGCAACACACTACAGAAATGAATTGGCTTAGAACGGGCCAACTTCAGTAACTAGAGCGCTGTTTTTGACAGAGAAAGAAACTGTGTGGCTCAGAGTTTGGAGATGTTTTCCTAGACTTCTGATGTGCTGCTTCTGTGAGTTAGAAATTGAATTTTGCCTTTGCAAACTAATATTTCTGCTTAGGAATAATGTACATACTTTTAAATAAATTACTTTGTGATACAATCCAGTGCTGGAACTAGCTCATTGGGAGCCCTAAGCAAAAAATATTGGGGGACCCCCTCCATGCACAACACACACTAATAATTAATAGGAGGTCCCCTTGAGCCAAGCAATTGCTTAGTTTGCTTATGCCTAGCACTGGCTCTGATAAAAGCCTTTATATCTGTTAATTTATTTCTTTCCCAACTACGAAATAACCTGTCTCTTGACCACTTGAAAGACATCATATTATATTTACACTTAACCCCCCCACACACACACACGAATTTAGTATTGCAGTAGTGCCGAAGAGTTCCAAACATGGGACTAGGACCCCAGAGGGCTAGGCTGTACTAACATAAAACAAAAAGAGCTACAGACAGGAGAGCACAAAGGGGAAAAAAAAAGACAATAGTGCCCAGTTTGCTGTAGGCTTCAGCGGATCAGAAATCTCTCAACCCATAATATGACTGCTTGCCTAGTCAATCTGGATTCTTTTACTTTAAAAGAAAAAAATCCTATCATATAACTGGATGTTATTTCCACCTAGCATATTCATAGAGCAATTTCTCAGAATCTCACAATATAAAAGCTAGACAGTAGTTTACATTCTGAAATAGAAGAAACTGTCTTGGCAAGCCTTAGTAGTGCTTAATAGGCCACAGAGTCTCCCTTTTGGAAGTAAGGTCAGAAATAGTAGCAAAAATGAACTTGGATGGTTACTTTGGATGTTGATTAATGTTGTGATTACTAAGGTATATATCATCATATTGTCTGAAGAAATACTGTAATGATTGCCTTCGGTGAATTTCAGGTGATGAAGTCAGAAATATGCATATAAAGTGAGCTCCATTAGCCAGAAGACTTGTGACATGCTGAGGGGTTTAATGAGAAATTGAAAACCTTTGTTTTCATTGCCATGGGGTGTTCTGATATATTTCCTTAATATATATTATGACTGGTATATTGCCAAGCCAACAGCTATCAATTAAGTGTGGAATATGTTTTGAATACGTCTGCATTTCCATACAAAGTCAATCCAACTAAGTCCGGAACAGACCTTTTCCTCAAAATATAAACAGTGTCCATTCATAGTGCATAGAAAAGAAATCAGAAAATGTACAACATCTTCATGGACCAAGCACAATAGCTTTATAATATCCAGTATGGGCCTGATACTGTGAAATACTGACTCCTTCAACTCCCACTAAAGTCAATGGGAGTTAAGTGTGCTTAGCACCTGGCAGGATTTGAAACCTCATAATTGTGGGCCAAATTCTTACTTAGAATCATATATCTACCTCTTTCTGAAGCGATTGTGAGACAGAGGTGCACGTAAGGCATGATCAGGAAGCTCAAAGGTTTGGTCTTACATAATCTATAGAATCACTGGCTGTCAATGATTGCATATGGTGCTCAGCAGTATGTTAGGTTCTTGTCACGTGGACAGAAAGCAGAAGTCTGAAGTGTAGACAATGCAATGTTTATTGGGGTTAGTTTCCAGCAAACATGTGCTCCATAACTCTGGCACTGCAGAGCCTTGTTTACTAGTGTCTCATCCCCCCCTCTTCAGGAGGCATAATTATGCCTGCAATGCATGCCACAGTCCCACCCCTTACAACTTAGGGTCATGTGCCATTCTGGGTCTGGGGACTTCATCCCACCTCTTTGTACCCCATCAGAAGGGTAAGGAGTAAGGTTGTGCTCCGATCAGGGATGGGCATTTCTTTAGTCTTTTTTACCACCCCCACCCGCCCCGCCCAAGCTCCTTTGCCTCTACCGGCTGGTTGCTTGATTTTTGCTTTGAGATAGGGGTTGAGGCAATATTAAAGTGTGATCTGAGTAACACTTTAACTGCTCTTATCTATTCCCATTGTACTAACGAATCCATCTGACTGTGCAGAAGCAACATCACAGTGTCTTTGTCCATTATACAGATATTACATATTAGTATAACAGTATCAAAAAGGCAAACCCAAAATTCTATCCCAGGCTAACAAACAGACCTATATACTAACAGAGTACACTAGCTCTACTACGGCAAAATGTGAGATAGACATTCCATTTAAAACTTTTGTTCAGCTGCTGTTAATGTCTCAACAGTTTCTTTTGTTTCCTTCTCATGCTTGATGTTAGCTGAATGCTTGATCATTTTTGGAAAGTTTGAGCACATGTTCAGCCATTTTTTATTTCTGCTAGAGTGGGAAAAAAAGTTTTACACTTCTCAGAAACTGTTCATACTTCACTTGCCTTTGCGTAACTTGCATAGGCTTTGCTTGAAACTTCAAAATTAGCATGCAAATGACCATCATTTAGATATGTGACATTAAGACTGAAGAAATATGAGTGAAATCACAGTTTAGTAATGTTTTATAATCCATCAATCTCATCCCACCTCATTCACTTCTTATTATATTCATTGCCCACTCTGACTCCACTACAGAATCTATTTGTCTCCCGAACTCTCTGTCCCACTTTTATGTGGCTGATCCTTTGCTATCTCTATACAGTTTCATCATGCCTGACTCCATTATACTCTTCTACCACCACATCCATCTGATCCTACACCACTGATGACTTTCACTGCACTGTAGCAGTGTCCACATCAGACATTACTGCATGAGAAGTTGCTGCTCTGAACAGTCACACCCTGGTTTACAGGTTGGAAACTTGCCCTGTAGACAAGCCATACAATACGGGAATAAATAATCTGGGTGTGCTTTAGAGGTACACTGATCTTGCAAAATGGGATTAAAGAACAATTTACAGAAATGTAGGTTTCATTCCTTTACTGAGAGCTCAGTCCTGCTTCTATTAAAGTAGATATCAAACTCCCATAAATATAATGGGAGCAGAATTTGGCCCCAAATGTATTGTGACATAGGCATAGCATTGGGGCATCATATTGAGGATGAGAATTTACAAACTATAAAGTATATTAATAATTGCTAGGTGGCCTGGGTAAACTCCTACTTCATTGAGTTTAAAAGTTTTGTCTTGTCTGGCTATAAGATCTATGAATGATATTACATTGATTGTCTGATCATTTGCATGGCACAATGCTGTATCTGCCCACTCCTCTCCTGTTGATTTCTTGTCTCTAAATTTTTCCTCTGTTTGGAATGAATTTTGTGCTTTTCCTTCTGTCAGCACTAATCACTGCAAATATAGCTAACATTTATGCAGCTGGCATTATTTTGTGTCTCACTTCTGTAGTTAGAACATTTCCAAATAGAGAACAGAAGAGTGTGACAAAGCAATAGACTTTAATATGTTAAATGTTACAGAAGCGCACACAATACTTATAGTGGCAAGATTTATTGAAAGATTTTAGTTAACTAACTTTCTTTGCCATAGGTTTGGATCTTATTTCTCTGGATTTCAGATAGGTTTGGAAGATCTCCAACAACTGCAATGACACTTTAGCTCTATCAAATTCTCTGGAAATGCATGCTTGTAAACTTATTAATGTCTCAGTGGAGCAACAGTTGAAGCTTGAAATTTGATGAAGCAGTGTTTGTAGTGTTTGCCATGCTAAAGAATACTGAGCCTGATTTTCCACTACCTTGAATTTTGTATAATGTGAGTATAAAATGTTGGCATGTCATAATGACAGAATTTTCCACTCATTTTGTACAGGTGCAAAGGACTGTAAAAGATGCTAGGCAGCAGAACATTAGGGCTTTAGTTAGAAATGGTAATTGTTTACTTCAGTTAAGTATGACTCTATGCTATGAGGATGAATCAGGTTTTGTAGTGCAAAAGACTATCGTCTGTAGGACATTTACCTCATTTGTTGAGGAAGGTGGGTAGTGAATGAGGCATCAAATGAGACAAATGCAAGAAGAGAAAAGATGCTCTTATGGTTAAGGCAGGTGCATGCTGCCCTGGATAATTGGATACTATCCCTGATTCCTCCACAGAGGTCTTATGTGATGCTAAGCAAATCACTTAATCAAAATTTTTCACATGTGGGTTCCTCATTTTCTGGGTGCCCAAATTGAGAACGTGGGGTCTAATTTGCAAGGAAGCTGAGCATTAATAGATGGAAATAAAATCAGTGGGAATTACATTTTTTTGAATATAAAAAGTGCTATATAATACTAAGTAGTCTGAAAAATTGGATCATAGGTGGCTCAAATGGGGCACCCAAAATTAATTGATACCTTTTATCTCTCTATATCTCAATTCCCCATGTGCAAATGGATAATAATATTACTGTCTCACAGGGATGTCATCAAAATAAATTCATGAATGTCTGTGACGCACTCAGATATTATAGTAATAAGCACCATCGAAAAGCCCAAGAGGAAAATAATTCTGTCTTCAAAGCAACATTAGAACTGTGTGTGTTAACAAGGCCTCAGACTATACATTGAACAATGAGGCTATAATAAAATATTGGACCATTGCTCATTCAGTAAACACACCGTCCATACTGTGCACTAAATGAGGCAGAAAAGCATATAGCAAAAATAGTGTGTGCTCATGTAATTTAAGAGTTTATCATAATGCATATGCACAAGAGGACCAAATCAAGGTTGCACAAGCAATTTTAATTCTGGCATTTTCTAACATTGCAATACTTGACTTTGTAATCTTACTGTTCTTTTAACGTAATTGTGTGTGTGTGTGTGTGTGTAATTACAGAGAAAAGTGCAATGTTAGGATAAGGGCAGAATAAGGCTTCCACAAAGGGAGCAGGAAGGGAAAAGAGTGAAGCTGGAAGATGATGGAGCTGCCATTTCAACATGTGGTCTCCCAGATTCCCAAAAGCCATCTGTCTGAATCATGCAGAATCCCTTCTATGTGCCTGGTGCAGTTCAATCCGCTCCACAGACTCCTCTGCAAAGATGTTCCTTAAAGGCACAATCTAGTTCTTTAACTGAGCATAATTAGTGAAATATTTAAGATGCTGTTGTATTAAGTGAGAGATAAAGCAGAAATTCATAGATATTCATAGAATATCAGGGTTGGAAGGGACCTCAGGAGGTCATCTAGTCCAACCCCCTGCTCAAAGCAGGACCAATCCCCAATTTTTGCCCTGGATCCCTAAATGGCACTCTCAAGGATTGAGCTCACAACCCTGTGTTTAGCAGGCCAATGCTCAAGCCACTGAGTTATCCAAATGCTGCTTTGTAAAGAGCTCCATGAGACTAGTCAGAGATAAAGAGAAGAGTGTGCATTTTAGCTTGTTCATACAAAAATATGTTCAAGACTTCCTGTCAAGTTCCTTCTCCACTCTGAACTATAGGGTACAGATGTGGGGACCTGCATGAAAACCTCCTAAGCTTACTTTTACCAGCTTAGGTTAAAACTTCCCCAAAGTACAAACTATTTTACCCTTTGCCCTTGGACTTCCACTACCACCACCAAACGTTTGACTGGGTTTACTGGGAAAGCGTTATTTGGAAACATCTTTCCCCCCAAAATCCTCACCAAAAGCTTGCAACCCCCTTCCCGTGGAAGGCTTGATAAAAATCCTCACCAATTTGCATAGGTGACCACAGACCCAAACCCTTGGATCTTAAGAACAATGAAAAAAGCATTCAATTTCTTACAAGAAGAATTTTAATATAAGAAAAGGTAAAAAGAATCACCTCTGTAAAATCAGGATGGTAAATACCTTACAGGTATTTACAGGTACCTTACAGGTATTAGATTCAAAACATAGAGAATCCCTCTAGGCAAAACCTTAAGTTACAAAAAGACACAAAGACAAGAATATTCATTCTATTCAGCACAGCCTATTTTCTCAGCCATTTAAAGAAATCATAATCTAACACATATCTAGCTAGATTACTTACTAAGTTCTAAGACTCCATTCCTGTTCTGTCCCCGGCAAAAAGCATCACACAGACAGACACAGACCCTTTGTTTCTCTCTCCCTCCAGCTTTGAAAGTATCTTGTCTCCTCCTTGGTCATTGTGGTCAGGTGCCAGCGAGGTTATCCTAGCTTCTTAACCCTTTACAGGTGCAAGGGTTTTTCCTCTGGCCAGGAGAGATTTTAAAGGTGTTTACCCTTCCCTTTATTTTTATGACATTCCCCAACATAAAAAGTACCAAGATGGGTAAAAAAGAAAACATAAATTGTCTGGGTATACTGCAAGAAGGTCAGGAGACTTGTTATAGGTTTTAATCAGGCCACAACTTTATTATATAGATGTCTGGAACTACCCGGCAGATAAAGTGTACAGTGCAGGCAAATCCATGCTTATTCAAAACAATTCTCCAGGGCTTCCACCAGCCTTCCTTTGTTTCCATCCAGGTCCCCAAGCCGACCCATGGCTTGGACTTTACCATCCACCAGCCTCGTAAGAGGGTTAAGGAGGGCTATGAGAATGGGGGAGGGGAGGGTGGTTGGCTCCCTGTTGTACCAATAATAGGAGTCCCTGAACGCCCTTCCCTGTTCTTTTCCTTTATCCAATACCTCCTTTTAGGTCCTTTACCAGGCCATTTATCTGGTCACTGGCTGCCCTCCCTATGGAGTACCTGCACTGAACATCCACCACAAGGAGGCATCAGCCATTTGCTTGGCTTCCTCCCCCCACACTGAGTCCCTTGCCTTGCTCCCTCCCACTCCCAATGCACTTTGATTGGGACGCTGAGAGCCTGCATCCATGCTGTCTCCTGACTGCAGGAGATGCTGAGTTTTTCTTGTTAACTTACCCCCAATGTGTTCTACTTGCATATTCTGCCTGCCCTCCCCTGCCTCCAGGGTTGGGGGGAAACAGCTCCCTGTTTTCCCAAGCTCACCCTTCTTTGTGCCCCTGGAGCCATGCTGCTTAAACAGTCCTGATTGTGCTTTCCTGGAGACCTGCTGGCTTCCTCACTGCTTGGACACAGAGACTTGCTCCACCCAGGTTTCATACCTTTATTCACCTGGGGGCGTGGGTGGTGAGTCATTGCTGCAAAGCTGACCACCGAGCACCTTTTACAGCAGTTTCTGACCTTATTCCTCTCCATCACCATCCCCCAATCACAAAGCAGAGCTGCCCTTCTTTGGATAAGCCCAGACAAATTCTCTCCCCTTTAGTTGTGGTGCAGTTACACACACACACACACACACTTGCATGCAAAAGCACTTAGGCATTTTTGACCAGCCTTACAGATTGGCGTTCTAAAAAAAACAAAAAAAAGTGGATGTACCACTTTTATTTTAAGAGTTCTGATGCAGTGGAAGCTAAAAGGTTATGAGCAATCAAGAGTAATCAATATGTATGAAGGGAGGGATACACTCTGGGTTTGGATGCAGAAAATGTGAGGTGAATAGCTTTTCCAACAGGGGTCCAGATTTTGTGTCGCTGAAGTTAATGGGAAACAGTTCAGACACAGATGAGAACAATAAGGAAACAATTATTTAGTGCATCTGAGCAAACATTCTGCAAAATTTGATCTGGAATAATAAGTGTGATTGTTTATACCTATATTAGTTTATACTACTACATTTTCTGTCCCATATTTTCAAGTGATATATTTGCGGAGAACAAATACAAAATCCACAGTGCTGCAAAAAGTTGATGTCAATTGGTGTCACCCTTCTCTCTGAATGCATCTGATGAACTGCGCTGTAGCTCACGAAAGCTTATGCTCAAATAAATTTGTTATTCTCTAAGGTGCCACAAGTACTCCTTTTTTTCTCTCTTGGTTACTATGGACCCAGCACCTGCAGCATTGTCTTGAAAAGCCCTATTACTGTTGATGCCATCTTTCAGATGAGACACAGAAATGATGATTTGTTATTAATGGGTCAAAGTCTGCACTGAATTACACCCACTGTGTCTTCATTGTGTTTGGCCCAAAGTCTGTAATGTACATTGGGATTTTTCTGTTATCAGTTATCTGTTACCACAAAAATAGCAATTATTCTAGAATGGGATAACTTCAATTCAGTTTTGTTACTGAACACCCCAGTTGCTTGTAATCTAACTTCTTTCTCTCTGTCCACATAGAACTCCTTCAAATAAGTGAGCTTCTGTCCTCACTACAACTACTGCATTTGTGGAAGAAATCACAGTGCAATTCTTGAAATCAGTAAAAAGCTTCAATCCTAAAAATATCCTAAAAATAATATTAAAATTAATTGTATCTTCCATATTAGGGATGGTCATTTTTTTTCAAATAGGGAATGGTTCTCCAGTACTAGGAGCATTATGATATATCTTTGTATTTTGAAGCTTGTTTGGTAAGTGTTTGGTATGTTAAAAGTGAAGTCTAATTGTATAGTTTTTACCCTTTGCAGTGGGGAGTGTGGAGGGAGGGAAGTCTGTGATCATGATTATTTAATTGCCTTTTGAGCTGTCAAGATAAGATAGATAGATATAAGATATAGATATAGATATAATCTTATGTGTATTTATGTTACCATTTGCATTTGCTTTTCAGCCAACAAACACTAGGCTCTTAGATCTACAGTGACAAATTCCCTAGAAGTACCCAGATGGCTATATGGCAGTGATGGGCAGCCCACAGGCCACACGCAGCCCATCAGGGTAATCTGCTGGTGGGCCACAAGTCAGTGTTTACATCGACCATCTGCAGACACAGCTGCCTGCAGCTCCCAGTGGCTGCGCTTCGCTGGTCTCGGCCAATGGGAACTGTATCGGCTGCCACTGCTTCCTGCAGCTCCCATTGGCTGGGAGCGGTGAATTGTGGCCACTGGAAGCTGTGGACGGCTGTGCCTGCGGACGGTCGATGTAAACACTGTCTGGCGGCCTGCCAGCGGATTACCCAGATGGGCTACATGCAGCCCGGGGGCTGCTGGTTGCCCACCACTGCTATATAGTATAATGAACTCTCCCCTAACAGCTAGTTTGGGAGGGGGAGAGACTTCATTAGCAAGCCGTATTTACATGAATACACCTATTGTGTGTAGGTATCTAACAGACAGGAGCTGTGCAGCTCCAAGTGATCAACTTTGGCTGGTGTTATGTTACAAATCACTTTAGTACTGAATGCAGGGGAGCAAAACTGTGCTTACCCTCTCCACACCAGTAACAGAAGAATTGTCCTTTCCCCCTTTGCCCAGCTGGGATGGTGCTGACTTCTCCATCACCACAGCCAAAGGCTCCTTATGCCTGGAAGTCTCAGCTCAGTCAGTGGTGCTTTGCAGCTCAGTTATTTGTTCTGTCAGGACCTGCACTTGTTGGACTAGTTACTCTCTGGTGCTCACCATCAGTATGCTGGCTGTTCGCTGGGGTGCTGTGCTGGCTGGCTCAGATGCTTGGCCTTCCCAAAACTCACTGGCAGCCTGCCTTTCTTCCTCCTCTCTGACCTCTTTTATCAGCTGGGAGTAAGTTGGGAGACTTCCTGTCATTCTCTTAACCAGAGATGAAGTAGAATTGGGTTCTGATACTGAGTTCCTCTTATAATTTGAGCCAGTCTGGTCTGATCCATCTGCTCAGCAGTCACTGCTCCCCTTTAGACTGAAGCAGTTTCTCCAGTCTCTGTATCTAGGCTGAGACCTTCTCGCCCCTTTGCTGTGGAGAATTAAGGAATTTACAGTAAATTACCTCAGAGCCCTCTACTCTCCCAAAGGTGTGCTCAAGGGCCTCTAGGCAGTCCTTCACACTGACCCCAGGGTTAGTGAGCTTCAGGGTGCAAATCATGTCTAATGCTGGGCTCTTGAGGCTCTCTACTAGACATCTTTGCTTTTCTCCATCTGCTATGGCCCACTCCTGCAGCATTTCAGTGATATGTTCCAACCAGAGTTCAAACTCCTATTCCCCAGGCATTGGGATGGGACCCCCAACAAATAACTTAACTTATGGTAGGAGCTTGATGTAGCATGGGATAACACCACTTTTTTCCAATGCTTGCCCCAGTGCTTTTGCCCACTCATCAGCCAAGGCTGGAGCCCCGAGCTTGGGGCTGCTGAGTCAGGGTCAAACAAGCCTGACATATTAGGCATTATACAAACTGCTCTCTGCCTCCTGCCCGCTCGCTGCCTCCCGCCGGCTGCTCCCATCTGCCACCTTCTGCTGTCACCTGCCTCTCTGCTGTGACCTCTGTATGTCAATCCCTTAGTGATTGTCAACTGTTAGTGATTTTTATCTCTCAGCAGGCTGGGCAGAAACACTGTTCCACCACAAGTGATTTCAGAATTTAAAATAACAAAAGGCTCCTAATGAAGCCTATTTAGCTCTGTCTTTGAACAGTGGGGAGAAGCAGGTTAAACCAGCATGGGTACCCTGGGGGAGAGTCTGCACCTCCTGGGGGTCAGCCATTGGAGCAGTGTATGTGTGTCATGTAAATACAGTTAGTTCCTGAAGCCTCTCCCATTCCCCAACTCTGTAACATAGAACATAGAACATAGAATATCAGGGTTGGAAGGGACCTCAGGAGATCATCTAGTCCAACCCCCTGCTCAAAGCAGGACCAATCCCCAATTTTTTCCCCAGATCCCTAAATGGCTCCCTCAAGGATTGAACTCACAACCCTGGGTTTAGCAGGCCAATGCTCAAACCACAGTAACGGGACAGTTCATTCAGACCCTGCTTACAATAGTAAGATCACTCTCCTTACAGTGTGTATGATAAACCCATTGTTTCATGTTCTCTGTGTGTGTGTGTGTATATAAATCTCTCCTCTGCTTTTTCCACCAAATGCATCCGATGAAGTGAGCTATAGCTCACGAAAGCTTATGCTCTAATAAATTTGTTAGTCTCTAAGGTGCCACAAGTACTCCTTTTCTTTTTGCAAATACAGACTAACACGGCTGCTACTCTGAAAATAGTAAGATGGGTAGTTCTTACACTTCATTAGTTGTGCTGTTTTTTCCAATATAGAGATCAGTAGCTGTTGTGAAGTGATTACTGTACTGTCATCATGTCAACCATTTTGCAAGACCAAGTGGGTCAAATTTATCTCTGATGAAGTCAAACCACGAGTGAATCAAGCCTGTTATCTATGGTAGATAGTTATTTTTCAAAGGTATTTAGGTGCCTAAAAATGCAGATTGGTGCTTAGTGGGATTTTCAAAAATGCCGAATTGTCTAACATTTATTAAAATAAATGGGAATTTGGAACCTGGGCTTTAATATCTACATCCTCATTTCTGCATGTCCTCTGTATTTTGCATTCTTTGACACAGACTGCAGAGTATAAGAAAGGTAAAAACCTCTAGTTTGTCAGAGACCTGGGTCACCATAATGATACAAACAAGCAATCTGTTATAGACACCATATCTGTTTATGCATTTTTTTAACGTTACTTTCATAATGTCATAATTTGAGGAGGGCACAGATGTTCATCTCCAGTTACTCTGAAGGAAAATTCAAATGCAAAACGCTTTGTTTGAAAACTCCACAATAACAGTATACATATAAATCAGTCCCAAACTCTAAATGCGAAATTAACATTTCTAAGATGTGCTACAGCAACTTGTTTTAAATTCAGGTTCAGAACTATGCTTTTGATTAAAGACAGAGGGGACAGTCTACCTCTGTTGTAATTCCATTTATTTCAGTGGATATGTAAGGGATAAATTTGCTTCATTTTCTTGAATGTATGTTATTTGAGGGTAAAACAGTTACAGAACGTTGTATCCCAAACCAAGTATTACAAACCCAGGAAATTAACAGTTAAGGTTACACTTAAAAGAAATCCAAACATGTTAAGGTATGGAAATGTACAGTTAAGGCACCGGAACAATCTTAACCCTGCCATTTAGTGATACCTCAAAATAACCATCTCAATATAATTAAGGTTTGTCAGGGTTTGTGTTCAGAGCTTAAATTAAACGTATTTTTAAAGACAAAATAAAGTTTGCTTTTTTAAAAAAATATTTCCCTTCATAATGTCACTACATGGCAAGTTTGAAGAGTTTGTGGTATTCCATTATTAAGATGATTTAGCACCAAGAAAAAACTGACACACGATGTTAAACATCATCTTACAGAACACATTTTTAAAATAATTTTAAATTGTGAAATAATTAATGGATATACTTTTTAGATTATGAAAATTAATTATCTGCTGAAGAAAGATGTGTGCTATAATTCTGAAAAGGAAATATTATATTTTCTTATAGATAACACAGAGGTTCAATCCCTGCTTAAGTGCTAAATGGAACTCAACTTTAGCTATAGAGTTGCAACTGTCTCCATAATTAAATTATAAAAATGATATAAATTCATATTTAAATATTTTATTTACATATATTCCCATTATTTTTGCTGACTTCTTCAGTGTGATATATTTATAGGTAGTTACAAGTAAAATTGTATTACAGTTGCCCACAGATTTGTTAATGAAAGCATAACATGACATCAATTTTACCTCCTTTGCTTCATGAAATCAGAAGGGCTAATTCTTTTTCCATTATTATTATTATTATTTATTATTATTGTATTTTACTTATTTATTAAAGTGAATGCCAAAACTCTTACTGACTTTAATAAAAGCACTTGGTTTTATTATGGTAATGCTAAAGATTCCAGTTAGGATGGCATTGTACGGATACATCGTAAAACCAGTTTCCTGATCTGAAGATATCAGAGTAACAGCCGTGTTAGTCTGTATCCGCAAAAAGAAAAGGAAGACTTGTGGCACCTTAGAGACTAACAAATTAGAGCATAAGCTTTGGTGAGCTACAGCTCACTTCATCGGATGCATACAGTAGAAGATATAGTGGGGAGATTTTATATACACAGAGAACATGAAACAATGGGTGTTACCATACAGACTGTAACAAGAGTGATCAAGAAAGGTGAGCTATTACCAGCAGGAGAGCGGGGACGGGGGGGACATCTTTTGTAGTGATAATCAAGGTGGGCCATTTCCAGCAGTTGACAAGAACAGTGGGGGCAGGAGGGAATAAAAAAGGGAAATACTTTTACTTTGTGTAATGACACATCCATTCCCAGTCTTTATTCAAGCCTAAGTTAATTGTATCCAGTTTGCAAATTAATTCCAATTCAGCAATCTCTCCTTGGAGTCTGTTTTTGAAGTTTTTTTGTTGAAGAATTGCATTTTTAGGTCTGTAATCGAGTGACCAAAGAGATTGAAGTGTTCTCCGACTGGTTTTTGAATGTTATAATTCTTGACTTCTGATTTGTGTCCATTTATACTTTTACGTAGAGACTGTCCTCTTTGTCCAATGTACATGGCAGAGGGACATTGCTGGCACATGATGGCATATATCACATTGGTAGATGCGCAGGTGAACGAGCCTCTGATAGTGTGAAGGATGTGATTAGGCCCTATGATGGTGTCCCCTGAATAGATATGTGGACAGAGTTGTCAACGGGCTTTGTTGCAAGGATAGGTTCCTGGGTTAGTGGTTTTGTTGTGTGGTGTGTGGTTGCTGGTGAGTATTTGCTTCAGTTTGATGGGCTGTCTGTAACCAAGGACTGGCCCAGGTTGTAGATCCTTCATGATGCATTGGAGAGGTTTTAGTTGAGTGCTGAAGGTGATGGCTAGTGGCGTTCTGTTATTTTGTTTGTTGGGCCTATCCTGTAGTAGGTAACTTCTGGGTACTCTTCTGGCTCTGTCAATCTGTTTCTTCACTTCAGCAGGTGAGTACTGTAGTTGAAAGAATGCTTGATAGAGATCTTGTAGGTGTTTGTCTCTGTCTGAGGGGTTGGAGCAAATGCGATTGTATCATAGAACTTGGCTGTGGACAATGGATCTTGTGGTGTGGTCTGGATGAAAGCTGGAAGCATGTAGGAAAGCATTGGCCAGGATGGCCAGAAATATATTGGCCAGGATGGTGGTTTCAGGAAGATCACCGATGCATTGTAGTTTCCTCAGGAAGTCAGTGGTGTCTCAAAGATAGCTGGGAGTGCTGGTAGCATAGGGCCTGATCTGAAGAGTTTACAATCTAAGGTCACGATCCTGCAACAGTTTCTACAAGGGTGGACCCCTGCATGTTGTGTGGCATCACATGGACTGTGCATTAATTTTTACAAGAATCAGTGCTAAATATTACCCATCCTTAATGATTAAAAATGTTCACATTTAAAAGTTTTAATGGATAGTGGAATCGCATGAAATAGTGGGCACACATCCAACTATGCAAGATCATAACTGTGTGCCAAGATCATTCAAAACCTGGGGAATTCCAAATTAAAAAAATGTTTGAAAGGTTAACTCATGACCAGGTGTCATGAGTTGGCACAGGAATCAGTAGGAGCGCACAAAGGGTCACTATGTAGAAATGCTAATGGGGACAGAGAATACAAATCAGCTTGGAGGACAAATGTCATCATATTTGTTAAATTAAAATTATACTATAATGACGTGTCCTGGAATGATACATTTTCTTAATACGAAGAAGAGAATGCAAGGTTAAATAATTTAGATAAAGAACCAGTAAGATTATCCAAAATAAATATAGCATACATAATAAATAAGTGCACAAGAACTAAGTATTAGCAGTAGGCTTAAATTTTCAGAAGTTACTACTGATTTTGACAGGTTTCAGAGTAGCAGCCGTGTTAGTCTGTATTCGCAAAAAGAAAAGGAGTACCCGTGGCACCTTAGAGACTAACAAATTTATTAGAGCATAAGCTTTCGTGAGCTACAACTCACTTCATCGGATGCATTTGGTGGAAAAAGCAGAGGAGAGATTCTAGAGATTCCAGTCTCTATTCAAGCCTAAGTTAATTGTATCCAGTTTGCAAATTAATTCCAATTCAGCAGTCTCTCCTTGGAGTCTGGTTTTGAAGCTTTTTTGTTGAAGGATAGCCACTCTTAGGTCTGTGATCGAGTGACCAGAGAGATTGAAGTGTTCTCCGACTGGTTTTTGAATGTTATAATTCTTGACGTCTGACTTGTGTCCATTCATTCTTTTACGTAGAGACTGTCCAGTTTGGCCAATGTACATGGCAGAGGGGCATTGCTGGCACATGATGGCATATATCACATTGGTAGATGCGCAGGTGAACGAGCCTCTGATAGTGTGGCTGATGTGATTAGGCCCTATGATGGTATCCCCTGAATAGATATGTGGACAGAGTTGGCAACGGGCTTTGTTGCAAGGATAGGTTCCTGGGTTAGTGGTTCTGTTGTGTGGTGTGTGGTTGCTGGTGAGTATTTGCTTCAGATTGGGGGGCTGTCTGTAAGCAAGGACTGGTCTGTCTCCCAAGATCTGTGAGAGTGATGGGTCGTCCTTCAGGATAGGTTGTAGATCCTTGATGATGCGTTGGAGAGGTTTTAGTTGGGAGCTGAAGGTGATGGCTAGTGGCGTTCTGTTGTTTTCTTTGTTGGGCCTGTCCTGTAGTAGGTGACTTCTGGGTACTCTTCTGGCTCTGTCAATCTGTTTCTTCACTTCAGCAGGTGGGTATTGTAGTTGTAGGAATGCATGATAGAGATCTTGTAGGTGTTTGTCTCTGTCTGAGGGGTTGGAGCAAATGCGGTTATATCGTAGCGCTTGGCTGTAGACAATGGATCGAGTGGTATGATCTGGATGAAAGCTAGAGGCATGTAGGTAGGAATGGTGGTCAGTAGGTTTCCGGAATAGGGTGGTGTTTATGTGACCATTGCTTATTAGTATCGTAGTGTCCAGGATGTGGATCTCTTGTGTGGACTGGTCCAGGCTGAGGTTGGTGGGTTGGAAATTGTTGAAATCATGGTGAATTCCTCAAGGGCTTCTTTTCCATGGGTCCAGATGATGAAGATGTCATCAATGTAGCGCAAGTAGAGTAGGGGCATTAGGGGACGAGAGCTGAGGAAGCGTTGTTCTAAGTCAGCCATAAAAATGTTGGCATACTGTGGGGCCATGCGGGTACCCATCGCAGTGCCGCTGATTTGAAGGTATACATTGTCACCAAATGTGAAATAGTTATGGGTGAGGACAAAGTCCCAAAGTTCAGCCACCAGGTTTGCGTGACAGTATCGGGGATACTGTTCCTGATGGCTTGTAGTCCATCTTTGTGTGGAATGTTGGTGTAGAGGGCTTCTACATCCATAGTGGCTAGGATGGTGTTTTTAGGAAGATCACCAATGGACTGTAGTTTCCTCAGGAAGTCAGTGGTGTCTCGAAGATAGCTGGGAGTGCTGGTAACGAAGGGCCTGAGGAGGGAGTCTACATAGCCAGACAATCCTGCTGTCAGGGTGCCAATGCCTGAGATGATGGGGCGTCCAGGATTTCCATTTTATGGATCTTGGGTAGCAGATAGAATACCCCAGGTCGGGGCTCCAGGGGTGTGTCTGTGCGGATTTGTTCTTGTGCTTTTTCAGGGAGTTTCTTGAGCAAATGCTGTAGTTTCTTTTGGTAACTCTCAGTGGGATCAGAGGGTAATGGCTTGTAGAAAGTGGTGTTGGAGAGCTGCCTAGTAGCCTCTTGTTCATACTCTGACCTATTCATGATGACGACAGCACCTCCTTTGTCAGCCTTTTTGATTATGATGTCAGAGTTGTTTCTGAGGCTGTGGATGGCACTGTGTTCTGCATGGCTGAGGTTATGGGGTAAGCGATGCTGCTTTTCCACTATTTCAGCTCGTGCACGTTGGCGGAAGCAGTCTATGTAGAAATCCAGGCTGCTGTTTCGACCTTCAGGAGGAGTCCACCCAGAATCCTTCTTTCTGTAGTGTTGGCAGGAAGGTCTCTGTGGGTTAATATGTTGGTCAGAGGTGTGTTGGAAATATTCCTTGAGTCTGAGACGTCGAAAATAGGATTCTAGGTCACCACAGAACTGTATCATGTTCGTGGGGGTGGAGGGGCAAAAGGAGAGGCCCCGGGATAGGACAGATTCTTCTGCTGGGCTAAGGGTATAGTTGGGCAGATTAACAATATTGCTGGGTGGGTTACGGGAACCATTGTTGTGGCCACTTGTGGCATATAGTAGTTTAGATAGCTTAGTGTCCTTTTTCTTTTCTAGAGAAGCAAAGTGTGTTTTGTAAATGGCTTGTCTAGTTTTTGTAAAGTCCAGCCACGAGGAAGTTTGTAACATTCAAAAACCAGTTGGAGAACACTTCAATCTCTCTGGTAACTCGATCACAGACCTAAGAGTGGCTATCCTTCAACAAAAAAGCTTCAAAACCAGACTCCAACGAGAGACTGCTGAATTGGAATTAATTTGCAAACTGGATACAATTAACAGTTCACCTGCGTATTTACCAATGTGATATATGCCATCATGTGCCAGCAATGCCCCTCTGCCATGTACATTGGCCAAACTGGACAGTCTCTACATAAAAGAATGAATGGACACAAATCAGAAGTCAAGAATTATAACATTCAAAAACCAGTTGGAGAACACTTCAATCTCTCTGGTCATGGATTACAGACCTAAGAGTGGCTATCCTTCAACAAAAAAGCTTCAAAAACAGACTCCAATGAGAGACTGCTGAATTGGAATTAATTTGCAAACTGGATACAATTAACTTAGGCTTGAATAGAGACTGGGAATGGATGAGTCATTACACAAAATAAAACTATTTCCCCATGGTATTTCTCCCTCCCACCCCACCCCCCACTGTTCCTCTGATATTCTTGTTAACTGCTGGAATTAGCCTACCTTGCTTGTCACCATGAAAGGTTTTCCTCCTTTCCCCCCCCTGCTGCTGGTGATGGCTTATCTTAAGTGATCACTCTCCTTACAGTGTGTATGATAAACCCATTGTTTCATGTTCTCTGTGTGTGTGTGTGTGTGTATATAAATCTCTCCTCTGCTTTTTCCACCAAATGCATCCGATGAAGTGAGCTGTAGCTCACGAAAGCTTATGCTCTAATAAATTTGTTAGTCTCTAAGGTGCCATGGGTACTCCTTTTCTTTTTACTGATTTTGAGTACCTTAATTTTTGGATACTCAACCTGATCCACATTGAAGAAGCCTGATTTTTAAAAATTACTAAACTATCTCCCTCTGAAAATCAGATCCTTTTAAGGTGTCAGAAGTTGGGGTCCCAAAATTACAAGTCACTTGAAAATCTGGATCTTTTCCTCCACTTTAATTGTAAAGAAGCTACTTCCCTCCATTGAGAACTAATGCTCCTCTCACTTGTTTGATGTCATTCCTATGTAAAATTACATCTCTAGAATATTCCCAGAAAGAAAAGGAGTACTTGTGGCACCTTAGAGACTAACAAATTTATTTGTGCATAAGTACTCCTTTTCTTTTTGCAAGTACAGACTAACATGTCTGCTACTCTGAAACTTGGCATTATGCAAGAATATTCTCAGTAATCATAGCTGTCAGTATAGTCATCAATGCATTCATGTTCAGCAGGCTTCCTGGTTTAGTTCATTAAAGCAGGCCTTGTTGAAAACTAGATTAATGAAGTTACCTTTTATTGAAAAATATAATTCAATATTTAGAAAAAGTAACTGAAAAAAAGGCTTATACAACTAGGATCAAAACAGCAAATTGGTCAGTTTTATATTTTTATGTTCTGTAATACTGCCTTTCAGTTCCCACAATATATCAGTAACCTACATCAATGGTTCTCAAAGCCGGTCCGCCGCTTGTTCAGGGAAAGCCTCTGGTGGGCTGGATCAGTTTGTTTACCTACCGCATCTGCAGGTTTGGCCAGTCGTGGTTCCCACTGGCCCTGGTTCACCGCTCCAGGACAATGGGGGAAAGGCGGCCAGCTGGGAGGAGAAACAGCAAGGAGAAATACCCCCAAAGAAAGGAGCAGTCACAATTTTGTATCTTGCACTACCTCTAGACACTGCAAAAATGGTGAGATGGAATAAAGTGGGTGAGGATATATACAGAGGCTAGTCCCAGACCCAATTCTATTCTAGTCAGCAGAACAGGGCATTGCAAGGGGATGAGGGGAATGCATGCTGTAATCTTTCAAAGGGAGTCACAGCATTGCATTGGCATGTGATCCCCATCTCCCCTGGAGATTTTTTGATTGTCTTTGATGTACAGTAATCTCTGCACTTCCTCCTTATAGCCCCTAGCTGGAAAAGCTAGAATAGACTCCAAAGTAAAAAGCAACCATGGAAATAAAAACTGTTTTTCTCTCAGAGCCTTTGTAATGTAATGTAATTGTTAGGAGAAGACCTCCCCAGCTGCTAGTCATGTGCTTCAAGCATGAAAGAGATTTCACACATAATTTCTGAAAACCCTCTGATGGTTTCATTAAAAAATTGCCTCCAATTCCTGCTGTCTTTCCAGTAACCATATTATAGCTACTGTTAAATCCTTCCCAGAATCAGGAAAGAAGATTTCCTGTAAATATTTCAGTCAAAGATGGCACATAGGCCAAATAATACCAACATGCCACTGTGTATGAGGAGTTTGGTGAATATGGGAAGGCTGGGCTGTCTTAAGATACAAGGCCAAATCTTGCTTGCCTTACCCACACAAGTAGTTCTAAGTTGACATTAGTAGGGCTTCCTATGATAAGGAATCTGTGTCTATTTTTTCCTATATGAGTAGAAACATATCCCCTTAAATTCGTGCACAAATATTTTTAGACATTTTATTTGTTTATTTTCGGTATTAATTATACGGTATATTGTAAGAGACAGATATGAGGGAAAAGAAAGAGGGAAATCTGGGGGAAAATCACTAAATTCATTATACTCAGAATAGACCTCTGCTTTATTTTTGCAGAGGTCTTTATTGTTTTACTATATTTTTCTCTGTTAGTTTCACTGTTTTTGTCTAAGCAACACTTACATTATTACAGTTATGTTTATCTAGCATTATACATGCTCATGACATTCTACAGACAAAAATAGAGGCCAAGATGTTCATGCCTTGTGATAGTTAGATGCCCAGTTTGAGACACTTTAAAAAAGGCCTGATTTTGCAGACAATGGGGAGCAATTCATCCTTTGAAAATGTAGGCCCCTTTAAGATATACAGAGTTGAACACCCAACATCACAAGTCACTTTTTTAAAATCTTGGCCAAAGTACCTTTCTTGAACTGTTTACAAACTAGGGGTCAGATTCTACTGTCAATTACACTGATTTTGAAAAACTTTGCTGAATTCTATGATGATTGTCTTTGGTGTAACTGAAAGCATAAATTGGCTCAAGGAGTTTTCCTATTGTCTTCATTGGGAACAAGACTGGGATCTAGGTTAAGACAAAAAAATGAAAACAAACAAACTACGGTCTGGTTAGTGTCTTAAAGATAAGGGCAGTCCTAGGTTTATAAAAATATGATATCCTATCTTAGGTGAGTAATCTGTGTACAAAGGCCTAATTTTTTAAATGTAATTGTATGTATTAATTTTATTTCAAGTAGAATTGGGCAAATAACACATTTTTGGGCAGTTGGCAGTTCCCAAAAAAAGAAGGGTTCAACCTATATTGAATCAAATAATTGTAAAAAAGGGGAATCAAAAACATCTATTTTAGGTTGAATGAAACCAGGCTATAGAGCAGGGATACTCAGACTGAGGCTTGGGAGTTGCAAGTGGCTCTGTAATGTGTCTCCTGCAGCCCTTTGCCGCATATGATATTAAAACACTATGATTTAATTATTAACCAATAAGGATGCTTTTATTATGTTATAAACCAATCGTAAAATACTTGGTCATTTAGCAGTGAGAATTCTATATATATAATAGTAAACGAATCAATGAATTCACACTACTGTGGCTCTTTTGGGTAATGCTGATCACTAATTTGGCTCATGAACCACTGAGGTAAGAGTCATTCTCACTCTTTTCCCTAGCTCAGTCACTATTCATTGTCATTGATAATGGCAATTTGTTTTCATTGTGAATGACAATATCATTTATGTTTTAAGCCCCAGTTTCTGTTTGGGTGGGATTTAGTTTGACAGTGGCACCTATGTTCACATTCCTGCTCCAATGACTAATTATTTATACAAAGTGGAATAGCTTCAACAGGAAAGCTTAAGAGAGACTTGCCCTTGAATACCTCACAGCCCAGTAACTAGGAAACTCTCATAAGAGATGAAAGATGAGGGGTTCAAATCCCACGTCATATCAGGAACATCTCAGGTGAATGTTCTAACCACTGGCTAAATGTTATAAGGGAGGCTAGCACCACTCATTTAAGTCCATTCAAAATTTTAGGGTTCTGAAACTATTGGGTGAAATTTCTGAATAGTTTTGGGGTTGATTGAAACTGCATTTTTTCAGCAAAGTATTTGTCAGAAAATTTTCACCCAGCTGTAATTCAGAGTGGCAGACGAGAGTTATAACTCTCTTTACAGTTATTAGTCTTTCGAGTCCGTTCTTGAAAGAGAAAGGTACAGGGATAGTGGGAAGACCAGAAAAGGGGTTCAGTGCACAGGATCTATATGGAAGAAGCTCAGGGATCAGGATGGAAGAAGGAAATGAAAGTAGTGACAAAGTGTGCAACTAGGTTTTGTCTCTAAATGTGTGTTCTTGACATGCGTTGAGGAGTACTGGATTATGAGGATATTTTTATATTAAATAAACTAGTTTAAACTGGTGGATTTGCATTGACCTTAATGGGAGTAGAAGCAATGCAGATATGACTGTTGCTTAGTACTCTACTGATGGCAGCTCAATAGTTAGGGAAATCTCTTGACATGCTTCACCTACTGAACACCACATTCTGCTGGAGATATGTGCTATGTGAAATTGACCACAATGAAGATGAACTGATTTAAACTAACAGAGAATGATTCAAAACCATTAAGTTGTTTACATAGTTAATTTATGCAATACAAGTATTTATTACCCTTCTCCCTGCCTCTTCCTGGCTACTGTATGTCATACTCATTTCTATCTGCCTGTGATTATTCAAAAGTCTTAGCACAAAGATTTACTGGCAATGACCTGCTTATCACACTAAAATAATTAAAAATGTATTAAATATCAGCCAAAATCCTACCCTCTGCTGTGCAAGTGAGCAAGAGGGAAGGGAGAATCTTTTCCTCCAAAAAATCAGTAAGGCAGAATAATTTCATATCATATGTCTCCAAGGGAAAATGGTTTTGTCTACTATTAGTAGACAGTGCTAAGGAGCAGTTAAGGCCGTGGTTCTCAATTGTGGTCCACCGCTTGTTCAGGGAAAGCCCCTGGCATGCCGGGCCAGTTTGTTTACCTGCCGTATCCGCAGATTCAGCCGATCACGGCTCCCACTGGCCGCGGTTTGCCGCTCCAGGCCAATGGGGGCTGTGGGAAGTGGGATTTGCTGGCCGCCCTTCCTGCAGCCTCCATTGGCCTGGAGCAGCGAACCACGGCGAACCGCGGCGAACTGCGATTGGCTGAACCTGCGGACGTGGCAGGTAAACAAACAGGCCTGGCGCGCCAGGGACTTTCCCTGAACAAGTGATGGACCACAGTTGAGAACCACTGAGTTAAGGGGATGGACATTGTTCCTGTTCAGAGTAATAGAAAAGTGTGTCCCATAATGCATCCCTCCAGCCTATATGTGGAATCCTCCTTTTTGACAGAAGGACTCCTGTACCAGAGCATGCATCACATAGCATCTTTTGTTCCTGTGTGCAATGCTGGCCAAAACAGGATTTAGCATTCAGTATACTGGCTTGTTATATAATATATATATATAGGTGGGGAATCTTTGTGTAGATCTTTTTTCCCCCTAAGCCATTCTTTGAGGCTGTTGTAATACTTCATCTTGTTCCAAGAGTACTACTTATGAGTCCAAATTCGCTGCATGATATAAATAATTGCAGCTCCATTAAAGTCACTGCCTATTAGAAGGTGAAAGATGGAAATCACCTTCCTAATATTCCTAAAATTATAGAATTTTAATTGGAATTCATTTGTGCATAGATCAGCATAGATCTCTATTATCGCTGACACATGCAAAAGTAAACGCTAGTGAATCGGAGAAGAATATTGGGAAGAAATGTACTTAGCATACAGGGTTTTTTTATACCATATTTTTAGTCTTAGATTATTTTGCATTAAATATTATGTTGTTATGGGCTAGATGAGTATTTAGAGTAATCTCCATTTATCTATAATTTTATCCCAAAATGCATATTTTGAGTTATATTTTAGTAGTCAGAAGCAATGCTGCCGTTTAATAATATGAAACACAGTAATGAAAATACATCCTCTTATAACATCTCTTGTTTTCATCCTAAATATTCTTTTTAACTTCCTTAATGGGATTATCTTTATTGTCCCTTTTTGAAAATTAGATAAAGTAGTATTTCCACATATCTACTTGGTACATTAATTTGCAACTGCAAACAGTATCTAATCAATCACTAAAAGTTCCACAACATTACTTTACTTTAAATGGGCCATCTACATAGCCCTAAGGGGATTCTAAGAACTAATTTATCCCCTCCAACTTTGCTATTGATCCCATAAGCTTTGCAATGTGACAATTAAAATTTCATTTATCTATACAATGTAAAATGTATACATAATTTGCTTTTTAGTGGAATTGTTCTTTTCTCAGATATCACAAATACTCTTCTTAAGAGGTGGAGTTTGGAGCACAACATTTAGCAAACACATATCGTATGTAACATTTTAATGTAGTCTATAAAATTTGGCAAATTAGGAGTGAATTAAATGATCGAAAACAGAACCACTAAACCCAGTGCACCACCCCAAATATTTGCCTACACTTATACTAAACACAATTTGACTATATTTGAGGTTCTGAAATTTGTATTTAAGAGTAAGCTTTCACCATTCCTTCTAGAGTATGTGTGGGTAGATCCAATCATTTGCCAATGCCGGACCACTCTTCTATGATTATTAATTCTTGTGAAGGAAGCCAAGATATCTGTACTCTTCAGTTGTTTTTAGAGAACAGCCATGAGATCCTTTCTCCCTCACTCTCTGAGAGAGAAGACTAAGGAGGTAGCAGGCCATTGGTTTTTCCTACCACAAGAAGTAGAGAAGAATCAGCAAAGATTGATGACCAGATCTCCCAGTGAGAATTAGAAGGGCCTGTTGGTTCCCAAAAATGTGTTCCCGAAAGTTATTTCATTTGTGGTATGAATAATGAAATTGTTTCTTATTAAAGGTTGTTTAAATGTCAACAATGTTACTTCCTGCCTACCTTTGTTCTTCAGAAGATTATTTTAAGGATAAACTTTCCCAAAAAATTTACCCCCTTTGAAAATTACTATGTTAACATATGTCAAGATAGTTCATAACGTCCTAAAAAAATTATATCTGAATCTTGATAATTGCATTTACAAAGAGACCAGATGGCTCTATAGATTGGACATTGGGTATGAAAGAGAGAGCTTTGCACCATTTAATCATGTTTAGAACTGGATGAATAAAATATATTTTTGGTTTGGGGCAATTCTGAATTAAAATAAATAATTGTTCAGTTTCAACTGAATCTAGTTGATTTTTTGTGAGGGAAGGAGAATTTTCAAAAATGTGTATTTTGGGTCTGTTCTAGAGCCAGGATTTTAACCCAGGCCTTCCATATCTCAGGTGAGTGCCCTAATTAGGATAAAGGTAATGGGGATGAAGAGAAGCAGTGGTCCCATATCACTACCACTGCCTCCTCCTTCTCCTCTAGCCATTTTTTAAATGGACAAAACTATTCATGTCAAATTCATGATGAACTTTGGGTCATGCAAAACTGCATTTTTCATCAAATACACTCTGAAAAAATTCACCCAGTTCAAGTCATGTGTTCAAATATCAGGTTAATGGTGACTGAAAGGAATTAATACTGTGTAGCCTTACAGTATAGCCCTATTCATCTTTAAAGGACTTGTACAAGTGTTTACTATTAGTCTTCACCCTTCTGAGTTAGAAAAGAATACAGTAAAGTGATTCTTGGGATATAAGTGATTATCAGAATTGGGATTAGCACTCAGTGTTCCTCACTTAATCTTCTGTTCAGATGTTTAGACCACATTTCTTATTATTATTAGATAGATGGTTCACTGACCTAGGTAAATTAGGTAATGGATTCAATCTAATCCCTAATGGTCAGAAGCCCACATAACATAAAAAGGACCAATTGCAGTCTCAGCAGAGAGATCAAGGAATGAATAGTTTTGAATTAGATTCTCATGTATAAGAGATTGCCAGGCAAAGGTTTATGGCCATAGTTTTTATTTAGACTGTAAGCTCTACAGAGAAGGTGCCATCTTTTTGTTCTGTATTAATTAGTACAAAAAGTTTTTGCTCCGTGTCTGGGTCTCCTAGATGGTAGCACAATATCAATAATAACTGGTGGCATAATGTCCTTTTATGTCTATTGATCAAGATATAGCATGTCTTTGGATACCACCATTGACATATATAGAGAGTTCAAGTCAATGGTGGTGAGTCACCAGGGTTCAGTCAACTCCCTTTCTACCCTACAGTGAGTTCTCTTTTAAGGGTTATTTAGATAAAGGGGTATACAAAATATAAAAGTTTGCTATTACAGTATAACAGGACAATGATAGGTGAAAACAATACATGTAATATCCTATTAGTTTTCATAAAACATACTCTTATACATTTAACAATTAGTTTGATTTATACTTACACAAGTGAATAGACCTGGGGCTTCAGCATGAGCTGGTACCTGGTCTGCCAACATCACAATGGGATTTCATTCCTTGAATAGGGTGGTTTTGGGAATTAACCAATCCTTGATTTGCTTGCAGTACATTATGTTTAGGCTCTAAAATGTTGTAATTAAAACATATATGTAAAATATTTAAAAGTTTATTTTTCATCTCTGGGAAATGAGCTGCAATGTAAGTCAGGTCATTAGTTGTTTTTCTTCATTTGCGCTCTAGAGTCATTTAGAGATATTTGTGGATATCTAAGTATAATGATCACTGTGAAAATACAAATTTGAGTAAGAGTCTTTGTTCACTAAAACAAATATCTAGCATAGCTGGATAATTTCTCAGAAAACTAATGTTGCAACTACATTCTATTAGTTCCCTTGTTCCTCAGGGCCATGTGAGTCTGAGCATTATCATCAATGGACCTGAAAAAACAAGAACGTCTGTTTGAACCATGACATACTTGTTGATAGAACCGAACTGCACAATAGCTTGTATAGTTTGTCTTAAAATTATTTTAATCAGTGAGCTTTACTATGGAAGAGATTTTACTAGGAGTTAGAAATTAAATAATTTATGTTTAGGATTATTTGCACTGTGTTTTTCTACCTTGAGAATATCTAACAACTTTTTTCATTAGAAATTTTCTCATATTACAGTAGTATCCTAATTTATGTCCAAATACCATGTGTATTCTGCATGCACATGCAGCTACTTTCTTTATACTCTTCTCTTCCTTGGCATCTCCATGGTTTCTTCCATTTGTCCCCTAGATATTTACCTTCATTCCCCACCCAGTGTGCTGCCATTTTCTTTTCTCTAAGCCACTTTCTAGCATGGGATCTATCACTGTCAATCCTCCACTCTAAACAGTGATCATAGAATCATCAAATATCAGGATTGGAAGGGACCTCAAGAGGTCCTCTAGTTCAACCCCCTGCTCAAAGCAGGACCAATCCCCAACTAAATCATCCCAGCCAGGGCTTTGTCAAGCCTGACTTTAAGACTCACTCTTCATAAAATTCTAAATGCATAAGCAGTGATGGGCCTTATTCTTGCCTCACATGTACCTCACTCCTACAAAAGTTTAACACCACTGACTTCACTGGAGTTAATTCCAATTTACCTCAGTGAAATGGAGATGAGTATTTGACCTCAGAGGCTTGATTTACCAATAATTTCTGGTTGCTTTGTGCTGTTGTAGTGGGGCGGGAGGAAAGCAGCCAGAGCATACTGGGGAATCTAACCCAAATATGTCTATTCTACTTCATTGGTTGTAAGAGGAGCCTTGTCTACTCTATGCTCAAAACAGTACTAAGTATGTTTTCATTTTTCAGTATCTTAATAATAAATAAAATAATGGATTTTTCAATATGGTTTTGATCCTGCACAATTGAAATCAATTAGCCATAATTTTGCAGATGGCCAAGGATCAGACCCTAAATGAGGCAATGAATAGGTCTATTTATTTATTTTAATGTAATTTAATTAAAATTGAGCCAAAGTATTTGCAGAATTACTCTTCTTTTTGTCACTAGTTTTATTTATGTCTTAAAACTCTTCCTGAACAAAACCGCTTTCTCCCACACTTGGTAGAGTGACCATGAAACACAATGGCTATACCTAATTTGCCATCGCTGTTTTTGAGAGTTGTTAGTGCTAGGGCTAGAGAGTCTTAATCCAATCTTCTCAGCAACAGTTATCTCCATTATGAAAAGAGTGTAGCGTGGGTAGTTTAAGTGTAACAGAGGCTGGGAAATATGCCTATTTTCATTATTACAATAGATACTTCAAATCAGTGAAGGAAGCAAACATTCCAAGACTTGTAAAATCTCCTTTTTGTTTGAAAAGTCCTTTCTAGTAGATAAACATATATAATTTTTTAGAAAAAGGCAAATAATGTGACACTACAGAAAGACAATGAGCCTGATTCTCCACTGCCTTGAATATCAATCTCCACTTCAGTTGCCATATCCTATTCCATCCTTAAGGGATCATTTGAGCTCCAAATCAAATCAGGAAAAGACTCTGTCAATCTGTATGTATCCGATGAAGTGAGCTATAACTCACCAAAGCTTATGCTCTAATAAATTTGGTAGTCTCTAAGGTGCCACAAGTACTCCTTTTCTTTTTGTTGAACTGGAGTTCATTCTGTTGTTTGCAGCACAAAATAGATGGAGGAAACTAATGACAAATTTAATTCCTCTTCTCTGCCCACCATCCTTTTTCATCAAAATTTTGTTTCAAACTTTTGTTTCCAGTTTACTGAGCAAAGTTAATATTTTGGATGTCCAAGCAGTTTGCTGTTATGTAATATTTTCTAATGTTTCTCTGTGCTGCCATGTTTTATCTTAGAATTCCTCTCCTGCAAAGTGAATGATACAGCACAGAATTACTCAGATTATCTGAGTGGAGGTTGGTGAACACAAACTCTCTCTCTCTCTGCAGTGTCAGGGACTGAACTAAGGGCTGTTTTCACATACAAATGATTTCCATTATTAATCTAAGGAAGTTCAAGCTGATATTTTTAGCAAATGTTCAAAGCAGCCTGTCTGACTTGACTCATTGCAAATAAGTGTGCATCTTGGGATGGTAAAGCATGTTCAAATGTTGGTATCTGCTCTAAAGGTCAAATCTTTGAACAGCAATTTTGTCTGCAACACGCAAACAAGCTCAGATTGACATCTCAAGCAGTCTAAACTGTTTTGCTTAATTTGTGATTTAACAAATCTCCCAGGTCTCGCCTCATTCTTATTTTTGTTTAGCGTAGGAGGGAGAAGGAAAACTTCACAGAATTTACATTGATTGGAAGGAAATGCACTTTGCTTTTCTGATTCTGTTTAATGCTAGAGTCATTAAGGAATGAAATATTTACCAGCTTCCACCTTTCAAAATTAGTTGAAGGGGTTTATTGAAGCCCATTTTTAAAATTGGGGTGCGGGGGGAGTCAGGAAAGACTTTGACTTGACTGAGAGCTGGATAAGATTAGGACATGATCTTATTTCCATGGGATTGGATTCCTTAGGATTGATGTTGAGCTGTTTGAACCCCTTTTGGGCATGATGCATGCCCTTCACTTTCACTGACTATAGTGAGAGTTGAGGCCTGTCAGCAGTTTGCAAGAGGTGCACAGCATCATTTAACATCAGCTCCCCTTTAACAGAGAAGCTGGATGCCACTCAGTACAAGGAGAGAGAACTTGAGTTTGGTAGGCCTGTAGGAAGCCACAATGGGGTGGGGTAGGGCTGCAATGACTTGCTACCTGGCCATCCAATCGTATTTTTGGAGACTGCATGAAGAGTTAAGGACATTGAAGTCAATGGTAAATGGGACAAAATACAACATGGTTTTACAAAAGGTAGATCATGCCAAACCAACCTAATCTCCTTTTTTGAAAAGGTAACAGATTTTTTAGATAAAGGAAATGCAGTGGATCTAATTTACCTAGATTTCAGTAAGGCATTTGATACCGTGCCACATGGGGAATTATTAGTTAAATTGGAGAAGATGGGGATCAATATGAACATCAAAAGGTGGATAAGGAATTGGTTAAAGGGGAGACTGCAACGGGTCCTACTGAAAGGCGAACTGTCAGGTTGGAGGGAGGTTACCAGTGGAGTTCCTCAGGGATCGGTTTGGGGACCAATCTTATTTAATCTTTTTATTACTGACCTTGGCACAAAAAGTGGGAGTGTGCTAATAAAGTTTGCAGATGACACAAAGCTGGGAGGTATTGCCAATTCGGAGAAGGATCGGGATATTATACAGGAGGATCTGGATGACCTTGTAAACGGGATTAATAGTAATAGGATGAAATTTAATAGTGAGAAGTGTAAGGTTATGCATTTAGGGATTAATTACAAGAAGTTTAGTTATAAACTGGGGAGGCATCAATTAGAAGTAATGGAAGAGGAGAAGGACCTTGGAGTATTGGTTGATCATAGGATGACTATGAGCTGCTAATGTGATATGGCTGTGAAAAAAGCTAATGCGGCTTTGGGATGCATCAGGAGAGGCATTTCCAGTAGGGATAAGGAGGTTTTAGTACCGTTATACAAGGCAATGGTGAGACCTCACTTAGAATACTGTGTGCAGTTCTGGTCTCCCATGTTTAAAAAGGATGAATTTAAGCTGGATCAGGTACAGAGAAGGGCTACTAGGATGATCCGAGGAATGGAAAACTTGTATTATGAAAGGAGACTTAAGGAGCTTGGCTTGTTTAGCCTAACTAAAAGAAGGTTGAGGGGAGATATGATTGCTCTCTATAAATATTTCAGAGGGATAAATACAGGAGAGGGAGAGGAATTATTTCAGCTCAGCACCAATGTGGACACAAGAACAAATGGGTATAAACTGGCCACCAGGAAGTTTAGACTTGAAATCAGACGAAGGTTTTTAACCATCAGAGGAGTGAAGTTTTGGAATAGCCTTCCAAGGGAAGCAGTGGGGGCAAAAGATCTATCTGGTTTTAAGATTCTACTTGATAAGTTTATGGAGGAGACGGGATATGATGGGATAATGGGATTTTGGTAAGTAATTGATCTTTAAATATTCAGGGTAAATAGGCCAAATCCTCTGAGATGGGATATTAGATGGATGGTATCTGAGTTACCCAGGAAAGAATTTTCTGTAGTATCTGGCTGGTGAATCTTGCCCATATGCTCAGGGTTTAGCTGATTGCCATATTTGGGGTCGGGAAGGAATTTTCCTCTAGGGCAGATTGGAGAGGCCCTGGAGGTTTTTCGCCTTCCTCTGTAGCATGGGGCATGGTTGACTTGAGGGAGGCTTCTCTGCTCCTTTAAGTCTTTAAACCATGATTTAAGGACTTCAATAGCTCAGACATGGGTGAGGTTTTTCATAGGAGTGGGTGGGTGAGATTCTGTGGCCTGCACTGTGCAGGTCAGACTAGATGATCAGAATGGTCCCTTCTGACCTTAGTATCTATGAATCTATGAATCTAAGAGGAAGAATGAAGTGTATCAGCAAACTGAAGTGAGATGGAAGTTTGCAGATAAATATTTAAATTTCCAGTTTTATATGAAACTAACTTTCCAAAATTTTGAGGTGTAGTTTTCATTACTTTTACAGGCTGTTGATGTTAGTACCAGTATTTATTATTTGGGAACCATTAATAGCTAGTGCTGGTCAAGAAACTTTTGACAAAACAGTATTTCATCAGAAAATGATAATTTGTTAAATCCAAAACGTTGTATGGTAACATACAAGGGTGGTGGGTGAACCTCTGGCTTGGGGAGGCCCCTGAGGCCCTGCCCCTTCCATGCCCACCAGAGCTCAGCCCACACTGCGGCCACTCGCCTCTGCCTCAGGATAGTGCCCCCAGTCCTCCCCACCGGAACGCCGGACAGCTGGGCAGTGAGGTCTGTGACCCCAGAGAGCTGGACAGCGTGGCCCCCAGCTTCCCCGTGCCTCACTGCTGGGCCCGACCCCCGGCCATCATGCCCCAGCCTCCCTGTACCATGCCACAGGGCCTAACCCCCTGACGGTTTGGCTCTCCTACCCCGAAGGTGCCCCCGGGCTGAGCTGCCAGACCCAGTGCTGTGTGGGTGGGCAGGTGGTTCAACTGGAGTGCCTCCAGCCCCGGACAGGAGGCACGGCCAGCGTGGCCTCAGCCCCAGTGCGGGGCAGGCAGCGTGGCCCCAGCACCTGGAGGATAGGCGGCATGGTGCGCACCACGGCACCCAGCCAGCCTGCCTCAGGGAACAGCAGGCAGGATGGAGCCTGGAGGTGGAGCATGGGTAGGGGAACATCAGGCTGTTGGGATGACTATGTCTTCCCGTGCCTAAGATACCTGCCACCAATGGTAACGTATCAGTTGTGATTAAACTTTAATCTGAAAGGGTTCTCAGGTAAAGAATGGAATTACTGGTCAAAGTGAGACAGAGAGACTTACACTCTCTCACCCCAGAAAGTGGTTAGGGTAGAAGACCTAGAGCCCCGGAGCAGAAGGACCCCAGCCGCCTGAATTGCCCCCAGACTCACTGAATCCTCCGGGCAGCCCTGTTTGGGTCAGGGTTTCTTGGGTTTCTCAGATGGGTGGGGATGCGGGAGAGAAAGTTCTAAGGTTTGTTCTGATGTGAAATGGGAAAAATATCTGAAATCTTGACATGTTAATGGGACAGTAAAAAACATTCCAGCTAAGCTCTAGCAGTACTTACAGTATGTGTAGAGAGAGTTTTTTTCCTTCCTGGCCTTACTTGCAATGATTTAGTTGTAGTATTTAGATTTTTTTTTCATGATTTCTGGCCTGAATTGAAGAGTTGATAAGCACTCTCAAATCTTGCTCAAGACCATTAGATTATTTTCTATTTTTTTATATATTATAATTTTTTTCCCATTTTGATTCCAAATTTAGGCTTTGGTCTTGAAATTTCCAAAGATGGCATATGCCAGGGATTGGCAACTTTTGGCCTGCAGCCAGCCAGGTTAACCCCCCGGCGAGCCAGGCCGGATTGTTTCCCTGCCGTGTCTGTATGGTTAGCCGATTGCAGGTCCCACTTGCCGCGGTTTGCCACTCCAGGCCAACGGGGGCTGCGGGAAGCGGCGGCCAGGCCGTGTGCCAAAGGTTGCCAATCCCTGGCATATGCATTCAGAAGGGTAAATTGCATGATTAGTGCTTTAGAACTTAACTAAATATAGCTCTTCCCTCATCAAAATATGAAGGGCTTTAGCTGACCTTCTCAAAGCACGAAGGGGAAAAGTCAGACAGTCACAGAAAATCTACTATATGTTTTGGACTGGACCATGTGCTCTTCTCAAGCAAACCCAGAAGAGCTTTACAAATTACACCTCTAAAGATTATCATGTCCCTAGATTGAGAAATTAATTAATTGCATTCACTTTCAGCAAAAGGAATGTATAGATGTAAACTTTCTTAGACAAAACTTTACTGACTTGTTCTGTCCAAATCTGAAAACGCACAATTTTCATGTGTTTCTGTTTTATTGTAAATTTTTTTAGAGCTCTGTTTTCTATAGACTAGAAATGTGCCCCAAACTGAACACCACATCCAAATCCCCTAAATTTTTGTGCACTGTTAATTTTGCAATTTAGGCATATTGCTAAATTTGACTACTCTATATTTGTCACATGCTTCAAGATTTTTATTCTTTCCTGGAATTTTTAAAATGCTAATATTGGTAATTGGAATGGACTAATTCCTGTAAGCCAACTCACCCAGTCAGATTACTTCCCTACCCCTACACCCACACATTCTAAGTGGCAGGCAAAATATACAATATTGCATATGTATGTATTATGTCTCTATGTACACATGAAATATGGAAAGACAAGTACATACACACACAGTCTGATAATAAAGTGTTGTATGTTGCACCTGTCATTTGCTGTAAAACATTAATGTGGTTTATTTTAAAAAAGCACACACACAGTTGCCTGTTGTTACTTGACTTTTGAAATATTATATGGAAGCTAATTTTAAATTCTAATTTTTAAATCTGTGTAGAGAAAATGCCACATCCAAATTACAGGGTAGAGAGATACCAAAGGTCAAATTTACAATTCATATACTATCACAGTGAGTTTAATTAAAAGATAATAAAAACTATAGTTTATTGATGGTTTTAGCACGCATTAATGGCTTTGATCTTAGGCTAGCCTAAGGCATATTACCTGTTTCTAAGTTTAATAGAATATTAATATACATAATCAGTTTAATGTTCTATGTGGCACATATCAGTAGAATTACTTACTACAATACTGAAAATTTCAATGAACAGATATGTTTGAACACTGATCAAGTTTAGCATTTATGACAATGGTGTAAAAAAGGGACAGTTTTCTTACGATACCTATAGTACTTAAGTGCATGTGGTGGTTTTGAATGGATATCTGTGATTGATGTTTTATCAACAATCTGTGTTGTGCAAAATAAGAATAGAAAATACAAGATATTTGCAATGTAGATACTGTTATTCAGAGAACCTTTACTTTTCATTTCCTGGCTCTTGAGCATTTCAATTCATAACCTTAATATTGCATTTAGAAGTGGGGGAATATAATAAAAATGTATATATTACAAATGTTCTTAAGAGTGAAATCGTATTTGTTTCTCTGGTATTTCTACCCCTTTTACTTATTCACAAATATTTTAGCAAATCATATTTTTATTCACACAAATGTTTTCAGAAAGCAAAAACACCACAAATACTAGCACAAATAAATTGTGGTGCATATTTGAACCAGAAATATTCCAGCTCATGTTTTGAAAGCACTTTGTGTATAGGGAAGGGTAGGAGTGATATTTTTGATTAGAAACATGGAATTGCTACTTTAGGTCAGTGTGACAGTTTTCAGGACACTTAAGACTCTGAGTCAACCCAGGGGGAGAATTTTTGTAGTTGTTGGGTGTCAGCTCCCTAATACCACCAGCCTTTCAACCATTCAAGCACTCTGTTCTGAGCTAAGGTAAGCCCTAACTTCACCTTGTGGATTAACGACGGGTGCACTCCCAACCCCGAGCACCCTTGATTCCTTCCCCCTGTGACATTGGGTCCTGTTTCCAATAGTGGCCTATATCAGATGTTCCAGAAGAAGGTGCAAGATATTTACAGACAATTACAAAATATCCTGCTTCCAAGTGATTTCCCCCTATCCCCCAACTTCTTTTAGTTAGTGATTGGCTTGTGTTGTAAACCATGAGGATATCTCTCTCTTCCCTTTTTGCTGTGTTCAATGTAAATGATAATTATATTCTCTCTAGATAAAAATGTCAGATTGTTTTTAATCTTGCCAAACTTTGGACCCTTTGTGACAAAGAGTTCCACAAGTTAGTTGTGTTGTGTTTTATTTCATCAGTGTTAAACATGTTGCCTTTCAGTGTGTGTGGCCACTTCTTCACCAGTTATGAAAAGGTAAATAGGAGTTCCCACTTATTTTGGTATACCATTCACTATTTTGTAGTGTGTCATGTTAACTCTTATGTTTCCTCCCTGAACTAAACAATCCTGAGGTGAAACATGGAAATGTAGGGTTGGACGGGATGTCAAGAAGTCATCTAGTCCAGTGGTTCTCAAAGCCGGTCTGCCGCTTGTTCAGGGAAAGCCCCTGAACCAGTTTTTTTACCTGCCGCGTCCGCAAGTTCAGTTGATTGCAGCTCCCACTGGCTGCACTATGTTGCTCCAGGCCAATGGGGGCTGCGGAAAGTGCGGCCAGCACATCCCTCGACCCACACCACTTCCGGTGGCCCCCATTCGCCTGGAGCGGTGAACTGCAGCAAGTGGGAGCCGCGATCGGCTGAACCTGCGGATGTGGCAGGTAAACAAACCGGTCCGGCGCGCCAGGGGCTTTCCCTGAACAAGCAGTGAACTTGCTTTGAGAACCACTGATCTAGTCCATCCCTCCCCACCCCACCCTAGTGCTTTGGCAGGATTAAATGTACCTATACCATCATTGAAGATGTTTGTCAGAACCATTCTTAAAACTCCTGTAAGGATGGGGATTCGACAACATCCTTAGGTAACCTGTCCCTGTACTTACTTATCCCTACAGTTTGTTTTGTCCTAATATCTAACCTGAATCTCCTTTGCTGCAAACTTAGCTGTTTACTTTTTGTCCTACCCTTAGTGGACATGGAGAACAATTGATCACCATCCTCCTCATAATAACGTTTTACATAGACAAAGACCGTTATCATGGACTACTCCTGCCTTCTCTTCTTTAGACAAACAAGCTCACATCCTTTAACATTTCTTTATAGGTTGTTACCCAAGGTGCCTAAAGAAGCCCACACTAAAAATGCCAAGATCAGGGCAGGCTTCAAAAAGGAGAACAGGTTCTCCTAAAACTAGTGGTTAACACTGTCGTTTTAACTTCTGTAGTGGTTAACACTAGTCACAAACTGTGCTCCTGATCCCTCACACTGATTATGAAGAAGCTTAAAAATATAATCACAGAGCCCCTTTATTGCTTTCCAGTCTCTGGCTCCCAATCAGCAAATAGGTCCAGTAAAGTGAGAAGTTATTTAAAACTCTATTCACTATACAAAATGTTCTTCTGATCCCCAAAGGGCCAGTCACATTACCAGATCTATACTAGCTTGGATCTTGCACAAAATAGCACATTGCCATCAATCTTTTAGTATCTAAAACTAAAGGTTTATAATAAAAGGGGAAAAAATTAGAAGAGAGTTGTTAAATGGTCAAAGCAATCAGATACATACATATGACAGAGTCTGAATATCAGGTTTTCAGCAGCACTGGTGAGTTTGCTAGCAGCCAGCACATGCCTGCAGCCCACAGGAATGGTGAACCATGTCCACTGGGAGCTGCAGGCAGCCATGCCTACAGACAGTCAATGTAAAAAAGCTATCTCGCGGCCCACCAGCAGATTACCCTGATGGGCTGTGTGTGGTCCGCGGGCCACATGTTGCCCACCACTGGTTTCTTTCAAGGGATTCATTGTAACAGCTGATTGTCCTTGATGGGCCATCAAGCAAGCTGCAGGGTGCTGATACCAATTGGTCTGGGGTATCACAACACAAGTTTGATATACAAATATACAACATTTATAACTTCACAATACAAAGATGATACATACATATAAATGATTATTATATTTAGCAAATCATAACTTTTCCACTGATACCTTAGATGGCATATCTCGTATCAGATTGATTGCAATTTTGTAATATTGGTATCAATAATATTATAAGTAACCACCTTCTTCTATACACTATCACATAGGTCATATTTTGTAAACCTCTTATCTTTTTTTTGTTTCTGTCCTCTGGACTCTCTTAAAGTTTGACGCCCAAAACTGGATACAATACTCAAGTGAGGCCTTATCAAAGCCAAGTGAAGCAGAACAATTTACGTCCCATATCTTACATACAATATTCCTGTCATTACACTCCAGAATGATATTTGGACTTTTTCTCAACAGCATCACATTGTTTACTCATATTTAATTTGTGATCCACTTTAACCCCAGATCATTTTCTGCAGTATTGCTGCCTCACCAGTTACTTTCCATTTTGTATGTGAGCACGTGATTTTTTCTTTCCCAAGTGTAGAATTTTGCGTTTGTCTTCACTGAATTTCATCTCGTTGATTTCAGATTAATTGTCCAAATTTATCCAGATCATTCTGAATTACAATCCCATCCTCCACATTGCTGGAAATCTGGGCCCTACGGAAGTTAGTGGTAGTTTTCTGTTAGACTTTGATGGGGTCAGGATTTCGCCACTTATCTTTTTCTCTCTGTCATCATATGGAAGCATTTTTGTGTCTTCAATCATTTTCATCTGTCTCTGGATCCCTTCTATTGCTGCTAAATATTATCTGAGATAAGTGTACCACAAATTAACTCTGTTCCATGTAAGGGCATACTATTGACTTATATTATGGCATGATAAAATTTCACTAATATTTTCTATCTTATTCTTCTGATTTCTTTTTGGATGAGCAGTGCACATGGTGCATATATTTCAAATGAGCTGTTCACAGTGAAATTCATCTTTTCCCTCAGTGGTTACAGACAATTTAGAACCCAGCCATGTATATGTCTAGTTCAAATTATTCCTTCCAGTGTGCATTCTAAATGCCTTTCATTTGTCAACAGTGTATTTAGAGCTGCTTGAAAAAATATATATTTTAAATGTTTTCAAGAAGAAAAAGGGACATTTCTTTAATGAAAAAAATTGATTTTTTTTAACTTTTCTAACTGTCTTTCATGTGCCTTCCTGGTGAAATGTAAAGCAAAATTATCCAGGGAGGTAATTTTTTTCCTGTACTTTCACTGGGGCACTGCAGCTTCTATTCAACTTCCAATGTGGGCTTTTGTGGATGCAAATATATCTTGATCTCCTCCTTTGTCATTAACTTTTCTTTCTACAATACTAATATTTACTTAGACTTCATTACTGTAACATCTATACCAGAAGTTCTCAAACTGTGGTCTGCAGACCACCAGTGGTCCACGAGCTCCATTCAGGTGGTCAGTGGATAGTTCTCTGGGCAGCCACACATGAGAAAATGAAGGGCCACCCACCTAATTAGTGGAGCCGCGCAGACATGGCTCCACTAATTAGGTGCCTGAACCCTGGAGAAGACGCTCATGTAAGGTGAGGTGATGGCCTTGCAGGGAACAGGAGATAGGTGGGAGGGGGCAGTGGGGTGAGAAGAGGAGGTGGGGGAATTTGGGAGGTGTAGGGCTGCGGTGGCGAGAGAAAGAGGCGACTTTCCCCCGCTCCAAGGTTATGGCTGGCAGGGAGAGACCCCCCCTTCTTCCCCGCCCCAGCTCGGAGACTGCCACGGCAGGGGAGAGAGGGCACATCCATCGCATTAGAATGGTAAGACTACGGATATTAAAATATGAGTTGTGTGCTTTTATTTGTAGAACAAAAAAAAGTAATTATTACGGGGTTTTTTATATATATAGCACTTTTGGAAAGATTTGGAAAGATCATTAAGTGATCCGCTGAGACCCTCAGCAATTTTCAAGTGGTCCATGAAAAAAAATGTTTGAGAAGCACTGTTCTTACAAATCCACCACCCACTGGCTTGTGGCTGCTAGTCCCAGCCAGGCTGTGGAAGGCTGGCACTTCCTCTTCTGCAGGGGCTGCTCCCGGGCCTGGGTCAGACCTGCTCTGGGAACCTCCCCCAGCTGAAGGAAACTCTGCGGCTGCTCCCTATACAGTTACCCCTCCCACCACAGCTGGGAAGTGATGGGGGCAGGAAGTGGGGCAGGTGAGTGGAGTTTTCTGATGCTGGGGGAAGTTCCCGGAGGTGGTTCTGACCCAACCGCTCGTGGACCACTGGTGGTCTGCAGACCACAGTTTGAGAACCTCTGGTATAGATGTTTCAGTAATGAAGTCTAAGTAAATATTAGTATTGTAGAAAGAAAAGTTAATGACAAAGGAAGAGATCAAGATATATTTGCATCCACAAAAGCCCACACTGGAAGTTGAATAGAAGCTGCAGTGCCCCAGTGAAAGTACAGGAAACAGCCCCTGCAGGAGAAGAGGAAATCCAGTCCCTCCACAGCGCTGCCAGGACTAGCAGTTGGAGCCTGGCATGTGGTAGGAGCCTCGGCTATGGCACCCCCAGCCTGCTCCTGCCCAGCACATTTCACAGGAGAGACCATATTTCCTGGTCCATGACATGTTTTTCATGGCTATGAAGTTGGTAGGGCCCTACCTATAATCCTTCTGGATTGCACTTTCTTTAAAGGAATTTACTCTTAATACCCTTGTAGAAGGTGAATTACAAAAAATTCCACTTCAGGAAGATATGTTAATTCTGATTAGCTGGGACAAACAAGAGAATTATTATTATCATAGTGAATTAATTATAACTCTTAAATTAAAAAACAAAACAAAAAACTCTTTAAAAACACTCAAGAGACATTTGCTCCCCCATAATGTGACCATCTCTTACCATGTTTCTGGCTGTGTCATGTTGGGCAAGTGCTGACCAGACATGGGATTGAAATCTGTGACAGGGAGCAATTTTTTTCCTTTCTCTCCATTTCTTCCTTCCCCTCCAAAACTCCCCCATCTCCCCCATTTCAGTCCCATGTCTGGTCAGAACTACTTGCCCAACAGGACAATAGAGAATGGTATTAAAAAAATCCAAATGTTTCTTGAGTTTTTTTTTAAAGGATTTCTTGTTTTGTATCCTATTCTCAGGATATTCTTGTTTTGCATGTCACCTTCAGGGCATATGCAGTACAGTTACAAAAGTAAAGGAAGAAACATTTTTCTCAAAAAGTTTAATTTTAAAAGTGTTCCTTTTCCTTGCTGAAAAATTTCAAAATACAATTTTATTTCAATCAGCTCTAAACATATTGTTGACAAATCATTAGAGACAATTGATGAATTACTAGAGACAACTCCAGAGGAAAAGAAATAGATACATTAATGTGGTATTTTTGTTCAGGTCTCACAGTTTTCTTTTGTCCTTGACAGATATTGTGGTGGGAATGGATTGAATATTTAAACATTGGCATAGTTAAGCCTTGCATTTTATTTTAAGATTAACAGGTAAATGTAATTAATCTTTCAGGGTTTTTCAAAGGAGCCTGAAGGGAATGGTCCACCTGAATTTGAACTCCTGGCAAACAAATTCCTGAAGCTCTGGTAACAATGTTTTAGTTGAATGAATAAGTCTGAGTTTTTTAAATTGAGATGAGTGATTGCCTGAATACGATATGTGCTGGAAGCCAGTCTAAAACATTAGATTCTCGTGTTAACGATAACCTGGGAGTTGTTGAACAAATGTTAACTTTAGTTCACAAATATGTGTGAAACTGCATTTTTAGTAGCAAAAGGAATATATGCTGTGGGCATACAAAAAGATCCCTGTTGTCATTAGCACAACTTGAATGCATATTCTGGTACTACCTTATTATAATATCACCAAAACCATAATGTTAAATGTTCTGTCAGTTTAACTCTCTGTGCCCCAATTCGCAGGAGATTATGGATATATCAACACTGCAATTAAACACCCATCGCCGGTCCATGTCAGATGACTCAAGCTATTGGGCTGTAAAATTGCAGAATAGGTGTTTGTGAGGTTTCAGTGCTCAGGCTCCAGCGCAAATCTAAACCTCTACACTGCAATTTTAAACCCCAAACCCTGTGAGCCTGAGTCAGCTGATACAGGACTGCTATGGATGTTTAATTGCAATGTAGACAAACCCTATGTGTGAATTGGCTACAAATATTTGCTGCCATCGAAAAGTGAGCAAAAAAGGAACCTTCATAACAAAATCACAACACTAATTGAAGAGAAAAAGACATATTCCATAATGCAAGAAATGGAATTATGTCAAATTCCATATTCGTTCACAAAGTATAGCATATTCTGTTCTGCTAGCAAAATAAATACTCTAATGTATAAATACATTTCTCATAAAATCATGGAATTGGAGATACAAAAAACCTATTACATCATGTGACACCTCCTCCCCACCCCACACCCCCGCCATTGAAGGATTGTTCCCTATAGTATATTCCCTAGTGTGCTCTTTAGGCCAAGTTTAAATGTTTATATAAATAAATGTTTATTTTAAGTTTTGCTCCATTTCAAAAGTTTCCAGTGCGACAACTACAATGTTGAGTATTTATAGATAGAAACTGTCTGTTACTAACCACTTGGATCTGACCCAATAGTTAGTCTGAAATCTTGAAACAGATCAGTGGTGCTGGAACAGTGTTTATTGTGGGTGTGCTGATTGGAACCCATATATTTGGTGTTTATTATTATTACTTCATGTCAGAGGCTGTAGCTGCACTGATCCAAATCTGAACTTTGTATCTTGGCCCCTTCCCTAGTTTTGCTATTTATAAAGACACAAACACATAGACCTGAAACTTTACCATTTGTTTTTCTTTGTGAATATTCATGCTTGATCCAGTAAGTAGAAGAATAACATTCACTCATGAAGTGAGCTATATGCTTGGAAATATGGGACAGCTATGTATTCTTAAAATAACTTTTGTCAGACAGTCCCCTCAAAACCCTACACTTGTTACATTGAGCATACAATTTTATTGCAAGTTGTTCAGCACCTTCCTGTCCTGGAAGGTGGAAGAGCTCTGTCTGCTACCAATAATGAAACTGGAGCTTCTTCAGTGCTGCTAGTTCTTCAGATGCCTCACTAAAAGGACAAAAAGAAAAGGAGTACTTGTGGCACCTTAGAGACTAACAAATTTATTTGAGCATAAGCTTTCGTGAGCTACAGCTCACTTCATCGGATGCATTCGGTGGAAAATACAGTGGGGAGATTTATATACACACAAAGAGAACATGAAACAATGGGTTTTATCATACATGCTGTAAGGAGAGTGATCACTTAAGATGAGCTATTACCAGCAGGAAGCGGGGGAAGGAGGAAAACCTTTTATGGTGATAATCAAGGTGGTCCATTTCCAGCACTTAACAAGAACGTCTGAGGAACAGTGGGGGGTGGGGGGGAGAAATAACATGGGGAAATCATTTTACTTTGTGTAATGACCCATCCACTCCCAGTCTCTATTCAAGCCTAAGTTAATTGTATCCAGTTTGCAATTAATTCCAATTCAGCAGTCTCTCGTTGGAGTCTGTTTTTGAAGTTTTTTTTTGTTGAAGGATAGCCACTCTCAGGTCTGTAATCGAGTGACTGGAGAGATTGAAGTGTTCTCCGACTGGTTTTTGAATGTTATAATTCTTGACATCCGATTTATGTCCATTTATTCTTTTACGTAGAGACTGTCCACTTTGACCAATGTACATGGCAGAGGGGCATTGCTGGCACATGATGGCATATATCACATTGGTAGATGCGCAGGTGAACGAGCCTCTGATAGTGTGGCTGATGTGATTAGGCCCTATGATGGTGTCCCCTGAATAGTTATGTGGACAGAGTTGGCAATGGGCTTTGTTGCAAGGATAGGTTCCTGGGTTAGTGGTTCTGTTGTGTGGTGTGTGGTTGCTGGTGAGTATTTGCTTCAGGTTGGGGGACTGTCTGTAAGCAAGCACTGGCCTGTCTCCCAAGATCTGTGAGAGTGATGGGTCATCCAGCAGCCACACACGACAGAACAGAACCACTGACTAAAAGGACAGTTCTGTATAACTTTACTTTAATCCTCCTTATCTGTGGCTGGATTTTGAGAGTTGAATGTGACCCATCGGAAAGTGCCAAGAAATGACTATTTAAAATTCTGACATGAATAATGATTTTATGATAAAGGTTGCTCCTGCATGCTGGCCATTAATTCTACTTCTTATATGAAGTTTCTTATTGCAGCAGCTGCTCAGAGATTCAAGGTTGTATTATCCTTTTAGGCACATCATGAGTTATTTTTGAAAGCTTTGTGGGAGGGACAGAGAAAGATTTGTTAATTTGTGATTGGAGCTGATGCACAACAATATATGTCATTTTGTAGAACATCCACTAATTAGTTGCTTCAAAGTTGAATGACCTCACTAATTAGGTTAGTTGCTTCAGTTCAGTAATAGAGTAAAAGACATATAGCAACATATATGCTAAGTAAAGCACTTTGTTTAGGCATATTCTTTTAAAAACAAGTTCATGTGTAACAGTGCATGGGAACTCTGCCAAACATTACTCCCTTATGCAGTAATTACCGTAAATAGGATTCTGCTTTCACATTATCAGTCAGTCAGCATTAAACTCTAACACAGCACCTCCTCTTCCTTTCTTATGTCTTTCTCTGTTCAAGTATAACTTTTCTGCTAGGTTCTAATGACAGAAACAGGGCTGAGTTCAGTCTATAATTGGGCCCTTTTCAAAATAAATAAAATTATGGCTCCTGTCGCTACCCAGAACCATATTCTTACTTTGACTCTGGAAAATTAAAATAAATTTCCCTTTTCACCTTTCTAGCTGTTATTTCCCATCCACAGGTACTCAGCAGTCCTTAGGAATGAGGATCCACAAATACTTTTTATTTTGGCGAAAAGTGAAAAGAACAAATAAAAGAAACACAATAATTATAAAGAGATATGGCTATATAATACCACCCAATTAATGTGTCAAGGCACAGTTCCCGGTATTAACTGTCTGGCTTGTTGAGTTCCAGAACTCACACAACAACCTCCACCCCATAAAATCCACTCAGTGGTCCACTTGGACTCACTGGTATTCAGGAGGGTGTTAGGGGTGGCTTGTCACCTGTCCACTCCAATTCAGAGAAATCTGTACCACGAGCTCTTGCTGCAATGTGCAGCTACCTCGCCCAGTTCTGTGACATCAGCACTGCCACTGCTAGTCTGGTTGGGCTTTGCTGTGAAATCAGCTCTACAGCACCACAGCTGGTCTGGTCAGGCTCTGCTCCAAAACCAGCTTGGCATTGCTCCTGACAGTTCAGCTTATGCTAATACTGCAGAATTACTCTGCACAGGGTTCAGAATCTGTAGGTTGGAACCCAGAGAAAAACTGGACTGAGTTACATATAATAACCCAAAATGAATCCTGGGATGGAGTCCCTGCTTCCTGCGCAAGAGCTCTTAATATCTAGGACAGAGCCTTTACCCTCATTTTGAACTTGAATCCTCTTTGCAAATCAGAGTCCACAACCTGTACATTCAGAGTAACCCACTAATTCCAGAGAACAGCTCAAACAGTTTCTATGTTTTTTTTTCATACCTACAGTTAAACAGTCTAGTATTATTCATAGAATTAGAACATAGGTAAATTCCAACTAAAACAAAAAAATTGTATATGGAATTAAGGGTAAGCAGCATATTCATGTCAATGAAGCTGCCCAGAACTTTTCCTCTTTTCTGCATAGAGGGAGCAGAGTTCTATCTCTATAAGCCCTATAACTCTTACACAAGGATGTATTTCCTTTTCCTATCTACATGGGAAGGAGGCTAATGGGGATCCTGGCCCAGGAAGGCAGAATCTCGAGGTGTTTGGACACTGAGATGCCCTTAATCTTTCAAGGTTTATGAGAGATGATGACTGGAAGGACTAGGGTCACCAGGTAACTATTGGTTAATTTTGCATTACGGTTTTGTGACTGAATATTTTGAAGTTATAGTTAGAGATCTTTAATGTGGTCATGAGAGTTTTACTGATGATGCTTGCATGAAAATAACGGATGTCTTAGTAGAAATTTGAGAATGATTTGAGAACAGAAAAACAAGATTAAATTTGTTGGGTAACTTAATGCATTAAATAGTTTCAAGAGCTCTAGAGTTAGAGGTTTAGGCTTTGGCTCCATCTTTTACTGTAGCAATGATGTTGCAAAGAACATGAATTTATTACTGGGACAATGGTAAAAACCTCTGACATTTTTTTTGAAAGCATCATTTAATATGGAAAGGGATGTGCTGTTATTGTAATAACCTGTACTCTAGAAGAAACCACCCAAAGCAGAAGGAATTCCCTTTCTGTGTAGGTAAGTGCTCATTTTCATTTATGATACAGTAACAAACCTCATGTTATTAAACTACAAGCTAAGATGGAGAACTTGATCAGCTTTAACATGTCTTCTACCCTTAGAAAAATGTTAAATGACATAATTAGTTAAACAACCATTGCTCACTTTATTCATCTGGGTGATCTCATTGACTTCAGTGGGACTATTTCTTGAGTAAATGAGCAGCATTTGATAAATTGAACGGATTTCTGAAAGCTTCAGTTTGATTTAACCATAGCTCTAGTATTAAAAGGGGACTATCTCCTATCAGAAGTGGGAAACCAATATTATTTTCCCATGTATGGCTCAAGCTTAAATTGGTGCTTTTCTTGGAATCTCTCAATAGTTTAAGTTAGTTTAGAATGCTACCACTTGTTTGCTTAGAGGCACTTCTTCTTGGGAGCAATTAACTCAGTTGCTCTGGGAACTGAACTGGTTAACACAAACAAGCTTTCAGGTGGAGTTGGTGGTGTTCATGGCTTGATTTTTCAAGCCCTAAATGGATTGAGTCTGTTTTACTTGAGATATCGCCTTGCTGCTCCCTCCAGATTACAAAAACTGGTCAAAAATGTTGCAATGGAGTGTTTTCAAACTGGAAAACAACCATTTTGTCCAAACTACAATTTTATTTTATTTTTTACAGGAACATGAAATAGATTAAATTTCATTCTGAAAAAGTCAAAATAGAAAGTTTTGACATTATCAAAATTCTTCATTTTGAATTTGTTTAATTTCAGCAGGGCTTTTTGTTTGAAATATAGATTATAATATAATGTAAAGTAAAAAGTAAAACTCTGAACTAAAAAATTCTACTTTATCAAAACAAATAATTTAGCTTGACTCAAAATACTTTTGCTTCTTTTTTTCAAAAAAAAAATAGGTTTCACAGGAAATTCAAATTCTGAATGAAAACAAATTTCCTGTGATGTGGAAATTCCAGGAACCGTACAGTTCTTCATATTAATGCTGCTGTGACCAGCAGAGGTGATGAACCTATGCTCCCTAGATATAGAGGGGACTGTGGCAAGGCACTCCTAATAAGGATCTCTCCACTTTCGAATGTGCTGAATCAGTCAGCTTGCCTCTGGGAACTCCTGTTTTTTCCGCAGCTCCTCACACATACTTTGCATTTAATAGCTCCCTTTAATTAAGGATCTCAAAGCAACCTACAAAGACTTTCACGTATATTTTATGAGTGGGTATGTTGTTAGTAGTGCAGATTGTTGTTAGTGCTGCTGTTCTTGGAACACTGGTATTAGCTGCACTAGCAGAGATGCAGCTTGAAGACTCAGCAGACCTCGAGGTTGTTCATTAAGAGAGACCACTGACTTGGTTCGGTGGCAAAGGCTCTCAGCCAGGTTAATTGTTGACAAAGTATGGTACGAGTGCCCCATAGGAGCTACAAGTATACTAACATATGTATGGCTGCAACAAGGTACCAGTTCAATCAACATATCAGGATGCTGTCCCCTAGACCAGTACAAGCATGCCCCTCCTATGACTTCTTTTATACATTGATACAAACAAGTTATGTATTGCATTTCAGATGTTCACAAAAAGAAAAGGAGTACTTGTGGCACCTTAGAGACTAACAAATTTATTTGAGCATAAGCTTTTGTGAGCTACAGCTTACTTCATTGGATGCTGAAGCTCACGAAAGCTTATGCTCAAATAAATGTGTTAGTCTCTAAGGTGCCACAAGTACTACTTTTCTTTTTGCGAATAGACTAACACGGTTGCTATTCTGAAATCTGCCAAGTCACAGTGGCTCACAGTACATCCACTCAAATATTATCTTACAATATGGGATGCAGGTGTTATAACTGAGATGAATGGGTGCAGCAACTCACAAGTATTCAATAAAATATAAACATTAAACCTATTCTTATTACTCTGATACCTGTTTTAACAATACTAACACACAGGTGAGCCTGACTGATTCCAGCTGTGTACTTGTGAGTGTTCAGTTGAGACATGAGGACTTTGGCATGAGCTGTCACCTGGTTTGCCAGTGTAACAGTATGCACACGGGATAGGCTACAATCTATGTGAACTGCTGTGTTTCTAGCTTACTATAACTCTTTGAGGCTAGTGCTAAAGGAGATTCATTGTTGCATCCTGTATTCTGGTTCTACAGGTGTTTAACTAGTTTCACTTTGTCTGGAAGCAGAGCTATGTGAAAAGAGAGCTTAAGAGCTGCTGGTGCAGAATTGGTTACACTGCTGTATTGAGCTCTAGGTTCATGTAATCTTCTGTGTTTAACCTAAGGTAAAGGTTAGCTTTAAAATAAACTCAGTGGAGGAATTTGGTGATTCTTCAGACTGTCCTCCTGCCTAATTGCATTATAGCATTTGTCACTTCACATACAATAGTATGGCTAGGTGTTATGAACAGTTAGTTCTGTTGTACTAGAAATCTTAATTTTAAGATCAGCTTCATTGTTGGTTTGCTTTCTCAGAATGCTCCCTGGTAAGCTGAGTGGACAAGATAATTCAGAATGGAATATTTGTTATCTCCCCCCACATACATGAATACAGCACACAAGTAAATAATTGCCATCCCAAATTTGGCCTACACCTCTGTAAAGAACTGCTGTTCATAAACATTTAATTAATTAGACAGAGGTGTGACTGGATATACACTAATTGGATATTTTCTGTTTTCATAGGAAAAAAAATTAATTGCATCCTCTAACATTTTCAAAAGCACTTACGCAACTTAGGAGCCTACATCCCATTGATATTCTATGGGACATAAATTCCTAGGTCACTTATGTCCATTTGAAAATGTTGCCCTGTGTGATTAAACTAAATCAGTGGCAAACAGTGTACTTAGCATCTCCAACCAAACTGAATTACTGCCTCTCAACCGCAGAAGAGAAAGGCAATTGGTATAGATTCGGAATACTCATATGAACCTTTGTTATTCATTCCAAGCCTGGGACACATCTTGCAAAAGAAATTAGAGGAGAGGTATGTCCTAGACCAGTGGTTCTCAACTCTGGTCCACCACTTGTTCAGGGAAAGCCCCTGGCATGCCAGGTTGGTTTGTTTACCTGCTGCATCTGCAGGTTCTGCTGATCATGGCTCCCACTGGCTGCAGTTTGCTGCTCCAGGCCAATGGGGGCTGCGAGAAGGGCGGCCAGCATGTCCCTTGGCCCACACTGCTTTCTGCAGGCCCCATTGGCCTGGAGCGGTGAACCGCAGCCAGTGGGAGCCACGATCAGCAGAACCTGCAGACGCAGCAGGTAAACAAACCGGCCAGCCCGCCTGGGGCTTTCCCTGAACAAGCGGTGGACCAGAGTTGAGAACCACTGTCCTAGACAGAGGCTGAGTGAAATTAGGAATTTCCACCCTGTAGGAAATTCTGACATTTCAACATTTATGTTCATCCCAAAACTGGATGAAAAGTTGTAATTTTTTATATTTTTTGTGAAATAGAAACTCCAAGACATTTCAATTTGGAAATGTCAAAACATTTCATTTTGTCATTTTCAATTGAAACAAAATATGTTGACATTCCTAAAATTTAAATATTTCATTTTATTTTGTTGAATTGATCTGAAACACATATTTGTTGCGTCAATTCAGCATTAAATTGTTTATCTTGCCTAATAGGAGTTGTAGTTCTGGCCCCCATAGTTTCTAGGGAGCCCAACCCAAAAGAGGACATGATCTCCCACAATGCAATATGTCCTCAGCTGACTGAGTTTTCTGATGCATGGAGGAGTTATATGACTCTGGATGTATCATGGGAGATTTAGTCCAACTGGAGAACCTAGTCTGAATGTGAGAATAGGGACAACAGGCTCCAAGAATGAACTGTATTTCTATGATAAACCCAGAATCATATAAGTCCTGCAAGTACCACACAGCTTGGTCAGCTGGGTCCACATTGCATTGTGGGAGATGTAGAACAACAAGGAGTCAAGCTAATAGGAGACAATGGTGACCCGAACTATAGCTCCCATAAGGCTATGTTAGGGAATTGCAGTTTAATGAGGTTTTAACTTATTTAAAATGTGATGCATATTTTTTCAGTTCAATAAAATAAAATATTGTGACTTGGGTTGATGCAATATAAAACAATATATTTTATTTTGATTTTCCTGATGGAAAAATTAAAATTTTTGCAGCCAAAAAAAATTGATTTTTGTGGAAACTTCATTTTCCATTGGAATGATTTTCTGACAGAACATCCTCAACCAACTCTAGGCCTAGCATTTTTTTTATATATCCTTGCTTCCTCTGGGAAATAAATCAAAGAACCAAATGAATGGTAAAGGCTGAATGCTGCTCCCTCTGATGTCAGTAAAAACCGGAGTTTTGCTATTATCATGGGTGGGAACAGGACTGGTTGACAGACATTAAAGGGATTGCTTATTGGTCAAATATTCTTTAGAAATGTCTGGACTTTTTAGACACTGAGATTCAAAGTAAGCATCAAGTCAATCATTGGCTCAAATGTGAAGTAAACATTGTGGATAAAAAAAAATAGTTTAATTTAAAACTTTTACCTGTTTTGACAAATCTCACATAACACAGAAGCTAAGCCATGTTGTCCAAGCCTGGGGATTCATCAAGTTGCAGTGTTAAATACTGACTCATCTTAACTTGTTCTATGAACTGATTCTTGATTTTCTCTCCTAGGTCATCAATTATTTTACACAAGGATGGCTTTCAGTGCTATGGTTGCATGTTCCCCAGTCAGAATTCTACATGTTTCTATTGTTGCTGAGAGTCTGGCCAATGGTGTATGCTTTTTTGCATTTTGCAATGCACAAGGCCATAGCATAAGATGCTTCTAAGGCTTTTTGAGGCCAGTTGCTTCTTTCAACATGATCTTTTTTACAATATTAATTCTTCATGTTTCCAAAGAGAAAAAAGTCACATTTTTTATGAATTATAGGGGTTTGGTTTTGAAATATTGGTGTAGTTTCCTTAGTCACATATTTTTGTTTACTAATATTGAAAACAAATGATAAATTGTTGCTGTGGACTTTCCCCAGTAATACCAGACATGAAAATGCAACAATGTAACTATCATCCTATTCTTTCCTTTCTTCCTTTTCTGTTTAACTTATTAAAAGCATTATCTTCAGCTGAATGTTTGCACATGTAGGCTTAACATTTCATAAAAATATGCTTTATTATACAGACAAGACGCATCTGTCTTTCCTCAGTCCACTGCCCCATCTGCTAGTGCTGGTGCTTCCCCCAGAAGAAAGTCTCTTATTGAGGCCCTTTTTGGAAGTGGGGAGCACAGGAAGGCTTCCAGCTCCAGCAGCAGCAACAACATAAGACACGTAGATAAGATGAAGGTGATTTTTAGCTTACTTTAATAGTCTTTGTCAAAAAAAGGCGAATCTGATTCTGTTCCCCAACACTCATTCTCCCTTTATTAGCCCTTTGTGGCTCCCCAAGGGATACATGGTGTTCAGTTTGGGCAGGCACAGGAGTAAGTTATATATAGGTTTGGAAGGGTTTAGTTTTTATCGATAAGTGTTTGGTAAACATCATTTAACCATACACACACAAACTATATATATATATTATCCCATTGATAATAATAAAAAATTACACATAGGCAAAGTAAGAAAAAATACAGCTTAAGAATTTAGAGTTTGATTTAAGAATGTTTATGTTGTAAATTTTTGAGGATGTGATGTTAACATTCATGCTTAATATTGTAAAACTATTTTTATTCTCAACATCTATCATTAAATGCTTATTTTCTGACATACCCCCTAATTGCCACAGCTGTGAAAATTTAAGTTGATACAAATTCAAAAAATGCTTAAAATAACATTGAGATTATTTGACAAAATTATTACAAAAAATAAAGATTTAATTCTGCCGAGCCTAGTATCCACTAAAACTGAGCTCCAGAAGAATTCTTCATTTTGTAGGATTTAATGAACCCAACTACTACTCCCACAAATCAGATTGTTAGGTGTCTAAAGCACAACAAAATGTGGTAATAACTGTTTACAAAATCTGAAGATGAAGCAAAGCCTTCCTAAATATTGAGGCCATTAGTATACTTAGGTGTTCAGCACACAGCTGTAAATAGCATGGCAGTGTACCTTTCATCAATGCAGCATTCACTGGGCATGCAAAGTGTGCACATTTATGGGTGACTTAATTCAGCTGCCCTGTTGACATTAGTGGTGCATAATTAGTACTATGGGTAGGAACATAAGGTGTACTGAAATAAGAAAATAGACCCAGCAAGAATATATAAACTAAAGCAGTTCATTTTCCATCATGCTTTAAGTATATCTGCACCATCTCACTCTCTTCGGGGGTAAAATTCCAACTGTGGCATAAGTGATAGCAACTTTCAATGACTTCAGAGAGAGCTGACCTGAAGAGAACTCTGTTCCAATAAAGGATATTATGTCACCCACCTTGTCTCTCCAATAATCTTGGCACCAACATGGCTACAACATTGTATATAGCAAATTAGTGAGTTGCTTTCTGCAACCACTTATCTGTTTTCTGATGAGCTTTCATCCAGTATGGAGTTTACATCACCATTTATATGTTTCTATGGGCTAAGTTATGCCCTCATTCACACTAAAGCACCTCCACGTTAAATATTTCCTAGGTGTAACTGGGGGCGGAACTTGGCCCATATGTCAGAACTCCTACAGAAACTCAATAGGGTTGACGTAGCTAACTTGTTTTGGTTCCAAATGAGATGAATGATGCTTCAGTGTTAGTTTCCTTAAGTGTGGGAGAAAAGGAGCCAAAGTGTCTGTACAACACACTATATTTAAGAATTGTGCTGTACAAAACACTTGTCAACATTATGTGTGTCAAATAGCCTTACTTGAAGTTACATTACAAGCTGAAGGTGATTATTTTTTAAAAATAGGATTATTTTTATTAGGGTGTGAAAAGGCATGGATAAAACAGTGCAAAAGGCAATACCAGTTTTCTGAAGAAAAAAAAAAGATGAGTATGCTCTCTTGATTTATTTTCTTGATATTATTTTCATAATACAATCACTCACAGTTGAGATAATGGATAATTAACTCATCAAATGAAAGGGTTCTCTGAGGTAGAATTGCATTCTCTCTCAGCATCTTGCAGAAGAATTCCTAACAAATTATCCTCTTTGTAAAGTTACACATTTTAAAACTCAGTATATTGTAGAGCTTAGTGGAACTAGCAGGGTTATCTGAATTATTAATAATAAATAAGATATGCAACAGTTATATTGCCTTTTACAACTACATTAGCTAATGAACTACATGTAAAAACCTGGAAAATGACACTGAGAATGAGTGTTTGAGAATCAGAAACCTTGTATCCCTAACATAATATGTAGGTAACAAGATGTGCTTTCTGCCTGCTTTTCCAGCCAGCCCTGGGAATGTCTGTCCTCTCCTAGAAAAGTTTACTTAGAAGCCCACATAAGCTTCTCCTTTCCAAGGAGCTACCAGATGGGTGAAAATAGGGAATAAAATGATGTGTGGCAACCACCAAGGATTGTGAGGGAACAGAAGGGTACGGTGTTAAATTTAGATAACCATCAGACAACATTAGGGGAGCTGAAGAGAGCATCTTCCCAGGAATATCAGGGGAAAGAGAGGAGACTGGTAACAAGAGAATTGGGGGGAGGAATATTCCATAGGTGTAAATGAGGAGGAGAGGGCAGTCACCAGGGCTGGCTGCAAACGTGAAAGAAGAGATGAAATAGTAGGAGAGCTGGGGTATAATGTTCTTACTGAAGTCTAAGGGAGTTTAACCATTGACTGCAATGGTAACAGAGTTAGATCAATGTCAAGAAAATCCCACCTGCCATATTTAACATAACATGCAAAAAATGTTATCTGGCTTATATACTGAATGAGATAGGATTTCACTTAGCAACACAGCTGCTTGAAAATTTTCTATCAAAGTTTTTTCAACAAAAATGCAGTTTCTGCTAAATCAAAAAACTTTCTTTTGAAAAAAATTGATTTTGCCAAATATTTTAGGTTTTTGTTCATGAAAATCTAAACAAAATATTTTTTCACATTCAGCTGACGTACCTGAACATATTGGTTTGCCAACCCAAATGTAAATGTTTCATTTCAGGTCAATCCAACATTAACCTTTCTTTGCCTGAGCTGCCATGCTGCCTCATGAGAGCTGTAGATTGGATGATTCTTACCTTTGTTCCCCTGAGGGGTCCAAGCTCTCTGCCTGGCCTATATCTCCTATTTTGCACCACAGTATTCCTTCTGGTTGAACTGTCACAATGCATATGGGAGTCATGTGACCATGACATATAATGGGAGATATAGTCCAGATAGGAAACTCATCCCATAGAGGAGAAAGGGAGTATAAATCTACAGAATGGAAGCATAAGAACTACAACTTCTATGAAATCATGACACCTCATGGAAGCACAGAATAATGGTGAACCAAGCTGAAAGGGAATAGTTCAGTTTGGAAATGTTAATTGAAACAAAATGTTTAAACATTTCTGAGTTGAACTGTTTCATAACTTTCCATACAAAGACAAAAATAATTATTTTGACTTTTTTAGTTTGATTTATGTTTAAAACAGATCTTGACTCTATGAATTTCCTGTAGGTTGGAAATCCTGATATATATATATATTTGGACTAACTCCATACTAATGAAACACAACTTTAGGAAGTTTGACTTCCACACAATGTTTTCTTAAGTTGGACAGGTATTTAAGTGCATATTTCTCACTCTATAAATCATGCAGAATTAATCTGAGTATCTGATGCATAGTGACTAATATAATAAGATGTTTCATTCACTGAAGTCTGTTGCTTTGATGATGTACTACCAGTAAGGTCATCACCTTTGCTATCCATTAACATTCTTAAATAAATCATAAATAATACAAGAGTATTGGGACTGATGCAAAAGAGAGTGCCTTCTTTCTGTTTACGTAGTAATTAATAATTTAATAAAAAGCAATAATGTGGGAGGAGACTTCAGACTGTAAGCCCTTCAAAGTGGGAAGTGTGTCTTTTCAGTGTTTTCACAGCCACCAGCATACTGATGTTCAGTTCTTGTTTTGCCAATAAAGTGATCTTGAATTAGATACTACTTGAAGGTAGGAAAATGTGAAAGGTGGGAAATGTTGTTTGTCTCTTGGAGCAGAGGAGAACCCCAGTGATTAAATAGCTTGTTATTCCACTTCCCCTCTAGCATCCACAACCACATGAGGCAGTGTGATGGACAAGCTATCAAAACACTGTCTAGTCTGTCTCTCTTTTTTGTGCATGAATACAGAAGACGGGAGAAACCAAAAAAGTGTTTATCAGAATAATCCGGAACCTTTACAAAGGTATGGTTTTGATTTGGTTCTACAAATAGATGAAGGCTCATGGAGAGCTGATTTTTTTTCCTAATTCATTTAGTCTACTTAAATGCTCACTTTTCGTTTGTGTGGCTATAAAAAAGTAGTCTTATTGGGATCCGGGAAGTGGGCGGGCGAAGCCCGTCCACTGCTAAAGGATCCCCCCCAGCCTAAAAGGGGGATCCACAGGACCTAGATGCCCAAAGAATTCCGGGGGACAACTAATAAAATAACAGGGATAGGAGTGCGGTCAAAGGGTCAAACGAAGGGAACCGGACGGGGACTCCAAGCAGAGAACCCCGGACAGCGCCCACTGCTCCTTAAAGGCGTCCAGGGAGTCAGAGGACGCCGCCCAGAGGAACTCTGCCCGGATACGTGAACGGACCGAGGATCGGAAATAGGCCCCACAGTCACAGGAGACTCCATCGGCCAACCTCCTCACTCTGGTTTTGTAGATGGCCATTTTAGCTAGGGCCAGGAGGAGGTTGACCAGGAGAGCCTGTGACTTTGTGGGGCTACGGATAGGGACTGCATAAATGAGAAGGTGAGGGGAAAAGTGCAACCAAAAACGTAATCAAATATTGGTGAGGAGCTGGAATAGGGGCTGCAGCCTGGCACACTCCAGGTAGACATGTGCCAGGGTATCCCTCACGCCGCAAAAGGGGCAGGTGTCTGGGATTGAAGTGAACCGCGCCAAGTACACGCCCGTGCTCATGGCTCCGTGAAGGAGCCACCAACTGACATCCCCGGCGGGCCTTGGGACTAAGGTGGAATATAGGCTGGCCCACCGGGGCTCCTCACCCTCCAAAGGTGGCAGGAGGTCCTGCCATTTTGTATCGGGGCAGGACACGAGGGTGCGGGCGTGAAGGGTGTGTAGCACGAGCCTGTAGAGATGTTTTCTTGGCGCGGTTTGAAAGCAGACCGGCTGCATCTTGTGCAGCCGGCTTCTAGTGAAGGGGTGAAGGGGTCGGTTGGGTCCACGGGGGAGGGGTCCAATTAAAAGGTCCGGCGGGCCTGGGGTAGCGGGTGGGCGAGGCGTGCCCTCGTGCAGGACCCGGTCGAGATAAAGCCGAGCAGCAGGCGGCAAAGCAGCCTTCACCTACTGAAGTATGCGCCGGGGAGTACAAGGTCTGGAAAGCCCAATGCGCTGAGCGAAGGTTAGGGGATCCAGCCAGTCTCCCCGGTCGTAGTCCAGGAGGTCTCCGACTCTTGTGACCTCTGCCAGGACCAAACTCTGGCGCACCGAGCGGGACTCCGCCACCTGCAGACGGAGCTGGGGGTTGTGTAGCAGGGGCTCCGTGAGGAGATCTGCCCCCTCGGTGGCCGCCACGGACCTGCTCGTTGTAAAGAATTTCCAGGTCCGGAGGAGGTCCTGGTAGAAGACCGGCAGCCCGGAGACGTCTCGCGGAAGACCTCTTGGATGGAGATAAAGGAGCTGCCGGTCGTATCGGAGCCCTCGGAAGCGGCGCAGGAAGACGTGCGCCAGTATGCTCCACGCCGGACTACCTGCACCATAAAGGAGCCTCTGCAGGGTCTGGAGGCGGAAGACATGGACCTGAGTAAGCAGACATTTTAGGCCCTGCCCTCCCTCCTCCACAGGTAGATGGAGAACCCCTGCAGGGACCCAGTGCAGTCCTGACCAAAAGAACTCCAGAATCGATGTCCGCAGGTTGGTCAGGAAAGCCGGGGCCGGGACCAGGGTGTTGAGCCGGTACCAGAGCATGGACAGGACTAGTTGATTAAGCACTAACGCTCTCCCTCGAAGGGAGAGGCACAGGAGTAGTCCTGTCCATTTCCGGAGTCGTTCTATCACCCCGCCCTCTAAATTCTGCCAGTTCTCCGGCGGAGAGGGATGCGTGGCAGAAAGGTAAACGCCCAGATAGAGCAGCGGACCCGTGCTCCACCGGATGGCCTGAAGCGCGGGTGGGCGGGAGCTCGCCTGCCGCCAGTCCCCTACCACCAAGCCAGAGCTCTTGACCCAGTTGACCCGCGCAGAGGAGGCTGCTGAATAGATGGCCTGGCAAGCCTCCACTCGCACCAAGTCGCCCGGGTCCTGGACCATGAGGAGCACGTCATCAGCGTACGCCGACAGGACCAGCCGCAGCTCCGGCTCCCTCAGCACCAACCCTGTCAACCTTCTTCGGAGGAGACAGAGGAAGGGCTCGATCGCCAGAGCGTACAGCTGGCCTGAGAGGGGGCACCCCTGCCGTACTCCTCGCCCGAAGTTGACCGGTTCGGTCAGGGTCCAGTTGAGTCTTACCAGACACTCTGCGGAAGCGTACAGCACCCGGAGAAAGTTCACAAACCTGGGTCCGAAGCCAAACGCCTGCAGAGTGCTCAGGAGATACCCGTGATCCATCCTGTCGAACGCCTTCTCTTGATCTAAGGACAGGAGGGCGAACGACAGACCATCCCTACACCCAAGTTCCAATAGGTCCCGGACCAGATATAGGTTGTCGAAGATGCTGCGGCCCGGGACGGTGTAGGTCTGGTCTGGGTGGACCACGTCCGCCAGCACGGACCCTAGCCTCAGGGAGATGGCTTTTGCCACGATTTTGTAGTCCGTGCTGAGGAGCGAGACGGGACGCCAATTTCGTAAATCGCGGAGGTCCCCCTTCTTCGGCAATAAGGCCAGCACGGCTCGCCTGCACGAAAGAGGGAGGACCCCGCTCTGCAAAGACTCGGCCCAGACGGTGACTAGGTCTGGGCCCAGGACGTCCCAGAACACGCGGTAGAACTCCACGGTCAGCCCGTCCATGCCCGGAGATTTATTGGTGGGCATGCGACGGAGGGCTTCCGAGAACTCGGCCAGAGTGAGAGGCAGCTCTAGCCGGTCTCGGTCGCCCACGCTGACCGTCGGGAGCTCCTCCCACAGCACTCTGCAAGCGTTAGGATCGGTCGGATCCGGGGAGAATAGGCTTGCGTAGAAGGCTCTCGCCCTCTCGCACATCTCCACCGGATCCGTGAGGGGGGTGCCATCCTCAGTCAGTAGGCATATGATGTTTCTTAGCCCCCCTCTTTTTTTCCAGGGCGTAGAAGAAGCGGGAGCCGCAATCCATCTCCCGAAGGAGACGGATGCGGGATCGAACAAAGGCACCCCGGGCCCGATGGTCCTCGAGGCTCCGGAGCTCCTCCCGCTTCTCCCGGCACGCTCCGCAGAGGGGTGGATCCTCGGGGCTGGCGGCCAGACGCCTCTCCAGCTCTAAGACCTCCCGTTCCAACTGCTCTATCGCTGCATCCCTCCGTCGGCTGGTGCCCCGGGTGTAGTCACGGCAGAAGAGCCGGGCGCGCACCTTCCCTACGTCCCACCACCGCCGTGCCGAGGGAAAGGCACGCCGCTGCCCTCGCCAGGTCAGCCAGACCTCCCGGAAGGACACCACGAAGCCCGCATCCTCCAGCAAGCTGTTGTTAAAATGCCAATAGGCCGGCCCCGGCCTCTCCGCGCAGAGGGAGGCTGTCACGGTGGCTATGTGATGGTCAGAAAATGGGGCCGGCCGGATGCTGGAGGAGTGGGCTCGTGTAAGATGAAAGCGTGATAAATAAATGCGGTCCAACCGGGAGTGGCGCGACCGATGGGCCTCCACCCGGACAAAGGTGAACGTGGAAGTGTCATCCGGGTGGTGGTCGCGCCAGACGTCCACCAGGGAGTGGTGTTCGACTATCTCCTGGAGGACGGCCACGGCGGCCGGGCTCTTCTCGGCCTGGCTCTTCTCTCCCGAGCGGTCCCGTTCCTCAAGGGTGATGTTAAAGTCCCCTCCCAGGACCAGGCACTCCTGAGGATCCAAGGTGCCGAGGAAGGCGGATGCCTGCTGATAGAATTGCAGCCGCTCCGGGCTCGCTGCTGGGGCATAGATGTTGACGAGGTTGACTACGAGCCCCTCCATTTGGACCCGGAGGTGCAGCAGGCGACCCGGCACAGCCTCGGCGACCCCCAGCACCTCGGGCCGTAGGTCGGGGGAGAACAGGGTCGCCACTCCACCCGTATGAACTGTGAGGTGGCTAAAGTAGACCCTGTCCCCCCAATCCAGCCGCCAGCTGTCTTCGGCGGTCGGATCCGTATGGGTCTCCTGCAGGAAAACCACAGAGTACCTCCCCTCTCGAAGGAAGGAGAGCACCTGAGACCTGCGGAGACCCATCTTACAGCCACGGGTGTTCAATGTTGCGATGGTAAAGGGTGCCATGAGGAGGGCTGGGGGGGATCCTCGCCGGCAGGGATGCTCGTGGCTCCCGGCGGGCCGCGTAGCAGTCCGTGACCCACCCCGTAGGTGAGTAAGGAGTCACGGAAGTGGCGGACCCGCTGGTAGGCCGCGGCGCCCTGTCTCCCGGTCCTTTTCCCCTCCCCATGAGGGCCCTTGCGGCCCGGAGGATTTGATTAAAGTCCCCCCATCGCTGGAGGGCAAGCTGGACTTTGTTGCGGGAGCCACGGACGTCTTCTAGGAACTCCCGCAACTCCTCTCGCAGCGCATGGGGGGCTGGGGTTATGGTCTGGTTGCTTCCCGATGGGGCCCTTGGTACAGCCCCCTGGCCCAGCGGGACGGGCAGACAGGGTGCGGACCCCCGACGGGGCTCTTGATGGGTTGACCTGAATGCTGGGGCGATAGGGGGCGGCGGAGGGAGGATAGCAGCCCCTGGTGGGTCGGGACGGGCAAACACAAAGGCCATTCCCTGGGAGTCATCTGTTGGAAAGGGGAAGGAGACTGTCCCAGGGGTGGCAATAATATCTCGGGAGGTGGGCGGGAGAAGGGCAGGGGCAGGGGTAGAGGTGAGAGTCTGGGTCGGGAGAGGGCTCTCACCGATGCCGGGCGCAAGCTGTCTGGTGGATTTGGCAGCCACGGCATCAGGAGGTGGACTTTCTTCTGTAGGGTCCTCTCCCGGAAAGGAGGTTGAATGCTCCTCACCAGCGAGGGATGCCCCTGGTGGCTCAGGTTCCAGCCGCGTGGCACTGGCCGTCGCCTCAACTGGCTCGGTGGCTCTCAGCAGGGTGCCTTCTGCAGCCGGGTTGATGGAGGAGTCCAGGGGCTCCTCGGAGGTGGGAGCAGAAGCAACGGTTAGGGGGAGGGAGTATGGGGAAAGGGGGCTGGAAAGAAGTCGCCCAGATCGAGGCCCGCTGGCATAGGATCGTCCTCCCCTTGGGTGACCGGGGTCAGACCCAGGGCCTCGATCTCCTCATATATAGAGGGGAAATTGTTTTCCGCTACCCCGGGATTCTCCCCGCCGGCACCTGACGCGATGGTTACTTCGGGGCACACTGGGGTTTCAGATGGTGCCTCGGGGGTCTTGGAGGGGAGGGACTCCCGTGGAGGGGAGATACCGCCTTCCAGTGCTGCCACGTCTTCCCCAGCCGGCTCTGGTGGGTGGAACACACCCGTGGGTAGAGCGGAAGGCTCGGCATCGGTGCCCCCCTTCCTGGTCTTCCGGGGGGCCTCCGCATCAGATGGGAGGAGCGGAGCTCGAGCCTTCCGCTTGCCCCGCTTCCCCTGGACTAGGGCCCAGCCCTCCATGGCATCATCCGGGGGCTGGCTAGCAGGGGTTGTGTCAGGGGGCAGAGGCGATGGCTCAGGGACTCGAGGGGGTAACGGTGGGGCAGCACAAGGGAGGGAAGATTCCCCTTGGGGCGGGCCCTCTCCCATGCTTGGCGGTGTCCCTGCCGCACCCTCCTCCACAGGCTCCGCCAGATTGCAAGCAGCGGTGGCGGGGTTCTCCCGCTCGTTTGGGCATAGTGGGGGAGTTACCCCTTGGGCCTGAGCGGGAGCAATGGTGGACTGGGATGGAGGAGGGGCGGTTTCGGGTGCCGGGCAGCCAGGGGCGTCGGCGATGACGGGGCCGGTGCCCTGCCGGGGATCGGGGGTCCTGGATTCCCCTCCTTCCCGGGCCAGGGGACAGTTCCTCCGGACGTGCCCCATCGCCCGGCAGAGGTAGCACCGGGCCTCCCCCGTGGAATAATGCACCCTGTAATGGGTCCCCCGGTAGGGGAAGAGGAAGGACCCCTCGAGTGCCTCTCCGTCGCGCGCCGCCGGCGGCAGTTGAAGCTGCACTTGCCGGCGGAAGGAGAGGACGTGACGGAGGGCGGGGTCTTTGCAGCCCAACGGGAGAGGGCTGATGACAGAGATGGGCTTCCCCAAGGTAGAAAGGGCGGGTAACAGGGCGGCATTGGGGAGAAAGGGAGGGACGGAGGTCAGGACCAGGCGGACGCCCAGGTCCTCTAGCGGCTCTAAAGGGACGAACACGCCCCCCACCGCCAGGCCCTTCTCCACCGCCTCCTGGGCGGCGGCCTCCGATGCTAAGAAGAAGACGACCTTGCCATACATTTTGGAGGCCGCCACAATGGCCGTGGGCCCCACCACCCTCGCCAACGCCCGCACATAGGTCTCCACGTGGGGTGAGGCGGGCACCAGGAGGCAACGGACGCCGTGCTTCCTGGTCATGGTGGGAAAGGGGCCCCGGCCGCTATAGATGGTAGCGGAGGCGGTGGGCTGGAGAAAAGATGTAGCGGCAGGCGGGGGGGCTGCCGCCACCTGGGCGTATGCTCTGGGGGCCGGGGGAGGGACACCTGCAGAGCTGGTGGAGGGAACAGCGGGGAGGGGCGCCCCAGCTGGAGATGGGGCCGGGGCATGGGGGCAGCCCCTGCCATGGAGGGCCTGGTCTTTTTAGCGGGGCCCTTCCCCTTCTTCTTCCCCTGGCCCTTCCCGCCGGCTGGGAGGACTCCCCCAAATCTGAGGGGGTGATAGACGTGGCAGCAGTGGAGGTCACCCCGGTGCCCGTCGCTGCTGGTGCCCCAGCGGGGGCGATGGCAGATGGTTTGGCAGCGGAGGTAGAAGCGTGAGGGGGTGACGGAGGGGTAGGCGGGGGAGGGGCAGCTTGGGCTACTGGAGGGGTCTCACCCGTCTCATCCCCCGCCATCATGAACAAGGAGGAAAGGGAGGACACCAAAAGGAGGAGGGGAGAGGGGAAGCAGGTCGACCACTCCTCCCCGCTAGGCTGCAGGCAGGGGAGGAGGGCGCCAAAAGGGGTGGGCTGGACGGGGGGCAATCAGGGGTTAGGGGTCAGTCACCGACACAAGGTGGAAATTCCGGCTCCTCTTGGTGCACTATGGGGGGGGGATTCAACAACATTGAGGGTGCAGTGAAGAGGGTTGCAACTGAAATGGGGAGTTGCACAAGCGCATGGGAGGGGGCATGGGCACACGGAGCGAGGGGCTAAGCGGTCTGGGGGTAGAACAGGGAAACCAAGGGGCTAGCTTCAGAGGCTGGGGCGGGGCAAACAAACAAAGGCTGCAGAAGGAAATGGGCGGGGCAGGCAAACAAACTGAAGCTAGTAAGGGGGGCTGGAGCAAAAGAGGAGGCAAAGCAAGTGGCAAATGGGGCAGGTAGTAAAGGGCAAAGCTGGGGGTTAGGCAGTCCGGGGGGGGGCACATGTGCCCATGTGCACTTGCACAAGTCTTTTTTAGCTGGCTGCTGCTTCTGGCCCAAAGGGTGGAAATAGGGCATGGCAAGCCAAGCAAGCAGCTGAGTCCAGAGGCAGGAGCTGAGGCAGATGGTATACAGCCAGTGGGGGTGGTGGAGGGGGCAGCGGTGGTGGTAATAGTGGTGGGGGTTGGGGGGGACACACAGATGGATCGGGGGGCAGCTCCACACCACACCCCCTGTGTCCCTACAAACACAGTCAAAACCCCCACCACAAGAGCACAGTTTGAAAATTACTCAGTCTTAGGGCCCCCTCCACGGTGGTCTGCAAAGTCTCTAGGTGCTGCCCCACTGGCAGATGATCCTCTTCTTCTCCTCCTCGGGCTTCAGCAGCTCCAGGCAGTGGCCTCTGCAGCAGCAGCAGCTCCAGGAACTCCAAGTGGTCGTCCAGGCAGGCAGAATGTACCTCTCTCAGGTGGTGGTGGTGGTGGTGTCCACAACAGCAGTGGCTGGGGTCCCTCACTCCTCCTCTCTGGGGAGTGGGCTAGCAGCCCCCTCCCCACCCCAGGGTTGCAGTTGCAGCAGTAGCAGCACCCAAGAGTGGGGGGTCCAGCAGCCAAGTAGCAGAGAATGGGGGGTGTCTGGCCCAGCCAGGGGAGCAACTGGAGCAGCAGGGAGAGCTTAGGGCCTAGCAGCAGCAGGAGTAGCAGCTTCCCACCTCCCTCTAAGCTAGACGGCTATGGGAGAGCAGTCTTATTGGGATCCGGGAAGTGGGCGGGCGAAGCCCGTCCACTGCTAAAGGGTCCCCCCCAGCCTAAAAGGGGGATCCACAGGACCTAGATACCCAAAAAATTCCGGGGGACAACTAATAAAATAACAGGGACAGGAGTGCGGTCAAAGGGTCAAAAGAAGGGAACCGGACGGGGACACCGAGCAGAGAACCCCGGACAGAGCCCACTGCTCCTCAAAGGCGTCAAGGGAGTCAGAGGACGCCGCCCAGAGGAACTCTGCCCGGATACGTGAACGGACCGAGGATCGGAAATAGGCCCCACAGTCACAGGAGACTCCATCGGCCAACCTCCTCACTCTGGTTTTGTAGATGGCCATTTTAGCTAGGGCCAGGAGGAGGTTGACCAGGAGATCCCGGGACTTTGTGGGGCCACGGATAGGGAGTGCATAAATGAGAAGGTGAGGGGAGAAGTGCAACCAAAAACGTAATAAGATATTGGTGAGGAGCCGGAATAGGGGCTGCAGCCTGGCACACTCCAGGTAGACATGTGCCAGGGTATCCCTCACGCCGCAAAAGGGGCAGGTGTCTGGGATTGTGGTGAACCGCGCCAAGTACACGCCCGTGCTCACGGCTCCGTGAAGGAGCCGCCAACTGACATCCCCGGCGGGCTTTGGGACTAAGATGGAATATAGGCTGGCCCACCGGGGCTCTTCACCCTCCAAAGGTGGCAGGAGGTCCCGCCATTTTGTATCGGGGCGGGACACGAGGGTGCGGGCGTGAAGGGTGTGGAACACGAGCGTGTAGAGATGTTTTCTTGGCGCGGTTTGAAAACAGACCGGCTGCATCTCTTGCAGCCGGCTTCTAGTGAAGGGGTGAAGGGATCGGTTGGGTCCACGGGGGAGGGGTCCAATTAAAAGGTCCGGCGGGCCTGGGGTAGTGGGTGGGCGGGGCGTGCCCTCGTGCAGGACCCGGTCGAGATAAACCCGAGCAGCGGGCGGCAAAGCGGCCTTCACCTCCTGAAGTATGCATCGGGGAGTACAAGGTCTGGAAAGCCCCATGCGCTGAGCGAAGGTTAGGGGATCCAGCCAGTCTCCCCGGTCATAGTCCAGGAGGTCTCCGACTCTTGTGACCTCTGCCAGGACCAACCTCTGGCGCACCGAGCGGGACTCCGCCACCTGCAAACGGAGCTGGGGGTTGTGTAGCAGGGGCTCCGCGAGGAGATCTGCCCCCTCGGTGGCCGCCACGGACCTGCTCGTTGTAAAGAGTTTCCAGGTCCGGAGGAGGTCCTGGTAGAAGACCGGCAGCCCGGAGAGGTCTCGCGGAAGACCTCTCGGATGGAGATAAAGGAGCTGCCGGTCGTATCGGAGCCCTCGGAAGCGGCGCAGGAAGGCGTGCGCCAGTATGCTCCACGCCGGACTACCTGCACCATAAAGGAGCCTCTGCAGGGTCTGGAGGCGGAAGACATGGACCTGAGTAAGCAGACATTTGAGGCCCTGCCCTCCCTCCTCCACAGGTAGATGGAGAACCCCTGCAGGGACCCAGTGCAGTCCTGACCAAAAGAACTCCAGAATCGATGTCCGCAGGTTGGTCAGGAAAGCCGGGGCTGGGACCAGGGTGTTGAGCCGGTACCAAAGCATGGACAGGACTAGTTGATTAAGCACTAACGCTCTCCCTCGAACGGAGAGGCACCGGAGCAGTCCTGTCCATTTCCGGAGCCGCTCTATCACCCCGCCCTCTAAATTCTGCCAGTTCTCCGGCGGAGAGGGATGCGTGGCAGAAAGGTAAACGCCCAGATAGAGCAGCGGACCCGTGCTCCACCGGATGGCTTGAAGCGCGGGTGGGCGGGGGCTCGCCTGCCGCCAGTCCCCTACCACCAAGCCAGAGCTCTTGACCCAGTTGACCCGCGCAGAGGAGGCTGCTGAATAGATGGCCTGGCAAGCCTCCACTCGCACCAAGTCGCCCGGGTCCTGGACCATGAGGAGCACGTCATCAGCGTACGCCGACAGGACCAGCCGCAGCTCCGGCTCCCTCAGCACCAACCCTGTCAACCTCCTTCGGAGGAGACAGAGGAAGGGCTCGATCGCCAGAGCGTAGAGCTGGCCTGAGAGGGGGCACCCCTGCCGTACTCCTCGCCCGAAGTTGACCGGTTCGGTCAGGGTCCAGTTGAGTCTTACCAGACACTCTGCGGAAGCGTACAGCACCCGGAGAAAGTTCACAAATCTGGGTCCGAAGCCAAATGCCTGCAGAGTGCTCAGGAGATACCCGTGATCCATCCTGTCGAACGCCTTCTCTTGATCTAAGGACAGGAGGGCGAACGACAGACCATCCCTACACCCAAGTTCCAATAGGTCCCGGACCAGATATAGGTTGTCGAAGATACTGCGGCCCGGGACGGTGTAGGTCTGGTCTGGGTGGACCACGTCCGCCAGCACGGACCCTAGCCTCAGGGAGATGGCTTTTGCCACGATTTTGTAGTCCGTGCTGAGGAGCGAGACGGGACGCCAATTTCGTAAATCGCGGAGGTCCCCCTTCTTCGGCAATAAGGCGAGCACGGCTCGCCTGCACGAAAGAGGGAGGACCCCGCTCTGCAAAGACTCGGCCCAGACGGTGACTAGGTCTGGGCCCAGGACGTCCCAGAACACGCGGTAGAACTCCACGGTCAGCCCGTCCATGCCCGGAGATTTATTGGTGGGCATGCGACGGAGGGCTTCCGAGAACTCGGCCAGAGTGAGAGGCAGCTCTAGCCGGTCTCGGTCGCCCACGCTGACCGTCGGGAGCTCCTCCCACAGCACTCTGCAAGCGTTAGGATCGGTCGGCTCCGGGGAGAAAAGGCTTGCGTAGAAGGCTCTCGCCCTCTCGCACATCTCCACCGGATCCGTGAGGGGGGTGCCATCCTCAGTCAGTAGGCAGATGATATGTTTCTTAGCCCCCCTCTTTTTTTCCAGGGCATAGAAGAAGCGGGAGCCGCAATCCATCTCCCGAAGGAGACGGATGCGGGATCGAACAAAGGCACCCCGGGCCCGATGGTCCTCGAGGCTCCGGAGCTCCTCCCGCTTCTCCCGGCACGCTCCGCAGAGGGGTGGATCCTCGGGGCTGGCGGCCAGACGCCTCTCCAGCTCTAAGACCTCCCGTTCCAACTGCTCTATCGCTGCATCCCTCCGTCGGCTGGTGCCCCGGGTGTAGTCACGGCAGAAGAGCCGGGCGCGCACCTTCCCTACGTCCCACCACCGCCGTGCCGAGGGAAAGGCACGCCGCTGCCCTCGCCAGGCCAGCCAGAACTCCCGGAAGGACGCCACGAAGCCCGCATCCTCCAGCAAGCTGTTGTTAAAATGCCAATAGGCCGGCCCCGGCCTCTCCGCGCAGAGGGAGGCTGTCACGGTGGCTATGTGATGGTCAGAAAATGGGGCCGGCCGGATGCTGGAGGAGTGGGCTCGTGTAAGATGAAAGCGTGATAAATAAATGCGGTCCAACCGGGAGTGGCGCGACCGATGGGCCTCCACCCGGACAAAGGTGAACGTGGAAGCGTCATCCGGGTGGTGGTCGCGCCAGACGTCCACCAGGGAGTGGTGTTCGACTATCTCCTGGAGGACGGCCACGGCGGCCTGGCTCTTCTCGGTTCCCGAGCGGTCTCGTTCCTCAAGGGTGATGTTAAAGTCCCCTCCCAGGACCAGGCACTCCTGAGGATCCAAGGTGCCGAGGAAGGCGGATGCCTGCTGATAGAATTGCAGCCGCTCCGGGCTCGCTGCTGGGGCATAGATGTTGACGAGGTTGACTACGAGCCCCTCCATTGGGACCCGGAGGTGCAGCAGGCGACCCGGCACAGCCTCGGCGACCCCCAGCACCTCGGGCCGTAGGTCGGGGGAGAACAGGGTCGCCACTCCACCCGTATGAACTGTGAGGTGGCTAAAGTAGACCCTGTCCCCCCAATCCAGCCGCCAGCTGTCTTCGGCGGTCGGATCCGTATGGGTCTCCTGCAGGAAAACCACAGAGTACCTCCCCTCTCGAAGGAAGGAGAGCACCTGAGACCTGCGGAGACCCATCTTACAGCCACGGGTGTTCAATGTTGCGATGGTAAAGGGTGCCATGAGGAGGGCTGGGGGGGATCCTCGCCGGCAGGGATGCTCGTGGCTCCCGGCGGGCCGCGTAGCAGTCCGTGACCCACCCCGTAGGTGAGTAAGGAGTCACGGAAGTGGCGGACCCGCTGGTAGGCCGCGGCGCCCTGTCTCCCGGTCCTTTTCCCCTCCCCCATGAGGGCCCTTGCGGCCCGGAGGATTTGATTAAAGTCCCCCCATCGCTGGAGGGCAAGCTGGACTTTGTTGCGGGAGCCACGGACGTCTTCTAGGAACTCCCGCAACTCCTCTCGCAGCGCATGGGGGGCTGGGGTTATGGTCTGGTTGCTTCCCGATGGGGCCCTTGGTACAGCCCCCTGGCCCAGCGGGACGGGCAGACAGGGTGCGGACCCCCGACGGGGCTCTTGATGGGTTGACCTGAGTGCTGGGGCGATAGGGGGCGGCGGAGGGAGGATAGCAGCCCCTGGTGGGTCGGGACGGGCAAACACAAAGGCCATTCCCTGGGAGTCATCTGTTGGAAAGGGGAAGGAGACTGTCCCAGGGGTGGCAATAATATCTCGGGAGGTGGGCGGGAGAAGGGCAGGGGCAGGGGTAGAGGTGAGAGTCTGGGTCGGGAGAGGGCTCTCACCGATGCCGGGCGCAAGCTGTCTGGTGGATTTGGCAGCCACGGCATCAGGAGGTGGACTTTCTTCTGTAGGGTCCTCTCCCGGAAAGGAGGTTGAATGCTCCTCACCAGCGAGGGATGCCCCTGGTGGCTCAGGTTCCAGCCGCGTGGCACTGGCCGTCGCCTCAACTGGCTCGGTGGCTCTCAGCAGGGTGCCTTCTGCAGCCGGGTTGATGGAGGAGTCCAGGGGCTCCTCGGAGGTGGGAGCAGAAGCAACGGTTAGGGGGAGGGAGTATGGGGAAAGGGGGGCTGGAAAGAAGTCGCCCAGATCGAGGCCCGCTGGCATAGGATCGTCCTCCCCTTGGGTGATCTGGGGTCAGACCCAGGGCCTCGATCTCCTCATATATAGAGGGGAAATTGTTTTCCGCTACCCCGGGATTCTCCCCGCCGGCACCTGACGCGATGGTTACTTCGGGGCACACTGGGGTTTCAGATGGTGCCTCGGGGGTCTTGGAGGGGAGGGACTCCCGTGGAGGGGAGATACCGTCTTCCAGTGCTGCCACGTCTTCCCCAGCCGGCTCTGGTGGGTGGAACACACCCGTGGGTAGAGCGGAAGGCTCGGCATCGGTGCCCCCCTTCCTGGTCTTCCGGGGGGCCTCCGCATCAGATGGGAGGAGCGGAGCTCGAGCCTTCCGCTTGCCCCGCTTCCCCTGGACTAGGGCCCAGCCCTCCATGGCATCATCCGGGGGCTGGCTAGCAGGGGTTGTGTCAGGGGGCAGAGGCCATGGCTCAGGGACTCGAGGGGGTAACGGTGGGGCAGCACAAGGGAGGGAAGATTCCCCTTGGGGCGGGCCCTCTCCCATGCAGGGCGGTGTCCCTGCCGCACCCTCCTCCACAGGCCTCGCCAGATTGCAAGCAGCGGTGGCGGGGTTCTCCCGCTCGTTTGGGCATAGTGGGGGAGGTACCCCTTGGGCCCGAGCGGGAGCAATGGTGGACTGGGAAGGAGGAGGGGCGGTTTCGGGTGCCGGGCAGCCAGGGGCGTCGGCGATGACGGGGTCGGTGCCCTGCCGGGGCTCGGAGGTCCTGGATTCCCCTCCTTCCCTGGCCAGGGGGCAGTCCCTCCGGACGTGCCCCATCGCCCGGCAGAGGTAGCACCGGGCCTCCCCCGTGGAATAATGCACCCTGTAATGGGTCCCCTGGTAGGGGACTAGGAAAGACCCCTCGAGTGCCTCTCCGTCGCGCGCCGCCGGCGGCAGTTGAAGCTGCACTTGCCGGCGGAAGGAGAGGACGTGACGGAGGGCGGGGTCTTTGCAGCCCAACGGGAGAGGGCTGATGACAGAGATGGGCTTCCCCAAGGTAGAAAGGGCGGGTAACAGGGCGGCATTGGAGAGAAAGGGAGGGACGGAGGTCAGGACCAGGCGGACGCCCAGGTCCTCTAGCGGCTCTAAAGGGACGAACACGCCCCCCACCGCCAGGCCCTTCTCCACCGCCTCCTGGGCGGCGGCCTCCGATGCTAGGAAGAAGACGACCTTGCCATACATTTTGGAGGCCGCCACAATGGCCGTGGGCCCCACTACCCTCGCCAACGCCCGCACATAGGTCTCCACGTGGGGTGATGCGGGCACCAGGAGGCAACGGACGCCGTGCTTCCTAGTCATGGTGGGAAAGGGGCCCCGGCCGCTATAGATGGTAGCGGAGGCGGTGGGCTGGAGAAAAGATGTAGCGGCAGGCGGGGGGGCTGCCGCTACCTGGGCGTATGCTCTGGGGGCCGGGGGAGGGACACCTGCAGAGCTGGTGGAGGGAACAGCGGGGAGGGGCGCCCCAGCTGGAGATGGGGCCGGGGCATTGGGGGCAGCCCCTGCCATGGAGGGCCTGGTCTTTTTAGCGGGGCCCTTCCCCTTCTTCTTCCCTTGGCCCTTCCCGCCGGCTGGGAGGACTCCCCCCAAATCTGAGGGGGTGATAGACGTGGCAGCAGTGGAGGTCACCCCGGTGCCCGTCGCTGCTGGTGCCCCAGCGGGGGCGATGGCAGATGGTTTGGCAGCGGAGGTAGAAGCTTGAGGGGGTGACGGAGTGGTAGGCGGGGGAGGGGCAGCTTGGGCTGCTGGAGGGGTCTCACCCGTCTCATCCCCCGCCATCATGAACAAGGAGGAAAGGGGGACACCAAAAGGAGGAGGGGAGAGGGGAAGCAGGTCGACCACTCCTCCCCGCTAGGCTGCAGGCAGGGGAGGAGGGCGCCAAAAGGGGTGGGCTGGACGGGGGGCAATCAGGGGTTAGGGATCAGTCACCGACACAAGGTGGAAATTCCGGCTCCTCTTGGTGCACTATGGGGGGGGGGATTCAACAACATTGAAGGTGCAGTGAAGAGGGTTGCAACTGAAATGGGGAGTTGCACAAGCGCATGGGAGGGGGCATGGGCACACGGAGCGAGGGGCTAAGCGGTCTGGGGGTAGAACAGGGAAACCAAGGGGCTAGCTTCAGAGGCTGGGGCGGGGCAAACAAACAAAGGCTGCAGAAGGAAATGGGCGGGGCAGGCAAACAAACTGAAGCTAGTAAGGGGGGCTGGAGCAAAAGAGGAGGCAAAGCAAGTGGCAAATGGGGCAGGTAGTAAAGGGCAAAGCTGGGGGTTAGGCAGTCCGGGGGGGGGCACATGTGCCCATGTGCACTTGCACAAGTCTTTTTTAGCTTGCTGCTGCTTCTGGCCCAAATGGTGGAAATAGGGCGTGGCAAGCCAAGCAAGCAGCTGAGTCCAGAGGCAGGAGCTGAGGCAGATGGTATACAGCCAGTGGGGGTGGTGGGGACACACAGATGGATCGGGGGGCAGCTCCACGCCACACCCCCTGTGTCCCTACAAACACAGTCAAAACCCCCACCACAAGAGCACAGTTTGAAAATTACTCAGTCTTAGGGCCCCCTCCACGGTGGTCTGCAAAGTCTCTAGGTGCTGCCCCACTGGCAGATGATCCTCTTCTTCTCCTCCTCGGGCTTCAGCAGCTCCAGGCAGTGGCCTCTGCAGCAGCAGCAGCTCCAGGAACTCCAAGTGGTCGTCCAGGCAGGCAGAATGGACCTCTCTCAGGTGGTGGTGGTGGTGGTATCCACAACAGCAGTTGCTGGGGTCCCTCACTCCTCCTCTCTGGGGAGTGGGCTAGCAGCCCCCTCCCCACCCCAGGGTTGCAGTTGCAGCAGTAGCAGCACCCAAGAGTGGGGGGTCCAGCAGCCAAGTAGCAGAGAATGGGGGGTGTCTGGCCCAGCCAGGGGAGCAACTGGAGCAGCAGGGAGAGCTTAGGGCCTAGCAGCAGCAGGAGTAGCAGCTTCCCACCTCCCTCTAAGCTAGACGGCTATGGGAGAGCAGTGGGGGGGGGGGAGAGATTCACTCCAGGCTAAACAAATCCCTGGTACGAGGATAAGTTAAATGGGAGCTGCTCCAGGTCAATTAAGACACCTGGGGCCAATTAAGAACTTTCCAGAAGGCAGGGAGAACGCTAGGTTGATTGGGAAACCTGAAGGCAATCTGGGACTGGCTGAAACTAGTTAAAAGCCTCCCAATTAGTCAGGTGGGGGTGGATGTCAGGAGCTGTCAAGGTTCCTTCTCCACTCTGAACTCTAGGGTACAGATGTGGGGACCTGCACAAAAACCTCCTAAGCTTATTTTACCAGCTTAGGTTAAAACTTCCTCAAAGTACAAACTATTTTACCTTTTGCCCTTGGATTTTCGCTGCCACCACCAAATGTCTAACCGGGTTTTTTATTAGGAAAGAGCCGTTTGGAAATGTCTTTCCCGCAAAAATCCTCACCAAAACTTTGCACCCCCCTTCCGGGGGAATGTTTGGTAAAAAATCTCACCAATTTGCATAGGTGACCACAGACCCAAACCCTTGAATCTTAAGAACAATGAAAAAGCATTCAGTTTTCTTAAAAGAAGAATTTTAATAGAAGAAAAAGTAAAAAGAATCACCTGTGTAAAATCAGGATGGTAAATACCTTACAGGGTAATTAGATTCAAAACATATAGGATCCCTCTAGGCAAAACCTTAAGTTACAAAAAGACATAAAAACAGGAATATCCATTTTATTCAGCAAGCTTATTTTCTCAGCCATTTAAAGAAATCATAATCTAACGCATATCTAGCTAGATTACTTACTACGTTCTAAGACTCCATTCCTGTTCTGTTCCCAGCAAAAGCATTTCCCAGACAGACCCAGACCCTTTGTGTCTCCCCCCCCTTCAGCTTTGAAAGTATCTTGTCTCCTCCTTGGTCATTGTGATCAGGTGCCAGCGAGGTTATCCTAGCTTCTTAACCCTTTACAGGTGCAAGGGTTTTTCCTCTGGCCAGGAGGGATTTTAAAGGTGTTTACCCTTCCCTTCATATATATGACAGGAGCTGTGGGAAGAAGTTGCCCTGTTGGAGAGACTGAGCAGTACATACCATATCAGGCACAAGGAAGGACACCCTGACGTAAGGGTGAAGTGGAGCCTGAGGAAGTGGGGGCTGCTGTGGGGAAATAGCCCAGGGAATTGTACGTGTCATGTTTCTAAAATGTCAGCTATCATAGCTGATACTATTAGGGTGCCCGGCTAGAGCCCAGACAGAGGGCGGGCCCGGTCTCTCGCTCCCCCCCCCCCGATTAATCACTGAGACTGGGAAACAACAGACACTGTGCAAGGAGGATAGCTTCTCCTCACCTCCCTCGCTGGCTTATGATGAAAATGGCTCACTAGACTGTGACCCTTGTCTCTAGAGAGAGAAGGATTACATGGAGGGTCACAGTAAGCCTCTGAGGCTAGCGAAATCCACCAGGAAACGTGGAACCCACGGAGACAAGGACCAAGCTTTGTCACACTTGTCATTGATTTTGCCTTTGCTTCTACCCTGACCTCATGCTCCACCTAGAGCATCTGAAATATACTTCAGATAGTATTAGAGTCCAGACTCTTAGGGAGTTTTTGTATCTAAAAAGGTCAGCTGACATTGGGGGCACATAAATAACTGTTTAATGAAATACAGAGATTTGTATATATCAATCAGATGTATATTTAAATGTTCATTTATGTATAAAAATGGTGTTTTGTAAATTGTTATGACTTCCAGATGTGTAGCTAGATGACTGCTATCATCTGTTTACTAATTTCCTCAATGAGGTGTCACACAGAAACTCACTGTGGGAAAACTTAACAATATCTTTAAAGGATTCTATGAGTCTAAGACTCTTATTTTCTGCTCCATGGTGTGTGAATGAGAACTATAATAACACTAATATGAAGGTAATTACCATCTCTAAATTATTTCAGTTGAGCTTCCTCTGTAACTTTATATTTCAATTTCTCAAAAGGCACAGCAGAATCAGTTCTGGAAAAAATATCTTAAGAAATTGGAAGCTGACATCAATCAGCTAAAGTTGTAAACAGTTCAGGCATGCAACAACTGTGTGTGCAAAATGTGCATGCAATTGCTATGATTGGGCACAAAAAGAAAGTAGCTATGTGAAAATGACCATATATCCATTTGGTCTTGTTTGCACAAACCCACAATTGTGTTAAATGCATGTACAGGCAGAGGTGCTGGAACTCTAGGATGTTGGGGGTGCTACTGCATCCTCTGGCTTGAAGTAGTAATGGAGTTCATAGAATCTCAGGGTTATAGGGACCTCAGGAGGTCATCTAGTCCACCCCCCTGCTCAAAAAAGCAGGGTCAAACCCCAACTTTTGCCCCAGATCCCTAAATGGGCCTGTTCAAAGATTGAACTCACAACCCTGAGTTTAGCAGGCCAATGCTAAAACCACTGAGCTATCCCTCCCCTTGACCTAAATACATGGTTTCTGCCTTCAGAAAGCCCTCTCCTCCCTCTCCCCCAACACACTATAAAAATTATTCCAGCACCATTGTATACATATCTCTGTAAACAATTGTCCATTTAACTTGTTAACAAATCTGGTCCTGTGACTACAAATTCTTACTAAAAATATTGTTATTTGCAGATACAAAGCACAGGTAGCAAAATGCCTTTCCTTCAAATTCTTTTCAAGTGTAACTCCACTGACGGCAATGAAGTTACACCATCATAAAATCTGGTCCTTCATAGTTACAAATGTATTCTCAGAATATTCACAAATTATGGACACAATCCTGAGATGCAATGAGGACGTGGTTCTCCCATTAAAAAATATATCTTATGCACAAGGTAGTTTCTGTAGCAGAACAAAGATCATTTGAAATAGATTTTCTTTTAGACTTTTTATTGGTGCCATTGCTAAGACATCTGGATGCTGTACATTAACCAAACAATCTGATTAAAAATCAACAGAAGATAACAGAGACCAAACATAATGTGTGTCTTAACTTCTATATGGCTAGTTTGATTATTTTTCATGCTATACAATAATTATGTCATCTATACAAGCAGCCATTTATAGTCCACAGATCACAAAATGCAGGTAGAGTCCAGATGATCTTCTACCCCAGTTTACACTTAGGTGGATTTTTATTTGAACTAAAAGGTAATTTTTAAGATATAATTTTGACACTTAAAATTGATTGTTAAATTATTCTTGCATATCCTCAGAAACACAGGCAGGAAAGTTCAGGACAGGCAGTCATTTAGACACTCCCAGGTGGGAACCCTGATCTCAGCAACCATACTTAATGTGTGTATAGTACAGTCACTTAGATGATTATGCTCCTGCCAATCTGTTAGGATGACATTGTGCCCACTGAAAAATTACTTGAGCCTTTGCCATAGTGCATGGTTGCCAAGCAAGTTTTTTTTTTAATGAGCAGCTTGATGATGCTTCAAGTTCCATCTCTGTGCAGCATTCCTATATCCATGCAAGCACTTAAGCAGTAGCATCACATGCGTCCTTAAACTTAATCACACCTATTGACTGTCCTGTGCCACAAAAAGAAAATCTCCATAGTTCAAGAAAGAAAGACATATGGGTCATTCACTATCAAAGTAATCCTCCAGGTAATACATTTAATAAATTTTGAATGATACAATTAGTCATTCATTCTGCTGGTAGCTCATTTCCCTGTGTTCATTCAGCAAACTTGGTTACATAGTATATTAAATATAAAATATTATATAGTTTAATATCATGTAAAAGTTGTAACAAAATTAAGGAAAATAATAGTCAAAATGAGATGGTTTTACATTATTGAAATGTAACATTCTGATGTTGTTGAAATGAGAAAATAAAAATGATTATTTTGATATTTCCCATGGAAAATTGTTGCTAAAATCAACATTTTTCTCTGAAGCATTTCAGTTTTGACAAAACTGCATTTTCTGACAGCAAGCTGTTCAGTTAAAAAAAATTCCAGCAGAATTAAATATACGTAGCTGCAGCCTAATTTAATTGTTATTAAAAGAGTAACTGGGTTGTGGAAACAGAAGGAGATGCTATGTGATAAAGGGTATGTCTACCCAGCAAAAGATGCAGGCTACCCTATCCAAACTAAGTTGAATCCAACTGATGTGGAAAGAATGAGGAGGACTTGTGGCACATTAGAGACTAACACATTTATTTGAGCATAAGCTTTCGTGGGCTACAGCTCACTTCATCGGATGCATGCAATGGAAAATACAGTCGGAAGATAGATAGATAGATAGATATCACAGAGAACATGAAAAAATGGGTGTTATCATACCCACTATAACCAGAGTGATCAGTTAAGGTGAGCTATTAGCAGCAGCAGAAAAACAAACAAATAAAAAACCTTGGATGGCCCATTTCCAACAGTTAACAATAAGGTGTGAGTATCTATCTATCTATCTATCTATCTATCTATCTATCTATCTATCTATCTATCTATCTATCTATGTACTGTATTTTCCACTGCATGCATCCAATGAAGTGGGTTTTAGCCCACAAAAGCTTATGCTCAAATAAATTTGTTAGTCTCTAAGGTTCCACAAGTACTCCTCATTCTTTCTGCTGATACAGACTAACACAGCTACCACTCTGAAATCTAACAAATGTGGGTAATAGCCATGAAAACAGCACAGATCAGGCTTCAACACAGAGAGCAGAAGCATGGAATGGATCCTAGCCCCTTACATGTTCACAGAATCATAGAATATTAGGGTGGGAAGGAACCGCAGGAGGTCATCTAGTCCAATGCCCTGCTCAAAGCAGGACTTAATCCCCAACTAAGTCATCCCAGCCAGGGCTTTGTCAAGCCTGACCTTAAAAACCTCTAAGGAAGGAGATTCTACCACCTCCCTATATAACCCATTCCAGTGCTTCACCACCCTCCTAGTGAAAAAGTTTTTCCTAATATCCAACCTAAACCTCCCCCACTGCAACTTGAGACCATTACTCCTTGTTCTGTCATCTGGTACCACTAAGAACAGTCTAGATCCATCTTCTTTGTAACCGCATTTCAGATAGTTTAAAGCAGCTATCAAATTCCCCCTTATTCTTCTCTTCTGCAGACTAAATAATCCCAGCTCCCTCAGCCTCTCCTCATAAATCATTTGCTCCAGCCCCCTAATCATTTTTGTTGCCTTCCTCTGGACTCTTTCCAATTTTTCCACATTGTTCTTGTTGTGTGGGGCCCAAAACTGGACACAGAACTTCAGATGAGGCCTCACCAATGCTGAATAGAGGGGAATGATCATGTTCCTCAATCTGCTGGCAGTGCTCCTACTTATACAGTCCAAAATGCTGATCGCTTTCTTGGCAACAAGGACATACTGTTGACTCATATCCAGCTTCTCATCCACTGTAACCCCTAGGTGCTTTTCTGCAGAACTGCTGCCTAGCCACTCAGTCCCCAGTCTGTAGCAGTGCATGGGATTCTTTCTTCCTAAGTGCAGGACTCTGCTTTTGTCCTTGTTGAACCTCATCAGATTTCTTTTGGCCCAATCCTCTAATTTGTCTAGGTCCTCTGTATCCTATCCCTACCTTTTAGCATATGTACCACTCCTCCCAGTTTAGTGTCCTCTGCAAACTTGCTGAGGGTGCAATCCACACCATCCTCCAGATCATTAATGAAAATATTGAAGAAAACTGGCCCCAGGACCGACCCTTGGGGCACTCCACTTGATACCCGCTGCCAACTAGACATGGAGCCATTGATCATTGTTGAGCCCGATGATCTAGCTAGCTTTCTATCCACCTTATAGTCCTTTCATCCAGCCCATGCTTCTTTAACTTGCTGGCAAGAATACTGTGGGAGACTGTATCAAAAGCTTTGCTAAGTCAAGGAATAGCATGTCCACTGCTTTCCTCTCATCCACAGAGCCAGTTATCTCATCACAGAAAGCAATTAGGTTAATCAGGCATGACTTGTCTTTGGTGAATCCATGCTGACTGTTCCTAATCACTTTCCTCTCCTCCAAGTGCTTCAAAACTGATTCCTTGAGGACCTGCTCCATGATTTTTCCAGGGACTGAGGTGAAGCTGACTGGCCTGTAGTACCCTGTATCCTCCTTCTTCCCTTTTTTAAAGATGGGCACTACATTAGCCTTTTTCCAGTCATCCAGGACCTCACCCTATCACCATGAGTTTTGAAAGATAATGGCCAAAGGCTCTGCAATCACATCCACCAACTCACTTGACTCATAGCCTGCTCTAAGGTCTTCATTGCATTGTCTTCACTATTGTCATTAGCTAGATTCAAACTAGTTTAGGTAGGCTAGCCCGTGCACAGATTCTGCTGTACAGACATACCCAAAGATGGACAGATTCTCTGTCTGCACCCCATTAAAGGTTCAATCCTGCATCCCTTAAAGTAAATGACAAAATTCCCATTAAAAAGAAAAGGAGTACTTGTGGCACCTTAGAGACGAACAAATTTATTTCAGTGGTATCAGATCAGACCCTTGGAGCAGCAGATGAGTGTTAAGGGAAAGAGTCAGAACATTGCTACCTAACGTTCTAGTATTGATGGTGATGAGTCAAGGAAAGTGTGATTATGAAAGGTACGTATAAGAAGATATCAGGGCTTCTGGGAATGTTCTTTCAGTTATGCAATACATTTATATTTGCATTATATAATATGTTTATTTCTACTAAAATGTAGTTGGACTCATTAAGACAAAAGGTTTTTTTGTTCCTTGTAAGTAGCAACAAATTTTTACCTAGCTTCACCTCCAATTTTTAAGTAATGTTATGTGAGTGCAGATCATATCTTTAATCAGTACCTGTGGATGAGTAGAGTTCATTTTTGATACATAGAAAAATATTCTAATATACTTGGATAAACAATTTTAATAACAATGAACAAGTAATAAAAATGCAGTACAGAAATAACATAACTCAGAGTGATTGTAACAACATTAAACCACTATATAATACAATTATTTAGTTCTTGTTTATTTTTTACCACTGTGAAAAAATAGATATAACTTTGCCTGGTACTGTTTCTCAAACCAAATAGTAAAATTAGAGTCAGAAATAATTACTGTACTACAAAGGAACACTAATTTAAAAAATTAAAGGTCAATTTTTATTTCCATCTCTGTTTTTCTTTTACAAAATACATTATTAAATGGATTCAGCATTAACTAGCTGGTTGTTCTAAGCTGTCTTGAAACATGATATATAAAATTATGTATTAATGCCTGCTACTGATGCTGTATGTTTGAGGTTAGTGTGTCTTAGAGGTTGAGTCTAATAATTTGAGAACAGAATGACACTGTAATAGTAAAAGTGTAGTTGTTTGGTAGAGAAAATATTGGTAGAGGATACTATATCGCAATATAGTAAATATAAAGGTATAATTCTTTACTCCTGGATACCACAATTAAAGTGTCTTGACAAATGGTCTGCTCCTGGAAGCTCTCAGTCATGTTAGCAAGCCTAAAAGCCAGCAAAACTATTTGCATAAGTAAGGGTTTGCTGTATCAGTCCACTAGTATTTTAGCATCTACACTTTCTGCAATTTAAATCTGTTGCTTCTTGTCCTATCCTCAGAGGTTAAGGAGAAGATTTTTTTCCTCCCCCCTCCTTGTAAAAAACCTTTTATGTATTTGAAAACTGTTATCATGTCATGTCTAAGTCATCTCTTCTCTAGACTAAACAAACCCAGTTCTCTCAATCTTCCCGCCTAGGTCATGTTTTCTAGATCTTTAATCATTTTTGTTACTCTTTGTACTTTATTTATTGTCTTATTACCATAAGTAGAACCAGTTGGAACACTTTTGTCCAAACTATTTTCCATCAAAAATACTGTTTCAAGAAAAATAATAAAATCACAAAACCCTAAAATACCTCAGAAAGTGCAATTGAAACTAGCATGCATGCAGGGTGTCATTATTTGATAAGGAAATGTTTGTTGAAGAAGGTGAGTAGCTAGCAGGAAATGTATTCTTGTGCTCAGTTAGTAATACATAGCTAAACTTTCCTAGATCAAGTTAATACAATGGTGGCTAGTCCAGAACAGTTCTCAGTAGCTCAGCATATATTTACTTGTCTGTCACTAGAATGTGATGTGGATAGCACAAAATGGAGTATCTATTTCTTGCTCTCTCACTTGTGACTTTGCACTTTCTGACAGACACTGCTAATAAATTAAAGGTGTTTACAAAGCACCACTCAACAATTAGTTTAAAATATGTATTTAAATTAGGAACATATACATGTTTCAAAGGGAATGCTTTCAATCCAGTGTTAGCATAGCTGTCTTAAATGTTCTGAATGGAAATTACCCTCATACAAGGTTCAGATAATAAGCTAGTTAAGAGGTTTAAATATTCTGGTCAGGTACTAGAGTTCACTTAACCAATCAGTAACATCACCCATCTGGTTCCTGAATATAGTATGAATGCTGCATTACAGTACCCAAGTTTCAGTGTTGGCCAACCCACTCCCCAAAAGTCTACTTCCCCATGGCCTGATTCTGTCGTTCATAAACAGGCAAAATAACCACTTATTTTCAAACAGGAAAAGTTTAAAAGCTTAGATACTGTGGTGATGCTGGAGGTGCTTTACTTATGTCAATAAATACATTGTTTTAGCCATGTTGGTCCCAGAATATTATAGTAATGAGGTGGGTGAAGTAATATCTTTTATTGGACCAACCTCTGTAGGTGAGAGCTCGGTGTAACTCAAAAGCTTGTCTCTTGCCCCAACAGAAATTGGTCCACTAAAAGATATTACCTCACCCATATTTGGTGCATAAGCAAACAAACAGGCACAATCTATGGCTCACTTTCACCATTCTCATGGCTCAGGGGGACATTAATACTGCCTTAAGTGCCTATGCCAACATCTGTTGAAGTCAATGGGAAAAATATATAGATTTCAATAGTCTTTGGATCATTACTTAGTGGGAAACTGAGGATTCTCCTCTTATGCCACTGATATAAAGGCTCTCCTTACCAATGCAAAAATACTCTAAATTAGTACTCCAGTTGGCCCCACGATTGGGTATGGTTGTGAAATTGGTATAAAGTCAAACATAGCTTTTGTACATCAGGGTACTGAGTCCCAGTTTGTCACTCTACATTCTGTGGAAGTAACCACATAACACACATACACCTGTCCCACCCTCTATACATCAGAAGGTTGTACTGTGTTTTGTAATGAGGCACAGAAGGTATGCCACTGGTGAAAAGAAGATGCAGACATGATTGAGTGTGTGACCATGCTCCCAGTCTAGAAACCATATCTCTGGTACTTAGCGAATGTTTTATTTTGCAACTAATTGTTCCTTCCCCCCTTTCCAGAACTACAGACGGGTATCTGAGGGAGCTGGCGATTAATGGGAGGGAGAGTTGCTTGCTTTCTTGCACACACCTGCATCTGCACACTGCAAGATATGGCCCATAAGGGATATAAGATTTGTTCCAGAATTTGTGGCCAACAGCTTTTTCACGTGAGCCAAAAGGACTCTCTTTGTAGCTAATCCAGCAGGATTCATGCTAAATTTCTCTTCTGCAATTTGCTCTTTACATACATTAACATTTCCAAATATCTAACCCAATGTACAGGTTTTATACTTAGGAAAGCAAATATGGTCAGTCAATAGTCAACATAAAATATTTCCTATAATAAATGCAAAAAAATACTTTAAAGTAGCATTGTGGCTGCATGTTTGGATATTCAGATTTCAAGGAATATGAACATTAAAATAGAACATACTATTTTAATATTGTGTGTTTATAGTATACATATGCATCCACATGGCACGTACATTATGAATCAGTCTTCTAAGTGTATAAACACATTATATCTCACTAACGTGCAGAGCATACAACATTTGTCCACAGGTTTAGATAAAAGGGTATCTCTGATAAAATGTGCATTTAAAGACTGTTTCAAAATGCATACCTGTAAGTGGGGGGAAATGTGTATTATTAGCATTTCCTGGCCTGCAGTCTTTAATTGTGCAACTGTAATGCTGCATTAACTTTGGAAGGGGTGTTCATGTTTAATTTCCCAATGGTGGGGGGCTGGTAATGGGAAAGAAAAGGAAGAAATAAGAGCTGTTGCCATATAGGCCTAGAGCTCCCAGAATCCCTCGCAAGTTATGTCCACAGAGCTAAAAGTGTTCATGACTTTAAACATATTAAACTTATGTAGAATATGATGTGGCATGACCCATTTTCGTAACCTATTTCAACAGCTACCTAAGGTACCTTTAACTGCGCATGTAATAGCAAAATAGCAAATAAGTGTGATTGGTTCTGCAATTTGAGTAAGAGGTTATGAAATTGTAACTAAAACTGCAAGAAAAAAATAAGTAGGTAAACACAAATGTAATTGGAGAAACTGTGTTAAATACCTGGAAGTTTGCATAGTTATGCTAAGAGAACAATGGAAAATTGCTTGCAGATTAGCTTTGTATTATGTATTTGTATTTGTATGGAAAAATATATTTGAAAAGTAAATCATATTACCTGTACCAGTTGTATTGACCACAAGGTAACTTTAACACATGACTGGATAATGTGCCATCAACCACAAAATGTGATTGGTGAGTGAAATATTCTAGACAAGCAGGCTATAAAACTCTCTTTGAGAGATATAAAAATTGGAATCCAGTGAAGCTGCAACCTGTCTCCCTAGATAGTGTAAACTATATTAACACTTTCTGTATACAGTGCTAGTAAATCTTTTGAAGTATAAACTTTAATTCATATCTTGATTAAACTTAGTTATCTGATTTCTTCTTGATCAATAATCTAAAGTGAATCTTCTTACAGAGAAGTCTTAAATTTCATCATGAAAGACACCAGTTGACCAACTGGCACTTTGTGAATATTGTTATTAACTACATACATGATGAAGTAACAGATTCCAGTTGGCCAAAGAGCAAGTATTGTCTTTTAGCACTACTGGCTGAAGGTTCTATTGCAGCTTTTAAGCCAGAGCCTAAAATAAGGGAGAATGCCAAGCTACATCTGAGGAGTAGTCTTTGGTCACGCAAATAGTTTCACTGAAGTCGATGGCAAAACGTGATCATCAGCTGAAGTCTATGAGGATCTTTTTAAGGAATCTTTTGGGGGCACTAATGTTTCGAGGAATTGTTTCACATAAAAATAAATTGCCCTTGTTATAGTCAACGACAAACTCCTGTTAATTTCAATACAAGTTGAACTGGAGCTCAAGAAGTTGAACTGGATTTCTCTTTTTCCACTGGTTTCAGAATAGCAGCCATGTTAGTCTGTATTCACAAAAAGAAAAGGAGTATTTGTGGCACCTTAGAGACTAACAAATTTATTTGAGCATAAGCTTTCATGAGCTACAGCTCACTTCATCGGATTCATTTTTCCACTGAGTTACTGATTCTCCTTGTTGTTAATCAGCTTTCCACTAACGTAACCAGCATAAAACTGATGTTAAAATGTGTAGAATAAGGCCCTATAGAGCTCATTACCACTTCTTAAAAGATTTTTTCCATCTAAAGATTAATTCAAGAATATATCTCAAGATAACATTTCCTAGGACTATGATGGCAGAAAATGCTCTCTCTCTATTATTTATGATTTGCCAGCAATGACTTTGAAGTCTTCTGCAGCTGTCATTTCTGGGCTGGTATCACTTAACAATCCCTCAACAAGCAGGTCTACCACTGTTGATGCAGCTATAAAATGTAACCTCAGAAAGATTTTTAAAGTCCTTTTACAATTTATGATTGCACTGGCTTTGTGCAAATAAGGCAGATCCATCTTTAAGACAAAGTCCTCCTTTGAAATGTACCCTTTTGTAATTAAAAAAAAATAGATTTCTTATAAAGAAATATGTCTTTAAATTACTTCTGTTCTTTCTCTTGCACTGTAATTACCAAAGGAGTTCCATGAAAAGAGCTAAAGGCTATAATTAATATTGTTCTCTTTTTCTTGGATGAAACATTTAAATACACTATATTATTTCATTGATCTCCTTGCAGACAAAGTAATACCAATGCTTCTTTTTTTAATAGAAACAAGTGTCCTACCCAATTTACCTTTTTTGTAACATTGAACACCATGTTCTTTTACAGTTCCCAAATGTTCAGAAATACTTGCAGCATTGTAATGAAATAGACATGAAGAGGGCAGTCATGTTAGCGTTTAGTTCCTGCTGCTTTTGTTTTTCACCCTTAATGATTAATAATTAATGCCAATTCTTCTTGCACTGGTTTAATGCAGCAAAACTGGTCTGCTGAAGGTTTCAGAGAGATTTTATCTATAAAAATCTCTAAGGATTCAGAGTCAGATTAACTAATCCGACAGCTTGTGGAAGTATGTCTCCTTTTGTAAAGCACAGAAAGTAAAACAAAGAAATAATCCACTAAAAAGAGAAATATAGAGTTCTTATAAGGAAATTTATGGCTCAGCTTCCCAAATGTTATTCATAAAAACATAAGAATGGTCATGCTGGGTCAGACCAAAGGTCCATCATCCTGTCTTCCAACAGTGGCTAATGCCAGGTGCTTCATAGGGAATGAACAGAATAGGTAATCATTAAGTGTTCCATCCTGTTGCCATTCCCAGGCAAACAGAGGCTACGGACACCATCCCTGACTACTTATGTGAGAAGTCAGCTTTTTTCTGTAAGTGGATTCCCTAGCCCACTTCAGGTCCTTTTTCGTAAGGGAGACCAAAAATGACCAGATTTCACCATCAGTGAATCCTCAGGGAATGTGAGAATCCTGAATGAGAATCGATCTGGTTCCCATAGCAACAATTGGCTCTCATGTTGTTCCTTCATACTCTTGTGCTCTGATTGCAACTGAGTATCTGGGCCTATCTTTTTAGTATTTAAATATATGATTTTAATGTTTTCTCATGTACATCTGTTTTGTTTGTAAGCACGTTTTGCACATATGCTCTGCTTCAAGTTTAGGTCTGCAGTAGCTACAATAGATATATATTTATTTACCAATCCTACAAAATGGGAACAGAACTCCACTGACTACAGTACGACTTATCTATGCTTCAGGACTGTAGTACTGAGCATGACAGACTAACATCAGTGACCAAATCATTCCTCTTTCTTTATCCAAAATGCCTCAAACAAAGGACAACATTTTAAAACTGTTATGTTTTACAGAAATCATAGACATATAGTATTGGAAGGGACCTCTATACATCATCTAGCCCAGTGGTTCTCGAAGCCTGTCCACTGCTTGTTCAGGGAAAGCCCCTGGCATGCTGGACTGGTTTGTTTACCTGCTGCATCTGCAGGTTCGGCTTATCGCGACTTCCACTGGCTGCGGTTCGCCACTCCAGGCCAATGGGGGATACGGGAAGTGGCACAGGCTAAGGGATGTGCTGGCCGTCCTTCCGCAGACCCCATTGGCCTGGAGCAGTGTACCGTGGCCAGTGGGAGCTGCGATCGGCTGAACCTGCGGACATGGCAGATAAACAAATCGGTCCAGCGCGCCAGGGGCTTTCCTTGAACAAGCCGCGGACTGGCTTTGAGAACCACTGATCTAGCTCAGTCCCCTGCACTGAGGCAGGTATAAGTATTATCTAGGCCAGTGACTCTCAACTTTTCCAGGCTACTGTACCCTTTTCAAGAGTCTCATTTGTCTTGGGTACTCCCAAGTTTCACCTTATTTAAAAACTACTTGCTTACAAAATCAGACATAAAAATACAAAAGTGTCTGTGACACATGGCCAGAAAGGGTTAAGCAGCTTGCTTGCTACTTGACCGAGATTCAACCTTTAGAGACATTATAGAAAAGTATGTAAATGATAATTAGGGCCATTCCATGTTAGATAGGCTAGAACTTCAAAGTGTAAGCTTGTATTATTAAAGAATTAGAAGAAGATAGTGACTATAGTAGTCTATGTTTACTTACATCTGGTTAGAGGTTAACAATGTAACCCAACTGTTCCAGTCTAGGACTGTATTCTGTTAATTCAGAGATCAAAAAGAAATATTAATATTTAGATGAAATTTAGGTGAAATAATGTCATTGTCTATATGTCTCCTTACAGTGTGTGGTAAACTGTCTATAAAATGCTCAATGGATAATTACCTTATGTTAATCCATGTAGTTAATTATTGGTGATGTTTAGGAAATGAAGGTTACTTCAAAAACCTATTGTTCATCAGAGGACTCTGTGCTGCCCAGGAACTGTATGAAGGACTGTTGAGATCCTTTCATCTCAGATCTGATTGTGCTTTATCAGTGGAAGCACTGAGCTGCAAGATTGAGGTCTCCAAATTCATTTGGATCACGTTGGTATTGGACATTGGACTATAACCTATGGACTAATTCTGAAAGAACACTATGCAACTCTGAAGCCCACCATCTCTGCTATGAAACTGATCTAAGATTTATATTTGTCTGTATGTATATGATCTTTTAATCAATACTCTCTCTCTTTCCTTTTTTAAAATATTTTTTGTTTATTTAATAAGAATTGTCTGTAAGCCTGTATTTGGCTGTCATCTGAAATATTCATTAAACTGGAGGTAACCTTTGGGATTGGTAGAACTTTTTATATGTTGAACAAGATTTTCAATAATCCCCATCATATTTGACTTGGCTCTCTGGATGGAAGCCCAAAGAAAGGCTGAGTTGCTTTATGGGAACTGGCTTCTATGAAACTAGTAAGGTATTATAGAAGCTATTTTGTTGCTGGCTTGGTGGATCTAAGTATTGGAATAACCACTAGTTTTGGGGATTGTCTGCCCCATTCTTTGCAGTTTGCCCTAAATAAGCAAACTCAGCGGGGAACCCCTGGGATCCCAGTCACAGTGTCACAGCACACTATTCCTGAAAAATAGCTTACTTTCTCATTTTTACCATATAATTATAAAATAAATCAATTGGAATATAAATGTACTTGCATTTCAGTGTATAGCAGTGGTGGGCAACCTGTGACCCACAGCCGCATACGGCCCATCAGGGTAATCTGTTTGCAGGCCGTGAGCGGCCACCACTTCCCGCAGCTCCCATTGACCTGGAACAGTGAACCACAGCCACTGGGAGCTGTGGGTGGCCATGCCTGCAGGCAGTCAACATCAACAAAATGTCTTGCGGCCCACAATCAGATTATTCTGATAGGCCACATGCGTCCCATAGGCCGCAGGTTGTCCATCACTGGTGTATAGTATATAGCACAGTATAAACCAGTCATTGTATGAAATTTTAGTTTGTACAGACTTCGCTAGTGCTTTTTATGTAGCCTGTTGTAAAACTAGGCAAATATCTCGATGAGTTGATGTACCTCGTAAAAGATCTCTGTGTATTCCCCCCAGGGTACCTGTACCCCGGCTGAGAAACACTAATCTAGACCATCCCTGACAGGTATTTGTCTAATCTGTTCTTAAAAACCTCCAATAACAGAGATTCCATGACCTTCCCAGGTAATTTGTTCCAGGGTTTCTCTACCCTTAGAGTTAGGAAGTTTTTCCAACTATCTAACCTAAATCTCCATTGCTGGAATTTAAGCCCATTACTACATGTCCTATCCTCAGTGTTGAAGGAGAAAAAATTATCACCTTTTTTACAACTTCTTAGTACTTGAAGAATATTATCAGACCACCCCCCCCCAGCCTTCTCTTCTGCGGGCTATACAAATGCATGTTTTTTAAAAAATCTTTCCTCATAGGTCATGTTTTCAAGATATTTAATAATTTTAATTGCTCTCTTTTGGACTTTCTCCAGTTTCTTCATATCTTTCCTGACTTATGCTTCACAGAACTGGACACAAAACTCCAAGTGAGACCTTAGCAGTGCTGAGTAGAGTGAAAGAATTATTTCTTGTTTCTTGCTTACAACACTACTGCTAATATATCACAGAATGATGATCACTTTTTTTGCAACAGTATTAGACTGGTTTCAGAGTAGCAGCCGGGTTAGTCTGTATTCGCAAAAAGAAAAGCAGTACTTGTGGCACCTTAGAGACTAACAAATTTATTAGAGCATAAGCTTTCGTGAGCTACAGCTCACTTCATTGGATGCATTTGGTGGAATGAAGTGAGCTGTAGCTCACGAAAGCTTATGCTCTAATAAATTTGTTAGTCTCTAAGGTGCCACAAGTACTGCTTTTCATTTTTCTTTTCTTTTTAGTATTAGACTGGTGACTCATATTTAGTTTGTGGTTCATCATAACGCCCAGATACTTTTCTTCAATACTCCTTCTTAGGCAATTATTTCCCATTTTGTATTTGTGTATCTGATTATTCCTTGTTACATGCAAATACTTTGCATTTGTATTTTTGAATTTTGTCCTATTAATTTCAGATCACTTTTCGAGTTTGTTAAGATCATTTTGAATTCCAATCCTCTCTTCCAATGTGCTTGCAACACCTCATATCTAGGTTTCATCTATAAATGTTATAAGTGTATTTTCTATGCTATTTTCTAAATAATCTATGAAGATATTGAACAGAATTGGACACATCCCTGGGTGACCCTACTCTATATTTCCTTCCAGCTTGATTGTGAGCCATTGATAATTGCTCTCTGAGTATGGTTTTCCAGCCAGTTATGCAACCCAGCTTACAGTAGGTTCATCTAGGCTATAGTTCTCTAGTTAGTTTATGAGAAAGTCATATGAGACAGTATCAAAAGTGTTAAAAATGAATTACTGTCCTGGAAGATAGAAATCCAGTGTTACAAATGAATCATTATGCTCAGAAATAATAGGACTTAGACTTTGATTTCATTATTTAAAGAGAAGGCTTTTTGTTTGAAAGCTTAGAGGCAAGTATTTCTATTTATTTCATCTTTATTTTACACAAGACGCAGAACCCACGTCGAAATAGTCCAGCATATGTTGATTATGGGTATAAAGGGTTTAAGTGATGCTGTTCAGTCCAGTTCACAAAATCAATTTTGCTAGATTGAATTGAATTGAATTACTCATAACTTCAGATATTTTTTCTCTGCCACTGCTCGTAGAATACACAGAAGCAAATGCGAAGAATACTACTTTGAAAAAGAAAGAAGAAAAATGTGCCCTATAGGTCTATTCCTGATCTTAAATAGATAAACATGCTTTGCTGAACATCTTGTTAAATCATCTGCTACACTGGCATACACATGGAGAATCTAAGATCAGGACCAAGCCCTAAGTGTATTATCCAATTTTCTAATATTTAGGGTGAAAATGAAATTTACAGTATCTCAGATACAAAAGTAAAACACTACATAATGTAGATACATGAAACAATCAGGATGCTTTAGAAAAGCTTGTGTGTAATACTTTGCCAGTGTGCTATGTGCTTCAATGTCTCTCCCACTCTCTTTCATTATTACCTTGCAAATGGAAATATCACACACTCATCTTGCACAAACTTAATAAGTTTTTGTGTGCCAATAAATTCATTTGAGGATTAGTTGTGCATGAGTTGCATTTCATTTCTCCCCTCCCCATCCTTAAGGAAATAAATAATATGCTACTGTATTTTTCTAATGTTTTATCAATGTCCTTGTAAAGTTACTTAAAATAAAATAAATAATCACTATATAGTGTCTGATATTTTAAAGGAGCAAGCCCTTTGCATGAACAAACTCAAATCTCTTTGTGAGTAATTTACTATAAATGTTTTCTTAGACAATCATAACAGACTTCATTAAAATTCAATTTCTTTTCCACTTAGCTGTTGTACCTTTTTAGATTAATATTCTCAAAGTGTTGGCTGAATACTCCTCATTGATATGCTTGGGCACTCTGACCTTGGGATGTTAATCTGAACACAAACATTTGTCTCCGCCTTGTCACCATTTTAGCTTGTGTTTTATGATCAAATCCCTTAGATAGTTGGATATCCATCATTTTGCTGCCATTGGCCTGACTTGATTTATTGATAACATCTAGAAGCCATAGTTACTATGAACAGTTTAATGCTTCATAAAGTAGAGCAAGACATTTCATAGGACTCTTATGCTTTGGTAACTACATCTATTCAATATTTTTCAGTGCAATTTATCATACTCTGGGATAATACTTACACTCATAGTATTTAGAGCAAAGTCATAAACAAACATGCCACATGATGGCTATAAATTGTACTAATTATGAAAACACAAACAAACAACCCCCCAAATGTATAAGTATATTGCATTTAATTTTAACTTTTGTTTGCCAGAACTACAAGCAAAACATATTTGTAACGTTTTTCCCATGTTTTGGTGGTCACTGATTCTTATAAAAAACTGTCAGTTTTGGAGCACTAATCTACTAAATTGGGAAGATTAGGATTCCCTAAACTCTTGTGATAAAGTGCAGTAGTTAATCCTGTAGTAGTAGTAAGAATAGTCTAAATGTTTTGGGTCACTTCAACATTAAACTGTGTTATCCTGATCCAGTGCTGTGCCTCAGGGGAGTTCTAGTTGGGTCCCTCATGTCCTCATTATCCCTGGCCAGACTACATCCCTCATGATACATCATCATAACAGATGCAGATTGGTATCAAACTGATTGAAAATTAGATGTTTTAATTCAATTTGATTAAAAGTTTCAATTTGGTTGAACCACACTAGGAGGTGAACTTTTCATTTTGATTTTCCTGATAGAAAATAGAAAGATTTGTTGGCAAAATTGGCATGTTCTTGTGGACATTTTTGGTTTTATGGAAACCACACTTTCCACTGAAAAAACATTTCACCCAAAAATGCCTAACCATCCCCACATCTTAACCTACCTAAGCATGCCATGTATAGTCCTGGTCCTATATACTTCAATTTCATCTGCCCTTGAATAAGTTGTGCTACCATCTAGTTAAAGACAATGCACTGTAATGCATACACACAAAAGCTGTGTAGAGAACAATAGTTTTGACAATTCCTCCCTTTTGAGCCTTTATTATAGTATGTACAACTTCTTGCCAATTTTTGGCAACATGAGAATTTGATCAAGTAATTCTGTGGGTTTATATGTGAATAGCTTGCTGTTTAATTAGGATAGAAGAGGGAAAGAAGGAAGAATTTCCCCTTATTTGCATATGCGCATGACCATATCTTCTCCTGTCAGCATCAGTTATTATGCATGCACTGTAGTTAGGCATAGGGAAAGTGAGAAGATTTTCTTTATGGTAATGTTATTTCTGCTATAGTTTCTAGGTATGTTTTGATCTCATTATTACCACCATAATATCTCTTTTGATTAAAAGTAAAGATTCAAAAAGGAGGTTTTAGAGTTTCTAATATTAGTTAAAGATCCATTTAAAGAGAGTAATTGGGTGTTCATACATGTTAATGTATGGGAAGATCATACATGTTAATTTTCTTGTTTTTTGGCTAGTTTACTTTTTCAGTAGAGGGAGGCTGAGATATGCAAATGCCTGCTCTACATTGTGTTCTAGCCTTCCCAAAGGCCAAATATTTTCGAAGATTATCATTATTGAAGTGTCTTTCAATAAGGTAACAAAAAAGAAGATGAAGGGGGGAAAAATACTCTTGAAGAATACTGTTTTGAAACTATCAATGAAAAATAGAAGGAAATCCATAATCCCAACACATGAATTGGAGTACTTTGTACCACCATTTATTTTGTTATTACTCATAATTTTCTAAGGACAAGTATTCTACCCCCAGCACTTTCATGTGGTCTAAATGGGGAGCAAAAGGAGTAAATTTTCTGTTATCCTTTCATATCTTTAATCAGAATGTATGTATCACATTATTACATAACAGAAGAAAATACTGCACGTTATAAAGCACATTATCCCACTATTCCCACAAAGCCAAACTCTTCAACCAATTATACTTTCCTTGCGGCCAGGCATCAGCCACCGCATTAAATATGACTTTCAGCCAAATGTGACAGATACTCTGTGCCTGTAGATTAACTGCTATTTTGCCTGCTTCTTTGCTTTTGTATATTTAGGTCAGAAAAAAAATTGGATTGGGGTGGCCTCAAGCTGTACATTTATGGTAAAATATTACAAGTGTGGATGTATTTTATTATTACTGAAAATTGCTATACTATTTTTGTGGAAACTGTAGCTGTGATGTGTATCATCTAAATTGCTGTTTTTGTGAAACATACTGAAATGGAATGAAGGAACATAGGAATATTGTAAAATTACTGTACAGTTTTTTCCTCACTTTTGCAACTCCCTGTACTTTGGTTGACTGTGGGTGTCTGATTTGAATAATCTCTATTTATTTCTTAGCTATATTGTGGATATGCAAATCTTTCTGCTGTGACTGATTACTATGAACTTTCTCCTCAGAAGATGCTGGTAGTCAGACTTTTGTAGTTGTTTGCCATATCAACTTCCCAGTTCCTTCATCTGAGGTCATCAGAGCATTCATGTTTGGATCACCTAATGACCTTGATGTATGGTCTATCGTGATATCCCTTCCTGCCTTTGTCATCTTCATCCATTTTAGGGACAACAACTTTGTCCAGGAACAAGGTTAATGAGGTGTTTGGGCGCGTGAAACAGAAATAGGGTTGCACTTGAGGTAGTTTTTCTCATCAACCACATTGGTATTCTCAAAGCTAATACTGCAAGTTTGGGGAGGCTCTTGCAGAACAATGTCAGTGAATGCCGTTTATGGTATTGCATTAACCAGGCAGTTAGGGCTTTCACATATTGTGCTGAAGGGCAGATGCTGAAACAGCAGGCCATTACCTATGACTGTATTGCAATCTTTCATCAGATGGTGGGCAGGGGTGAAAGTAAGCCGGGCTGCTGATGGGGAGCAGTGCAAAAGGGGCAGTGATGTTAAAGTGCTATTGTTGCCCCTTTTGCCCCTCCTGATGGAGGGTGGGCAAAAGGAGCAGCTGCCCCAAGCTGGCCCTTTAAATTGCTGTTGGAGCCCCAGGCAGCATGGGCCAGGCAGTAAGGATGGGCTGGCTGCAGGACGCTGACCCCCAGTCCCTCCCCTTCTGTCTGAGGCCCCGCCCCTTCCAGGCTCCCGTATTGGTGTTGAATGTTACTTTCACCCCGATGGTGGGCATCTCCTGTACTCAGATGTTTTCAATCTGATAGTACAGATTAGGATTAAAAATAGGTTGCAAATCAAACATCTCCTTATCACTAAGATTGAGAGAGGAGTAAGAAATCTGGACTTGTATTGTCATACAAAGATAAAGTAGTATTTCCATTAGCTGATAGTAGTAGTAAGCACAATAAGTAATAACCTAGGAGCCCCAGTCATGGACCATGACCCAACTGTGCTAGGCTATGTGAAGAAGGTGATACTTAGCTGGTGTGTTACACAAGGTCAGCGGCGGTGTACAGCAGCTAAAGATCATGGCATCTCTTTTGCTATGTTCAGGCAGTAGGATTTAGATTTCCCATCATGAGGGGAATTTAGAATTTTTTGTCGGGAGGGTTCGATGACTGTTTTTTACCTGAAAATTATGCATCTTCAGACTTCATTTTGACATATTTCACATGACGATGTATTTTGGGACAGTGGTTAGATTAAATTACTATAAAGTGGGTGTACAACTGGTTGAAAAGCAGTTCTCAGAGTAGTTATCTATGGTTCACTGTCAAACTGGAAGGATCTATCTAGTGGGGCCTGCAGGGTTCTGTCCTATGTCATGTTTCATTCAATATATTCATTAATGACTTGGATAATAGAGTGGAGAGTATCATTACAAAATTTGTAGAGAAACCAAATTGGGAGGAGTTGCAAGCACTTTGAAGGACAGGATTAGAATTCAACAGCACCTTTGTAAATTAAAGAATTGGTCTGAAATAAACAAGATGAAATTAAACAAAGACAAGTACAAAGAACTACACTTAAGGAAAAAATAAAATGCAGAACTACAAAATGGGGAATAACTGGCTTAGCAGAAATGTATTTGGAGGTTATAGTGGATCACGGACTGAATATGAATGAACAATGTGCAGCTGTGAAAAAGGCTAATATTCTGGGTTGCATTAACAGCAGTATCATATACAACACACAAGATATAATTGTCCCTCAGTACTTGGCAATGGTGAGGCTTTAGCTGGAGTATTGCATCTAATTTTGACACCATATTTTAAGAAAAATGTAGACAATGGGAGAGGGTCCAGGGGACAGCAACAAAACTGTGAAATTTAGAAAACCGGATATATAAGGAATTAAAACAAATCGAAACAAAAAGCTTTTTAGCAGAAATAAGGTTTTTCGATTACATAGAAATGTTCACAAGAAAATTTCCATTTTAAACTTTTGTTGTTGTTTTTTCAAAGAAAGTTTCGAAATGAAAATGTTCAGTTTTCCTCCTCCATAAACAGACTGGCTTAGTGAGCTCTCTACTGCTGCTTTAATGGGAAAAATGACTCTGTCTAGAAAAAAATATGAAGAGGTCTGGACACACATGAAACTATTGCAGACCTTTGCAGTTTACTATATATTAGTCTCCGATACTCATAGGTTATGTTCTCACTTATTGATCTATTGAGTCACTTTAATAATTAATGCTCTGCATGAGCTATACGGGTTCAGTTTTTGTTTTGTCATTTTCCAGGTTTTTACTAAGAATGAATGTCAAATGTTATTATTTATATCCTATTTCAATCTTGTGCATATATTTATATGTTTTGTTTTATGTGTTTATATTTTATATGCAAATCATAAAAATAAAGTTTTAAAATAGAAAAAGAAATCAAACTTTTAAAAGAATTTTTCTGGGAAAATTCCCCTTTCGGCTCACTTTCTCACCTCCGCCCTATTTTTTCCCCACTGGAAAAGGAGAAAGGACTAAATGACAGAGAGAAAGGGGAGGTAACATGATGTCAGTTATTATTGCCTGTCCCTTTTTCTAGAGGAAAAAAAGTGAAAGAATTTCTCCCCAACACAAAACAAAAAAACCTGTTAAATATTCTGAATGAAATAAACATTTTTTTAAATGTTTACTTATTGAATGGAGCTGGTCAAAAAACAGTATTGTGTGCTCTTGAATGTCCAGCTGTATTAATATGATCCAAAATAATAATTAATAAGTCATACATGCTTTCAAATAAGCTGTTCTTTCCTTTGTGAGCAACAGTGCAACTACTAATTGATATGATCTTGTCTAATGTCTGTACTCTTACTAAGGAACAAAACTTTGAATTTGTGTATATATTTAGAACAAACTAAAAGTGGTATTTATAAACAAAATCTTAAATAATAATTTTTTAAGGTTGAAGATTTTGCTTAGCTTTTATAACCCCACAGACTTTGATATAAAGGCAAATCCTTAAGTGGCCAGATTTTGTTTTGCCATTAACTTGTGAGATGTTATGGGACCATTCCACTCAGAATATACCTCTTCTTGGCAGATATAATCCACTTTTTACTAGGTCCATTCATACTGTTAATGGTTCAGGAAGCATTTTGAGTATGTAGGTGGCGAGTGATAGAACACACTTAAATGAATTTCTCTGTTCAGATAAGCATTGATGGAACTCACAGATTTTTATAGTTGGAATTCTACTGTGAGATCAGTGAACCTGAAACATGGCTGACTTCTGTTGTATTAATTTAGGTGGAATAAATGGGATAAAGGTGTTAACATAACCCAGTCACTCTGAAGGGCTGAGCAGCTCTGGCTCATCTATGGCCCAGCAAACTGCTTGTCCAGATGACCCCAGCAGAAGCCTCCCTATTGGCCTCAGTGGGAGTTTTTAGTCCATTCTGCTCCCAACTTAATGTCAGGCATGCTGGGAAATGGTGCCAGAGGGCAGGGGTTACAAAAGGAAGAGGAGAACATGGGAGAAGAAGGAAGAGACATGAAGGAGTGGCGGCAGGGGAGGGGGGTATTTCTGATGTCATAATGCACCCACCGCTCCACAGTGGGCTTGTTTAGAGGGCAGCAAAATGAGAAGGAACTACCACAGAGCTCCTAGTCCCACCAACCAATGATTTTTTTTTCTCAGCTATTTGATAAATGTTTGCAAAGAGCTCCTGGTTAAGTGCAAAGCATTGTTGTAACCATGGTTGTGGTGAGTACATACAAATCAGGACATCAATATATATTTCTGCTTCATATTTTTTCTTGTTTGAAATTGACCAGCTTATTAAAGTCCAGTTTTACAAAATGAATGTTTTGGAGTGTAAGTTTAACACATTTTTGTAATAACAAAGCACATTGCAAATAAAAGGGAAAATACTGTGTAGAACAATCTTGAATAATAGTGCTCTATAAATAAGCACAATCTTATTTAAATTTAAGTTGTTAAGTGATTGTTTGGTATTTGGAAAGGCTATACCAAACACATTTTTCTCAGTAAAACAAAGAAGCAAATAAAAACCCTTTGGTTGTCGAAAATGTCATCACATTGGAACCAGCATAATGAGTCTGTATGGGTTTGTTTATTTTTTCCATCCCCAAGGCAGTCCTGGAATATCACAGATAGCAATGGCATACATTAAAACTTTAGCCTAATGCCAGAGATATGTCTCAGTGCACTGAGGGAGCCTTCTGGTTTTGAGCAACATTAGTTCAGTCTCTAGTACTGCTAAATCTTATGCATTTGCATTTGCATTGCATTTCTGCAATAGTAAGTTAAGAACAGCTGCCTGCTGACACAGACAGAATACTTAAAGGGATTGGTCTGGCCCTGCCTTGGCAAAATAATAGCCTCCATAGTTTGAATATTTATGTGCTCTTTATGTTTGTGATCTGGAAATGTATTTATCCAGTGACTGAGTTTGCTGTATTATGATAGTTATTTTCTTTTTCTAGGCAGGAGCTAACTAACTAACTAACGTGTCTTTGGGTGAGACCCACGTTGATTGTTGTATGCAGTGTTGTAATAGCCATGTTGGTCCCAGAATATCTGAGAGACAATGCACACACCTTGTTCCACTTTGATTGTGTCGTTTTGCTGCTAATTACACATTCTGTGAGTTTGGCTCAGTTCTTTTAATTCCTCTTTTCATTGTTTTTATATGGGAATATGATTGTGATAGAAACTATACAAAACCCTCAGATGCAAAGAAACAATTGCATGGTACTTGTTAACTCAGTTTTATGTCAATGGGTCAGGGTTATCCTGTGCTTCGTGAAATCTATCATTTATATCATGACATAGAAAATACCTCTGGGCTTTGCTCATTAAGACAATAATATGGTTGTACCATTTGGGAATGATTGCATGCCAGAACTGGGCAGGTAATTGGTGACTTCTGTTTTTCATTTGGGTGTGGCTTCAGCAGTTTCTTACTCATTGTCATACTCCACCTCTCTCCTTCCATTGTAAAACAACTGGCTAAAGGTTGTTTGGAGGGTTTGGAATGTTTTATCTGCAGGCATTTTTAATTGCTTTATGAATTTCTGTACCTTGCTATGGAAGCAGGAGATTTTCATATGAGCTGCCTGAGATCGAATGACTTTCCAAAAAGCAGAGTGGGCTGACACTGAATCTGCTGGATCCTCTTGGCTCCGAGCCCACATCTCCTATTTGACATTGGCTGTACAGTTGGTGAGCTGAAACTTTGGTTTTTGTGCTAAACTCTGTTTGCTGTGTGGTAATCTCACACTCCCAACCTAGCCTCCCTTCATTTTCTGTTTCCTCCACATATTGCAGTCTGTCTGGCATGTAGGTTTTAAACTCTCTGGGTTAGGAACTCTTTTCTTTGTTGGTGGTCGTATAGGACCGAACAAACTCATGCTTTATTGAGGCTCATAAGTGCTGTCCTACTACAAATAATAATAATAATTAATAATTAATAATAAATAACCAAAAGATGGCAAACAGCCATCAATAGTTGTATTCATAGTGTTGCATGAACATATACAAATAATCCTTTTACAAATGAGTTTATGTTTAACTGCAACAGAACCATTATTTTACGAACTAATTGGGGATTGATAAATTCATAAAATTGAAAAGGTCATAACACTGAACATCTTAAAATTACAATAGAAACAATTCATAACTGTCAGTATGGTGCACTGCATTGCTTTCCTCTTGTCCTTTGCACCACTGCAAGGATATTTTGAGTTTATTGAAGACACTATTTGGTCATGCCAAAATGCTCAGTCTATAGCTAACTGTCATATTTGGGGTCATGAAGGAATTTTCCCCCAGATCAAATTGGCAGAGATCCTGGGTCCCATGCCCCCCCCCCACCCCCGCCTTCCTCTGCAGCATGGAGCATGGATAACTTGAAAGTGGTTTTTCCACTGAATGCATCGATGAAGTAAGCTGTAGCTCACGAAAGCTTATGTTCAAATAAATTTGTTAGGCTCTAAGGTGCCACAAGTACTCCTTTTCTTTTTGAGAATACAGACTAACACGGCTGCTACTCTGAAACTTGAAAGTGGTGGATTCTCTGTAACTTGAAGTGTTTAAATAATGATTTGAGGACTTCAATAACTCAGCCAGAGGTTATTACAGGAGTGGGTGGGTGAGGTTCTGTGGCCTGCAATGTGCAGGGGTCCGACTGAATATCATGATGGTCCCTTATGGCCTTAAAGTCTATGAGTCTGTGAGGCACTTGAATATTCAGGGATGCCGACTTGTTCTTTATAGACATAACTTTCTTTGTTATTTCTCCCCTCCCCCATCCCCCGCACTGGTCAGGAAAAATGGCTTGCAAAACTAATTGTTGGTAAGATTCATGTTCATACAATTGAAGTTCTACTATAGTAAAATTATTATTTTTAATTTTTTTGTACAATTGATTAACCAACTGAAAATAGTGGAAGAGATGACTAGATTGAATATTACTTTTTTTCAGGGTACTAAGTGGCAACTGTTTAGACAGAATCTGATTCTGGCAGGGATCAGGAATAATAGAACATGAGTACTTTGAATTTTCTTAAGTATTTTTCTGTGAATTTCATTTATTTGAAAAAAAGATTGACTACCTTCTCTCCTTGCCTTTATCTTTCATGGCTGTTTGCTGATTGCAGAGGAATGTTAAGATGGAGGAATCTTGAGTTCCATTTTCGGTTCTGGAGAGCAGTGAAAAAAACAGGAAGCTTTCATTTCACTTGAACATTTTCAGATTTTTTTTTTTAGATTTTCGATTTTTGAAAAATGAAACTGGAAATGAAAATTTTACTTTTCAAAAAATGTTTCTCTTTGAAAAATTCCATTTTGAATGTGCATTTTCCCCTCTCACTTCAGTGGGAAAAAATGGATTTTATGTTTGGTTTTGTGTTTGTTTTTCAGTGGGAGAATGTGGAGAGAGAGAAACTCACTTTGTTTCACATTTTTTAATTTTTTTCACACTTTTCCAATGAGAACAAATAAGTAGGCAGGCAAGAGTGTATTTTTCTCTCTATTTCTTCTAATATTTATTTTACTTTTTTCAAGCAGCAAAAGAGAGGGAATTTTTTTTAAAAAAAAAACCCACACTCGCACACACCCCCACCCTGGAAATTACCTTATTATACTGAAATGGAAAATTTTAATTTTTCATTTTACACAAAAATGGATTTTTTTAATTTTGAAAAAAAAAAGAAATTATTTGCTCTCATGAATCATTTCTTTCAATGAAACTTCTTTCTTTTGAATGGATGAAAAAGTTGAACAAATTCTAACAAGACTTATATGAAGGAAAATATTCAGCTTGATTCTGAGAACCAAACATGAGTAAACAGCATTTAGAAGAAACACATTTTTATTTATCTCAACACTGAGTAAATCTGACATAAATTTTGTGAGTCACAAACTCAGTGCCAGTTTCAGAGAGTAATTTTATGGAGTAGAACCATACTTTAAATACTGTAAAGATACTTAGAGATCTTAGGGTAAAAATGAGTACCAAGTATAATGACATTATTATTAATTAACTAGATAAATAATAGTTAATTATTATTAAATTTACCATTATTTATCTAGTTAATTACTATATTAAATTTATTATTGTTTCACATTTGCATATGTGCAATAGATCTGTGTTATACTCATTAAATTATGAAACTTTTCTCATACTCTTCTGTTTTGTCTATTTTTGCTTCTGAATATTTATCCAACTCTCCATTACCCCCCCCCCCAGATTCTTTTTCTCTTCTCCTACCATCCATCTTCTGTGTTTTTGCCCTTGCCATTTTTTTCCAAGTCCCTCCCCTTTCCCTTTAATTTCTGACTTCTATTTTAATTTCTGCATCTATTATCGGATGCATCCGATGAAGTGAGCTGTAGCTCACGAAAGCTTATGCTCTAATAAATGTGTTAGTCGCTAAGGTGCCACAAGTACTCCTTTTCTTTTTGCGAATACAGACTAACACGGCTGCTACTCTGAAACCTGTGATTCACTTGAGTAACCCTGGTAAGTCACTCTGGCCCTAATATGTAAAATGGGCAAAATAATAACTACTTCAGAGGGGGCATGGAGAAATTTTATTTAATTACTCTTGGTAAAGCTTTTCTAGTAGTCCTTGCTCCATGAGTAAATCAGTTGAAAGGTGATTCCATTACTATTTAAATGCTGAGCACAATTAACTCTTCCTTTTCCCATACAAATTGTTGATAGAGGCTTCATATTGAAAACATTGTTGCCAGCGTTTTTTGTTTTGTTTCTGTTTTTAGTGATTTTTTTTAAGATCATCCTTTTAGTCTGTTGGCAGCTCATTCACTGAAGCAGCATGTTCAGATAACACTTTTTTTCTTTGCACTTTTTTATTTTTGTCTTTTCTGTTATTGTTCTCTTTGACCTAATTTCCCCATTGTTTTTTTTTCTGATTTGAATTTACTTGACTGAATAATTAAAGGTGGTGGGATTATTTTGTTCTGTTTTGTTTTAAGATCTACCTACCTTCACACCAAGCAAGCCTTTTGAAACTTTCACAAGCTGGTTTCCAAATAAGCACAATTTTTGCTGATCTTTTTGTAAAGTGTTCTAGGGGAAGACAGCAGACTTTTAAAGATAAAAGTGAACTGAGAAATCTAATGAAAGGTGTTTTTAATATCTCAGCTTTTGCCATGAGGTTTTCTATATAATCATGCAAAAATGGTTTTCTGCATGTAGCTACTGTGCTGTACTTTATATTTTCCCTCTTGGTTAATGGATTTTCTCCTACTTCAAAGAACCATAAAATAATTGTACTTATGTTATATGTGGGAAATGGAGGGGAGGCAGGATTAATTAAAATTGGTGTTTAATTGTATTTTCTTAATTGCTGCAAATATGAGTCAGCACTGCCACTGATTTCATAGAGCTTTAATAGCACTGTAAATCCTAGCATGCTTTAAAAGTTACTTCAAGTATGAAGTTGTTTGGAAAATTAAATGATAGACTCTTGTCTGGTCCATGTCACATGAGCGGCATTCCCAAAGGTATGTCTACAGAACAATTAAACTCCCATGCTAGCCCAGGTCAGCGGATTCAGGCTCTGGGACTCTAAAATTCCTGTGTACACATTCAGATTCGGACAGGTTCCTGAGCTCTAGGACCCTGGAAAGGGGGAGGATCCCAGATCCCAGGCTCCAGCCAGAGCCCAAATGTCTACAGAATATTTTATCCCCAATGCACAGGTCACACAAGGTCTGTGATTGATTTATGTCTCACTTAAGCCCTCAAAACAGAGATTAAGTGGGACTTCAGTGACACACTCAGTTTTTGATGGGGGAGGGGTCTGCACATCAATGCATTTCATGCTTTCATTGTGAGTCTGTTTCCCTCTGTATAGCCCCTTTATGCCACTACTGCAGTGTTAAATGGCAGGTGGATCAGGGCCCTTGGGAATTCCTTCAGCGCAGAAGGGTTCCCCACACAGCACAGGGGTAGCATAGGTAAATGGTTCTCAAGGAGGTGTATGCATGCACCTGGGGGTATGCAAATGTCTTTCATCAACTTATCTAGATATTTGCCCTCTTTTACAACAGGCTACATAAAAAGTACTAGAGAAGTCAGTGCAAACTAAATTTTCGTATGGACAATGACTTGTTTATACTGCTTTATATACTATACACTGAAATGTAAGTACAATATTTATATTTCAATTGATATATTTTTATAATTATATGGTAAAAATGAGAAAGTAAGCAATTTTTCAATAATTGTGTGCTGTGACACTTTTGTATTTTTGTATGATTTTGTAAGCAAGTATCAGAGTAGCAGCCGTGTTAGTCTGTATTCGCAAAAAGAAAAGGAGTACTTGTGGCACCTTAGAGACTAACAAATTTATTAGAGCATAAGCTTTCGTGAGCTACAGCTGTAGCTCACGAAAGCTTATGCTCTAATAAATTTGTTAGTCTCTAAGGTGCCACAAGTACTCCTTTTCTGTAAGCAAGTAGTTTTTTTAAGTGAGTTGAAACCTGAGGGTACACAAGATAATTCAGACTCCTGAAAGGAGTACAGTAGTCTGGAAAGATTGAGAGCAACTGACGTAGGTTTGTAGGTGACCACTGTAGGTGACCATACAAACCCCAGTTTAGAGGCCAGTTGGAGGCATGGCTTGGGGCAGATTAGGAGAGAGTGGAGTTTCTGTGCTCTAGCTATACTGAATGACAGAGTTGTCTATGGTTTCAGAGTAGCAGCCGTGTTAGTGTGTATCCGCAAAAAGAACAGGAGTATTTGTGGCATCTTAGAGACTAACAAATTTAGTGCAGGAGCCCCAGATGGTCAGGAATACCAGAATTCTGACAACATCCCCGTGGCCATGGCTATGCCCATTATACTGCACCTGTGGCTACATGAAGTATATGTAGTGCACTGTACACAAACTGCATTCCAACCAGTATAACTAAGACTTGGGCCACAACCCTCCTAACTGTGGTGAACAGAAACCTCTACAAGGTGATGGGGTTGAAGCTGAAGCAGTAAGAACTGGATGGTGATTCCTAAAGAAGCAGCTTTGAATAAAAGCAGTTATGTCATGATATGAGTTTATTCTGACCAGTAGTTAAGGGCATGAAGGTTGTACATAAATCTAGACAGTGTATACATTGACCGTCCACAGTCATAGCCGCTCGCAGCTCCCAGTGACCGCAGTTAGCCGTTCCCGGTTAATGGGAGTTGCGGGAAGTGGTGAAGGCCACAGGGACTTGCTGGCCACTGCTTCCCGCAGCTCCTATTGGCCAAGAACAGTGAACCGTAGCCACTGAGAGCTGCAGGCGGCCATGCCTGCAGATAGTCAATGTAAATACTGTCTTGCGGCCCACCAGCAGATTACCCTGACAGGCCGTGTACAGCCTGTGGGCTGCAGGTTGCCCACCACTGATCTAGAGACTGGAAGCTTAATTTTCTTTAAAATTAAAGCTAATGTTCTCAAGCACAGCTCTTCTGTGAAAATGGATTTCACAGATTTTGTGGCTGTGGAAAATAAGGGTCTCTGTCCACAGAGTCATAACTTCTTGTTCACTAATCTATTCATTGACTAAACCATGTCCTTCCATGATTTAAATCTTAACTGGGTAGTTGGTTTTATATTATTTTATACAAAGGTTTTTGGGTTGTTTGTTTTTTCTGATTTATCTGGTGCACTTGTGTTAAGTGGCAGCTTCGTCTATTTGACATAGTTCAGGGCATTTCCAAAATAGTGAATACATTTATCAACCTTTCTTGTTTTTATATACCTCCCATGGTGCTGATTAAGGGAATTTTCATTGTGGTTTAGACCAGCTTCATTATACAGTACCTCATGCAGCAGACCTATCTCTGATAGTGCACATTTTATTTCTTTTGTTTGTGTTTTATACTGATGTCTATTGCCAATTAAAGATACGGGGAGGATGGGAAGACAGGGACATACAGTTTCGCTATCAATGAGAGAACAGAAAAAGGATTAAAGAATAACTGTATGTCAGACAGTGAAACCCTCTGTGGAGCTAACATTACATAAGATGCCCCCATTTATACAAGTACCTTTATGTGAAAGCTTTGTAGAATAAGGTATTAAATAGAAGAAGGAATTTATTTCTTTTTTCTATGCAGCTTTTCGAGATGCAAGTGATTACATCCTATTGCTACACCACACAGCAACTGATCTAAGACAATGTCACAAAGTTCTTGTTGTGTCTTATGAGAGGAAAAAATTAATCTCTTCTGTACCATGAACCTAGATATGCCCAGGCATCTAAGTGGCCTTATTGATTATAATGAGATGTAAAGGCAATGGGAAGGCTGGATGTAAAGGACACATTATGCCCATAGTTCCCAGCCACTGGAGTATACTCCAGAAATTGGTTGTGAGCAGGGTGCCCAGTGGATCATGCCAAATCGACTGAGATAGCACTAACATTGCTAGGATTCATCTGGAGCCTAGGCAGGAGCAGGAAGGAACATCTTCCTTCTCCTCTCTTCTCCTACTGTGAGTTAGTTTATGGAGGTTCAATGGAGCATTGTGTGGGATGTGTAAACAATGTATTGAATGCTGTCTGAAGTGCTTTTGATAATATTATGAGACTTAATACCACAATTTAAATGATTTATTTTCATATTGGATATTTCATATGATGTAATAAGGCATTTGGGGCATAATTTTACCTCCAGACTAATCTTCTTAAATGGACTGCAAAACAAGCAGCTCATCTGGCCTTTGGTACAGGTCCCTGGAACCAAACTCTGTCCTTGGATAATTGTCTGCATCTCTAGTTGACATTAGCAAGAGGTACATGGGCATATCTGAGGGCAGAATTTGTCCTTGTGATTTAAAAAAAAGAAAATGCAAATAAGCTGAGTCTCAGCATTGAATGGATCACTCTGTCTTTGTCTGTCTCTGTCTCTGTCTTTCTCTCTTTCAAGTTTTAGGTTTACATGTTAGGATTAGGTTTAAATTTGAGTCTAAATGTAAATTGAAAGACAAGTTTGGGTTTAATTTCTTTATAAGGTTTAATTAAAAACTCTGCAATAAAGTTAGGTCAGAAAATGTTGTAAGGGTATGTGTACACTATGGAATTAGGTCGAGTTTATAGGAGTCGATTTTTAGAAATTGATTTTATACTGTCGATTGTGTATGTCCCCACTAAGCTCATTAAGTCGGCCGAGTGCGTCTTCACCACTGTGGCTACCATCGACTCACGGAGCGGTGCACTGTGCGAAGCTATCCCACAGTTCCTGTGGTCTCCATTGCCCATTGGAATTCTGGGTTAAGCTTCCAATGCCTGATTGGGCAAAAACATCGTTGTGGGTGGTTTTGGGTACATGTAGTCAGTCTGCCCTCCCTCTCTCCCTCCCTCCATGAAAGCAACTTCAGACAATCATTTTGCATCTTTTTTCCTGAGCTACCCGTGCAGACACCATGGAGCCCTCTCAACTCACTGTTGCGAGCATTGTAAACACCTCGTGCATTATACTGCAGTATTTGCATACCTGGCTAAGAGACGACAGCATGAGGATGATTGTGAGGAGGACATGGACACAGACATTCCTGAAAGCACGGGATGTGGCAATTGGAACATCATGACAACAGTGGGGCTGGTTGATACAGTGGAATGCCAATTCTGGGCCCAGCAAACAAGCACAAACTGGTGGGACCGCGTAGACTTGCAAGTACGGGATGATTCCCAGTAGCTGCAAAACTTTCTCATGCAAAAGGCTGCTTTTCTGGAACTCTTTCCCGCACCCTGAAGCACAGGAATACCAAGATGAGAGCTGCCCTGACAGTTGAGAAATGAGTGGGGATACCCCTGTGGAAGCTTGCAACACCTGACTGCTACCAGTCAGTCGGGAATCAATTTGGAGTGAGCAAATCTACTGTGGGGACTGCTGTGATTCAAGTAGCCAATGCAATCACTGACATTCTGCTATCAAGGGTAGTGACTCTGGAAAATGTGCAAGTCATAGTGGATGGCTTTGCTGCAATGGATTTCCCTAACTGTCGTGGGACAACAGACGGAACACATATCCCTATCTTGGCACCGGACCACCTTGCCAACCAGTACGTAAACTGATAACTGATAAGGTAGTCTGGGTGGAGGAGGAGGGGAGGACGGAAGGACAAGGGCACATTGCTTTTGTAGCCACACTACAAATCAAAACTCTTTGAATGACAGCCTTCTCTTGCTTGGGTCGTCCTCTGGAGTGGAGTGGCTGGGTACCCGGAGCCTGCCCCCCCCCTACATTCTTGGGCATCTGGGTGAGGTGGATATGGAACTTGGGGAGAAGGGCAGGTGGTTGTATAATGGATGCAGCAGCGGTCTGTGGTCTTGTTGGCTTTCCTGCAGCTCCACCAGATGCCTGAGCATGTCCATTTGCTCCCCCATTAGCCTCAGCATTGCATTTTGGGTACATGTCGTCAGTCTCCCCTCCCTCTCTGCCTCTTTTCATTGTGCTCATTTAATGCTTTCCTGGACTGAATGCCTCAATGCATTAAGCTGTGCCCTATCAGTGCGGGAGAATTGCATGAGCTCAGAAAACATGACATTGCGAGTGCGTTTTTTTCGCCTTCTAATCTGTGATAATGTCAGGAGACGATAGGGGGAGCATAGAAACATTTGCACTTGCAGGGGGATAAAAAGGGAGAGTAAAATTTAAGATGATACATTTCTGAGAACAAAAGGGAGACTCTTTCATAGTGAATCGAGCAATTCACAGCAGACAGCACATGTGCTTTAGGTACAAGGTCATATTTTGCCTTTTATATTGAGCACCTGCCAGTATGGTGACACATCACACACAGCTGGGCAACAGAATTTGGTTTCCAGGAAGCCATGGTAAGCCAAAGGATACGTGGGTTTGGCTGCTAACGCTTTCATAACATGTGGGAATATTTCAAACTGCCTCCTTTCCCATAGCAAGCAATTCCGGTTGGGTTTGCCATTTAAAAGGAGGGACTGTGGTTTTTGGGTGGATGTGCAGCACACACCTTCCCCCATCTCTCTGCGTGGCTATTTGGGATGATCCCCTCCCCCCACCACGTGCTATGGGATGATCCCTTTTAGCCAAGCGCAAACAACCCAGCATGAATGGGGTCCTTTTACCGTTCCCTTACGAAAATTCTCCTATTTTAACCAGGTGACCATGAATGATATCACTCTCCTGAGGTTAACACAGAAAGATAAAGACTGAATGTTGCTTGAATGCGACCAAAACCCAGGACCATTCACTGCCATGCTTTGTGCTGCAATGATTCCAGACTACTTGTTACTGGCTTGATGTGGTACAGTGTCCTACCGTGAAGGATGAAATAAGGCAGCCCTCCCCAGAAACCTTCTGCAAAGGCTATCAGAGTACCTCCAGGAGAACTTCATGGAGATGACCTGCTCCATCCCTCAGACACGTTAACAGACTTTTCCAGTAGTTGTACTGGTCGTGAATGCATCCCAATTCTTCAGGGCAAATCAAAGATTAAACACTTTTCAACCCTGTACTGTAGTTACAAACGTGAACTCACCAGAGGTACCTCCTCCGCCTTCAGGGTCAGGGATCCTGCCTTGGGAGGGTGTTGGCTCCAGGGTGATGAAAAGTTCCTGGCTGCTAGGGATTCACCACTTGCCTACTGCACATTCTCCTCCTCTTCGTCCTCCTCTTCCTCATCCACAAAATCCTCCTCCATGTTGCATGAGAGTCCCCCCTTGCAAGTGTCTACAGACAGTGGTGGAGTAGTGGTAGGATGCCATGCAGCTGATCATTGAAGTGGCATGTATGGGACTCTGACCCAGAGCAACCGCTTGCCTCCTTTGCCTTTTGGTAGGCTTGCCTGAGCTCCTTGACTTTCATGCGACACTGCTGTGTTTCCCTGTTTGTAGCCTCTCTCCACCATGCCCTGTGCGATTTTGGCATATATATTAGCATTTCTTCTTTTTGATCGGAGTTCTGCCTGCACAGATTCTTCTCCCCATACAGCAATCAGATCCAGTGTGTCTCATTTGCTCCATGCTGGAGCTCATTTGTGATTCTGGGGGGACTGCATGGTCACCTGTGCTGCTGAGTGCGCCACACTGACCAAACAGGAAATGAAATTCAAAAGTTCCTGAGGCTTTTCCTGTGTACCTGGCTAGTGCATCAGAGTTGAATCACAGCGGTCACATTGGAGCACTCTGGGATAGCTCCTGGAGGCCAATAACGTTGATTTGCATCCGCACTACCCCAAATTTAATCAAGTAAGGTTTATTTTAGCACTACTCCCCTCGCCAAGGAGGAGTACAGAAGTTGATTTTAAGAGCCCTTTAGGATGACGAAATGGGGTTGCTTATGTAGACGCATTCATTATAAAATGAACCTAACGCAGCTAAATTCGACCTAACCCTGTAGTGTAGGCCAGGGCTTAATGAGTCAGAATTTAGTGCTGCTGAAATGTGGTTAACTTATGGCTATGTTTTAGTGTTTTAATAATTGTTTAAATCTTCCATCTTTGAACTTTGGGGGGAATATCACTCTGCCCAGTGAAGGGTCAAGAAGCAGGAAGGAGGAGACTCTGGTATGGGCCATGAAAGAAGGAGACCCCACAACCTGGTGTGCAGTGCACATACACAACTATGAGTTTAGGAAGCTGGACCAGTTATTTGGGTGTGGTAGGACAAATTTCTGGGATGAGATGCAATGGCCCTATCCAGGCTGATGTCTAGGATAGAATGGGAGGGCTCTGAAAGTTAGGGTGGAGAATGGGTCAGGCAGGTGCCTGAGAAGTGGAAGGGTGTTGGAATAAGGGCATGTCTGATATCTTGGGAGGAGTGATAGAGCTTTGGTGGAGCTCCTGGCTTGTGGTGGGACCAAAGAGGAAGGGTAATTAAATCTGCTGGAATATTGAGAGGAATGGGAGGTGGAGAGGGGGAATGGGAGTGTTCCAGCAACTGGGAAGCCATGAATGGGAGCCAGCAGCAATATTCTGACTTCATCTCACAATGAACTCCCTGCAGGGTGTTTAGAAAAGTTGGGTGGTGGTTGTTCTATTTTCTCTAGAAATGTGGCCTGGATTTTAATCTTTCCTGGTCTATCATTGGAGTGAGTTCCAACTGTGTTGGCTTAATATGAAATCTACCCCTTAAAGGGCATCCCTACCTTCTACCATACACACAAACAAGCAGTATCCTAACATGATAGCCAGTCAAGGGCCAGCCCTGCAGAATATCCTTACACTGAACAACAAAGAATAAAGTTATTGAGCCAAATTGTGATCTTGGTGATGTAAATCTAACTCATCTGAAGTCATTTACACTGGTATTGTTGAGTGTAGAGTTTGGTTCACTGAGAATAGCATTTGTTGCAGAATTAAGTCACAAACTGTAGTTCCATGAGCTATGGTTGATACATCTGAAATCTCTGCAGTCCTTGCTAGTCTACTTAATTCTTGCCAGTAGTTGTTTGATAGTGTATACAACATGTTTAATTATAATTATTAATCTTGATGAAGGTGCTGAAATACGTACTGCACTAAAAAAAAAGTTTTATGGGCAGGAAAATACACATGTATCTTAGATCTAAGAAATATAAAGTAAAGAAAAAATGTTCCATCTTAAGGATTACAGTGAGCTTTACATTACAAATCATATGAGCAGAGCTCTTAATTTAGAGCAAATATTTAAAATTAATGAAGTTCAGCACTCATTAATCTATTAGAAAGAAGCCATTTAGGTGGCACTCTGTTTCTTACAAATCCTTAGCAAACTTGAATACCTATTTTTATATTAAAGACCAAGTTCAGAGCTACATCTCCAGGTATGCCTCTCCATGTGTTTGCTAGTCTGTTTGCTTGATGCTGGAAAGTTGTTGAGTGCTCTCAACATTCTCTGGCTTAGACAGTTACCTGAATGTTATTCATATATAAGCCAGAGTGTGTGTGTATGTGTTTTACGAGTTAAGAAAATTCTTAAGTGATTTTCCTGTCCAGAAAACTGGAGAATGGCCTACTTTTAAAATGATAAACTTGAAATGTGGAGCACATTGGGATAGGATCTCACTTCTAGGGGGACTCTACACTGCCTGATCCATCCTCAAGTAGAGAACAAGTTGCTAGTGCATATAAACTGGTGGAGGCGGCAGGCAGGTTTTCAGAGTTCCTGACAAAAGCTTAATAAATAATCAATTTTTCAGTTCGGTGGCAGAACAAAAAAATAATAAACTACAGTGTGTTTGAAATTTCAGTGGAACAAAATGTCCAAGTCTTGCTTCAGGTTGAACCAGAAAATAAATGTTTCATTTTGACGTTTTAATTTTTTTTTATGTTTTTAAACAAAATCGAGGAAAAATTCTGAAATGATATTTCTTTCTGAAAAGCAGAGTCAATGTGTTTTATGATGGAAATGCTGATATGAACCTTTTCAATATTTCAATTTTTTTCCGATCAGAAATATTTTCAAAGTTGTCTTGAATTAGCAAATAGTTTTGGTGTCTGTAGTGAGGCAGAGTGGCCCAGAAGGGGAGGGACAACTCGCAAAGTCCCGGTGAGTGGAGCCAGGCCATGCTCACCCTTCCCAGTGGAAGTCAGTGAGCGGAACAGGAGGTACAAAAGGCTGGTCTGCAAGCTCAGTTGGGCAGCAGCCACTGAAGGACCCAGTCACTTATAGATTCATAGATACTAAGGTCAGAAGGGACCATTTTGATCATCTAGTCCGACCTCCTGCACAGCGCAGGCCACAGAATCTCACCCACCCACTCCTATGAAAAACCTCACCCATGTCTGAGCTATTGAAGTCCTTAAATCATGGTTCAAAGACTTCAAGGAGCAGAGAAGCCTCCCTCAAGTCAACCATGCCCCATGCTACAGAGGAAGGCGAAAAACCTCCAGGGCCTCTCCAATCTGCCCTGGAGGAAAATTCCTTCCCAACCCCAAATATGGCAATCAGCTAAACCCTGAGCATATGGGCAAGATTCACCAGCCAGATACCCAGGAAAGAATTTTCTATAGTAACTCAGATCCCATCTATCTAATATCCCATCTCAGGGGATTTGGCCTATTTACCCTGAATATTTAAAGATCAATTACTTACCAAAATCCCATTATCCCATCATACCATCTCCTCCACAAACTTATCGAGTAGAATCTTAAAGCCAGATAGATCTTTTGCCCCCACTGCTTCCCTTGGAAGGCTATTCCAAAACTTCACTCCTCTGATGGTTAAAAATCTTCGTCTGATTTCAAGTCTAAACTTCCTGGTGGCCAGTTTATACCCATTTGTTCTTGTGTCCACATTGGTGCTGAGCTGAAATAATTCCTCTCCCTCTCCTGTATTTATCCCTCTGATATATTTATAGAGAGCAATCATATCTCCCCTCAACCTTCTTTTAGTTAGGCTAAACAAGCCAAGCTCCTTAAGTCTCCTTACATAAGACAAGTTTTCCATTCCTCGGATCATCCTAGTAGCCCTTCTCTGTACCTGCTCCAGTTTGAATTCATCCTTTTTAAACATGGGAGACCAGAACTGCACACAGTATTCTAGGTGAGGTCTCACCAGTGCCTTGTATAACGGTACTAAAACCTCCTTATCCCTACTGGAAATGCCTCTCCTGATGCATCCCAAAACCGCATTAGCTTTTTTCACAGCCATATCACATTGGCAGCTCATAGTCATCCTATGATCAACCAATACTCCAAGGTCCTTCTCCTCTTCCGTTACTTCTAATTGATGCGTCCCCAATTTATAACTAAAATTCTTGTTATTAATCCCTAAATGCATAACCTTACACTTCTCACTATTAAATTTCATCCTATTACTATTACTCCAGTTTACAAGGTCATCCAGATCCTCCTGTATAATATCCCGATCCTTCTCCAAATTGGCAATACCTCCCAGCTTTGTATCATCTGCAAACTTTATTAGCACACTCCCACTTTTTGTGCCAAGGTCAGTAACAAAAAGATTAAATAAGATTGGTCCCAAAACCGATCCCTGAGGAACTCCACTGGTAACCTCCCTCCAACCTGACAGTTCGCCTTTCAGTAGGAGCCGTTGCAGTCTCCCCTTTAACCAATTCCTTATCCACCTTTTGATGTTCATATTGATCCCCATCTTCTCCAATTTAACTAATAATTCCCCATGTGGCACGGTATCAAATGCCTTACTGAAATCTAGGTAAATTAGATCCACTGCATTTCCTTTATCTAAAAAATCTGTTACCTTTTCAAAAAAGGAGATTAGGTTGGTTTGGCACGATCTACCTTTTGTAAAACCATGTTGTATTTTGTCCCATTTACCATTGACTTCAATGTCCTTAACTAATTTCTCCTTCAAAATTTTTTCCAGGACCTTGCATACTACAGATGTCAAACTGGCCTGTAGTTACCTGGAACACTTTTTTTTCCTTTCTTAAAAATAGGAACTATATTAGCAATTCTCCAATCATTTGGTACTATTCCTGAGTTTACAGATTCATTAAAAATTCTTGCTAATGGGCTTGCAATTTCAGGTGCCAATTCCTTTAATATTCTTGGATGAAGATTATCTGGGCCCCCCAATTTAGTCCCATTAAGCTGTTTCAGTTTCGCTTCTATCTCTGATATGGTAATATCTACCTCTATATCCTCCTTCCCATTTGTCATGCTACCATTATCCCCAAGATCCTCTTTAGCCTTATTAAAGACTGAGGCAAAGTATTTGTTTAGATATTGGGCCATGCCTAGATTATCTTTAACCTCCACTCCATCCTCAGTGTTAAGCGGCCCCACTTCTTCCTTTTTAGTTTTCTTCTTATTTATATGGCTATAGAACCTTTTACTATTGGTTTTAATTCCCTTTGCAAGGTCCAACTCTACTCGACTTTTAGCCTGTCTCACTTGATCCCTACATGTTCTGACCTCAATTAGGTAGCTTTCCTTGCTGATCCCTCCCATCTTCCACTCCCTGTATGCTTTCTGCTTCTTCTTAATCACCTCTCTAAGATGCTTGCTCATCCAGCTTGGTCTACAACTCCTTCCTATGAATTTTTTCCCCTTTCTTGGGATACAGGCTTCCGATAGCTTCTGCAGTTTTGATTTAAAGTAATCCCAGGCCTCCTCTACCTTTAGATCCATAAGTTCTTCAATCCAATCCACTTCCCTAACTAATTTCCTTAATTTTTGAAAGTCAGCCCTTTTGAAATCAAAAACCCTAGTTGCAGATTTATTTTTGTTAATCCTTCCATTTAGTTTGAACTGAATTAGCTCATGATCACTTGAGCCAAGATTGTCCCCTACAACCATTTCTTCTATGTGGTCCTCGCTACTCACCAAAATTAAATCTAAAAGATGGCACTTCCTGCCATCTTCCACACTGGGAGACTGCCATGGACCCCTGTAGTGCTGAGGACTGGCCAATGCTGCCGGAGCCACACACTGATCAAGCTGAGGAGAAATTGCCAGGACTGCCCCTGGCCTTCTACCCGGATGATGCAGAGGATCCCTTACAGATCCAGGTATGCCCCAAGGGGGAGATTGGAAGTAGCCCAGGGGAACTAGACAACCGTCAGGTTAAGAGCTGGCCTGCGACCAGGTCAGCATATTGTGGGAGGATCCCGCTGTCCCAGTGGTGGATCCCTCTGCCACTGTTAGGGCCCTGGACTGAGACATGGTGGAGTTGGGCAGGCATCACCTGCATCACTCCTGCCACTCCACCCCGGGGGTGGCAGTACTACCCCTCCATAAGCCAGATGGTCTGCATCCATCTACCAAAAGCCGAGTGAGGACACTAGGCTCTAACCCTACCTAATTTCCCCTAGACTATGTTTGGGTGCTCTACCCTGCCCTAGTCTGTGTTTGGGTGCTCTATCGTGGCCTGAGTCTGAAGGACTTGTTGCCCCACCCTGACTAAGGGCCTGGACTTTGAACAATTTGTTTGCTGCTTGGCCCTGTATGCAGGCCTGAGACGCAGACTCTGTACCACCCTGGCCTGACTAAGGGCTCAGCTTACTATCAGTTTATTTGCCACTCGCCCCTGAATACAGGTCCAAGCCACTGGCCCTTCACTGCACTGATTATGGGCTAGAGACCCTAACTGCCTATTTCTCTACTGGACTGCTGACCAGAGCTACAGGCTGAGAGTGACTCAGCTAATTCCCCAAACATGAGCAACAACCCATGACGTAGGGTAGTAAGGGGCCATTGCTAACCCCCCACGGTGTCTAAAAGGGTTCAAAAAATAACTAGATAAATTCAAGAAGGATAGGTTCATCAATGGCTATTAGCCAGATGCAAGGAATGGTGTCCCTAGCCTCTGTTTGCCAAAGCTGGGAATGGGCAACAGATCACTTGATGATGACGTGTTCTGTTCATTCCCTCGGAAGCATGTGGCATTAGCCACTCTTGTAAGACAGGCTACTGGGCTAGATGGACCTTTGATCGAGCCACTATGGCCATTCTTATGTTCAAGTAGTCTGGTAGTTTAAATATTTAGCGAGCTAAATGTACTTTATATATTTTTTTAATCTTAGGGTTCAATCGTCTTGCCAATCCTTTGCCATCAGCATTATACTATGAGTGTAAAGACAGCAATATTTACACCAATTCAGTGGAAAACTTGTGATAAGTATGTCTCTGCCAGAAGAAGAGGAGTACTTGTGACACCTTAGAGACTATTTGAGCATAAGCTTTCGTCAGCTACAGCTCACTTCATCGGATGCAACAAAAGGAGAGGCCCTGAGATAAGACAGATTCTTCTGCTGGGCTAAGAGTATAGTTGGATAGATTAACAATATTGCTGGGTGGGTTAAGGGAACCACTGTTGTGGCCCCTTCTGGCATGTAGTAGTTTAGATAGTTTAGTGTCCTTTTTCTTTTGTAGAGAAGCAAAGTGTGTGTTGTAAATGGCTTGTCTAGTTTTTTGAAGTCCAGCCACTTCATCGGATGCATTTGGGGAAACACCACCAACAGGATTCATAACACAACCCATGAGCAAAAACCCTCCCCAAGCAAATTGGGCCATGTCCTTTTCCTTTGGTTCTTGAGTCCAGTAACCCTAAGTCCCAAAAGTCACCCAAAGTCTCAAAAGTCCAATAACCCCAAAATCTCTGTCCTGGGTCAGTGCAGCCCCAGAGTTCGAAAGTTTATCTGCAGAGTTTTACCTCCCAGCCTGGGTGGAAATGGGAGGGGGCTAATGGGCACCTTATGTGGTCCAAAGCCGACTGCCCTGCCTCTCCATGGGGCTCCACTCCACTCCACCAGCTGTCCCACGAATCACTCTGCTCCGCCAGCTGCTCCACTCCACCAGCCATCCCATGAGCTGCTTCTCAATATATCTTCAGCCCCCCCACTTAACAGAGCACTCAGTGATTTCAGCTTTTAGTAATTTTAGCTCTTTAGTGATTTCAGCTTGTAGTAGGGGAGCCTCAGTACTGGTGTACCATTGACCCAAAGTGAATTAATCTTAGCAGCATGTAAACTAGACTGCTAATGGAATAAAAACTAGCTCTGATATTCTACAGTCGAGGGGGGGAGAAGAGAGAGAGAAAGTGCAATTGGCATTTGGGGCCTATACCACCAGGTATTAATAACTGTCCCCAACCTCTTTCAATTCACTGGCTTTTGGACCCATGACCCTTGCCTAGTGAGTGCTGCTTAATTGGTGGTGAGTCCCTGCTTCATAACAAAAGGCCAAGTACAGTTCCACTATCCTTGATTCACATAATCAGGATAATGACAGTTTATTCTTCCTGACCCAATAACAGAGAAACTGGGGCTCCTACAGCAGCCAAAGTGACCATCTAGGTGGGGTGGGTGTTTCTATGCAAATGAGATCAGCCCCTGAAGTTCTTTTCCATAACCTGCCACAACTCGCCACCAGATGTTACGGTAGAGTTTATCCTGACTCTGCTTACATGTACATATGCGCCTTATGACGATTCACCATCTAACTTGTACTGCCCACCAAGACTGATAAATGAACAATTAAGTAGTCGTGGTGTTTCCTTGCTAGGTGCTCTAGGATTACACATTGTTTGAAATCACACAATTTTATCACCCCTTAACTGGAGCATGAGAACTAGATGTGTTAACAAGACTGTGTTAAAATGGCCCCAAATAAATTGTTTCCTCATACAAAGGTAACATGTCAACAGCTTACATGGATCACTGAAGCACAATGTAAGATACAAGTACGGTCATAATGTTGGGAATTTAACATTTGAATTTAATGTACAATAGCAACAATATAATCTTCCTCCTCGTATGTTGGAGTTTTGGATCATAAACAAAACTAAATGCCAAAGTGATCTTTATCATTAATTTGCTCTTTACGGTTGTTCTGGAAGGATCATGTTTTATCAGGCAGTAATATCCTAGAACAGGGATTGGCAACCTTTGGCAAGTGGCCTATCAGGGAAATCTGCTGGCGGGCCGGGACAGTTTATTTACCTGCAGTGTCTGCAGGTTCGGGTGATCACAGCTCCCACTGGCCACGGTTCGCCCTTCCAGGCCAACTGGGGCTGTGGAACGGTGAGGGCTGAGGAATGTGCTGGCCGCTGCTTCCCACAATCCCCACCTCCATTCAGTGTGTATAATGTATTCCACCCTGAAGCTGCCATGTCTAAGAGACCTTGAGGGTTTATATGTTGTTTGAAAACAAAGCAAAACTCATAATATCCATAAAGATTAAGGGTGAGATTTTCAGAAGTGCCAAAGGAAGTAAATAACTGTGCTTTCATTGAAAGTCACTGGGAAATTGGGTGTTTTCAAAAATTCCATCCATATTTTTTTTTAATTTACAAAAATTAAAGTGCATTACAACAATATAATCATTGAAAGCAGTTAAATAGACTTCATTTTCAAAGCATTACAGAATTGAATCCCCTTATACATTGTGCTCTCATTTTCAGGGATGTCACTGTTTGGACCACAGTAGGTTCCACAAATCTTTGTCAAGCTACAAAATAATAATCATGCAACATGCTCTGTCTGGAAGAGATGGTTTCAAATTCTAGGAAGGATGACACATAATTAATGGCAAGCACTGCATGAACTGTGACAACAGGGGGATTCCATTTTGTGAATATGGATCAATTATCCAAAGAGAAATCTATAAAAGAAACATTGTAAAAGATTCTCCCAGTCCTCTCCTCATCAGACTTCAAAGGGACTTTCTCAGTATTAGAAAATGCAATAATTCAAAGGTGGCATTTAAGCTTGACAGGTCACCTAAAAGAAGTATGAGGAGCTAAAGCATGGCCACTGTTAAAATCAGAGGCTTTTGTCTCTTCTGAAGAAAAGTGATAATTTTCATAACAGGATTTTTCTACAGGCTTTTAAATTTCAAGAGGGCTTGTCAGGGAGAGAGAAAAAATACCCCATACTTTCTGACAGCGTAAACTGTCTCAATAAATAGGAAAAAATATTTCTCCAAGAGGCTGAATCTAGAGCCAATGAATGGGCTAGCATCATTTTAGTCAAGAAGAAAAATGTAGACAGAATGTGGTCACAAAGCTTATAGGCTTGCTTTCCATTATTGTTTTTTCTGGTAAGTGGAGAGAGAATTGTTTGCAAAAGGTCAGTAGCCTAGGGTAGTGTCAGTGTTTTTTAAAGGCCGTAAGGATGAGGTATTAAAATGATTTCTCTAAGTGTATTGTTTCCTCTTTATTGTATGTAGTAAAAAACAGTCCAAGTGTGATGTTTTCTTTGTTCTTGTTTGCAGGTTTGGGGCATGTGATGTCCTGTTCAGGACACCCAGAACTGTTTCACTGTTACCAATCTGCCTTAGCCACAGTGAGTGCTTTGGTGTTGCTAAGCTATGTGTCATCTTCATGACACACCAGCCTGTCTGCCTTGCCAGCAACTTTTCAAGTCTCTGCCAGTCTGAACCTAGCGTTTCATGTACAATCAGTGAACCCCAGTTCCAAGTTCTTCCGAGGCATCTCCCTCTCACTGGACACTTTCCAAAATTGTTATTATTTGCTGCCTCCAAAGAGACAGAGCACATATCATCTGTTAGTTTAGCTGAAGACTCAAACTTCTCTTAAATAGACAACACTGAGATGGATTTGTAATAAAACAAGAATAAGTTTATTAACAAAGAGCAGAGATGTAAGTGATACTAAGCAAGAGAAAAAGAGATAGGTATGCAGTGTGCCCTTGTTGCCAAGAAGGCCAATGGCATTTTGGGATGTATAAGTAGGGGCATAGCGAGCAGATCGAGGGACGTGATCGTTCCCCTCTATTCGACACTGGTGAGGCCTCATCTGGAGTACTGTGTCCAGTTTTGGGCCCCACACTACAAGAAGGATGTGGATAAATTGTAAAGAGTACAGCGAAGGGCAACAAAAATGATTAGGGGTCTAGAGCACATGACTTACGAGGAGAGGCTGAGGGAGCTGGGATTGTTTAGTCTGCAGAAGAGAAGAATGAGGGGGGATTTGATAGCTGCTTTCAACTACCTGAAAGGGGGTTTCAAAGAGGATGGCTCTAGACTGTTCTCAATGGTAGCAGATGACAGAACGAGGAGTAATGGTCTCAAGTTGCAATGGGGGAGGTTTAGATTGGATATTAGGAAAAACTTTTTCACTAAGAGGGTGGTGAAACACTGGAATGCGTTACCTAGGGAGGTGGTAGAATCTCCTTCCTTAGAGGTTTTTAAGGTCAGGCTTGACAAAGCCCTGGCTAGGATGATTTAACTGGGACTTGGTCCTGCTTTGAGCAGGGGGTTGGACTAGATGACCTTCTGGGGTCCCTTCCAACCCTGATATTCTATGATTCTATGATTCTATGGTTACAAATAAAACACTCTTTTTAGTGAGTAAAACTTTCTTTGCCTAAGCAGTTATCTTACTCAGATCTAGTTACCAGCATCTCCAGCCCTCCAGACAAGGGGACACAATGTTCACAGAACAAAAAGTATTGTTCCCCTTGTTTCCTGGTATGAGGAAAATTGCTGTTAACCTTGCTGTTAAAACTAACCCCATCCCATTCTGCGGCAAAAATCTATGCACTATATGCAACATATGCAAAAGCTGTAACGCAAGAGGCCTACAGACCTGTATCCTGTAAGACTTGGCTTAAGCTAAAGCATTTACATATGCTAGGCTGTGGCACTTGACCCAAATAATAAACTAGGCCAATCTCTAACTAAAAAAATCCAAAAGGGCCTTGGGAAGCTGTCCATTATATGCACCCTCCACCCTGCTAGTCAAAACCCTGCCACAGCAAACCGCAGATCATTATGTAAGCGGGGGAATAGTCCCGCTATTGTGGGGAACTTTCCTGGCTTCTGCACTACCCCGGTGAAGTGGACTAGCGAAAGGATCTGAGTCTTCGCTCCTACTTCCTTTACCCAGTGCTCTCCCTGCCCTTGAGGACTCCCCTTCCACTCTCCTGTCTGGCAGACTCCTCGTAACCCCAACACGGCTGGGCCCAGGATTCCTGTGGGGCTTGACCCTCAACGCTGCTGTGGTGACCTAGGACAGGGGCGAGGGTGTCCCCACTCTGGGGTACTCTCTCTGCACTGGGCACTTCTCTGATCCACTGACCATTACATACAAGTTAAAGCAAATGCAAGTTATTTAATCAACAATTAATTTTTAAAAAGAATAAGGGAAAAAGAAAGGTTAAAGGAAACACATCAACCTGCTCTGTGGCAGGGAACATCACAAGCAGCGTCTCTGGAATGTCAGGACAGTTCACAGTCTGTTCCTTGTAAGTCCCAGACCTTCTTCTCAGGCCCTGGCTGTGCTGCAAGGATGATGTGAGTTGGACACTTGCTCTGGTGGTGGCCTCACGCTCTCAGGCTCTAAGTGGTAGGACCCTTCTGCCCAATGTCGCCCCCGCCCTGTCGGGGTTATGATCCAAGCCTGGCCTGCAGAGCCTCTTGGCTGAGGCATCTCTCTGTGTTGGGACCGCAGCCCAGGATTCCCCTCACTCTCTCCAGCTACTCACCGCACCCAGCTCCAGACTGCTCCAGCTCCAGCACCAGCTCCATCGCTCTGTCTCTGCACTGCTGCTGCTGCTCTGCCTCCAGCTCCCTGGGCTGCTTCTTTGGCCCCTCTGGCTCTAGTTGCTACAGCTCTGCTCCCAGGACAGGTCTTCTCTGCAGGTTGCTTCTGTGACTCTGCTCTCAGCACTGACCTGCTTCCTGGGCTACTTTTCTGGCCCCTCTGGTTCTGGTTGCTGCAGCTCTCCTCCCAGGGCAATTCTGCTGTTTCTGGGCTGTGCCTCTGGCTTTGAGGCTGCAGCTCTGCTCCCAGGACAGGGTCTGCGCTCTCTGGATCTGGCACAGCTCTGCTCCCCAGCTCAGCTCAGGCCCCTGCTTTTTCCTTAGCTCAGCCCCACTCTGTCTGACCCAGGCAAATCCAGCTCACATGGAGGACGGGACCTCCCTGATTAGCCTGCCTGCCCTGTCATTCATGACCTGGAGCATTGGCATCTCCCCATTGGCCTCACCCCATTATCAGACTCAGGGTCCTGATTTCCCATAGACCCTTCCGCTTTTAGTACTGGCCAACCAAAACACCCCCACTAAATGTTAGTAAGGGGGCAACAGTCCCCTTACATTAATAAGATCTTGATAATAACACGGTGTGTCAGCACTGTGCTAGTTATAAAACTGCCCTTCCATTAATTCCTTATAAGGCTTTATTAATAATGCTTGAGTGGTAAAAAAAATGTATCATTTGGCTTAAATTTAAACCTATATAAGTCTGGTATTATAGGGGCAGGGCAAAACGAAAAACAAAAAAACAACAAATAAGGTGGCACCTATGTGTAACCATCTCTGTCTCCTTCTCCCTGCATGCTTGTATTCAATAAAAAACCTCAAACTGTTTAAACCAAAAAAATGGTGTAACTCATTTTCCACAACCATAGTTAACTAAAATGTCCTTTTGATCGCCTTTATATTTTCCAAAGTGCATTTTCTTTGTCTCAAAAGCCAGGAAGACTTCGTGATGAGGCAGACTCTGTCCCACTTGGTGTGCTCACCAAGCTGCTGCTTGATAGCTTGATTACTTTGTTTGCCTTATATATTGTCATAAATATAAAGGGAAGGGTAACCACCTTTCTGTATACAGTGTTATAAAATCCCTCCTGGCCAGAGGCAAAATCTTTTCACCTGTAAAGGGTTAAGAAACTAAGGTCGCTGGCACCTGACCCAAAATGACCAATGAGGGAACAAGATACTTTCAAATCTGGAGGGAGGAAAAAGTTTTTGTCTGTTTGTGTGATACCTTTGCCGGGAACAGATGAAGGATGCAAGCCTTCCAACTCCTGTAAAGTTAGTAAGTAATCTAGTCAGAAAATGTGTTAGATTTCCTTTTGTTTTTTGGCTTGTAAAATTCGTTGTGCTGGAGGGAATGTGCATTCCTGTTTTTGTGTCTTTCTTGTAACTTAAGGTTTTGCCTAGAGGGATTCTCTATGTTTTGAATCTGATTACCCTGTAAAGTATTTACCATCCTGATTTTATAGATTCTTTTACCTTTTCTTTAAATAAAATTCTTCTTTTAAGAACCTGATTGAATTTTCATTGTTCTTAAGATTCAAGGGTTTGAGTCTGTGTTCACCTGTACCAATTGGTGAGGATATTATTATCAAGCCTTCCCCTGGAAGGGGGGTGTACGGCTTGGGGGGATATTTTGGGGGGAAGACTTCTCCAAGTGGTCTCTTTCCCTGTTCTTTGTTTAAATTGCTTGGTGGTGACAGCATAGGGTTCAAGGACAAGGCAAAGTTTGTACCTTGGGGAAGTTTTTAACCTAAGATGATAAGAATAAGCTTAGGGGGTCTTTCATGCAGGTCCCCACATCTGTATCCTAGAGTTCAGAGTGGGGAAGGAACCTTGACATATAAAAATATACTTTCAGTATCCTCTGGCTTTCAAAGACTGACTTAGACAGGTAAATCTACATCTCTTTGTCTAAATCAGGCTGGTTTATCAACTCTCTGCACAGCATATTATATGAATATATTCTAGCACACATACAGATCTCTTTATACCTATGCCACACAATGATATTCATGACCAACATGTCTTTCATAAAAGATTTTAATCAATGCACTTTTATAGTACAATAATATTGTATATAATCAATTGATTCAATTGCTTATTCTATGGGATTCAGACCCTCTGTTTGCCCTCTGGGATGTCTCCATATTGTATGTAATAGGCATGTTCTTAGTGCGATGTGTTGAAAACTGTGTTAAAATGAGAAGCTATCACTTTAATTTGTAAGGGGTGTCCTGATCCTGGTTGCAGGCTTGGGTGCTCTACAGGAAACTGTGAAATCTGTGTCTTTAAGAACTGAAGGCAGTCTTCAGAGAGCCAGCCTGGAGTGAGATGGTATGATGTGTTCCTCTGTGTTTTAGGAAGCAGCATTCTTTGTCTCTTTGGTTTTAGTTCTTGTGTGTTAAAAGTTTTGGATTTAAAAAAAATAAAGTGGTGTTACATTTCAGTTGGCCAGAAAGAATTAAATATGAACTACTCTCACTTCCCTGTTTGTATGCTGTAAACATAACACTGACTTTAACAGAAATTCAGGAATACTGCACTGACAGTGGAAGCTGCAAGTGTTCAGTATCTCTCAGGATCATGCCCTGAGTTCCATAGAATCTGATCTTTTCGCAAAATCTGTGGCTTGCTTTCAGATCCAAAAATCCAGTGTCCTGTCCAAAGACATGTTAGGATATAGAAATTCAGGCCTGCCTGTAAGGGCCTATACTCTAATTTAGGTGTATTCTTATCACTTAGCTAGTTATAGAGGTATAAAAGAGAGAATCAAAATCACTGTCTGCCAGTGTAAGGTCCTTCTCTTACTGTGAGAGTCTGAGGCCCTGTGCTTAGGCTAAGATCTTTGGCTAAGCAGCAGAGGCAGCCATAAGCTGGGAAGCGACCGGTCACATCCTCATATTCCAAACTAGTCATATTGAAATAAGGTGCTATTGGGCTGTTAGGAATACAACCCTGTCCTGATAATGCCTATCACCTCCAGAGAAAGGGAAGTGCCTAGAAGATGTAAAAGGAAACTTAGTTTGATAGCATCCTGTCTGGCAAGAACTCACTTATCAGTAGATGTAGTTGTGAAATCCTCACTTCTGTATTGTTTTGTCATTATAGTTCCTACTTTGCTATTGTTTATTTGCATGATCTCTGTCTGGTTCTGTGATTGTTTCTGTCTGCTATACAATTAATTTTGCTGGGTGTAAACTAATTAAGGTGGTGGGATATAATAGGTAAAATGTTACAATATGTTAGGATTGGTTAGTTAAATTTCAGTAAAATGATAGGTTAAGGTATAGCTAAGCAGAACTCAAGGTTTACTATATAGTCTGCAGTCAATCAGGAAGTAAGGGGGGAAATGGGAACAGGGAATGGGGGTGGGGAATTGGAATCATGTTTTGCTAAGGGGGGGAATGGGAACAGGACCACAGGTAAGGCTCTGTGGTGTCAGAGCTGGGAATGGGGACACTAAGGAAGGAAACTGGAGTCATGCTTGCTGGAAGTTCACCCCAATAAACATTGAATTGTTTGCATCTTTGGTCTTGGGTAATGTTGCTCTCTGTTCATGCGAGAAGGACCAGGGAAGTAAGTGGGTGAAGGAATAAAGCCCTCTAACAAGACACCCATAATGCATTAGCAGCAGCTCCTGTGGAAATCCTTGTTCTCTTGCTTTCTGTTACTGTAATGAAAGTTAATTATAGCATTTGCCACAACAGCTTTACTTCGGTTTTCTTATTCATACTATGTTTGTTCTTACTGTATGTTGTTAGATAATAATGTGTCATACTCATAATTTTAAACATTTCTCGACAATCCTATTCTAGTTGGTAGAAACACTTGTTTGCCCATAATCACGCTGAGTATCAGAATTATAGATTCATAAAACAGTTTATAGAGTTTTTAAAAAGATTTTTAAGATGTCTGAAAAGCCTCCGTGAGCCAAGTTTACTATGCATTCAGAAGTACCTTGGAGGTAAAATTATGAAGACTGACCAATAAGAGAGAGAAATAATTAATAAGCTAGAGCAACAAGATTAAAATAAATGAATAAAATGTTCTATAACATTTAACAAAGGTAGTAAGGAAGTGCTTTTCAAACCTAAGTTTCATTTAAAAATAAAAAGCAAGCTATGAAGACTTTAAGATCATGTTGCTATTTTCAGTGCTACAGTGTCAATAAAACAATGGGTCAGAAATGGATTTTGGGGGAAAAAAGAAAACAGATGTCACGAAACATTTGATCATGCAGAGACCCATAAAAATGTGGAATGGCCTATGAAGCAGGGTTGTTGAGGCAAAAACATTGGAGCCATTCTTGCAATAATTATATGGCATCCTAGGAGACTAAAAGAGAATGAGTTTGATGGCTTGAGTGGTCTTTAGTCATTCCACCAATATTTCTGATCTTCTATGTTTTTTTTCTTCCCTTGGCATTATAGGGCAATGCTTTTCTTTCCATCTGTTATATATTGGTTTTGCTTCTGTACAATAAATTGGGGGCTTCAAAGTTCATTTGGAAAGGTTTGTTATAACAGTGTTTGTTAGAAAGTAATCTTTTAGATAACTAACAATTCACAACAAACTAGGATTACCTATTCACTAGCAGGGTTGTCTTATTTTCATTTGATTTAATTTGTAAATAAATTTGATTCTTCTTCATGGAAAAAAATATAGCATTTGAAAAAAAAGAAATATTCTTGTTCAATTTTTGTCCCTCTCTGTTGACTTCTGTATTTACAGAGATCTACCAATGGAAACTGATTCAGACCGAACCCTACTCAGGCAAGTTAGTCTCTTTGAAGATAATGAGGTATTACTCGTAGAAAAGGTAAATGGAATGTAGCATTAGAGTGAGACATGCAAAATCTAAATGGTGCTTAGAATTTTTAATATGTATTCAGTTGTAATTAAAACTTCAAAAACCCTGTGTCATTTATTAGTTTATGTCCTTAGTGCCTTGCTGAAGGTATCGATATTAGGCTGATGCTGAATTTATAAGTTTTAATAAATAAAAGTGAAATAAATTAAAGTGGAGGTAGAGATTTTTTTTAAATATACTATATTAATAAAGTCTATGTATTACTTTTAAATTAGATGTTTTATGATAAAGTATGACATCAAGCATTCTAATCAATTCCATGAAGAACAACAGAATCAGAGTCACAGAAATCCAGTGCTGGAAGGGACTTCAAGTAGGTCATCTAGTCCATCACCCTGTACTGAGGCAAAATTAAGTAGACCTAGGCCATCCCAGACAGGAGTGTTATCATGAAGTATTCATATTATGTGATTTCCTATTTTGTTTCCTATTATGGGGATTGCCTTTGTTATCTCTATTAAAACTCTGGGCACATCAGCAAAGAATCCTCTTGAATGCTAATCAAGTCTTAAATAACAATTCATCCAAAAATGAATTCTAAAATTAGATAATTAAGAAAATTTGAGTAATTTCTTATAATTGGATATCCACAAACTATTTTCTGTTCAATCTGCTTCTATGAAAAACATCTTTGAAGACATGTTGTTAGTTTAGTGTTACTAAAGAGTCAGAATTTGCTTGTGAAAGGAGCGGAAGTATGAGTGGAGTGATCAGAGCCCTAGCCTGTGACTTGAGAGACCAGGGTTCAATTCCTTGCTCTACCACAGACTCCCTGTTTGATCTTGTATAATTCACTGAGCCTCTCAATTCCACATCTGTTAAATGGAAATTATAGTGCACAAGGTTGTTATCAGTATACATACATTAAAGAGTGAGGCACTCAAATTAAAAAAATGTATGAAAGCTAATGTTAAAAAAAAACAGGTTGGGAAAAGAGTGTCTGTACATCTGGGTATAATGCTTAGATTACCCACAAATATAAAGTTAGATTTTAAAAGTCATATGATACATAGAGTATATAATCAGCAATAACCCAAATTTAGGTAAATAGATTTAACAATACAGTTTAGATATTAGAATCCAAATACTCAAGTACATCACTCATGAAAAGTTGTACAGAGATTTGGTTGTGGAAAGCAAAATATAACAATGAGTGGAGATTGTCCCTCAGCAATTGAGGATTAGGTTGGTTGTCCATTTAGAAAATGCAATCTATGAGGAAAGTATTTGTTAAGTGATGGGGGGGAGGGGACAGAAATATCTTACATAGATAGTTATGTGCTAAGGAAAAGAATTTGGAAGACTGTGTATAACAGCATGACTTTTTGATGCTCACTGGCTCTTCTGAAATTAACAAGTTAAATGTAACCATATGCCATTGTAAGTAATCACATTTATTCTTATTATATTTTGACCAATTACTGGAAGTGAATGTAATCTAGACCTTTGACAATGATCATTTCATTTCAAAATATTTATTAAATGTGAAATGCAGATTTGGAAGATGCTTCTCATATTATACATGCTTCCACAAGCACCTGTCAGTGATGAAAGGTAGGTGTTGCAGGAAGAGAGGTTTCAAATAATTAAGACTCACATACTACCCATTTATGAAACAAAATTTTACAGGCTGAAATGGGAAACATTAAAGTGGTTTAACCTTACAACCGTTTAAAAAATAATTTCTATACCATAACCAACAGGAAAAGCCCAGATCCCCTCCAAACATGATTTATTGGAAGTGTAAACCTGTAATATCTGCATGGATATGCCTGGATCCTGAACAAAGCACATCATGCTATAATGCCACAACAAAAAGCCAGAAATGTAAAGCATAGTCCACAGTGATCATCTCTATATTGAGATATGGTAAGATCATATAGTAAGAAGTCATATTCTGCCCCCAAGTATGAATGCCTGATGATAAGATATCCAAGTGGGAAATCTTCAGTAAATATGCTAAACAAAACCACAAGATACTTGGTCACCTTTAGCCCAAGGCTGGCACAGATCTATTTGGATTATAAGGAAAGATGACTTTTTATGAATGGACTGTTGGGGTAAAATTTTCAGAAACTTTTATGTGACTTAGGCACATAAGATCCATTTTATTTAAAAAGTGACTATGGCACTTAGGAGCCTAAGGCATTTTTAAAAATGGGACTTAGACATCTAACTCTCTTAGACCTTGTAATCTGAATAGTACAATGTTTTGCTTAAAAACAGTTAAAAATCTGAGTCTAAGTCCTTTTTGAAAATGTGACTTAGTTTCCTACCTCTCTCAGGTGCTTTTGTAAAGTGTCCATAATATCTAACAAGCTTCATGAGCCAGTTAATTATTAATGTTGTGGTGGTTACTTATACTCCAGGAAACTGGCAAGTACCAGAGACTTTGAGTCTTACAGAAGAAGTACAAAACATTACAGAAAAACAAGGGCACTGACAGGATTGCTTGAAGACATCCTGAATTCTATAACACATGCTCATCTAATCACTGAAAATGAAAAACATTAGAAGCAGCAAACAGAGGCTCTTGGTCACAAAACGACCTTAGCAGCTGAACAGGCCAAAGCAAAAAAGTATTTTGAGAACATGAAGCGATAGTGTGATCAGAAAGCCATTGAGATTCAGAGAGAGTAGTTACTGGCAAACGTCCAGTCAGAGGCTGAGTATTCCTTTTGTCTCTGAAGATTTTCAAATAATCTCCTCGAAACTTCACCACTGAACCTCATTTTTGTGATTATGTTAACATTAATCTTTAGACCTCTGACCCAGGTCAGGTGGCTGGGGAAAAAAATTATCTTGCAATTTCTTAACAGCACTCCTGTCTATCACACCTTTATTTCACTCATGATCATGGTATAGTGATACTCTCTACAGTATTCTTGGGTATACAGACCCCACAATGAAAAGGAAGAGCTAAATGGGAGCTTGTGGGCATTATCAGCTCTGCTCTGTTACACCTTCCAGAAGTGCCAAGATTACAGGGAGAAGTTAAAAGATAAAAAGCTCAGCTCAGGAGTGGCTGACCCAGAGTTAGACTGCATCTGCTAACCCCTGAAGTAAGGCTGGGGACAAGCGCTATCCTGAGGTTGTTAGATGCCAGAGCCTTCCTGGGGCAGCTGTGTCTAGCACAGGATCTTCACATTTGCCTTGTACCCCATAATAGATATATTTTTGTTTTGAATCTGTGGAGGAGTGAACCTGGAAAGGCCTAGAGGCAGGTGAGGTAAGAAGAAGCCAGGGAAGCAATGGATCCCAATAGACAGACCTCAGAAGTTTACTACCGTGCTCCTGGGCCAGAATTCATGGTGGGCCTGAGTTCCCCTGCCAGTCCACCAAGTACAGTATAGAGACACAGACCCCGAAATGGAAAAAAAAAAAAATCCATCTGTCTACCTTTGTAATAAAATTGCTGATTACACATCTTCTCCAGTTTTTGGTGTATATAACACATGGAAGCATTTAATTGCTTCATATATTTAGGAAGCGTGAACATTGTTATTTAAATTTCTGTTTGTCTCTTTTAAATTACTATAAAAAGTGAAAGGTCTGCATATTCTCCCATGTTAAACCATGGGAGGCTATGAAATTGTGCAGAGCAGATTGTGCCTTTACATGAGTTTACAAATGATATAAGTCATTATAACATGAAAACATAAGTGAAACTACCAATCACAATGAAATCATTGTCAGTAAATATTCAAATAATTGATTTGTTTGAATGAGAAATGAATAGATATTCCCAAGAGAGAATTTGTTAATACTACAATTCTTGCTATATTTATCAGGGCAAATGAAATGAAGGTGTTAAGGAATTTAAAAAGTAATGGGAAAGAATTAATGGGAAAATTTATTCCAAATTGACATTACAGTTTACATTATTAAAATTGAAATTATGCCAGATTGAAATGTGAAATTGAAAGACTAATTGAAAATTATTATGGCAAACTTAGCCTGCTGAGTGTATCTCCAGTAAAATTGAGTGACACCAGGAATGAATTTAGCCTAATTATGTGATTTGGTTAGAAGATCTTAGATGGAAAATAAAACAATTTAAGAACTAGAAGAGACTATCTATACTAGTTCCCCTCCATCTTTTGAATGAGCTTCTTGAGGTTGAGACAGAGTATCTTCTTTCCAACACTACATTGCACTCTTTAAAGCAATTTATTTCCCCTATGCCATGACAATGAATAGTCTAAAAAGTGTTCTAGATGGACTTTTGTAAGAGCCACAAATAGTGAGGGTTGGCAGGATGGTCTTGTGGTGAGAGCACTGCATTAGACCTTAGAGAAATAGGTTTAGTTCCTGTCTCAGTCATAGATGTCCTCTGTGACCTTAGGCAAGTCACTCAATCTAACCTTTGCCTTAGTTCCTCATCTTTAAAGTGGGGATACTTCCTCACCTGATGGGAGTGTTCTGGTGATAAATTAAGAATTGTGAGGCACTCAGCTACAACAAGAGAGCCATAGAAGTACATGGATAGTAAGAGTATTACCCTTTGTTTTTTTCTTCTATTATTGCAATCCACAGTAGTATCCCATTTGACTATTTTAGTGCCACTATGGACTGGTAATGACTTGAAAGATTTTTCTACAATAACAATCCCAAATCCTTTCACTGATCAGTCTGTTGGATGACTGTTCCAGTCATCTTTAAAACCATACTTGCATATTGGCCCTCATTGCCTTATTCACTCTTTGAAAGTTATTTTTAGTTTGGACATCAGAAAATGATTTATAGTTTGACCCTTTAGTGGTCTTTATTTTATTTATCTGCCTCCCATCCTTTTGTCACCTCCTCTCCATGGCAAAAAAGGTTCTCACTTCTCATTCAATCCTTTCCTAGCATCCCTTCTCTCTTTGTGTTCTCTCTTGAAAATCCTGCCTCTTCTATTAAACTTTCCCTTCTCTGATCTGAACATAATTGTCTATTTTCTAGAGCAGGGATTGGCAACCTTTGGGTGGCCCATCAGGGAAATCCACTGGTTGGCCGGGATGGTTTGTTTACCTGCAGCATCCGCAGGTTTGGCCGATTGCAGCTCCCACTAGTTACGGTTCGCCATTGCAGGTCAATGGGGGCTGTGGGACGCGGTGGCCAGCACATCCTTGAGTATTGGGGTACTTCTTTTTGATGTGTTTTCTGTTTTGTTTTTGTTTTTTAATTAATCTAAATTCTACTTCTAAGCAAGCTTCTGTTGAGGAACCTTTCATTCGTCTTCCAACATCTCAATTATCAACATGTTTGACTTAGGCAATGCTGTACATGGTGGGTAAAGTATGTACAGCATTTTTAAATGTCTAATAAATTCTAAATTATATAAATAGCTAACTAAAATAAGCCATAACAAACTGTCTAAGTTGAGCACCATTTAAAAACATAACAAAACACTCTGGTAGTTAAATGATACATTGTGATAATTCCTGTTTTCAATATATGGAACTACTGTGATAAAGTAAAATACCAGAGCTTTGTTATGTCAAGTTTTTAATTATACCAGCTGTAGATACCTTTTCAACTCACTTAATATTTAATTTCAATCAATTTCTTCTGCCAATTATTATCTGAATGTATCTTTTAAGCAGAACTGTTCTCTACATAATTAACTTACAGTCTTCTTGGGAGAATGAGAAGGTGAATTAGGAAGGTTATAAATTTGAAAAATCCTTTTACGCAAGACCACCTAAAAGTGTTCAAATATAAATCAGAGAATTCTGAAAAGAAAATCACAAATTTATCATGATCATTTTAGAAGTGATTGGTGAAAGACATTAGGTGAAGAAGTACATTACAGTTTTATTTTAATAGTACAAAATGACAGCCTATTGTGTGATAAACTTCTCTTCATTATTGATGTACAACAGCAAAAAGAGACTGTACGTACGGAACACCCACTTGAAATTGATATTAGAAATTAGACCTAAATTCTTTCCTCTGATCCAATACCGATCTCCTATTTGCATTTTAGAATTCTTATTTATATCTCATGTATTCTTCCTGGAGAACTCCCATTCATTTTGATCGAAGAATCACTACTACTAAAATATGGACATATTACAATAGAGATGAGGAATTGGAGATGAGAATTTTGCCCTAAAAGCTACATAGCTTAGCTAAGCAACATATCTTAATTTTGATATTAAGTAATTTAACATAATTGTAAATCAAGATTTGATTGCAAGGCCAAATTGAAGACAATCGTGCCACACAGGTTTAAATGAGGACAGAGGGTGACAATTAAACAGAGGGAGTTTTGCCATTGACTTCACTGGGGCCAGGATCTCACCCAGAATTTGTAAACAAAGGGGTTGCAAATTCATTTGTAGATTTAGGTCTGCAGAATCTTTGGACTAGTCTGCATAGCAAGTTCTTGCACTGTAAGCTGGAGTGTGAATCTATAGTACATCAGCTTGCCACACCCTAACTAGTCCTGTACACAAGCCCTTTATAACAGGTGATGGTGTTAGATATCTCAAATGTGTTAGCAGAGCTGGCAGTTAGAAACACTCATTTTAGTTGTAAACGGCGCAAATTTGGTACAAAAAGCATTGAGAGGCAATGCACATACAATTCCATAATGCTATGTTTACAGAGTTACTTTTCAATGCTAACTGGGCCTTAACTAACCAAAGACCCAGTCCTGCAAGGTGTCATTGACTTCACTGAGAGTGCCACGTGCTCTCTTCATGAAGGTACTTAGCACTTTGTAAGACTGGAACCTAACAGTCAGTTTTACAGTATGGTTTGGTGGATATGCTATGTTGAATATATCTTCCAAATTCCAAGAAATAGACTTCTGGGAAAGAAAATCACTACTGTTGGGGGGGGGGGAGGTTTGTTTGTTTTTTCTACTCTCTTAGAAGCGGGTGTAGGTTCTGATGTTTAATGAGGAAAAACAACTGTTCTAGTATTTCTGGAAATGGGTTTTGGTATTCTGCTCTTAACCCAGCAAAAGTTTATAAAGTTAAGTAGACAAAAAACAAAACAAAACAAAGAACTTTAACTATAAAAAACCGACAGTATGACTATAAGGACTGGTTTTGGGAGAAGAAAAAAAAACACAACAATTATGAATCCATATTTCTGGTCATCCCATAGACCCCTATCTTCCATGTTTACTTTCTCCTGAATAGTTACTTCATTGTCTTTCTGAGGAAATAGTCTCTGGGATGTCTCCCTAGCTTGGCTGGGGCCCACACTGTGCCCAATTTCCATCATGGGGTTGGCTTAGTACAGGCCATAGCCACTTTGTTCTGGTGTTGGCCATGCCTTTGTGAGCCTGATTACATTATTTCTGGGTGGGGGAAAAACAAAAGTTCAACACAAACCAAGCCCCTCCTGGGGTTAATAACAAGGCCAAAAAAACCCCAAAACACCAACAACCCAAGTCTGAAGCCCACCTTACTTCAGGAAGCCTAGATAGTGGCTTTGTTACAGTTCTTATGACTGGGTAGCCAAGTCAGCCCCTCCCTATTGGGTTTACTCCTGGGGTTTGCTGGAGTCCTGGCAGAGTTGGGAGGTTTCTGGCATGAGGTTTCCTCCTGATATTCCATGAGCTACTCTAGTCACTCCCTTCTCTTATGTACTGCAGTTTCCTCCTTTTAAAGCCCTCCTCCCTATTATGTGTGATTGACAGGGCCTGAGGAGTGGAGCTAATTTTAGCACAGAGAGCCTCCAAAGACCCTTCCCCGTCAGTGTGGGGTTTATACACTCTTTAACAGTCTCCCTCTAACCAAATAGATGTCTCTTGGGAACTCATCACCGTATCATTCAGGGAAATTCATTCAAAAGCAATTCCAGGTTTTCTGTGCCCCAAGGAGTCAGAAACAATGAAGCTTAACTAAACCCAGATTCCATGTGTGATGGTACAATTTTTGGAGTCCCCTTATATGATAATAATACTTGTCTACCTTACCTACCTTGAAAGGCAGCCCTCCTGCCAGCCAAAGAGAGCTTGATGCAGTTTTCTAGAACTTCAAAGCTGGCTTTTGCATTAGCAGGAAAGGGTAACTTACTAGCAACAACCTCAAGTCCTTTCTCCAGGAGCTGAGCTTCCTGCCTCCATACTTCAACTTCTACAGGGAGATCTTAAAGTACTTTTTAAACATTTTTTAGGTATTAAAGATCACTCATCACAGGTTATTCTGACAGTAGATTTCAAATCACGAAATACTTCTCCAATGATTATTTCAATGTCTAAAAAATGCCAAAATTATTCACATAATTCACTTAGTAGGCGTAATGTACATATACATATATATGCATGATATATAAATATACATTTTTTGGGTTTATAGGTGTGTGTATATATAGATAGATAGATATAGATATAGATATATTTCTACCACTATAAATCTGGTCTGTCAGTTAAAAATATTCATATATTTCCTTCATAATGAAAGATTGGGCTATAAGCAAATTAGAATAACTTTATTTGAGAACTGAATTATTAAAATCATATGCATACATCTTCCACATATACATTTTCTACAGTGTTGTCAAGTTTTAAAAAATTTAGTTAACTTTTGTTTTGGTAAAGAATCCTAATAATTGTGGATATAGTCTTTCTGAATCCTGCAAAATAGTATTTGAGGTCTCATGAGACTATTACAAGGTTGGAATTATTAAATATTTTTGGAAGGTATCTTTCCCTGGATTTGATTTAATTATATCAAAGTTTTAATGATCTACATGCAGACAATATGCAGGCAAAAATAAACAATAAAAACAAACTCAATATTTTTTTTTCTTTTTGTAATTTTGATAGACCATTTTAAATTGCAAAGATACATTCAACATGTAGATATAATTAATTTTTAACTATATGTTAATTATTTATGTTTGTTATGTAAAATTTTCAGTGGGATTGAGTGCCTACGTGATTTAAGAGAAAAAGTCCCATTAATTCCCAATATGTTTTTGAAAACATCCTTTTTCTGTACATATTATTTAAAGACCACATGGTGCCAAACACAAACATATGTGATTTCTCCCCTTTACTAGATTAGCATTTAAGCTGTATACTCCTAACACATATACACATGTTTAACATATATAAACGTATATATATGATTAGTTCCACTGAATTCTGTGGGGGCTACTCCCAATATGCAAATTTCAGCACATGTAAGTTTTTGTAGGATTGGTGTAATTTTGTATATGCTCTTACATAATTCCAATCATACTGTTCACCCTTAAATAATGAAGAATAATTAGAGATAAAATGAAATACATAATGTAAAATTTTGTGTATACACTGATGATCCTGATCCCTTGGTTTGATCCTATTCTGGTGGAGTCCCATTCACTCCAATAGGACTCCATGTGAGTATAAGAGTTTGCCCCTGAAGACTAGACTGCAGGATGGGATTTAAATATATTTGAGATGTTTTCCACATTTTTAAAAAAACCCTCCTAACTTTCTTGTTTGCTACTATTGATCAGATTTAGACCACAGTGAATAATTTTTCAACTCTTCTCTCTACCCCTCCCAGGCAAGACATAAGATATAACAAATGCTATTATGTAATTGAAAATCAATATACTATAATGCATCACATTTCATAAATACAGGTTATGTGTACTGTAATTTATCATGGAAACACATAAATGCTGAAAGAGTCTCTCTCAATATTCCCCCTTTTATTGGAATCTTTGAAACCAAAACAAAACATAAAACAAAAAGTTGAACCACCTACTGTTGCAAAATTATTTTTAACAGTGGAACATAGGATTGATCCCTACTATCCCCTATTGATATGAGTAATAAATTATTATTTTTTCTGCTGTCCTAGTGAATATTAGGGTGAAAATTAATATAGCCTTAGGGATAGATTCACAAAGAAACTGGTGCCTAGATACACAAAGCCTGAGCTCATCCACCATTGGCCTGGCGCGGCAAACCATGATCAGTGGGAGCTGTGATCAGCCAAACCTGTGGACGCGGCAGGTAAACAAACCAGCTCGGCCTGCCAGGGGGCTTACCCTGGTGGGCCACGTGCCAGAGGTTGCCAATCCCTGCCCTAAACAATGAAGGGGGAGAGTTAGGCACCTGAGTGATTCACAAAAGCCAGATGGTAGAAGACTCCTTGCCTAATCTAACCAGTGAGAGTTCCCAAACAGAAGCCCTGCCCCTTGTCTCACATATAGGCACCTCAATCTGGACTGCAATACTCAGCTGGGAATACTCAGCTGCAACCTCTCTTTTGTGATGCTGGCAGTCCAAGTGCCAGCTCATTCAAGGTCCCAGGCCTCACTGAACGCTTACAAACCAGTCTGTCTTACTTGTGAATAGTGTAGTTAAAACAGATATTAGTGTTATAAGAATGTATTTAGTGTTTAGACTTTATGGAATTGCTTGTAGGATGCTGCATGTATTAATCCTACTTTTAATATCTCATATCCGTTGGTGTAAAGTAATATTTAAGTGTTTGCTCTAGAACTGTAAAATGTTTTATATAATTCACCAAACAGGAAGAAGAAAAAACCCTCTCGTCTTTTTCTTCGTTGATAAAACCCTTAGTTAATTTATTACAGGACTGGCTACTAGCATTATCTTAGGTATGAGATCTAAAATGCATATTGTCCTGGGGAAAGTCACTGGTCCTTTGGGACTGGGAATAACCTGGATATTTTGTGATTTTTACTGTAAAGTGACTCTTTCACAGAATCAAGATTGCCTAGGTAGGAAGATAGATCTAAATGTCCAAGGGAACTGTCTGTGACACCATGTAAAGTCTATATAGAGCCTATATAGGGAGACCCCTGATTCAGACTCCCCCCCCCCAACCACTGGACTAAGGGATGTTCTGCAGTGGGTATCTCTTAATCTTTCCTATTGAAGAGTCATTCTTATTCTTGCTCTTTCTCTCTCTGGCCCAATGATTCTTTCATTATTTAATTCCCCCTTTTCTGCCCCAGCCATTTTGTGTAAACTTGTCTATATGAATCTGATCCACACAAGGTCTGAGCACACTTACTAGATTGGGTCCCCCATGCAACTTAGGTGGAAGAATGCCTGCCTTTAAACAGTTTGTGAATCACTCTAGGACTTAGGCATCTGCACACCTGACACAGGGATGCAGTGTGAAAAGTCAAAGGCAGAAATATAGGTGATTAGGCAACTTTTACTGTACAAATTTAGGAGCCAAGTACGTTTAGGTGCTTACAGGGTTTGAGGGGAATCCCAATGGGGCCTGATTATGAGATTTAGGTGCCTATAGTGTCAGTTAGGTCCTATGTCCTTTTGTGAATTTAGTCCTAAGTATTAATTGAATGTAGGAATCATTTACTATATGAGCAATGGCTGTCTCTATCCCTGGTAGAAGTGGCCTTGAGGGGCCATCATGTTTTACAATCTTAGATACAGGCCTTGTGTTCATTTATGGGCAATTTATCAGGTTTATGTGTAGAGTGATATGTGATAGGTCCAGAAAATGAAGAGCTGAGTCCTTTGGGTCTAATATTCTTAAATGCCTAAGGGGAGGGAACTGTTGTCCAAACAAGCTAAAACCAATATTTGAATAAGTTTTATAAACTAACTTTTGCAATGAATATTGCCTTCTTTTCATGAGTTAATATTTACTTAAATATTTATTATTTTTTAAGTATTGCTGCTCTTTATTTTAGTTTCCCGGTTGGCTATATGTAGAGTGTGCCTTTGTATTCCTATCTTCATATTTTCACATTTTATTTTTAGAACTTGACTATGTTTGTATCTCTTTTAGACTTTATTGACTGACATTCAGGAACACCTTTAATATTAGTATTCAAATAATTCAGAGACATGCTGCAGCATATAGTACAGATATTTTCATAGTCAATTTGATTTATGTTGGAGACCTGCATATAATCTACAATTCTATTTCTATCTCTCTGGGAACTTAAACTGCAAAACAAAATTCTGTTTTTATATTATACAGGAAGACACATGGATTTTTCGTCACTGAGGTCTGTCATTAAGACATCTTAAAAGGGGCATTTTATTGAATGTGCTGTCTAAATCAGCTTTCCCATCAATTCTGCAGCCATTTGTAGTCAAAAGTAATGAGTGCCTCAGCTGCTGCTTCATAGATTTCAAAGTAATATATTAGAAAATCAAAGTAAGAGTGCAATGAATGGAAACTGCACTGAACTCCAGATAGCAATATTGATACTTTTTATTTCCTGCTGAGGCAATTACGACAAACAGCAAATACCATGTTTGATGTTATTAGCTATTGACAATGTAATTATTTGAAGGGTTGTCACAAAATGTTCACTGAAAGCAGTAATACATAGCACAACATAGAGCTTTTTAACAAAGAATTTTAAATTGTTATTAGCTTTGAATTAAAATAATGCAAGCATTTTAAAAATAGAAATGAAATGTGTTTTTTCTCTGTAAGTCACTGAAATATTAATGCAATCACAGTCGGCTCAAAGAACTGATTTCCATTTCAGAATATGGAATACATTCTACATTTATATACACACATTCACCCAAGCTTTCTTTGGGGTTGAATGAGTATAAGTAAGGGCCACATTTTGTTATTTCTATGATATGGGAAGAATGAAGTACCAAGGGCGAATGGAAAGATGAAAAAAGAAGGCAGGCAACATGTCCCACCTGGAGCTAAAAGAGAGCTAAAGAATAGAGCGGGGAGAAGGAAGGACTGTAAGACAAAGGAGGTGTAGAATGATAAAGACAATAAAGGATGAAAGAAAGGAAAAGGACCAGGGCCTGCAAACTGCTACCCAGCCCCTTTGCTTTGGTGGACCCTATAATCACCACTCTCCTTTTTATTATCAAAAGTTGATATGGCCATATGATAGACATAACTTTCCTTTATAGGTAATTGTTTTCCCTTTCCCCAAACCCTAAGCTGAGGATAACAATTACATTTTCATTTTTCTGTTAGAAAAATACAGTCATTAACTACTGACTTCTCTTCCTGGAGATGGAAGAAGGCATTTTTCACCACTGATCATGCCTGGACAATGTAACCATTTCACCTGGATGAATGGATGGACACTGCCCAGGCTAACCAGCTCTTAATTGCATTTCCCCCTTTCTAACCAGCACTGCAGTGTTCTTGCACAAGTTAACTTTGCGGGAGCAGCTCTTCATCCAGGTGCTGCTCTCCTAAACATATACTAGTTTTTGCATATGCAAAAATGTGATACATAGCTGGGTGTCATCCAACTATTGTTGACACCAGAGCCTATGATGTTTCTTCACCTCTCCAAGTAGTCTCATCTAGATATTGAAGAAGAAGAGGCAAGATAAGTCCTTGAAGGAACCATGCAAGTGAAAGCTTTTGGAGAAGAGGAGCACGTACCCATTAATACTTTCTTGATTCTTTGAGGAAAGAGTGACTGTAGGGTACAGACATCTGCTTCAGCTACATCATGTAAGCAAATCACAACAATCTGTGTTCAACTAAAAAACTTGTATTTGATGTTCAAGCTCCATTATTACTACTTTATCTTTCATGCCATATTCACTTCTTAATTTCATTTGAGTGATAGCAGACATGGACAAAACACTGCATCCATTCTCCCCAAAAGCAACTTGCCATTAAATGCATATGGCTTGAAAACTGCATGGAAATGGGAAATTCTGGAAATCTCATGAGATTTTTCAGCCTGCTTCTCAGACAGGAGATTCCGTTAAGTTTGGGTAAACATTTGGACATTTGGATGCAAATATAAACATACTGAAGTTCATCCAGTGTTGCTGTTAAGTAGGTGGTGGTAGTTATTACAGGGGAGATTGCAGGAGCTGTGAAAATGACTGGGCAATTTCTTCAGCAGTGAAAAACAATTATGGACTCACTTATAATGAGCTACATTGTAAGTTTGCAATCTGTCCTGTATAACTACACTTCCCCAGAAGCAGAATAATAGCATAATCACAATTCCTTTGAGGCTTCTCCCTTGCTCTAGGGATGTATAAGTAACTGCATGTCTTTCTGTAGAGAAGCTTGCTTTTTTTCTGAGAGCTCAGCCATTGATTCTAGGTAGAGAGCTAGAGCTCATCCCACTCCTTACCCACTTCTGCTGCCTCTCAGGATATGTCTACACAACACTGTCCAGGTTTAAATTGTCTATGCACAAATAACATTATGCCAGGACTCAAACCCAGGATCCTAGGATGCCAGGGGGTGGAGGGTCCAAGGCTGAGTTAAGCTGGGACCCATGGTTCAAGCCCAATTGTTTTGCTATATAGATGCGAGCCCACTGGACTTGTGCTCTGGGAGTCTATGAAAAATATTGCACAGTCCTACTGGTCAATGTTCTTTCTCCTCTGGACAGTTATGTTTACTGGACAGTCAAGTTTTTCCACGCTCCACGAGGAACAAAGGGCTAGAGCGTCCACATTTTGGGAGGGCACTAGAAAGTCTGGGATATGGGTGGTTGGACTCATGCCCAGATAATGCAGTGTAGATGCTGGAGCCCCAGGTTGGGACCCAATGTTCAATCATTTCAAACTTGTGGTTACAAATGAGTGAGTTTAATAAACCTAGGATCTGCTATCTTCAATTCTTCTAATCCCAGGCTTACATTGCAGTATAGGCATGCCCTCAAGCCATTTGCTCACAGATTGGAGCCCTGCTTCCTGGCCTTGTAGCTAAAGTAGCAGTCTGAACTTCAAATCAAAGTAAGAAGTGGGAAATCTTTACTCTCTTATGCAGCCAAGTAAAGCTGTGCAATTCAACCTATTGTGAAAAGAGCAATGGCTCTATTTGCATTTAAAGTAAATGCATCATGGCTGATCCTGTGAAGGTAGGAAAAAATACAAAAACAATGAGGAGTCTGTTGGCACCTTAAAGGCTAACAGATTTATTTGGGCATAAGCTTTCGTGGATAAAAAAACCCACTTCTTCAGATGCAAAAAATAGAGTCACTGCATTGAATACTAGAAATGTGTATTCAAAGCTTGGCCTGGCAAAACAGTTGTATTAAGCATAAATAAGGCTAATGGAACATAAAGACCACTGAAATAAATGGTATTCTGCTAGGGGCTCTACCTACGTTAAAATCTGTTACCCTGGTGAACTAAGCAGCTGTTGTGAAAGAGATATGTGGGATTTTGAGAGTCAACTGTCGTCTGGAATTCCTCTGAAAAGAGCCTTTCCCTTCTTGGACAAATATAGTTTGTCCCTGGATGACAAATATCTATAGAGAGATAGATTCCCTAATTTCCCAGAACTCTAGGGAAAGACTCATGTTTCCCAGGAGCTGACATTTATATAGATAAGTGGGTCTCTTGACAAATTTTTGTGGAGCAACAAAACATTTTTAAAAAATCTAATTTCACCTGTCTCTTAAGTATTCGCCTATGTATGCAGCACACATTTCAAGAGACAGAAAAATTTGCTTTTTCATAGAATCATAGAGTGTTTGCTTTAAGGTGGTATGCATAATTTCCTAGCAGTTTCAGTAAATATAGATAACTTTATTCATTTATGTGTATCAATTAAGATGGACATTTTATTTAATTTAATGTGAAACACTTTTAGGAATTGGAGTACAAATCTTGTTTCATTTTACAGACAATGAAATAATAAACATCACCACTACTATATGTACAGGGATATATGGGGCCAAAAACCAATGTGGAAATTAACTTTTCCTTACAGTAAATGGAAGATTTAATAAACCACTAGTTGCTGTTGTGTCTTGTAGATCCACTAGGGGAGCAAGTACTAACATTTTAAGGTATACAATAAAAGTTTCAGAAAGTGTCTATAACTTGGAACATAGTGGAAAAGAAACTTTAAATATGCTAGTCACTTGTTTCTTGTTAGCATTTAAAGTTTTTAATAAACAAAATGTATTTTTTTCAATATCATATGATGTAATATGTTTGTTTAGCATGAGTGATTGTCCTGTATGTTCACCCATCACCTCATTTAGTATTTGTTGCTCTTTGTGACTAGTTTAGAGAGGGAAATGAGCCAGTCTTGAAATGCCTGACCTGCATGAATTCCCATGAGTTTCAATAAAACAGGTAAGGTTACCAAACACTAATGGCTGCTTGGAAGATACAAAAAAGCAGGTTAGAACATAGCTGTGTACATCTTGCAGAGTTTGGTGCAAACTATAATTTGGTATGCAAAGGCTGAAATTTAAAAGGAAACTCACATCTGCAAATTGGCCGATAGTTTGTTTAAACAGTAACCTCCAAGAGAAGTTACCTGCAATTAGACCCTTTCTATTCACTTGCTTCCACCTCTCCTCATCAAATCCCAGGACCTTTTCAAGCCTGATCTCACATACTTTCAGAGCCAAGGTGCTCGCTGTTGTGTTAGGAGGATGAATTACTGTTGGGGCAGGCCGGGGGGGGGTGGGGGACAAAGGTGGCAATTTGGGGTATGTTTACATTGCAATTTAACACCCAGCATGATGGTCTTCTGTTAGCTGACTTATTCTCATGGGGCTTGGTCTATGGCACTAAATAAAAGCAGGGTAGGCATTCAGGCTGGGGCTGGAGCTCAGGCTCTGAGACCTCACAAGGCGGGAGGATCCCAGAGTCCAGGCTCCAGCCGAAGCCCAAATGTCTACACCACAGTTAAATTGCCCCATAGCCCGAGCCAGCTGATACAGGCCAGCCAACAAGGTTTGATTGCAGTGTAGACATACCCTTGGAGGAGTGTTCACTAGGGCTGCTCCAAAATTTTCTGTCATAACTGGTTTTCAACCAAAACGTCTGTTTTTAACTAAACAAATTATTTAATAGAAAGTGTGTTTTCCACGGCAAAGTTTGCCTTTTCACTGAAAGAATGAACACATGAAAACAAAAAAACAACAACAAAAAAGCTTTTTACCCCAAATCAAAACATTTCAATTGGGAAAGTGGTGTCTCATTGGAGTTGTGGTACAAGTGCTCATGCCTTCTTACTCCTCTATGGGCCTGATGACTTCTCTGGAAAACATTTTTGTTTAAAGTTGGATTTCTTCTTCTCTGCCTATTGGTTTCTAAGATGTTATTGTTTTCAAACATTTCTCTGCAACTGTTGGGACTAGAAATTTATTTACTTTTTTTTTTAAATGAAAACTAAGATTCTCTCTTCTCCAACTGACTCGACAAGCCTGAGGCCTGAAGGGGAAGAAATGCAGGATTTGTGATAAAATTATGGAAGCTGGCAACAGGGATGTGAGGGCCATCTCTATCAAGGATCTGTGTCCCCCTCTTATTCCCTGTCTCATCTACCAACCTAGCCTGGTTTTAGGGCTTTTCCAGCTAGCAGCTGTCCAAGGTCATGAAGCAAGATCCTGTCCTGTGAAGGTGTAGCACAATAGCAAGTTAACACAGCTGTTGATTGGGTGCCGACTTGACTGGATTGCTTTAATCAGCACTGATTTCTGTTGGGTGGGAGTGGAGAGTCTGGGTTGAAAGGAGAGTCATCTTCTGAGGGTAGGGTTGTAGAGGGCTATCTTGAACTGGTGATGATAAAAAGGGGTGTCTTGCAGTTGGAAGAGAGTCTTCCAGGTTTTCAGTAAATTACAAAGAATTGGGAAAAAAATAAATAGAGATTAAAAATAATCTTAAATATAAACATGAGTTAAAATTGTTTTAGAAAATTGGACAAGATAAATGTCAACTGGGAATAAAAAGCAAAAAAGAAGAGGATAGTGTTAAAGAGATTTATAATAAAGTCGGGTAGGGTTCATTACCAATAAAGAGGTTAAAAGTTCATTACCAATAAAGGTTAAAAGTGAATAAAAAACAGATGCAATGCATGAAAATATTAAAGTAGGTAACATTATGCATAAAATAAATAAATAAAGGCAAAGGCTAAATTACTAACCCAAGTTTACTCTCACCCTTATAACCAGGCCATAACAGCTAAATATGGAGTCAAGGATAAAAAAAAAAATAAGCCATGGGTCAAATGGATCTTCCCTTTTACACAAAATAAGTATATACTTCCCTGGTATCCCTGGATCTGTAAATTGTCTTATTAGACAGTAAGCTTCTTGGGCCAAGGATTCTGTCTTTTTATATGACTGTGCCTATCACACTTTTGGCTGTTCTGTAAATTAATAGTGTATGGTTATTAATAAAAGTGACTCTCACAAGAAGATAAGGCCCACAGAGGCATCAAGCACCTTTATTTTCTTGAAGCTAAATTAAATATTTTGATTTTGTGCCTTTTTGTTTAAGATGCAGGTGTAGTATCCGTTACCTGACCATTTTTTACAGCAGCTGTAAGATTAATGTGGTTGCATAGCAGCCTAATTAGGTTTAATTTTCGTTTCTCAGGTGTCTGGAATGTCCTTGAGGATCCAGAAGAAGAAATCTTCTGGAAAGCTATATTTTCGCTGGGACAGAGAGCTGGAAAAGGTTTCTTATAAAAAAAAAAACCTACAAAAAAACCCCAAACTCTTTGTTATGTACATTTTACATAGCATTCAAGATGTCATTGTGATACACAAAAAATGCCCCGTTAGAACTTTTTTCTTCCTAGTTATAAATGTAAACAATGAAAAATAACTGTATTATTTTTAATATAATACCCATCAATGGATGTTTTTCTGCAGCCACTGTAATCACCTACTGTGCTATACCATGATTTATTACCTAGAAAACTAATGTAAGAGGCATGACTGTGCAAAGTAGGTAACAAACCATATACAGAAGAGTGAGAAATCATTAAGTAAAGATTCTCCCTGTTCCCTAGAGAAAGAAGAAATTGTTACCAGGAAACTACAGCTGCCCCATAATTACATATCTATGATTCGTTCACAACATGAGCCCTTGTTTTCTGCAGTTTGCTTACCAAAGGGAATTTATAACATATGTGTCGTACAGAATATGTCTTATGCACACACATTTTTTGCTGCATATGGTATGCTTTAATTTTACCAGGGTATGTATTTAATTTTTTTTCAGAACTGAAGAAAATAAAAGCATTGATTTTTTTTCTTTCAATTCTTTTTGCAATTTCAGGTGTGCAATCTTTCACTTCTGGGTTATGTCCCATTCAGCAGCTACAGAGGCAGTTTTCAGAGTTGTCCATCAAGGCCAGTGATCACGTCTGCTGTCCAATATTTTCCATAACCCTTTATCCTCACATTCCCACCTCTGCAAGAAGTTCTTCCTCATCTAGCATTCTGCAGGCCCTGCTGCACTTTGCAGTAGAAACTGTAGCATTATTTTAAACCTCTTGTCCATCTACGTACTTTCAGTGACTTCCCCACTGCACTTACCATCTCATTTTGCTTTCCCAGTTTTGTTGTTATTTGGTTTCGCTCTGTGTCAGGGTTCCCTCCCCACTCTGAACTCTAGGGTACAGACATGGGGATCTGCATGAAAGACCCTCTAAGCTTATTTCTACCAGTTTAGGTTAAAAACTTCCCCAAGACACAAATCTCTATTTGTCCTTGGTCTGAGGTATGCTGCCACCACCAAGTGATTTAACAAAGAACCACGGAAAAGGACCACTTGGAGTTCCTCTTCCCCCAGAAATCCCCACAAGCCCTTTAGCCCCCTTTCCTGGGGAGGCTTGAGAATAATATCCTAATCACTTGGTTACAAAATGATCAAAGACCGAAACCCCTGGGTCTTGGAACAATGGAAAAATCTCTCGGGTTCTTAAAAGAAAGATTTTATTAAAAAAAAGAAAGGTAGAAATCATCTCTGTAATATCAGGATGGAAAATACTTTATAGGGTATTCAGATTCAAAACACAGAGGATTCCCTCTGGGCAAAACCTTAAAGTTACAGAAATCAGGAATAAACCTCCCTCTTAGCACAGGGAAAATTCACAAGCTAAACAAATTTAAACTAATCCGCCTTGCCTCGCTTACCTATACTGGTTGCAATATTGGAGACTTGGATTAGGATGGGTTGAAGAAGATGGATTTCTGTCTGGCCCCTCTCAGTCCCAAGAGAGAACGACCACAGAAACAAAGAACCCAAAACAAACCCTCTTCTTCCCCCCCACCCCAGATTTGAAAGTATCTTTTGTCCCCATTGGTTCCTTTGGTCAGGTGCCAACCAGGTTATTTGAGTTTCTTAACCCTTTACAGGTAAGGAAGAATTTTAGGCTACCCTTGTGGTTATGACATTCTGTTTTGGTTTTTTTTCTTCCAGTATCGTGCACCTGTACAGAACATAGAATCACAGAATCATAGATATGTAGGGCTGGAAGGGAGCTTCAGAAGTCATCAAATTCATTCCCCTGTGCTGACAAAGGACCATATATGTTGTCATAAATATAAAGGGAAAAGTAAACACCTTTAAATCCCTCCTGGCCAGAGGAAAAATCCTTTCACCTGTAAAGGGTTAAGAAGCTAGGATAACCTCGCTAGCACCTTACCAAAATGACCAATGAGGAGACAAGATACTTTCAAAGCTGGGGGAGGCAGGGGGAGAAACAAAGGTTATCTCTGTCTGTGTGTTGTTGTTTTTTGCCGGGACCAGAGCAGGAATGCAGGTCAGAACTCCTGTAAAGGGCTAATAAGCAATCTAGTTAGATATGCGTTAGATTCTGTTTTGTTTAAATGGCTGATAAAATAAGTTGTGCTGGAGGGAATGTGCATTCCTGTTTTTGTGTCTTTTTGTAACTTAAGATTTTGCCTAGAGGGGTTCTCTATCTTTTGAATCTGATTACCCTGGAAGGTATTTACCATCCTGATTTTACAGAGGTGATTCTTTTACTTTTTCTTCAATTAAAATTCTTCTTTTAAGAACCTGATTGCTTTTTCATTGTTCTTAAGATCCAAGTATTTGGGTCTGTGTTCACCTATGCAAATTGGTGAGGATTTTTATCAAGCCTTCCCCAGGAAAGGGGGTGTAGGGTTTGGGAGGATTTTGGGGGGAAAGACGTTTCCAAGTGGGCTCTTTCCCTTTTATATATTTGTTAGACGCTTGGTGGTGGCAGCAATAAAGTCCGGGGCAAAAGGTAAAATATTTTTTACCTTGGGGAAGTTTTAACCTAAGCTGGTAAAAATAAGCTTAGGGGGTTTTTCATGCAAGTCTCCACATCTGTACCCTAGAGTTCAGAGTGGGGAAGGAACCTTGACAAATGTATACCTAGATCATCCCTGATACATGCTTACCTGTTCTTAAAAACCTTCAATGATGTGGATTCCACAACCTCCTTTGGAAGCCTGTTCCGGTATTTAACTATCCTTATAGTTAGACAGTTGTTTGCTAATATCTAACCTACATCTTCTCTGCTGCAGATTTAGCCCATTATTTTTTGTCCTACCTTCAGTGGACATAGAGAACAAATTGATCACTGTCTTCTTTTCAGTAGCCCTTAACATTTTTGAGGACTGTTATCAGATCCTCTCTGCCCTCTTTTCTCAGGATGCAACATGTCCAGTTTTTAACTTTTCCTTTAAATCTTTTATCATTTTTATTACTCCTCTGGACTCACTCTAATTTGTCCATCTTTTTTAAACTGTGATGCCAAAACTGGGTATAATACTCCAGCTGAATCTTCACACGTGCCAAGTACAGCAGGATGATTACCCTCCTATGTCTTACATGTAACGGTCCTATGAATATATCCCAGAATATTAGCCTTTTTTGCAACTGTATCACATTGTTGGCTCATATTCAATTTGTCATCCACTGTAACCCCCAGTCCTTTCCTTCACTACCACTATCCCCATTTTGTATCAGTGCATTTGATTTTCCCCCCAAGTATAGTACTTTGTCCTTATCTTTATTGAATTTCATCTTATAGATTCAGACCAATTCTCCAATGTATCAAGGTCATTTTGAATTCTAATCCTATCCTACCAAGTGCTTGTAACCCTTACCAGCTTGGTGTCATCTACAGATTTTATAAATGTACTCTCTACTCCATTATCCATATATATATAATGAAAATATTGAATACTACTGAACTCAGAGCACACCTCTCCGGGACCTCATTAGATACATTCTCCCAGTTTGATGATGAACCATAGACAACTACTTTTTGAATATAGTCTTTAAACTTATTATGCATATACCTTATGCTAATTTAATCTAGACTGCATTTTTCTAGTTTGTTTATGAGAATGTCATGTGGGATTGTGTCATAAGGATGACTAAAATCAAAGTATATCGTGTCTCCTACTCCCACTATCCACTAGGCCAATAACCCTAGCAAAGAAAGAAATTAGGTTGGTTTGGCATGATTTTTACTTGACAAATCCATGCTGGCTATTACTTATAACTAAGGCTCCATTTTAGTCCCAGATACTTTTAGTAAAAGTCACGGGCAGTCAACGAAAGTTCATAGCCTGTGACCTGTCCATGACCTCTATTAAAAATACCATTGAATAAAACTGGGTGGGGGCTGCCCGGGAGCCCCACATGCTGTGGAAAGGTGGCCCTGCTGCTTAGTGGGGGGGGGGGTCAGGCAGCGGCGCATGATCCAGGACCCCCGCTGATACTGGGGGCTGCGGGCATCAGCCGGGACCCTCGTGCTGGGGGAAGGGGTTGGCGGGGCTGGCAGGCACTCTACCTGGGTCTGCATCTCCTCCCTCAGCAGCAGCAGAGTGTGGGTGTGGGAGAGGGCAGGGGGTTGGGGCATGTGATGGGGTGAGGCAGGTTCCAGGCCAATGGGAGATGCAAAGCCAGCACTCTGGGCGGAGGCAGCCCACAGAGATGCCTGGCCATGCCTATGCCTAGCAGCTGAGTGAGGGGGATATTGTCACTTCCGAGAAGCCCCCCAGGTAAGCACTGCTGAGAGCCTGCTTCACCCCATCTGGTCGCCCTACCCCCTCCCAATCCCAAACTCTGCTGCTGGGGGACGGGTGGGGGGGCCCGAGACTGCCCCAATAGCGGCCAGTGTGACTGGCACAGGGGCTGCCTGAGGTGCCCCTGAGCCAGGCACACCAGCTGTTTCAGAAGTCATGGAGGTCACAGAAAGTCATAGAATCCATGACATCCATGACCTGCGTGACAAACTCGCAGCCTTTGTTATAACCAGTGGTGAGCTGGAGCTGGTTCACACCCGTTTGCGCGAATCGGTTGTTCAATTTTGAAGCAGTTTTAGAACCGGTTGTTAACCAGCTTCCCTGCAGGAGGTGCTGAGGCTTTGATGGGCTCTGGCCAAGAAGTGATGTAATTTCTCCTCTGGCCACCGAGGGTGCTGCGCTGCAGGAGCCATGTGGGCTGTCGCCTGGCCCTGGGCACGAGCCCTGGTGCTGCTGCTGCTCCCCTGGCCCTGGGGCTCCTGTTGTTGCCTGGTGGGTCCCCGGCTGCTCTGCTGAGCCTGGTTATGTCCTGCTGCTCAGGCTGCTCTGAGCCGCTCTCCCCGTGAGCACCCACCACCCTGCCTGCAGCCAGCCCCTGCTGCACCCCCTGCCTCCAGCCACCCCCTGCCTCCAACCAGCCCCTGCCGCACCCCCTGCCTGCATCCAGCCCCTGCATCCAGCCACCCCCACACACTGTACCCGCAGCCAGCCCCTGTCTCCAGCCACCCCTGCGCCTCCTACCCGCAGCCAACCCCTGCCACACCCCTGCCCACACGCACCCCCTGCCGCATACACCCCCTGCCCCCAGCCAGACCCTGCCTCCAGCCAGCCCTGCACCTTCCTGTCTCCAGCCAGCTCTGCACCCCCTGCCCTGCCTGCAACCAGCCCCGCACCCCCTGCCTCCAGCTAGCCCTGCCCCACGCCCCTGTCTGCAGCTGTCCCCATGTCCACTGGTGCCCTGCAGTTCCCAGGGCAGTAACCCTGCACACCTGCTTCAATGAGGGGGGCAGGGAGCAGCTGGGATCCACACAAGTGCACACCCTAGGGGCCAGACAGCAAGTGTGAAAAATCAGGACAGGGGGTGGGGGGTAATAGGAGCCTATATAAGAAAAAGACCCCAAAATTGGGACTGTCCCTATAAAATTGGGACATCTGGTCACCCTAGCACACCCCCAGGGAGTGGTGGGGACCCACACATGTGAAACGGAGCTCATTTGTAGTTCAGGCCCATCTTTTTAAAAAAGAACTTTAGGCAGGGTTAACATATATCCATATTTTCCCGGACAGGTCAGGCTTTTTGGTTCTTAAATTTTTAAATTTTAAAAATTTCTCCCGGGAAAATACGGACATATGGTAACCCTGTTGGTACAAAAAATACATACTGGGGCATATCCCTTAAATCAGAATTTTTTATAGGGAGCCGGTTGTTAAGGTTTTGGCAGCTCATCACTGGTTATTACTCCATTATCCTCTGGATGCTTCAAACTGAGTGTCTAATAATTTGTTAAAATAGCTTACCAAGTATTAGCTAGCTGACTAGTTAGCTGCCTGGGCTATAATTTCCCTGGTCCTCTTTGTTCTCCTTTTTGAAGATAGGTATTATGTTTGCCCTTCTCCAATTTTCTGGAGTTCTGGAAGATAATTGCTAATGGTTCCAAAATTGTGTCAGTGAGTTTCTTAAGTGTCCTACAGTGAATTTCATCAGATCCTGCCAATAAGAATACAAATGACTTATCCAAGTATTCTTTACCAGGTTCTTTCCCTATTCTGGCTTATTTTCCTTCCCCCTTGTTGTTAATATTAATTGTGTTAAGCATCTGGTCCCATCTTGAGCATTGCTGGAAGAGGTTATCAGCTCCCCCACACAGCACAGGTCTTTACTCTCTGAGTAAGAATTTTGATCTCCTGTCCTTCACATGGGTGCAGTGGCTTTACCTCATTTGACCCATCTGGTATTCCTTCTTAGCCTTTACGGTAATGGGCTACATCATAGACATATACCTGCTCAGCCTATGCCTCTTTTTCCAGTGAAGTGATCGCTGCCGAGATCAGGCTTTCACCAAGTCCAGGCCAGGAAATTGTTCACATTTGTTTCCATACAGGTCCGCCAACCGACCCATAGCTTGGACCTTACCATCCACCACCCTCATAAGAAGGTTAAGGTGAGCTATGAAAATGGGGGGGTAGGGGGGAGGGGAGGTGAGTGACTGCTGCAAAGCTGACCACCGAGCACCTTTTATACAGGAGTTTCTCTCCTTCTTCCCCCCCCCCCCATACCATAAAGCAGAGCTGTCCTTCCTGGGTTAGCCCCAGACAAACTCTGCCCCATCTTAGTTATAATGCAGTCATTTTTACTCTTTCCTCCAAAAAAGACACAACTATGCCTTTAACTGATGTGATTGATGTGCACTGAACAACAAGTGATTTTATCCAAAGAGAGGCTTTTGCCTGAACAGACTGTTAATGAAGTTATCCAGGAATTCTGCCAATGGAAGAAATCTGTGGAACAATAAATGAGAGGAATAAAGGAATCAAAATATACAAAATACTCGCAACACAGCTGATATAATAGGATATATAATGAAATGCATACTTTTTTGTTGCCTTGTGTAAATATTTCATTTTCTGTTTGTTAACTCTGTCCTACACATTTTCTCACAACTGGAGAATTGCCAATTTGCATTTTGTGAGACTTCTTTCTTTTTGGGTTGGAGTATTTTTGTTTTGGGTTTTTTTTATTCAGTTCTATAAAATATATTATGAAAACAATGAACCCAATTAAGCAACTGATGTAAAGTTTTCACAAACTGGATTTAACTGTTTTTGTTCTGTCAGTGCTTATGGGATATTAGGCAAAAAACAGCTGTGAATTGTTCTGAAGCTTCAGTAGAAGGTATGATGTCATGTAATCATAATTTTTCAGCTTTAATAACTTGTAATTTTATGGTCTACTCTTAGAAATGTGTACAGTGAGCTTCATTGTCATAAAGTAAATGTCTAAAAATTGTTCCCACAGACCTAAGCACTGCAATCTGCTGCCTTCTGTCATTCCCTACATTATTGATAGTTGCTTCCACTTAAAGGAATTATTTGCCTCTCTCGCTACATGCCTCCAAATGCTACTAACACTTTCTTGTCAGTTGTAACTACCTCATTCAGCATCCATATCATTGCAATTTGTCATTATTCAGGTGGATTTTAATATTGCTGTAAAATCATAAGTTTTTATCTTTATCACCAAGCCTGATAAATGTGTGTACTGTCAAGTCTTCCTGACACACATCAGACATAGTCTCTCTTCACTCTCTGCACTGCTGTTATGGACTTTTAGTCAGAAAATAGGTCCATTATACCAAAGAGCCTAATTGCCGATTGAACCGAACCGTAAACAAGGCTCTGAAGAGGAATAGTAAAGGTGTAGACTAAACCATTATATTCATTTGAGACTATTTCCAGGGTTGTTTATACATAAAATATGTGTCAAGTGAAATTTTGTATGGAGTCATATATGTCATTTTTGATTGAATATAAAGCTTGGATGTGGTCATTGCTTTCAGCGGAGTACATATAAAGGGCTTATTCTAGAGGGGAAGAAACTAAAAAAAAACCAACCCAAAACACCACATTGGTTACCCCCAACACACACACAAACATATACACACTAGTAAATATCTGATATTAAAAGCAAATAAAACTTCTCCCTGCAATTTTATCAGTTGTACTCTAGTGTGTTACTCTATGCAACAACACAATCATTATAATTGATTTAAGCATCATAATACAACTAAGCCAACCAAACACTTAATATTTAATGCTTTGTTCATAAAAAATTACATGCCCAGTCAGATCATAATGTTTCTAAGAATTGTTTATGCAATGGTGGAGGAGACTGCAAGAAGACTATGCAATTTTCAGACAAGAAGCAAAAATCAAAGATTTATGGAAGTGTGTGTGCTATCTTGTGGCTAGAATTACAGAAAATACAAAATGGCCTGATTGAACAAACATGGAATGAATATTGTATGACAGCTTATAATGGAGCTTTGAGGGTTAAGTTTTGTTGTGTCAGTTATCAAATCCAAGTTTTGCAAGGCAGTCACTGGCCAGGGCATATCTAATGACATGTTGTAAAGTTTCCAAGTTGAGGATTTTCATTCATGACCTGTTAAGTGGAGGCATACGTTTTTAACAGGGCAAGGACCCATCCAATCATATCAGCCATTCTTAGTCCATAACAGCATAAAAGCCTCTTCAGAACAGCTCCTTCTAGAATAGGATTGATTGGCATGATGCTCCTGAATTAGATTGCCCAAGGATAAAACACTTTTGAGTTATAATATTGCAAACACTGGGAAAGATGATGGGGAAGACACTGTTTGTATAATGATTTATAGATGCTTTTTGGTTTGAAGAAATAAGATCCATAGGATTTAAGACAGTATTAGGAAGAAAACAACATAAGCTGATTACACCGGAGAACTGCTGTGTAAAGAAGTAAAGTTTATCAAGAATGGCTTCAAATATTGTCAAAAATAGGATGTTATAAGAGGATGATGCAAAGGATTCATACACTGTAGAAGAAATCCTCTCTAGTAACTGACACCTCCAAAATGGGACAGGAGAAGAAATTCTGCCCTCTCCAGCCACAATGTGAAATTAATTGTTTTATCAAGTATAATCCAAACTAGTCTCCTTTTGTCTAAAGCTCTACAAGATGGAAGAGCCATAGCAACAGAATATCCAAGTCTTGTTCCACTCCGGCTTCCTAAGGAACTTGGTTGAGAGAAAATCTCTCTGTATGGCCTTTAAATCCTGCTCCATCCCTTGCAGAGTGGAAGCACACTGATTCCACTGAAACAGGGATGGCAGAGCAGAATTCACCCCTTAATGAGAAGGAGACAATTTTTAAAACTATCTCCAAGAAGAATTAAAGATGAACTAAAAATTTTAGCTACAAAACAAAATAATTATTTTTATGCTAAAATATATTTTGTCATGATATGTTTATATCTTCTGTAACAATAGCCTGGTCACCAGGGCACATTCTGAGTAAACAACGGTTTATCTAATACAAAAGGTACTAACCATTCCCTAAAAATTCATATCCAGAATGTCATAGTCAAGTGTAGCTTGTATAGCTAGCATTTACACAGCATATAACTCAAACAATCTTCATCGGATTACGTGGAAACTGTTTTTACTTGGATGAACTGTTGCTGAACCATCTTTCAATATATTAGAGATATATAAGATTACCGTCAACATCAGGCATGGATCTCTTCTTTTGCAACTTTTTTTATTGCACAGACATATTTTGTAATGAAAGCAAAGAAAATAAATGCTTTGAAATGATTTTGTGCGTACACAAAAGCAGTGATACTTGATCTTGTTCTGAATATTCTGTATGTCCCCAGGATGCTACTCTTACGTTTGTGTCATAGAGAAATGGGTAGCATTTTGCAAACTTCTGCAACCGAAAATTTACTCTTGAGGTTGGGAATAGAATTTTTTTCATCTTTGTCTTGATCTGTGAAGACATAGAAGTTTTTATTCTCTAGTTTAAATTAGGGCTGTTGATTAATTGCAGTTAACTCACGTAATTAACTCAAAAAAATAATCGTGATAAAAAAATTAAGTGTGATTAATTGAAATTTATTAAATATTTTGGATATTTTTCTACATTTTCGTATATATCGTATTCTGTGTTGTAATTAAAATCAAAGTGTATATTATTTTTGCTTACAAATATTTGCACTGTAAAAATGAAACAAAAAATAGTATTTTTTAATTCACCTCATACAAGTACTGTAGTGCAAAATCTTTGTCGTGAAAGTGCAACTTACAAATGTAGGGTTTTTTTTTTGTTGTTGTTTATAGATTCATAGATACTAAGGTCAGAAGGGACCATTATGATCATTTAGTCCGACCTCCTGCACAACGCAGGCCACAGAATCTCACCCACCCACTCCTGCGAAAAGCCTCTCACCTATGTCTGAGCTATTGAAGTCCTCAAATCGTGGTTTAAAGACTTCAAGGAGCAGAGAATCCTCCAGCAAGTGACCCGTGCCCCATGCTACAGAGGAAGGCGAAAAACCTCCAGGGCCTCTTCCAATCTGCCCTGGAGGAAAATTCCTTCCTGACCCCAAATATGATGATGTAGGGAGCCAGGATGGCTTCCCTCCATACCAGAGGGTAGAGAGCCACCCTCTCAGCCTGAGTGGGCTGTGCCAGACCAAGTTTACACCAATCCTTGGAAGTGGAGGGGTGGAACAGGAAGTACAAAGGGTGGGGCTCTTTGCCCAGTGGGAGCAGCACCAGGGAGGGAGACAGACACAGGCTGCTGGCTGTTCCCTCCAGACCCTGCTGCCGACCCCGGGGAAGCCCTGGGCCAGGAGGAACCTGACTGGGAGGAAGGACTGAGTCGACCAGGACTGCCAGCCGCTGAGTACCCGGAGGACTTGGAGGGGCCAGGCTGTAACCCGGGCCAGCGTGAGCCTGACACAGAGGGGGAGCTGGACCTACCAGCAGCTGAATACCCAGACGAGCTGGAGGGACCGGAGAGGACCGCTTGACAGACCGGGTAGGAAGTAGCCCAGGGGCAGAACTGCACAGTGTGGTGGGTGTATTTGGTCAGCGGCGGGTGGGAGGCTCTCCACTGACCCAGCGGCGGGAACCTCACCTCCCGCTGCTGTCAGGGCCCTAGGCTGGAACGCAGTGGAGTCGGGTGGGCCTGCGTTCCCCTACCCTGGCCAACCTGCCTTGGATACCAGAATCGTGCGCTGCAGACTCGTGCCGACGCTCCCCTGCCTGAGGGGCATGCTGCAGACTCTGGCTGACACACCTTCTCTGCTAATTCCCCAGTGCCCAAGAGGTGTGAGGCTAAGGTCTGCCAGTGGGACAGTAGCTCTCCATCACCTCCTAGAGGCTCGGTGGACCGATTGAAAGCTGTCACAGGTGATCAGCTAAACTCTGAGCATATGGGCAAGATTCACCAGCCAGATACTACAGAAAATTCTTTGTTACATGACTTCACTCAAAAACAAAACAATGTAAAACTTCAGAGCCTAAAAGTCCACTCAGTCCTACTTCTTGTTCAGCCAATGGCTCAGACAAACAATTTTGCTTACATTTAAGGGAGATAATGCTGCCCTCTTCTTATTTACAGTGTCACCAGAAAGTGAGACCAGGGATTTGCCTGTTATAGAAGTCTCCTTATGACCCATCACATGTTGTTCATTTTAAGAACACTTTCACTGCAGATTTCACAAAACAAAAATAAAGTACCAATGTGAGATTTCTAAAGATAGCTACAGTACTTGACCCAAGGTTTAAGAATCTGAAGTGCCTTCCAAAATCTGAGAGGGACGAGGTGTGGAGCTTGCTTTTAGAAGTCTTAAAGAGCAACACTCCAGTGCGAAAACTACAGAACCCAAGCCACCAAAAAAGAAAATCAGCCTTCTGCTGGTGGCATCTGACTCAGATAAAGAAACTGAACATGCATCTGTCCGCACTGCTTTGGATAGTTATGGAGCAGAACCCGTCATCAGCATGGACGTATGTCTTCTGGGATGGTGGTTGAAGCATGAAGGGAAATATGACTCTTTAGTGCATCTGGCACCATTGCGATGCCAACTACAACAGTGCCATTTGTCACCTGTTCTCACTTTCAGGTGACATTGTAAACAAGAAGCGGGTAGCATTTTCTCCTGCAAATGTAAGCAAACTTGTTTGTCTGAGCGACTGGCTGAACAAGAAGTAGGACGGAGTGGACTTTGTTTTATTTTTGAATGCAAGTTTTTTTGTACATAATTCTACATTTGTAAATTCAACTTTCATGATAAAGACATTGCACTACAGTACTCATATTAGGTGAATTGAAAAATACTATTTTTTTTACAGTGCAAATACTTGTAATCAAAAATAAATATTAAGTGAGTGTTATACACCTTGTATTCTGTGTTCTAATTGAAATCAGTATATTTGAAAATGTAGAAAACATCCAAAAATATTTAAATAAATGGTATTCTATTATTGTTTAACAGTGCAATTAATTGCGATTATTTTTTTAATCTCTCGACAGCCCTAATTTAAAAAATTTGTGCAAGGATTTCAGTAACCTGATTCCCTGATATCAATGGTAATCCCGATTTACGCTAGTGAATATGAGCAAAGACTCAGGCCCAGAGTATGCTGCTTATCCTTTTTGTTTAAGGCTATGAAGCAGAACCAACAGCTGAAGAAAAGTTTGGTGTATGTGCGTAAAACTATACCACACACTTCCTGTATGACTTTGAGCATTCCTCTAACCTCTGAATTTTATAACAATTAGAGCTGGTTGAATTTCTGTTCTGTGGGCAATTCTGGCATTTTGAACTTTTTTTCATTCCAAATTAGAATGAACATTTGACATTTGGACATTTCCTGTGCAATACAATTGTTTAAAAAATAGAAATACTTTATTTTTTTAATTTTGGTTTAATATTATTTTTGTATTTTATTTTATGTTTTCAATGAAATGTTAATCATTTTTAAATTATAATATACAATAAAATATAATTGGTGTTCTAACGGTTGTTGGTATTGTAATTTGTTTCATAAATGGTACTTTGTTTACAAATTGGTGTTCTCAGTGGTCATTTGTAATTGGTATTCTAATTCACAATTGGTTTTTAATTTGTATTTCAATTAGTATAATATTAACATGAAATATAATAAAATAAACATATTAAGTTTCTACTTGAAAAGTCATTTCAGAATGAAAAATGGAATGTTCTATTCTTATAAGATTGAAATGGAATGTTTCTACCATATTAAAATGCTTAATTTTTATTTTTTAAACAATATTTTATTAAAATTGACACATTTCCTTGAAAGATTTCAATTTAATCTATCATCCTTTTCTGACAGAAAAATGTTCCATGGGAAAATTACTGACCAGCACTGCTAACAATTAACTACCAGGTAGGCAGGACTGGATTAAGGTAACTTGGCTCACTACAGCCAACAGCCCTGCAGACCAGTGGGTAGTAACAGGAACAGTGTCAAGAAGTCTGGTCTCCTTTTGGTATGAGGTCAGGTGGCTTCCTTCTTGTCTCTAGTGGCTGCAGCTCTTCTTGCTGCAGGAAGCTTTCTGCAGACTTTAAATGTACACACTGTTGTTAGTGCAAATGGGCAAAAAGCAAAACTCCAGGTACAAATAACCCTGAATTTTGTGAGATATTATGTTCTAGATCTGAATTTTGCAACTGTTCCCTATCATCATAGTGGATTGAATGAAAACAATGGAATTGACCTCCTCCAAATATTTGGGAAGGTTTGAAATTTACCTCTAAATGTGAGGATTGAAGCGATATGTTTAGTAGAATTCAGATCCTAAGACGCAATCATCATTGTGAGATAGCAATGAGGCAGTCTACACAATGACATAAATTCAACTACTTTTGTTGGCTACAAGTTAGCCTTAGCTACTATTTTATCGATAAAATGCAAAATGATAAACTACATATTATGAGTGAGTTATTTTCTTTACTTGTTAAAAAGGAAATCTTCCCATCTATACTTGAAATTATCCATACTCTATTACAGCTGCTAGAATGCTGTTAATTATTTTGACTGCTTGCCAATGAGTTCTGTGTAAATATAACATGACAGATTTGGCATGAAGAGTAAATCTATCTTTAAATAAAGAAGAGTTTTGTTTTATGCGGATAAAATGAGGTTTTTAAAATGAATGTTTATTGTGCTATCCTAGTACATTTCACTACTATTTTAATATTATTTTAATATGTTCTGGTTTGTATATGATTTTGTGAAGTTTATCCAGAAATTAGTCCCTGGAGGGACAATTCTAAAGGTGACCTATACCTGTCCACAAACTATTCACATAATTTTGATTTTAGTAATCTTAAAAAATGAGAGTATCTAAACAAAATATGACTTCTTAACATCCATTCTGCTTAATTTACAGAGTGCCAAAAAGTTCAAACTTTAGAAAATATGATACATTACTGTAATGCAAATTATCATATTTGTCAATATATTAGAATCTACCCTCAATAAAACTACATAGCCACACCATGCGTCATACATTTTTTAAACTAAGATGCAATATAACTTTTCTTGTGTCTATTGGCCAAGATAGAGATGACCCCTTTAATGTGGACAATGAATAAAACTTTACTTCTCTAACACTCTTTGCTTGATTCTGTTTTTTTGTCAGAAATACAGCAAGAATCACCTTTTGTTCTGAAATGTATTTCCTCTTAGTGTTCTTGTCACACCCCAATGGCCCCGTCCCTCAGGGAGTCTCTGGGGAAGGCAGATCAGCATTGTATGTGGCTAACACTGTTGCAAGCATCACAAAGCATTTTGGGGAGGGTCAAAGGTGTCTGAGTGGAGAGTGGAAGTTGCCTTTGCAGAATACAAGAGGCCGGGGGGATGGGAGGGGAGAAAGAAGAAGAGCAGAGAACGGATTAACTCAACACTTCAGCTAGCTCTGTGTGAAGATAAGATGCTGGCCCTGGCCCAAGGTCATGGCCTCGACAAGAAATCAGCAGCTGCCCAGCCATGAGAAGAGGAAAACTAAGTTGAGCAGAGCTGCAGAGATAGCAGTGAGAACAGTGAGAACAAATGAGACAGTGACAGCGAAGGCCAATAGAAGGGAAAACAAAGTCTCTGGAGCAGAGATGTTTTGAGAAACGGAGGATGCCACTGCAAGCTCGTTTGGACTGGCACAAAGAGCACCAGAAGCTGAGGTCCCTGAGTGGAATACCCACCCCCTAAGGAGCCCAGGCCTTAAAATCCTCCTGACAACTGAAGCAACTCGGAGATTTTCAGGGGACCTTGGATGACCTGGGCCTAGGACAAGAACCGCCCCCCCTCGCCCTTCTTATGTTATACCCAGGCCTGCCCAGCCTCGGGTAGTATGTGTGTGAGTATGAAAGTGGGTTAGGGCTTGGGGCACTAATGCTTCCTTCCTTCCTTTGAGTGACATGGGGAGCACCCATCACTCTCCACTGTTATTTTATTATTTTATTAATAAAGTTTTAAAACTTAGACACTAGATGTGTTCCGTATCTCCTCCCCAAAGATCCTGTGGCATCAGCCTGATCAACTGACGCCCCACACAGATTGGTAACGAAAATCTGTCACATCCTGACAACAAGCAGGAGCAGAAAGGACATTTTCCTGTCTTGAATTCACCAGAAAGAAATTGTGTGTTTCCAATATATGTTTCAAAAGTTCAGATGACTTAGTATAGTTTAGCATCATTAGTACAATTTAAATATTTTAAATTTACAGGAAAATAAATGATCAAATGAGCCCTTTAGCTTTGCAACAAATTTGCGAGGAAAAAAAATGTGATTTTCTGATTGATTCGGGTAATGTGAATGAATTATTAGTCCTTACAGTAGCTGAGAAAATTAATCTTTTGAGCACAATGAAATTAAAAGGTTTTGGCTTGCCTGATCTGAACAAAGTAAGATGAATTTTTAATACAGCAAATTAATTAGTCACATAATGAGGAATAGAATGCATAATAGCACTAATTCTGATAAATAGCAAAATAGAACAGATCCTAAAGGAAATAAATATCATCCATCACAGACACACCTTATATTTTGTTCATTGGAAAATATTAATGGTATTAAAGCCTGCATAAAGGAATTAGATAAATTCTATTTGCTGATGTTATTCGGTGCAATTACGTTATGTGTTGACCCTCATCTGTAACGTTTTGTGGAGTTGATCTTAGAACATTATTCATTTCTGAAGGTGTTAATGTACCATAAAGGATTTGTATTATCATTAGACATAGTGTCTGTCATGTTATTTGCAACTGCCCTGAAGATCATTTAACAGCTTATAAATCTTTATGGCCCCATGATGCTTTGTTACAATAATTTGCATCTTTAAATAGCTTTGGAACCATGAGTTTTAAAAATAAGCAAGAAGCAACTTTTTGTTATTAAAGGATGTATTTCTTCACTCTTACTGTAGTACTGGTTAGTAAACTCAGATAACTATCTGAAAATATAATATTCCATTAGAGGTGAGAGAATTAATGTGTACTCTAATTTTCACAACTTAACATGAAATAATTTCACACCAACAAAGACAAAATATTTTACCAGATTGGAATTAAATGTAAGGAATTATTATTTTCCTGAATAATCTCCATACATTTCTCAAGATTTAAACTTTACTTTGTTGGGTGTCTTTTATTTTCTTAGGTAAAATATGATAGTCTCAGTGTAAAATAATAAATCCCACTGATAAATGTGAGGTGCTGTGCTAACTCAGTGTTAAGATTGTACTGTAGATTTCATGTAGGTAAATTTTCTGCACTGAGTTGTGACCTCTGCAAGATGCAGAGGCTATGGAAACAGCAGAAATAGTGGTCATAACTGGTTAATAAGCATAAAAGAGGTAGAACTACAAAGGCATCAGTCCTCTCCTCCTAGATGGTGGCAGTCTTTCAATGTGAGTGAAGTTCCTAAATAAGCCATGCTTTTAGGATGTGTGGGTGGTGGGATTACAAAATTAAATAACTGGCTCCCTGTGAAGATGCCCTAAAATGTGGTGTTTCTTTGTACATCTCAAAATATCCATTCTGCTAAATGCCACTGTTGAGCTGAAATGACTAGTGCATTAGAAACTCTACAGGGTTTCTTATGCGCCACATCCAGTTTCAACTCAAACCAATGGAAGGCTCTTTAATGAGGAGCTACATTAGGAGCTGCCACAGGTCCTATGTGAAATTTCCATTATAAATTTCACCCTCCTGTAAGATTTTCAATGAGAGGGAATGACAGGGCCCATAATGTTTCAGACATACCACTACTACTTAACTGTCATTTTTGTTATGCCTATCCTGTAGGGTCTGTACTATATTTGCATGTAAAATGGGGATGTAGGGGGGAACCGACATAAGTCAGCTGTCTGAAGTAACTATTGGCAATCACCTTATCTGAAATACCACAGCACTTCTCTACAATAACACTCAGAAATGACTGCCATATGTATGTTACTACAAAGTAGTAATTGTTGTCATTTTGGACTTTTTAATGGTGGCCATTCTTTGAGAATACTGTACATCCTCATGCTCTGAGTATTTATTCAATATTCTGTAATTTAAATGTTGGGCCTGCTTACTAAAAGCTTTCAGAATATCTGTCTAGGCAAGTATACATTTTCCATACCATTTAATGAATAATTTCCTCTACCACCCTTCTTAAATTCTGCTTTGATATAAGACAAACTGGGTCTTGGACACGGGTAAGTGGATCAGTCACGGATGGGTACCTTGGAGTGAAATTAAATGCTCAAAGTCAATGGGAATTTTGCTTAGTAAAGACTAGAGCAGGGTGAAATTTTCCAGATGTATAATTTATTCACTAAAATTGAAGTTTGTTATTCACTGAAACTATTTTCAAATTCCAGCAAATAGTTTGGTTGGAAAAAAAATAAACAAGTCAAAATGACATTTCCAAAATGAAACATTTTGACTTTTTATTTCAAAATTTCATTTAATTCAAAATTTAGCTGGGTTTATATTAAACAAATAAATAAAAAGGTAAAACATATCCAGAAGCTAAACTAAATGCAAACAAACAAATCATTTTGAATAAATGAAAGGTTTTCAACCTCAAAATGAATTTTGTGTATGTGTGTGTGTGTTTTCATTTTGGTGAGAAACTGAAAAAAATAATATTTGTGTACACCTGCAATCTTTTTGATTTTTCAGTCCAGCCATCAAATTGAAAATCAATTATACAGTTTTAGTAAGGACTAAGAAATAAATCATTCCTTCTTTTTTCCCCTGTAATGTGGATGAAAGGAGTTGAAACCCAGATTTGTATCTCAAATTGTATCACCGGGAAGCCCCTGCATGTGATCCTTGTGCATTTGAAGAGGTATGGGCCTATAATCTGGAGCTAGGGTCACAATAGAGTCATACTTCATGACTTTATCTTTATACAAGAAAAGGGGATTTGTGAGGCTCACTTTCTTCACTACTTAATTACTTTTAAATGGGAGGGAGTTGATTGAGGCCTGGGCAAGGAACAAATATGGGCCTGAGAAACCTCTGCCCTGTGGAGGCTAGGACAGCCTGGGGAGTAAAATGGGCTGTATTAGACCACTTCATGCATATAGTAGACCTCAGCAGATGATGTGTCCAGACTTGGGATTTAAAAATAACATGACTTTGCTTGCTGTGAGGAGGTGCAAGGATCCTCAGCTAGATGACTAGGTGAACTCTACTAGGAATCTTCTGGTCCTCCATTTGGAATGCATGATTTGGCTTTGAATAAAAAAATGCAAAATATTTATCCCTGAAGGATTTCCAAGATACGTTTTGTTTAGGAAATCTCTTTTCATCTGTTCAAAAATATGCAGACATCTCTGCTGAAAAAATCTAGTTCAGAAATGACAGGGAATTTCAGAGGCTCTGCATTCTGTGTTTTCCCACAATAAGTAAATACGTTCAGAAAACCTTATGCTGACTACATTAAATTTTAGTCCATGTACAGTATTCATTAAAAAGTCTAGAACAAACAAATCTTATGCAATCTCTATAAACAAATACTAAAGAAAGATTAAGCAAAATCTTACAAGTATGAAGTATTTAAGCTTGTTAGTCATGTATATAAAGTGCATGCAGATGAATATAACATCAGGTCCTCAGAAGGAATAAGAGCCATTCTGTAAATCCTTATGATTCTCTGATAATAACTTACTATCAAAGTGTTCTGTCTTTTTAAAATGGCAGCGTGTTATCTTTCATTACAAATGATCAGTTTGTATTGTCTTGTTAGTAGAGGAAAAATACAGTACACAAACAAACAAACAAATTCTAGTCTTATTTTCTCTCTTTGATTCTGAAGCTGAGAGCTGTATTCTATGTTAAATGCATTTTTGAAACTGTCTTAAATAAACAAGTCTTATTATTTTAAATAGAAAAATGCATTTAAAATAATAATTAGAAATAATTAAAATTGAAGATGGTAAGGATGCATTTAAGAAAATTTAAAAGCCATTTAAGTAATTTATTCTTCTTAACTCTTTGCTTTCTTTATAAATCTTGCTAGTAAAATTATGTCAATGCATTTAAAATGGTATTTACTTTCTTTTAACTTTCTATTTTTCATAAGTAATGATGTCTTTGTTCCTTCAGTGTTTTATGGAGCACAAGCCAACATGGTATATATTAGGTATTTATAGGTTGTAAGTAATTAAAGCTTGAAAAATATATCTAAAATCTATGAATGGGAAAAACTAGAGCTACTAGAAGGGTAAAAAATACCCAAACTTTTCCAAGGCTATGCCTCCGAAATTTAAATTTATACATGTTTATTGTGTACTCCCATAGGTAGCAATCCTGCAATATGTAGTGTGTGGAGTCAGACACACATGCTATCAAATGCTGGATTGGGGACTTGTCAATGAACTTCCTATTTAGTGTACTTTTATTAATGTAACCTACATCCTCTCTCTGTTTTATTGTTCTTTCCCTTTATGGCTTTATTCCAATTTCACACTTTTTAAATAGCAGGCTAGTGTTTATCTTTGCCTGTATTGTCTTCACAGTCTATAGTTTCATCTTCTCCTTATCTCTCCCTTCACTCCCTTATTTGTCTATCCTTTGTTCCCTACATTATGTTCTCTATTTCTTCTCCTGTATTTTCTCTTCTTTCTTCTCCTACATCCCTCCCTCAAATCTCGATCTTTCAGTGCCATGCTTCTCTTTTTAAATTTACCTCATTCTTCTCTTCCTCACCCATTCACACATCCACATCTCCTCATCTATTTACACAGAGAACTTGGAAATGTTACCAGACACATAAAAGCTGGAGGGCTATATAAAGAGCAGTACCAAAGTTGAACAAGTTTGTGGGGAGGGTGTCCCACCAGCCAGGGGCAATTTACCAAGGTGAAAAGCTATGTCCTGGAGCTGTTAGGTTTACTTTTGAAACATTAAGTCTCACAACACTTCTATCTTTCTATCTCTATCCCTATCTATTTCTCTGTTTATCCATATCTGCATTTCAATATCTATACCCATGTCTATCTCTCTGACAGAGCAGGAATTGATGCAAAGTTTGGGTATATTATTTGCCAAAGGATAGAAACCAGATCAAAGAAAGAGTTTGGATTAGAACTGGGAATTAGAACTGAATTATATTTTATCATTCAGAACATTTTTTTCAACATTTTCTTTTTGTTGTGAAAACAAACATTTCCATAGAAATGTCCATTTTTGATTTTTCTTTTGATGGGATGTGGTAAGAAAATACAAAATTGTGGCCATTTAAAAATATGTTTTTCATCTCAAAATATTTTTTTTCGGTTTTTAGGGAGAACCCCCAAACGTTTAAGAAATACTTTGACAAAAACAAACCATTTTTTTTCTTTTCATCAATTTATTTTTGTTGGAATAAAAAACACTTTCCGACCAGGTTTTCTCAGATATTTGGGTCCCCTATTCATTCCTGTGAACATGCTTTACTTTAGACCTCACACTAAAACCAACACTTTTAACCAATCCTACAGTAAGTAAACTAACTAAGTAAGTAAACTAACTAAGGATTTATTAACCAAGAAAAGAAATGAGAGAGTTATTACAAGTTCAAAGCAGGCAAACATTTATACATTAATGAGTTACAGTCTATGGCAGTCATTCTCAACCTGTTTACCTTTGTGGGCTGTGTATACAGCTCTCTCTGTGTTATGTGGCTCCAGGTTAATAACCGCTGATCTATGGTCTTAAAAGGTAACAGAATTGTAGTGTGTGAGCTCTGAATGTCTTTTAAGGCTAACCCAAGTTGATCGTGGGGATCTCTGCTTCTGTTTCATTAGCTCAAGCCTTGTAAAAGTCCAAACAGCAAAAAAAGATGAAAAAAAATTGTCAGCCTATTTTTATTTCCTTTTTCCAGAATTCAAGCTGATGGGATGAGACCTTTTGTACATAGACTCTTCATGGTTGTGAGGGGGCAATGAACAAAGTCCTTGCACTGTGATGTCCCACAGTGACTAAGTTAGTTTTGAGAGGCCTTCTTGATGACCCACAGACAATCCTTCCTGACAGATTCATGGTTTCAGAGCAAACATTTTTTACAGTCATAAAGCAAAAACTTAAATACTACCTTATAGCATGTGATAAAGATATTGTAAGTGAGATTAATGCATGAAGAAACTTACAAGCATTTCATAAAGTCAAAACACTAAACATATTGTTCTAAGTTCAATACCCATCTTAATCATACTAACACACAGGTGAAATGGACTGGTGTCCAGCAATCAATTAGTCAGTGCTTGGCTGACGCCTTGGCAAGACCTGGCACCTGGTCTGCCAGAATCAAATCCTCAATATAAAACTGGTGCAGGAAGGGGTGTCACCGACACTCCTGAATACGTTCCACAGTCTCCTTATTCTCGATAAGGCATCCACCACTACATTTTCTTTCCCTTTGATAATGGAGATTTCCATGTTAAATTCTTTTAGAGCTAAGCTCCAGTATAATAATCTGTAACTAGTCCCCTTAACTCAGTGTAACCATATTCAAGGAGAATGATCTGTTAAAACCTAGGGACACTGGATTTATGGCTTATTATAACATCTATATCCTACTAATAACCCCCATCCCACCCACCTGCTCCTCCTCTTATTTTTCCCCCATCACTGCTGGAGTGTTAATGGGACACTTCACCTTGAATGGTCCCTTAAAATATGTGTTAACTATCCATGCTAAACAATCTGTCCCACCTTGTATTTAGCTGTGACACTCTGAATACATTTCCCAGACCTGAAGAAGAGCTCTGTGTAAGTTCAAAAGCTTCTTTCTTTCACCAACAGAAGTTGCTCCAATAAAAGGTACTACCTCACCACCTTGTCTCTCTAGTATCCTGGGACCAACACAGCTACAACACTACATACAGAATCGACATACTGCAGTCACTATACTCTAAAACTGAGGTACCTGTGAGCTGATTTCTATTTTAAACATTAAATCAAAGATAGTGACTGAGTTCACTTAAAAGTCCTACCAGATTGTGAAAGCTGATCAGCTCTACAAGGAATAAAGGGCTCAATTCTACACATTTGAGGTCAATGAAGGTTTTGCCATTGACTTCAATGGACATAAGATCCGGCAGTAAAAGCAAATGCCTGCTTAACTGGCATTGCCTATTTTAAGAAAAGGGAATATCTCTCAAAGCGATATAATCTTGCAAAACCAAAGAAACTTTTTTAAATGTGGTCACTACTGTTGTTGACATGTTCTCATGTACTCCAAAGATGTCTGATTTCTAACACACTGAAAATAAATATTTTGTTCCTATGTTTTCTTTACAAAGATATTTTTAATGAAAAGTCTTTTTCTCAAAGACTTTTTTTCTTTTAAAATGCAATTTATCTTGTGATATGTATGAAACCAGAGCAATTCCATTCCCATAATTTAAAAATAAAAGTTCACAAATACATTTTAAAAGATATTTCACGTGCTACAACTTACATTCTTTCTTAACCTTCTGGTTTGCTCTTTAGAGCCAGTTGATTTTCCAAATCATTAAATGCAACCATAACTTTGTCTTCCCTTTATTCTGTTCTGCTCCTCATCTAACCACCCAATCTAAGATGAAAAGGCACTTTTCTTCTTGCTTTGCTTTCAGTCATTAAATCTTATAAATGTGGCAAAACTTTACAATAGAGAAACAGAATTAAAGCAAGAAGAGAGCATATTGGCAATGAGATGACTGGATATCTTTGAGGAGGAAGACATTTCCAGGCATAAAAGGTCCAAACCAGCAGAAATTATTCACAAATGGTCTATGCAGCAAAAACTACAAAAGATCGGGGCAATTGGTCAGTTCTTTAATCAAAATTTTTCTAAAAAGCTTTCATGATAAGTATATGTATATAAAAATCAAACTTAGTCATACCCCAACTATATCTATTGTTCAAGATACAGTAACTCTGTAATGTCAGTTTAATGACCTTAAATCAAACCCAGGAATCAGTCCTAGAAACTAAATTTCTGATTTTTGTAGTGTATGTATGTAACTGACTTTTTTTGCGGGGTGTGTGTGTGCATACTGTACCTTTTAGTTGTAAGAAGATTCAAGATCAAAGGACAGGCAGATTGAAGGACACGTTCTGCTTTCTCTCTGAGGGAGATGTTGTAAGGGTGTGCTATGCTCTTGTTTTGTTTTATGTCTCTGGATTTCCTTAGTCTATTTTAAAGAAATCTAGACTGAAAGTATACTTTCTTCTATGTTACATTTTATGAAGTCTGTAATTACTTTATAAAGATAATTCTGTCACCTTTATACACTTTCAGTCTTGGGGCCATCCAAACTGGTGGTGAGTTCCTGATATAATTTTGGACAATTCTATTTCATGGGAGTCTTCCAGTAACTGGAGTTTTCAAAGGCATAGGAAAAATACTTCCTTTTCCCTGGCCATGCCTACTGCATCAGTGCCCAGAAGCTGGAGGTAGAGTAGGAGCTCCTTGGGTCAGTTTATACTAGAACATAAGAATGGCCATACTGCATCAGACCAAAGGTTCATTTAGCCCAGTATCCTGTCTTCAGACAGTGGCTAATGACAGGTGCTCTAGGTTTTCCTACAGAGTGGGAATCCTATATAATTCAAAGAAAGGAGCCTAAATATTTATTTTTAAAACACGGAGGGTGTTTATTTAGCCACTAGATTTTTAATCCTCTGTATCTGTTTGTGGGATATTCTTTTGCTTCCTCTCACCTTCCAGCTAACAATAAGGGCCAAATCATTTTGCAGATACATGCATGTATTTGTCATTGAATTGAACTGGACTTATTTGTGCATAACTGATGACAGAACTTGTCACTAAAATTATTGAATTTCAGTTATTTCAATTTCTATTAATGCTTTTTCTCTTTGTGCATCCTGAATTAAAGATACACTAAAACCATCCTAAAACATGAACTCCAATGGGAGGGATTCTGGGTAATTTTGGAACTCTAAATCCATGAAATGGATCACATTTGGAAAGGAAGTTATCTCTGGTGCTAAAGCTTTGTATGTTGTATGTAAGTGAATTTTATGTTTGTAAAACATTTATAGTTCAATTATATATCCCAGAAAACAGCATTTATAATAGTAATCCTAACAGTAACCCAATCAACTGTAGAGCTGCTGAATTTATATTGTTGTAATTTGCAGTTTTTAGTCAGTTGCACCTGGTTTTAGAGATTACTATTTTTATAAACAGAATTAGGATGTGCTACTCTTGTTAGCACAAGAACAAATCAGAAATAAATATGCTCTCTCTTGATTGGAATAAAGCTCTATGTTACCTTGTTAAGAGGGTGCTGAGTACCTAGAACATCCATTGGATTCTCTGGAAATTGAAACCATTCAGTACTCTATAGGAGACATTCAGCACCAGGTAAAATCCATCTCAAAGCTGTACCAGGCTTTTGCAAATTATTTTCATTGTTATTTTTTATTTTGACAATTAAAAAATAATGAGGAAATGAGACAAAACTTGTGCAAAGTCAGTGAGAAAGCAAAATAAAGTGTTACATTATTAACATAATGGGATCGCTAAGGCAGTTTGTAAAGTTATATTTGAAAATTATTCAAAATTATTCAGTAATCAACAGTCTTTTGCATTGTGCATGAATTGTCAGTTACTGACAATGATAAATGATATTCATTCTGTTATTCACTTGATGATAATGTGCTATTCACATCTGAATAGCTTTATCTACCCATGATATTTTTTTAAGTTCTTTGTATTATTCAGCTGTTATTTGGTAACAGACACATTCTGAATTGCATGCAAGAGTTACTTAACTATATGTTTCTTCTGATTCCAAAGCAGGGCTGAGATCCTTCACATTGTATTTAGTCAAAGAGCAAAATATAATTTTAAGGCAATAGCCCAGGTATTTCAGTTCAGGAGTAGAAATCTTGCAGATGTGAAATGATCCAGCCTTTTTTATGCTCCTAAATATCTACATATGTTACTTGCTGATACATAAGTGGGAGGGATTACTGTGATCTGGATGCTTAGTTGATGTACGTTGACGTAGCTTCACTGATGTCAATGGAACGACTAAAAAAATGTTTTATCTTTCAGACATTTTTGACCCAAGGGGAACAGAACTGCAGGGTCTGAATAAATCAGACCTGCTGAGGAAACCATAGGGACTGTAACCCAGGACCTGGACATGAGAGTGGGATAACTGTATGATTCCGCATAGATCCAAATCCTAGGTTACAGTCCCCATGGTTCCCTCAGCAGGCCTGATTGACTCAGATTCTGCAATTGTGTTCCCCTTGGGTCAATGACAGTGGCAAGCAGTAGCCGAAAATGTCACATTGGAGGGCTCTCACTGTTGGGCTGATGCTTATGAGAGAGGTGGTGGTGGCGGCAACAGCTCCACCCTCTCCTGATGTTGATGCTGCTGTTTTGTGAATCCCTTCCTTGCCGTAATCAAAATGACTGAAAGATATAACATGTTTTAGTAGAAACAAAACTTTTCATTTCAACCTTAGGAAAATATTTTGATGTTTTTGGTTCAGTTCATACTGTTCTGTGAACTTTACATGCATTTGCAATAGTTTTGGTAGAAGTGAAACTGTATTTTTGGTTGTGAACAAACTTTTAGTCAAAAAAAGTTTATCCAGCTCTATTCCTTAGCTTCATCACCATAAAAATATAGTAGTCAGAGCTTCTGGGAAGCCTTTGGTGTCTGAAGCTTTGTAGAGCAGCTGGATTTTTATCTCTAGACTCACAGATTATGAGGATGCACTTAAGTGATTTTGTTTCAAGAGATTTTTCTTGCATTTGAGCCTGGAAAAGAATAGAATGGTTATTGCATGCCTACCTTTGGCCTCTTTGGATATGTGACAAATAGGGTTTCCTGCAGTTACAAGGAGATCTAGCACTGGTCCTCTTCTGTTGGTCAGCCACATTTCTGTGACACAGAACAGGTTGAGTAACTCAACAGTAATAAAACTGTGGCTGACTGCTTTACAAATTCATATAAAATCTATATTTTTAATAGAAATAATATGCACACCCTTTGTTACCCCAAATGGAATTTCAAAGGCACTTCAATTTAAACATACTGGATTGGATAAAACAATAAAAACAAGTTGAGTAACTACAAAGAGAAAGTTTTTGAATGAGTACAAGTAATGTGGCATAAAAGTCAGAAATTGCTACAATAATACTAAAGATAAAACACAACTGCTGCTTAACTTAACAAACTATGTTAAATTCAAAGCAAAGTTTTTCTCACCACATGCTCTCAGCAGTCTTACTGACCAAATTTCTTAGGCCAGGACCCCTTCTCCAGTTCAGTGGCTGCTTTCATTATCCCCCCTGGTGCAATAAATCAATGGACAGAAAGAGAAGGAGGAGGGCATGCCTGGGGGTGTTTGTCCCTCCTTTTTATAGTGTCAATCCCCTCTTGGAAAACATTTCAAGCTGATATTCTGGAGACAAAAAAGTCTATGGAGAAGGATGTTCCTTGCTGCTTTTTCTCACCTGTTTGAATTTACTTTGTTTACCCTTCCTGCCTGATGTCTTGGTTTACTACTTAAATGCAGATTGAGCAGAGCACACATTCCTTTGTTTGAGACACACCTGCTTGCCAACTTCTGCTGTGGTTTGAAACATGTGTTAATAACATTATACAAGGAAATATTATAGTTCATATGCAATGTTGCCACACATATTTTATCTAAACAATATCACCAGCAACTATTAGTGGTAGATATGCCCAATGGCCTGTGATGGGAGCTTAGATGGGGTGGGATCTGAGTTACATCAGAGAATTATTTCCTGGGTGTCTGGTTGGTGAGTCTTGCCCACATGCTCAGGGTTTAGCTCATCGCCATATTTGGGGTCAGGAAGAATTCCAGCGCAGATTGGCAGAGGTCCTGGGGTTTTTTCACCTTCCTCTACAGTGTGGGGCACGGATCACTTGCTGGAGGATTCTCTGAACCTTGAAGTCTTTAAACCACGATTTGAGGACTTCAATAGCTCAGATATAGATTAGGGGTTTGTTACAGGAGTGGGTGGGTAAGATTCTGTGGCCTATGTTGTGCAGGAGATCAGACTAGACGATCAGAATGGTCCCTTCTGACCTTAAAGTCTATGATTCTATGATTCTAATGTCATGAGTTTGCAGATGACACCTCGTAAGGCATATTTGTACAAAGATTATTACAACTGTGTGTAGGGAGTGGACAGATACATTCTCTCATAGTGGTATGTTTCAGATGTTATAATTATATATTTCTGAACTACAGTTTTCAACACTAAGATAATAAAAACTATTACTACTAGTTTGTTAAAAAATTACAAATGAAAGTGATCTATTGAGACTACAGATTCAATCTAATCTCCAATTCAACAGGTGGGGAATTTTCCAAATATGAATAGCATGATGGTCAACTTCTAAGAGCTTGGCTACACTTGCAAGTTAGAGCACATTAAATCAGCTCCAGGCACCCTAATTCTGAGGTGTCCATACTGGCAAGGCACTTAGAGTACCTGGACTCTGCAGCTGAAGTGCTCCTAGTAATCCACCTCCACAAGAAGCATAAAGCTGGCTGCGCCCTGGCTGAAATGCTCGGGTGTCAGTGTGGACGACGTGTTGCATTACTGCACTGTGATTGGCCTCTGGAAATGTCCCGTAATCCCCTGAAGTCAAGTGGCCACTCTGGTCATTGATTTGAACTCAGCTGCAGGCATGGGGATATCCCCTTTCAAAGCCCCGTTTCTGACAGCCAGCTGCTTATCTGCTCCGGGACAAAGCAAACCATTACTGTGGAATGCTGCTGCTGCTGCTGAGGCAGGCATTTGTGCGTGTGTGTGTGTGTGTGTGTGTGTGTGTGTGAGAGAGAGAGAGAGAGAGGCGGGGGAGGTCTGCTGCCATCTGTACTTACAAGACAGCATGCTGCCCCCCAAAACACACTATCTCCCCCACATATATACACAACACACTCCCTGTCACACTCCATCCCCCTGCCCCATTTGAAAAGCATGCTGCAGCCTCTTGCACGCTGGGATAGCTACCACAATGCACTGCTCTCTGTGGCATTGCAAGAGCTGCTAATGTGGCCATCCACTGCACTTCCAGCAGACAGTGTAAACACACTGCACTGTACTTTTCCTGGTGCTCTTAGATGAAATTAGTACTACACGTATATCTAGGACACCACCAGTATTTTTTAAAGTGATTGCAGTGCTGTCAAAAGACACAACTAAAAAAAAAAACAATTATACTTGCAAAGGATTCCTTTATTCTGGAGAGACAGGAAAACAACAAACATTTTGTTTTAGTCTCTAGATTAGAAGAGTATAAAAAACTCACTGGTGTTTACTATAGAGGTTGAATTTGTGTGTATAATTGCCTCAAAACTCTTGCAGTAAAAGTTGTGGCCTAGCATTTAGCAATGTTACAGAATGCTTTAGTTTGTGAAGCAGACTTAGTTTTACATCCTGCAGTACTTGGTTAGTAGAAAGAAAAGGAGTACTTGTGGCACCTAACAAATTTATTTGAGCATAAGCTTTCGTGAGCTACAGCTCACTTCATCAGATGCATGCAGTGGAAAATACAATAGGGAAATTTTATATACACAGAGAACATGAAATAATGAAATTTGTGTCCATTTATTCTTTTCCATAGAGACTGTCCAGTTTGTCCAATGTACATGGCAGAGGGGCATTGCTGGCACATGATGGCATATATCACATTGGTAGATGTGCAGGTGAACGAGCCTCTGATAGTGTAGCTGATGTCATTAGGCCCTATGATGGTGTCCCCTGAATAGATATGTGGACAGAGTTGGCAACGGCCTTTGTTGCAAGGATAGGTTCCTGGGCTAGTGTTTTTGTTGTGTGGTTGCTGGTGAGTATTTACTTCAGATTGGGGGGCTGTCTGTAAGCAAGGACTGGCCTGTCTCCCAAGATCTGTGAGAGTGATGGGTCATCCTTCAGGATAGATTACAGATCAACAAATCAAACGTCAAGAATTATAACATTCAAAAAACAGTCAGAGAACACTTCCGTCTCTCTGGTCTCTCGATTACAGACCTGAAAGTCACAATATTACAAAAAAACCCTTCAAAAACAGACTCCAATGAGAGATTGCTGAATTGGAATTAATTTGAAAACTGGGCACCATTAAATTAGGCTTGAATAAAGACTGGGAGTGGATGTGGCATTATGCAAAGTAAAACTAATTCCCCATGTTTATTTCCCCCCTCTACTGTTCCTCACACATGCTTGTCAACTGCTGGAAATGACCCACCGTGATTATCACTACAAAAAGTTTTTTTGTTTTTTTTTTCCCTCTCCTGCTGGTAATAGCTCACCTTACCTGATCACTCTTGTTACAGTGTGTATGGTAACACCCATTGTTTCATGTTCTCTCTGTATATAAAATCTCCCTATTGTATTTTCCACTGCATGCATCCGATGAAGTGAGCTGTAGCTCACGAAAGCTTATGCTCAAGTAAATTTGTTAGTCTCTAAGGTACTACAAGTACTCCTTTTCTTTTTGTGGATACAGACTAACACGGCTGCTACTCTGATACTTGGCTAGTGTGCCTAACTCCCATTCACACATCAGTGGCTGTATTTTCCATCTGTTGTGCACAGGACTGAAAAGACGATTATGTAACAAATTTACAGGAACAAGCAGTCAAATGTACAATAGATAAAATTTGGGCAATAACATGTGACCAACCAACCAGCTGGTTGATATAATAAATGCTGAAATCATTCAGGGATACTTCCCTATTGGGAAGAACTTTATACTGAATATGATCATCATCCTGAAATCCTTACACAAAGTAATACCATCATCTGTGAATAACCCCTGTTACGCTATCTGGAGTGGCTCATGACAATGTGTGCCAATCTCAGGGAAGATTTTCAATGAAACAGGACAAAAACCCCAAATTGGTTATATGTTCTATAATTAGATTTCTCCAATCCAGTAACAAGTGTGAACTCCTAAAACATGATGTTATGGAGTCACAGACAGTCCTTTTTTTACATCCTGCTGAACTTGGCCTTTGCTGCTATAGCTGCTATAGTGTTGACATGGCCTAATAGCAGTTTAGTACTCATGAAACTCTAAGGAACCTCTTGTATAGGTAACTACTTGTAGTAGGCTTGATTCGCTCTCTGCAATAAGTGATGAAATATACATTTTTGTAGCATATGCATTCAGAGCCTGTGGCCACTATGCATATCATGAGAGCTAAATAGAAGCAAAATAAATAGATGGCTCTGGCTGACAGTTCTGTCCATTTTAAATTACACAAGTTTCCCTCAATGTCTGTCCCAGATGCCAAGGGGAAAAATACTATCTTCTGGTAGATATGAGGTGGAAGAAATATATTTACTAAAGAACTGGCAAAAGAATCATACTTAGCACTGAAAAAATAATTTCCCAGCACTAAAAGATAGAGATCTATGTACATATTATATACAAAAGAGTATGATAAAACAATGTATTAAAGTTGCAAAGTGAAGCACTGAAGATTTAGGAAATGCTAATAATAGGTTGGCCAAATAACCTTAAATCAGCCTTTCATGCATACACTTCATGGTACAGTCTTTACTTACATGATCACATACCATTCTTTCCATGGGACTCTTGCCTTATTAAGTGCACAGGACTGAAGATACTCAGGGAATGAGACAATTGTTAAATATTTCTTTTCATCCACATCATTCAGTGTACGGCCCTAGACCTTATTTTATTGCACACTATTCATACCATACTCTGAATTCGGAAATAATAATTTCCTCATGGACTTTTCTGTTGTGCACATCGCTGTAGTATATGAGTGTGTCTGACAAACATTAGCAAATATATCTTCAGAACAATTATAGAAGATAGGAAAGTATTATTACTCCCATTTTACACCTTGGGAATTGAGACATACAGGGATTAAGATAAAAAATTGTCCATTGTCCACTAATTTTGAGTGTCCATCTTGACATGTATGGTCTGATATTTCAGAGTACTTAGCATCTTTATTTAGCTATATTTTATACAGGTTCAAAGCACTATATACAAATATTAATAAATGAATTCTGACTGCAGTGAAAAAGTATTTACTAGTAGGGAAACTGAGACAGAAATGCAGAGACTTCCTCAGAGATAGACATAGCCAGTGGCACATCCAGGATTGGAACTCAGGAATGCCAGATGCTCATTCTTCTAGACTGCACAGCCTAACTACCAGACATTCTGTGCAACATCCACTGACTTCAGTTACTGATATGAATGTTCAGAACTTCTGCAATGCCAAGCCTTAGGTGTCAATTTGGAACTCAGAAAATGAGGAATACAAAACAAGAGGCTACCTACAAAACTTTTGCTTAAAATGACTAGCTCAGAAACGCATAGGAAATCTGTTGTAGAACCAGAGGGAGAATGGACTTCTCTTGGATAGTAGTCAACTACGGTCATAAATATAAAGGGAAGGGTAACCACCTTTCTGTATACAGTACTATAAAATCCCTCCTGGCCAGAGGCAAAATCCTTTCACCTGTAAAGGGTTAAGAAGCTAAGGTAACCTCGCTGGCACCTGACCCAAAATGGCCAATAAGAGGACAAATTCTTTCAAATCTGGAGGGGCGGGGAAGGGATTTTGTCTGTCTGTATGTGTAATACCTTTGCTGGGAACAGATGAAAGATGCAAGCATTCCAACTCCTGTAAAGTTAGTAAGTAATCTAGCTAGAAAATGTCTTAAATTTTCTTTTGTTTTTTTGGCTTGTAAAATTCGCTGTGCTGGAGGCAATGTGTATTCCTGTTTTTGTGTCTTTTTGTAACTTAAGATTTTGCCTAGAGGGATTCTCTCTTACCTCCTGTAAGGTATTTACCATCCTGATTTTACAGAGGTGATTCTTTTTACCATTTCTTATATTAAAATTCTTCTTGTAAGAAATTGAATGCTTTTTTCATTGTTCTTAAGATCCAAGGGTTTGGGTCTGTGGTCACCTATGCAAATTGGTGAGGATTTTTATCAAGCCTTCCCCAGGCAGGGGGGTGCAAGGTTTTGGTAAGGATTTTGGGGGGAAAGACATTTCCAAACAACGTTTTCCCAGTAAACCCGGACGTTTGGTAGTGACAGTGGAAGTCCAAGGGCAAAGGGTAAAATAGTTTGTACCTTGGGGAAGTTTTAACGCAAGCTGGTAAAAGTAAGCTTAGGGGGTCTTTCATGCAGGTCCCCACATCTGTACCCTAGAGTTCAGAGTGGGGAAAAAACCTTGACAACTACCTTAAACACAAGATCACCCTCTCACTTCCTGCAACCCATTTCCATTTTTAACCGACTGAAATAACTAGAGAGAGGATTCCATCAGATATTGGGATTATGATTTAACCACCCCTCTCAAGTCTGTGGTTTGTTCAAAATCATGGTTTTGATTTGGCTCCTTAGAGAGAGGACATAAAATTAATCAAAATCCGCATTCTGTTATTTCAACCCACACAGATGGGCTGTTTGGACCTGGAGGTTTGGTTTGAGTCTATTTCTAAAATCAGTAGGTACAATTTTACCCATTTCTACAGTATCTTTAATCTTCTGCCAGCGTCTTCTCCATCTGACTTTTTTTCTTAAATATGTGTCCCTGAGGTTTTTTTTTTTTTTTTGCCAGCTGTTGTAGTGAAGATGTACTGTAATGGCACATCCATAGAATAGATGTATTATAATGATGTATGCCATTGATGCATAATCAGCGACAGCTCTGATTACTGGTGTGCTGGGGATGCCTGGGAGTAGTACATCATCAGGATGATAGCTAGAAGGAACAGAAGGCCCAAGATGGACCTTTTTTCAGTACTCTTGTGAAGAGTCTACTTTTGATACTATTACTGTTTAAGTAGCAGCTTTGTACTTCGGCATATACAAACAAATGAGAAAAAACAGCCCCAAGGAGCTTTCCAAACAACTTCAGAGGGGCAGCATATTCTTTTTATACGCTGTGCAAAGATTTATTTTAAGAGGAAATTCTTGACTAGAAGCTAAAAGAAGATGTGGAAAGAGATAGTTAAATGGATAAGCTAGGAAGCTCAACAGCTCTCCCAATCCTTTAGGGACCAGATTTTGCCAGCTTTGTTTGTGTTGAATAGGACCATTCTTCAACACATAGTCCCACTCTTATCACTGGAAGTACGTCCTAAGTGAGGTGCAACACAAAAGGAATAAGGGTTACAGAATCTGATACTCAGATGTTAAGGTCAGCATTTTTATATGAATTCTGACAATGAGCCTCTATGACTTTTAGGCAAAGCTAATGATAGGTACATACAAAAATCTCACATACAATGTGAACATACAATAGACTTTTGTTCATGAAATTTACAGAGGTTATTGGAGGCTTTTATTTCAGATTTTCAATAATCCATTTTATTGGAAAATCACTTACAAAACCTACTGCATATTACAAAAATATAAAGATTTTGAGAAACACTTTGGAAGACATCATCTTCTCACCCAAGAAATGAAATCTCTGGTGACAAATATAGTATATTATTCTTAACCAACAACCTAGATTTGAAAGGCTCTGTGTCTCATTGTCCACGTCTTGGGATATTCAGTCCACCAGGAGTTGGGGTTTAATTTAATGTGATTGCTTCTATTGGGTTCACTCGATTTTAAATCATTCCATATAGTTTTTGTTGTGTCAATTTCCACCTATGTTTTTATATTAATTTAAACTTGCTTATTTTAAAATATCTTTAGGAGCAGAATCACTGATCTGATGTGCTCCCTCTATGCCATTAAGGCACATAAAGAAAGAAGAAATAATTATATCTCCCCTGCAGGGAATCAGTCCCCAGCAGACATAGAGCTGACATAGAGCTGAAGTGATCTGCAGCTGCTTGGATAGGATAGCAGAGAAAACTGTGGTAGTGAGCTATTAACTACCTTGATGCCTCAAGAGCCATGTAGAAATCCACATCTGCCCTAAGAACTCCCTTGCAGTCCCTGCTAACCCTATGGTTCTCTGATTCTATGTACTGCTCCTATTTCCTTCCTTTCATCTTTCTCTGATCCAGCAGCATAGCTCAGTCAGGAGATACATTTCCACTGGTGACTATCACAGTTACAGAATGAGCTGCAATTTACATCCTTTTTTGTCCCTCTCAAATAGACCCCTCACGTGGCAGACCTGGATTCCTTCACCTTTCTCAAGGTCTCAGTTATTCTGGGACTGGATCGCCACACAGCAGCCAAATGTGTTAACTTGGCAGCCCAATTGGATTTATCAACCTTTCACTCAGGGAGCCTGTGACAGTGGCTGATTAAAGTGACTCTCAAACAAATTGTTCAAAACAAAGCATTATTTGTTCTTTTATCAAATGGTAAAAAACACACAGAAAGCAGGGGTAAAAATATGCATGGGTTATATGCATGGGTTTTACTTTCACCTTCATCTTTCTTTGTCAGCTTTTGTATTTTCTCCTCAGCCAGTTAACCCCATCTCTGGCTCTGGGATTCATACCTTCTGCAGCATTCTTGCTGTGAGTTCTCCCCCCAATATGTGTGTCTGTCAGCATGCTGACCATCCCTTCACCCCTCCTTTCTGCCTACCTCCAAGATCTTTGGGTATGTTTATACTACTTTGTAAACCTGGGTTTGTGGGACCCTGACTTGTGGACTCTGTGTTTCCAAGCTTGCACTTGAGCATCCAGACTGCATGGAAAATCTGGGTTTACAGTTGCAGGATCTGGGTCTCACAGTTGAACTAACATATCCATACTGCATTACACAGACCTTCTGACTCAAATCTTCAGCTTGACCTGCAACCAAACTGCAAAATGACAGGGCTTGAACCTGACTCACAGTGGGACTTGATCTATGACACACTCTGTCATAAATATGAAGGGAAGGGTAACCACCCTTCTGTATACAGTGCTATAAAATCCCTCCTGGCAGAGGCAAAATCCTTTCACCTGTAAAGGGTTAAGGAGCTAAGGTAACCTCGGTGGCACCTGACCCAAAATGACCAATGAGGGGACAAGATACTTTCAGATCTGGAGCAGGGGGAAGGCTTTTGTCTGTCTGTGTGAAACCTTTGCTGGGAACAGATCAAGGATGCAAGCTCTCCAACTCCTGTAAAGTTAGTAAATAATCTAGCTAGAAAATGCATTAGGTTTTCTTTGGGGTTTTTTTTTTGGCTTGTAAGTTTGCTGTGCTGGAGGTAATGTGTATTCCTGTTTTTGTGTCTTTTTGTAACTTAAGGTTTTGCCTAGAGGGATTCTCTATATTTTGAATCTGACTGCCTGTAAGATTGTCTTCCATTCTGATCTTACAGAGTTGTTCTCTTATCTTTATTTTTTTGTTGTTCTTCTAATAAAGTTCTGATTTTTAAGAATCTGATTGGGTTTTTTTGGGTCTTAAAAATCCAAGGGATTTGTGCTCATCTTGTTTATTCTCAAGCCTCCCCAGGAAAGGGGGTGTAAGGGCTTGGGGGGATATTTTGGGGAAATAGGAACTCCAAGTGGTCCTTTTCTCGTTCTTTGTCTAAAACATTTGGTGGTGGCAGCGTTTTACCTAATCCAAAGGCAAAGACTTTGTGCCTTGGGGAAGTTTTAACCTAAACTGGTAGAAATAAGCTTAGGGGGTCTTTCATGCGGGTCCCCACATCTGTATCCTAGAGTTCAGAGTGGGGAAGGAACCCTGACACACCCCCTCCAGCAGAGTATTAGGATCCAGGTCCTGAGTGCTTGCCGACCAAGTCATGCTGATTTGTGTGTGGACAGGAGGCGGCCTTTGGCTCAAACCTGATTCAGAGCTTGGGATTAGAGTGCAGAGTAAGATTGTAATATTCTTTCTTAAAATGCCTTTAAGATTGTAATATTCCCTTTGACCCTAGATATAGGCCTGGAAAAAGTAAATCTTGCTGACCTGAATGGCAGAATAAACAATTCCCCCCACTGTTTCAACAAGGAACCTTGATGCACGTGATATTTATAGAAAATAATACAGCTATTTCCCTCATTCTTCACAGTGGCACAGACAAAAATGCATTGAAGCGGCTGTGGATAGTGTTAGATATAAAATGCCAAGGAGTAGTAGGTATTGCTCTCAGCAGCTTCTGTGGATTTTTTTCCATTTTGGAGGGATACTTCTAGAGAAGGCTGTAGTTTCCCACTCCAGCCATGCATAACATTCATGTCCCGCTGTCCAGGATCTGCATGGTCTAGTTTCCAGAATCTTGAATTGAAAGGGATAGGTCCTATTGTAGAGGTAAAAATCCTAAGGCCATCTTGGATTCTCTAAAGGACAACTAGGCATCCATTTTTTTTGCGAGACCTTCTTGTCCCCTCTTTGTTCCAGTTTGGTGCCTTTTTCTGGTTAGGTGGGAAAAGACAGTGGCTGTCAATCATCTAATCTGCCTAGTGACCTAATGTCTATATTAGGCGGTGTTCAGATCAGATAGAGGCTGCCCATCTGAGTGGTAGAGTCTGGTTGAGACGAAACAGGTAATTGAGGATAGGCCATTCATCCTATTACTTGGAATAGGGGATATACTTGCTTACATGTATCTGATCCATCTTCTGTAGAATTTGCTTAATGCACGCACGATAATGCAGGTGTAGGGAGCGGGAGAGATTTAACAGCTTACCTGAAAGGATGCTCATCTGATCCTGCCTCAAGGTCCTGCTTCCATCTAAGGGATCCAGGAGTCCTGTTTTGCTGTGCCACCCTAAGAAGGAGAAAATATCAGAAAATCAAGCTGCTAGAGATGGTACTGTGATTATCACTTTGTTTGTGTGCATAGTCCCCCTGTTGTTACAGCCTGCCTTGTTTTAGTATCTGCTTGGTTGCTATATGTTTTACCTTGTTCATTCTGGGAGTCCTCGCCATCCCTTTAGTAAATTCTGTTGTACTTTTATTTTGTTTGAATTTTATGTGGAAATATAAGCCCCTGGAGACAGATACAGGTAGAAGGTGAACCTGAGACTGAGATATTTGGTCCACTTTTACTTTTAGCTCCTGTTTCTGCCAACACTATAAGCTCCATTCCCACTTCTGTCTTTACCTGCAAGATCTGACAGATATCTGTGCTGGTTCCATTCTCCTCTATGCTTCCTGGCCCCAGAATTGATTATTTAATTTAAATGACTGTATAATAGTTCTGAATTGCATTCTGGGAGTTGGGACTAAGATTTGTAAAAATGTCATAAACATAGAGCTTTTGGGGGGAAAACATAAATGCATACAGTGGGAGATAATTTATAAAGTTGCATTTCTCAGCGACTACATTTAAAAATAACATTTTCTTCAAAATTAGCAATATATATTACATGTACTATACATATTTCTTTTAAATAACAAAAATATCTAATCCTTTGTGGCTTATTGTTTGCAAAATTTGGTTTTAAACAGCAAACTTGATTCTAAAGTTTAAAGTAGAAATAAGTTTTTGAGAAAAAAATCCTACTCTAGTTTCTATTTATTTATTTATTTATTTGACTGGGGGTAATTTTATTCAAAATAGAATAATGGGCACTTAGGCCCGATTCTGGTTTCATACTGCTGTAAATAAGATGTATATATGAGCCCTTAAGATCTCATCTCAGATGATTAAACTTCATTGTTAAGTTTCAGCCTGTAGCAAATTATGAACACATAAAAGTAGTTTTTTGTTAAAATTGAAGTAATTTTACAAATTATGGAAGAACTACCATTCACATCCACAGTAGAATAAATTTGCTCAACAGCTGGAGCTGGACGAAAAAGAGAAGTTTCAAGGGAAACCAGGGAAGAGTATAAAAATATTGCTCGGGCATGTAGGAAAGATATCAGGAGGGCCAAATCGCACCTGGAGCTGCAGCTAGCAAGAGATGTCAAGAGTAACAAGAAGGGTTTCTTCAGGTATGTTGGCAACAAGAAGAAAGCCAAGGAAAGTGTGGGCCCCTTACTGAATGAGGGAGGCAAGCTAGTGTCAGAGGATGTGGAAAAAGCTAATGTACTCAATGCTTTTTTTGCCTCTGTTTTCACTAACAAGGTCAGCTCCCAGACTGCTGTGCTGGGCAACACAAAACGGGGAAGAGATGGCCAGCCCTCTGTAGAGATAGAGGTGGTTAGGGACTATTTAGAAAAGCTGGACGTGCACAAGTCCATGGGGCCGGACGAATTGCATCCGAGAGTGCTGAAGGAATTGGCGGCTGTGATTGCAGAGCCCTTGGCCATTATCTTTGAAAACTCGTGGCGAACGGGGGAAGTCCCGGATGACTGGAAAAAGGCTAATGTAGTGCCCATCTTTAAAAAAGGGAAGAAGGAGGATCCTGGGAACTACAGGCCGGTCAGCCTCACCTCAGTCCCTGGAAAAATCATGGAGCAGGTCCTCAAAGAATCAATCCTGAAGCACTTAGAGGAGAGGAAAGTGATCAGGAACAGTCAGCATGGATTCACCAAGGGAAGGTCATGCCTGACTAATCTAATCGCCTTTTATGATGAGATTACTAGTTCTGTGGATGAAGGGAAAGCAGTGGATGTATTGTTTCTTGACTTTAGCAAAGCTTTTGACACGGTCTCCCACAGCATTCTTGTCAGCAAGTTAAGGAAGTATGGGCTGGATGAATGCACTATAAGGTGGGTAGAAAGCTGGCTAGATTGTCGGGCTCAACGGGTAGTGATCAATGGCTCCATGTCTAGTTGGCAGCCGGTGTCAAGTGGAGTGCCCCAGGGGTCGGTCCTGGGGCCCGTTTTGTTCAATATCTTCATAAATGACCTGGAGGATGGTGTGGATTGCACTCTCAGCAAATTTGCGGATGATACTAAACTGGGAGGAGTGGTAGATACGCTGGAGGGGAGGGATAGGATACAGAAGGACCTAGACAAATTGGAGGATTGGGCCAAAAGAAATCTAATGAGGTTCAATAAGGATAAATGCAGGGTCCTGCACTTAGGATGGAAGAATCCAATGCACCGCTACAGACTAGGGACCGAATGGCTCGGCAGCAGTTCTGCGGAAAAGGACCTAGGGGTGACAGTGGACGAGAAGCTGGATATGAGTCAGCAGTGTGCCCTTGTTGCCAAGAAGGCCAATGGCATTTTGGGATGTATAAGTAGGGGCATAGCGAGCAGATCGAGGGACGTGATCGTTCCCCTCTATTCGACACTGGTGAGGCCTCATCTGGAGTACTGTGTCCAGTTTTGGGCCCCACACTACAGGAAGGATGTGGATAAATTGGAAAGAGTGCAACGAAGGGCAACGAAAATGATTAGGGGTCTAGAGCACATGACTTATGAGGAGAGGCTGAGGGAGCTGGGATTGTTTAGTCTGCAGAAGAGAAGAATGAGGGGGGATTTGATAGCTGCTTTCAACTACCTGAAAGGGGGTTTCAAAGAGGATGGCTCTAGACTGTTCTCAATGGTAGCAGATGACAGAACGAGGAGTAATGGTCTCAAGTTGCAATGGGGGAGGTTTAGATTGGATATTAGGAAAAACTTTTTCACTAAGAGGGTGGTGAAACACTGGAATGCGTTACCTAGGGAGGTGGTAGAATCTCCTTCCTTAGAGGTTTTTAAGGTCAGGCTTGACAAAGCCCTGGCTGGGATGATTTAACTGGGACTTGGTCCTGCTTTGAGCAGGGGGTTGGACTAGATGACCTTCTGGGGTCCCTTCCAACCCTGATATTCTATGATTCTATGATTCTAAGGTATAATCACACTGATACAGGTTTACTCTCTGAGAATTCTGCCTCTCTGTTCCTCAGCATGTAAGGCAGTCTGTATATAAGGAGAGTGCAATTTATCCTCTGTGGCACATATAGAGTCAGCTTGATCAGCCATGCACAAGGATTAGATAGAGGCATGACGCATCTAAGCCCCAAATTTTCACATGCTTAGATACTTATCCACTTTGGAAACATATCCAATTCATTCCCTTTGCCATTTCTGACTATGAACTGTGCTAGTCATGCAGCACACTCTACCCCTGCGAGGTAAGTGATAAGATTTGCCTACAGATATCTTGATTGTTTTAGCTTCCCAACCATGGATAAAGGTTAGAATCAAACCCATGTATCTCACTGTTTTAACCCACTTTCTTTCCCCTTTAATTTTCATTTAAAAAGAACAAGCTGACATAGGAAGCAACCTGACTCATGGCCCTACACACACCTGCAACAAAGGAACCTTTACAGATTCTTGTATTTCCATTTTCCTCTAAGGCATTCTCAAAAGAGCAAATATGAACTAACGTAAAACGTTATTGTCTTAAACCAACAAAAAGAAAACTGAGTTAGCATTAAAACTTCATACTTAGCTTCCAGCTCATGACCACTTGCTACAATATCATATAAAGATATGGAAAAATCATCTACTACCAGAACTTGAGTACTATCTTGGCTTTTGGTGATAAAAGGAATAACTAAGTCATATGTATAAATATGTTCATCATCATCATGTTTCTATTACGCCTCTGGCTTTTAGGGCAGTGACAAAGCTTCTCCACTCCTGTGTGTTTCAGGCAAATCTTTCAATCCCCAGCTGTGCCCCAAGTTTTTCAGCTTGGCTTCCACAGCTCTTCGCCATGTTGTTTTTGGGTGGCCTCATTTTTGCTTGCCTGCAGGTGTCCATCTTATTGCCACTCTGACAATAGAATGAGTTTCCTTCCAAATCACATGACCAATCCATCTCCAACACCTCCTGGCAACGATGGTGCTGATATCCTCTTGGCTGTACTGTGTCAATAAATCTTGGTTTGAGATTGATCTGGGTCAAAAGATATGGAGGATTTTTCTGAGGCAGTTTGTATGAAATGAAGACAGTTTGGATATGTCGTACTTTCTCATTCCCCAGTCTTCTTCACTATAAAGGAATGTTGAAAGTACGCAGCTCTGATAAATCTTGAGTTTGGTTTTGGTTTTGTATGTTGATGATTTCCAGACTGTATTGATGCTCTTGAAGGTGCTCCTGACTTCATTAATTTTGTTCTGAATGTCCTGGCTTATTCCACCATCCTGGCTGATGGTGCAGCCCAAGTATGTGAATATTTCTATATTGATGAGAACATAATCCTCCATCCGTACTGGTGTCAGTGAGGCAATATTAAAGGTCATGATATCTGTCTTATTGTGTTTTATTTCAGTCCAATTTGCTGTCTGAATGCATTGAGTCGAGTTTTTGTTCTTGTATATGGTGTTGGGAATGTGATAGGAAAGCGAGATCATCTCTGAAATCCAGGTCTTCAAAGGATGAGAAGGGTGTCCATTTAATGCCTCCTGGCATGTCTTCTGTTGTATGCTGCTGTCAAGGTTCCTTCCCCACTCTGAACTCTAGGGTACAGATGTGGGGACCTGCATGAAAAACCCCCTAAGCTTATTTTTACCAGCTTAGGTTAAAACATCTCCAAGGTACAAACTACTTTACCTTTTGTCCCTGGACTTTTTTTGCTGCAACCACCAAGCATCTAACAAATATAACAGGGAAAAAGCCCACATAGAAATGTCTTTTGCCCCCAAAATCCCCCCAAGCCCTACACCCCCTTTCTGGGGGAAGGCTTGATAAAAATCATCACCAACTTGCATAGGTGAAACCAGACCTAAGCCCTTGGAACAATGAAAAAGCAATCAGGTTCTTAAAAGAAGAATTTTAATTAAAGAAAAAAGTAAAAGAATCACCTCTGTAAAATCAGGATGGTAAATACCTTCCAGGGTAATCAGATTCAAAACATAGAGAATCCCTCTAGGCTAAACATTAAGTTACAAAAAGACACAAAAACAGGAATATACATTCCATTCAGCACAACTTATTTTATCAGCCATTTAAGCAAAACAGAATCTAATGCATATCTAACTATATTGCTTACTGACTTTTTTCAGGTTTCAGAGTAGCAGCCGTGTTAGTATGTATTCGCAAAAAGAAAAGGAGTACTTGTGGCACCTTAGAGACTAACAAATTTATTAGAGCATAAGCTTTCGTGAGCTACAGCTCACTTCATCGGATGCATTTGGTGGAAAAAACAGAGGAGTGATTTATATACACACACACAGAGAAGATGAAACAATGGGTTTATCATACACACTGTAAGGAGAGTGATCACTTAAGATAAGCCATCACCAGCAGCAGGGGGGGGGGAAGGAGGAAAACCTTTCATGGTGACAAGCAAGATAGGCTAATTCCAGCAGTTAACAAGAATATCAGAGAAACAGTGGGGCGTGGGGTGGGAGGGAGAAATACCATGGGGAAATAGTTTTACTTTGTTTAATGACTCATCCATTCCCAGTCTCTATTCAAACCTAAGTTAATTGTATCCAGTTTGCAAATTAATTCCAATTCAGCAGTCTCTCGTTGGAGTCTGTTTTTGAAGCTTTTTTGTTGAAGTATAGCCACTCTTAGGTCTGTAATCGAGTGACCAGAGAGATTGAAGTGTTCTCCAACTGGTTTTTGAATGTTATAATTCTTGACGTCTGATTTGTGTCCATTCATTCTTTTACATAGAGACTGTCCAGTTTGGCCAATGTACATGGCAGAGGGGCATTGCTGGCACATGATGGCATATATCACATTGGTAGATGCACAGGTGAAGGAACCTCTGATAGTGTGGCTGATGTGATTAGGCCCTATGATGGTATCCCCTGAATAGATATGTGGACAGAGTTGGCAACGGGCTTTGTTGCAAGGATAGGTTCCTGGGTTAGTGGTTCTGTTGTGTGGTGTGTGGTTGCTGGTGAGTATTTGCTTCAGATTGGGGGGCTGTCTGTAAGCAAGGACTGGTCTGTCTCCCAAGATCTGTGAGAGTGATGGGTCATCCTAAAAGAATGAATTAATTTCATTGTTCCCCACTGTTCCTCTGATATTCTTGTTAACTGCTGGAATTAGCCTACCTTGCTTGTCACCATGAAAGGTTTTCCTCCTTTCCCCCCCGTGCTGCTGGTGATGGCTTATCTTAAGTGATCACTCTCCTTACAGTGTGTATGATAAACCCATTGTTTCATGTTCTCTGTGTGTGAGTATATAAATCTCTCCTTTGTTTTTTCCACCAAATGCATCCAATGAAGTGAGCTGTAGCTCACGAAAGCTTATGCTCTAATAAATTTGTTAGTCTCTAAGGTGCCACAAGTACTCCTTTTCTTTTTGCGAATACAGACTAACACGGCTGCTAGGGTGAAAGGGTTTTTCTTCTGGCCAGGTGGGATTTAAACGTGTTTACCCTTCCCTTTATATTCATGACAGCTGCATTACCCCGTCGATGACAATATTGAAGAGGATTGCAGACATTAGACACCCCTGACGTACTACTGTTTTGACTTCAAAATTGAGCTCACTGTGACCAACACTGCATGTAAAGTTGAAATAAAAGCTTTTGATTATGTTGATTATATGGAAACAGATTCCATATGTCTGCAGAATGTGCCATAGGCTGGTCCTGTGAATGCTATCAAAAGCCTTCTCAAAGTCTATCTGAAGAAGTGAGGTTTTTACCCATGAACACTTATGCTCAAATAAATCTGTTAGTATTTAACGTGCCACCGGACTCCTTGTTGTTTTTCTCAAAGTCTATTAAATTTATATATAGTTGCCATTGCCATTCTAAGCATTGTTCTATTATGTTTCGTAGAGTGAAGGTCTGGTCTGTGCATGTTTTTATTTATTTTAAAATATTGTTGTGGTTGAAAGAATTTTGTTCAAAACTCTATGCTTACTAGTGATTAGGATGCACAAAAAATTGCTAGTACTGACCACTAATTTACAAAACTTAACATAAACCGAATATACCTGTGGTAGGGAAAAAAATGCAATGCACATAAGCAAGTAGGAAAGTTTAATGTCAGTAATACTGCAGTGTTGGGTTGCCTGGTAATATTGTGATGTTTGAAAATGTTAATAATTTAAGTTCTAAATTGTAGACTTGACTGAACTTAAAGTTTCTTCCAATTATTTTTACATCTAGTTATTAAAATACTAAAGACAGCTCCTCAGAGACCACTTAACTTATTGGATCAAAAGTAATATGAAAAAATATGCTTGAATTTTCTAATCTACAAAAGTCTAAATTCTAATAAATCAGAAAAGTGTTTAAATGCAAGTTATAGAGCTCAGTATGAACTCTGAATTCATTAAAAGAACACATACAAGATTCTATAAAATGATATGCTTTATTTCAGCATTTTCATAATTAATATGAATAACACAGATTTTATTTTAATACTATTATAAATATGATATGGTTGAATTTGCAAATCCAGGATTGTACTTGCTTCCCATGTGAGAAGCCATAAAACAAATAAACCCATAACTCAAGTCAACACTAGCTGAACACTTATCTCTTGAAGTGATGGTAGAATCCAATCCATCAACCAACCATGACATCATATTTGCTCTATACCATCCTGCTAAAAATAGATTAACAGAATGCTTTGTACAAGCACTGAATCGTGCCTTAAAATCTGAAAGATCTATTTTGAGTCATCAGGAGAAACTGGACAATTTCTTGCTTGTCTACAGGAATACATCACATGCTACTACCAAACAGTCACCTGCAGCTCTTTTCTTGAAGCGATCTTTGCATAACTTTGGCCTGATATTGCCTCACATGTAGCCAAATCCCAAGCTATGCAAATTGATTGATAATGTGAGACTTTTAATTATTCTTTTCAAGTCTGAGACTTGTAGTAGAATTACAACTACTCTTGTAATTGTTCTGTTGTGAAATGAGTACCTGGAAAAACTATAAAATTAATGAACCTAATCTGTTGCTGGTAACACTATCCAACTGTGTTTTATGAACATGAGAGTTGGACCAATTGTAGCTTCAACAGGTAACAGAGTCTGAGATAGTCTAAAAGAAAAGGAGTACTTGTGGCACCTTAGAGACTAACAAATTTATTAGAGCATAAGCTTTTGTGAGCTACAGCTCACTTCATCAATGCATCCGATGAAGTGAGCTGTAGCTCACGAAAGCTTATGCTCTAATAAATTTGTTAGTCTCTAAGGTGCCACAAGTACTCCTTTTCTTTTTGCGAATACAGACTAACACGGCTGCTACTCTGAAACCTGAGATAGTCTAATGGGACTTCCTGTTCCTCTGACTGAACCTCTTTCCATTGCAAGTCCTAATTTCAATGACTTGTTGGGAGAAATTTTGGTACCAGATCCAGTGGATTTCTTAGCACCGACTGTTCCTGTTGTTCAGGACACTTCCACAGCACCATCATCACATTATGCCGAGCGAGTGCGAAAACCAGTGGAGAACCTGAATTTATAAATTGTTTAGCTGCCTATTCTATGGCAGAATAATCCCTTGCAATGTCAGAGTCTCTACCTGCAACTTTTACTTAGGTTATATAGTGTTTCATTTTAGCCATCTGAAAAATAATATGTGTGTGTGTGTGTGTGTGTGTGTGTGTAAGACATTTTTTAAAGTAGGGTTAAAGAATGTGATGTTCTATCCCTCTAAATATTTGGGCAGTCTCCCCTCCCTACTGCAAAGTCTCACTTTGGTGTTAGTTTCAGTTTTCACTTTCAAACGTTAAAAAAAAAAACCTTTTGTTTGATATGATCAAACACTTTATGTTTAACAATAGAACATGAAAGTTTTAAAGTGAGAAAAAAATCAGGAGGGGAGGGGTTTCTGTTTCTTCAGATAACCCTGTCAGAGGCTATATCTGAACTTTATGTAGCCACAAAGCCATGACTTTTGTCCTTTACATTTTTTATTGTAAAAATCATGAATTAGTTACCCTAAATTTTAAAACTTCCTTTACTATTTACTAGTAAAGCCATTTCTGTTTGGCTGTTTTTAATTATTATTATTCTGATCAATTGTGTAATATTGAACTTACTTCTTCACAATTTATATTCCTGCAAACTGGGTTTGATCTTATAGACTAAGATCTTTGTGTCACATTGTGGAAAAGTAAGTAAACTTGGCATCTCTTTAGGCTGTAAAAGCATGCCATTTTTATTGAAACATAATTAAAATAACATTGTATTGTAAATCCTCCTCAGTTGAGGATTTTTTTTTATATTATACCCAGGCGTTCTTTACAGTTGATAAGTAGAATAGCTTTTGTTAAACATTTTTAAAAGGATAGGGTGCTGAATCTTTTATTTCACTACAAAACAGATCTTTACATCTCAGTCATAGTGTTGTTTTTTTCATGTGAAGCTTAAAAACTGTATGTTAGCAAAAGAATTAAGAAAAGGGGCTGTTTCTTCAGATAACAAGGGTGAGCAGGTTCAGTCTTTATCTTATATTTTCAAACAGTTAGAAGGGGTGCCTCTTGTAAAATTCTGTTTTCTTAGTGGCATGTTCAGAGCTTACATTGAATTGCTAATTTCCTGTAAAACATTAATTAAATGAAAAAAGGTGCTTGATATAATTTTCCATCAGGTTTAAAGGTACAAACCTAAATCTACATTAATTTTTGGTAAAACTTTCCTTGGTTTAAATTTTAAAAAATAGCTAATGCTTTTTTAAAAAAATGCCTGGCATGTGATTTGTTTGTTTGTTCAAACCAACCACCAATCAAAAGCTATGCCTCTTGGGATAATATGATTGGTTCAGGAACATGAATTCTTCTTCTGATTGGTCCAATAGAGGGCATGGTTTGCTTCCTAGGCTCGCAGTCCAGAATAGCTATCATTTCACTACAGCCATTAGGGTAAGCTGCTTTGCTCTCTCTGCCACGTGCTCAGTACTACAGGTTTTACTGGTGCTTTAAAATCTCTTTGCCGTGAGGTCAGTCGCAAAGGCTCTCTTTCTGCCAGGTGCTTTAAAATCTTTCTCCCTCTCTCTCTCTCTGTCTCTCTCTCTCTGTAACAGCCTCATCTCTGTTATTTATTTCAAAATAAACCTTTTTATTTTCTCTAAAACTCTTTTGTTTTTCCTCTTTTTTTTATTTTTTTCCTCTCTCTTGGCCTAACAAAGGATTCTTTCTGTAACATCCCCATCTCTATTCTTAATTTTCTCTGTTCTTTATTTTTCCTCTTTTCTTTAATAACTTACCTTTATTTTTTCCTGTTTTATTTAATTTCTCTCTCTTTCTTTATTTTTTTCTCTCAAAACCCAGTCTTGCATGTAAAAACACACACACAACATTCATTAGGAAAAAAAATACAACCCAACTCTTCACATGTAAAAACACACACAACATGTCCCATGAAAAAGAAAAAACCCTTTTTTTCCAAAATGGCTGAAAGTGCCATATGTGAATGTGTACACATACAGAACTGGAGGATGGGACATATGGCAAAAAAGGGCTTGAAAACCTGTCAAAAATACATGGTGATGAATCCTATTAAGTGGATTACTACTAACAATACTACAAACAACATTTGGTACAGCACATATAGCCCACCTAAAGCTGCAGTCAGTTGTAGTTAATGATGCATCTGCTCTGAATGTCTGTGGCTTTGGATGCTATAGGTCCACATTTTACAGCTTTTTGTGTTGTTATTTGTGTTCTCTCATTCCACACTGGTGGAAACTGCTTTGTTTCATCTTGGATAGCACTGTTTTATGTGGTTTATCCTGTTTACCCTTTACCCTTTGTTTACCCTTATCTTTATTTACCCTTTCTCTGATATTCTTACCATAATGTTCAATTGCCAAGTTTGCCAGCTCACTTTGTCCATCTTGGACTTTGCTGGATGGCTTAATTTTGTAGATGCTTTATTTTTAATTTCCTAGTTGCACTCTTTGCCTTTTCTTATTCTTCTGTCTTCACCATTGATTTCTGCATTCAGGGCTATAACAATTATTTTTGTTTGACATTGCTAATGGAGATACAAAAGGTACAAGGATATTTAGAGATTTTTTATGATGTATAACACAAAACAGAACCTGTCTAAGGTGAATCAATTAACTAGAAATTGGAAATTCGTTTTACTTCCCTCTGAAATCTTTGTTGATAATCCTAGGAATACTATTTGTGTAGTATAATTGCTGCCCATGTCTTAAGTTCTACTTCCAGTTCCTAGACATTAACTAGTCCTAATATACTTCTGCAGTTACAGAGAATATAAAGAAACAAAACATGAAAAAGAAAAGTAAAAGCTAAGTTCTTAAAGGTTTTATCTCAGAAGAAGGACTGAAAAATCCAGCACAGCTCTGCTTTCAAGATGGAATCTGGGGAGCTTCCTGTATATCTTCTAAAAGTCAGATTGTTAACACCTTTTATGTAGTTTAAGAAGCCAATAATTTATTTTACTGTAGTCAATCTGCTGATATTCATGTTCCTATTCCTCATCTTTCACCATTGTAATATAGCCACACTATATGATACAGTAGAAGGATTTTAAGAAGACTCCATTATCCTACTGAAAGAGAAGACCACAGAGTTGCCAAAACTTGCCATTTTTATCTATTCTGCTGTATAACTCTCAAGTATATTTTAGTCATTATTTATTATTGTGTGAAACAACATATGTTCCTAAAAGTCAAGATAGAGAATTTGAGGAACTGTTTGTTCCTTCCTGTCTTTTGTGCTATGTTCCTGACACAGGAAAATAAAAAAAAGCTTAATGCTAAGTCTCTTTCCAATTATTGATATGAACACTGTATTTCTGCTTTGCTATTTAAGCGGTTATTCTCCTTTGTTACTCATTCCCAGTCTGAAGTGATCCACTATTTGAGCAGTCTGCTTGTGCTGTTATGATGCCAGTTTGCTTATAATGCTCCCTTGTTTCTTTTTAAGTTGTCTCTTACTGACAAAGTATGAATAACAAGATCATAAACACCTCTAATTAAGCAATAAGAATGACAGGATGTGAATTGTATTATAATATTTCATACCTACTGTGTTGCTAAGCATGAGGCTGAAGGTTGAGTGCCATCAATGTACCTAGGAATGAACTAATATAACAAAATTCATGCCCTGGAGTGACTTGCTGTGTTTATAAACTAGTGAGTGATTTTAACTAGAGGGGGAAAAAAGCTTGTTTTTTTGTATCCATAATTTCATGGTAGAAGGATAGAAGTAGGAGGGAAATGATCTGACATTTTCTCATCTTTGATATAATACCACTTTCCTACATATATGAACTTTGTATGTCACATTAAGCATTTTAGATGCCTCTTTTGAAATAAAAAACATTGTAATATATTCCTGGTTAGAAACAGCTCTGCCAGCATATGATAGGGCCAGGGTTCTCAACCAGGGGTACACATAACCCTGGGGAATGCAGAGGTCTTCCAGGAGGGTATATCAACTCATCTAGATATTTGCCTAGTTTTACAACAGACTACATAAAAATCACTACTGAAGTCAGTACAAACTACAATTTCATACAATGACTTGATTCTACTGCTCTATATACTATACACTGAAATGTAAGTACTGTACTATATTTATATTGCACTTGATTTATTTCATAATTATATGATAAAAATTAGAAAGTAAGCAATTTTTCAGTAATAGTATGCTGTAACACTTGTATTTTTATGTCTGATTTTGTAATCAAGTAGTTTTTAAGTGAGGTGTAATTTGGGGTACGCAAGACAGATCAGACTCCTGAAAAGGGTACAGTAGATTGGAAAGTTTGAAAGTCACTGTGGTAGGATACATATTTCTTTGTGCATTTTTATGTTATTGTTGAAAATGATGAGTAAAATATCTTGTCTGTCTAGGATGGCAAATATTTCGCTGTTTACAGATATACTAAAGAGGATTATGATGTCACAATGAGTGGGTTGTTATGTAGGGCAAAGAATAAGCAGGGGGAATAGCTAACCTTTGAAGAGACAAAAAACTCAGTTCTGTCATTTGGAAGTTTTCTCTTTGTCTTCAGTGGGAGCAGAAGCAAGTCTAGAGGTACTGTTTTAATACAAATGCTCCTAACAATAAGAAATAAGGGAAGAAACAAACAGAGAATCTATGATAAAAAGCCAATTTCTTTCGCAGTAGACTGTTACCTCCTGCCAAGTTTTCCAGGAGGCATCAATTGATCTTTATCTGATCATAGTACATGGAATTTCTACCCATAATTAGATTCATTTCAGATTTTTACTTTATTTTTACTCTTTACTATATGTTTACTAGAATATAGACTTCCACCTTTAATAGGAATGTCTCTGCTCAAACTGTGTGATCTGATCCACCTATCGATTTGCCCCTCCCCTTAGTTTAAAAAATCATCTACAGACTTTTTTAATGCTACATGCCAGTAGTCTGGTTCCATTTTGGTTTAGGTGGAATCCATTCTTCCTGGATAGGCTCCTCCTTTACCAAAAGATTCCCCATTTCCTAATAAACCTAAAACCCTCCTCCTTACATGATCATCTTATCCATGCATTGAGACCCTGCCGTTCTGCCTGTCTTTCTGGCCTAGATATGGAACTGGAAGTATTCCTGAGAATGCTGCCCTGGAAGTCCTGGACTTCAGTTTCTTACTTAGCAGCCACATTTGGCCTCCAGAACCTCCTTCTGACCATTCCCTATCTCTGTGGTACCTAAAGGTACCATAATCACTGGCTCCTCCCCAGCTCTGCACAAATATTGGTCTAGATGGCAAGTAAGCTCCACAACCTTTGCATCCAGCAGGCAATTCACAATGTGGTTCCTCCAGTCATCACAAATGCAACTATATATATTTCTAATAATTGAATCCTCCATTTACTATTAACTTGTTCTTCCTACTAAGTGGGTTTCCTTCCCCAGGACAAAGATATCATGAATGTGAGAGGATACCATGCCATCATCTGGAAGGAGGGTCCCAACTATGGGATTGTTTTCTTGGCTCCAGTTTGATGTTCTTATTTCCTGAGACTTTCCTCTTCCTTAACAGCACAGAGGCTATCAGCCTGGGGGTAGGATCACACTGTTCTATCCATGAAAGGCTCCTTTTTATACCTCCCAGTCTCCCTTAGCTCTACCAGTTCAGTCACTCTGGCTTCAAGAGCTTGTATTATATGTCTGAGGACCATGAACTGTTTGCACATATATGCCACCTCCACATATATGCCACTTGCCCACAAGTACATGCTCCATTCAGTGCAATAAACTGGATGGCCCCCACTCTACTACTGGACTTCAGCCTGCATTATTTTTACTCCTGCAGGAAGTTATTGGCCTAAGTTTAGAGTATGTTTGTTAGTTATATTCGTCTCTCATGCTCTTCATACGTGAAGAAGGAACAAAGTTTCCTAGCAAGCTAGAGGTAGTAGAAGGCATTTTCTTTTCCACTGATGCCATCTGATCATCTAGGTTGAGTGAGGATTCTACTGGGGTCTTGGTGCTTTGCTCCATGTTATATTGGAATTGGAAAAGGTTCAGAAATGGGCAACGGAAATGATTAGGGGTATGAAATGGGTTCTGTATGAGGAGAGATTAATAATTGGACTTTTCAGCTTGGAAAAGAGATGACTAAGAGGTAATATGATTGAGGTCTATAAAATCATGACTGGTGTGGAGAAAATACATAAGGAAGTGTTATTCACTCCTTCTCATAACTCAAGAACTAGGGGTCACCAAATGAAATTAATAGGCAGCAGGGCTTTTTTTTTTTAAAAAAGAAAGTATTTCTTCACACAATGCACAGTCAACCTGTGGAACTCATTGCCAGATAATGTTGTGAAGGCCAAGACTATAAAACATTAAAAAAAAAGAGAGATATAAATTCATGGAGGATAGGTCCACCAATGGCTATTAGCTAGGATGATCAGGGGTGGTGTCCCTAGCCTCTGTGGGAATGAGCTACAGGGAATAGATCACTTGATGATTACCTGTTCTGTTCATTCCCTCTGGGGCACTGGCATTGGCCACTGTCGGATACTGGACTAGATGGATGTTTGGACTGACCCAGTGTGGCTGTTTTTATGTTCTTATGTTCTCTCTCTCTCTAAACTCCCTTGCAACATTTCCCTCTTTGCTAGCTCCTCTGGTCACTTAGAAACTGGCTTTTTAAACCCCTATTCGCCTGGACTCCTTGTTAAGGTATCTTAAAGGGGTTAGGGATCAAAGGACAGCAGACTAGAACTGAGAGATTACTAACTAGGCTCAGCATATAATTTTGAAAACAGACCACACTATAATCTGCAAGGAAACAAGCACACAACAAACTAACACAGAAACACATTAACAGACATGGGCCAAGGGATTTGCTTCCCACAGCCCCATTGGCCTGGAGCGGCGAATCACAGCCAATGGGAGCTGCGATTGGCCAAACCTGTGGATGCTGCAGGTAAACAAACTGGCCCAGCCTGCCAGGGGGCTTACCTTGGTGGGCTGTGTACCAAAGGTTGCCAATCCCTGGTATTAACTGTTGTTTAAAATATTTGTTTATATTAAAACTGTTCTGGTATCTGTCTTTTTTCAACTCTCCATTATTGACATCCACACTTTCTCTTTTCCTCTAGTCCAATCTCTCCTTTTCTTTTATCGAGTAAACAGAAACCAATCGTTACCAGAGATCAATTGCTTATCACAGAGCAAAGTTTAGAAGGTTTATTTTACGATAAGCATATTGCTTTTTTCTAATGCTTAACTCTGGAGCAAACCTTAGGGAACAAGGAAGAAAATACACATTCTGTTAATGGTGCAAACTAGTCTAAAAGAGCAAACACACAATGAATAGAAAGATCAATATAATAATCAATAGACTCATAGAAGGATAAGAAAGAGGATAAGCTAGTCTCATGATTAGTAAGAAGGTGACAATTCATAGCAGCAATCCTAAACACAATCAATGGCCCTAATATTGTGAGAAGGAACAAATCTAATAGCTGACTGAACATAAATCCAGGGAAGCTCAAAGTAATGGTACGTGATTGGAAAAAACATGACTGAGCACAGATGGGGTAAAAAAGCACTGATAGTAATTAAATGTTCCCGTTTACATGACTGAGGTGCACAGTGCAGAATTTTTCAAATGTTTTTATTAGTACACATCTTGTAGGCATACTACAGTGTAAGATAACTTGATATTCTGGACAATTTCCACAATATATGCTCTATTAAAAGGATCAAATCTGTTCAGGGTCTAACACCATTGACTTCAATGGATTTACAAACAGGATGAATTTGGCACAAAAATGTTTAAACATAAAATCCCTGACCAGTGTCAGCCTGCTTTTATCACATGAAGACTAGGAGCAAGTGATAATAGATTATTGAAGCAAAGGATGCATTAGAAGGTTAATGTGATTTGTTTTTTTTATCACAAAGCAAATCTTATTGGTCATGTACACAATGTACATGCTGAAGAACTTCAATGCCTTATAGAAAACTGTACATTATTCTATTTAGAGATTGTACCACTACATCACAGAAGCTAGTTTTAGTCAATGCTAAAGATATTCATTAAGTTGTAAATCCCATTGAGGCATTCTTGAACAGCATTTTAGTCATTATTGTTAATATTGTGGGTATTTTAATACCACGGTAAAACTGTGCTTTGTGATGCCTGAAATCAAGGTGTGGAGAATAGCTTTTTTGCTTTCAAGCACAAAAGTGAAACACTATTTTGCTTCAACTACACCATTATTAAGATATCATGGAATAAATGATCAGTGTGATATTGTTGAAATAATATTTTACATATGTCACCATGGAGAACACAAGCCACACCATTCCAACCCCACAAGGCATCTTTCTTTAAGAAACAGCAGAGTACATCAACAAGAGACATCTTTCTACCAGCTGTAGAACCACACTCTGACTTGCACCATGGACTTTTTCACTTGTACTATTCTCCCAAATGCAGTATTCCTGTGGCTCATATCTGTATGTGACAGTTGGATCACTCACATGGCTCTTACATAAACTGACACTATATCAGCTGAAATCTATCAATTTGGCTTTGCCATTTCTCTGCCACTTGCCTCTGTCTGTCTTCTGCTCCATTATTATTTCCAACACTCCTCCGCTCCTCTTCTCTTAATCTCTTCCCATTCAGAAAAGAAGATCAGCTCATTGCAAGTAGTATCTTAGTCTCTGGGTTGGAAAATGAAAACATCAGGAATTGCTTGCAATTGTCTGCCACTGCCATCACCGCACTATACCTACAGTAGTAGGAGTGGAATGCCATATTGCCCTGGATTTTCATAATCAATTTCCCATCCAATGCTTAGTAGGCAATAATAGCATGTCTATTAATATGTCTAAACACAGTATCTATGTAACTAATTCCAAATATTTCCTGAAAAGGAATGGGTGTACCAGTTTGAATAAAATAAGAACCGAACCATCTTGAACATTTCCCCCAAATCTAAATCTTATGAGTTTATCCCATCACTTGTATTTACATTGCTTAAATATGTATTTAACGGGAGGGAGCTACTCCAGTGTCTTTGTTTGTTTAAACATATTTGTTTAAAAATCAATCAACTTCCACTAAAGATTTTTCTTTTAATTCTTTGAAGTAAATACCAGTAACTATCCACTTAACCCAAACCATAGGATATTCAACATCAATACTGTCTGTGTATCTCAACAAGCAAATATAATGCAACAATGGCTGTCCAAGAGACAGATGGGAAGTTACATTTGGCTATTATGATAACTCTTCATGCATGTATCTAATTTCCAAGAACAATTTCACCTAGCCTTAAGCCAAAAGGCAAATTCATTTACATTACCATCTATTTCATTATAACTTTATGTGAGTATAAATTAATTACAGCAGCAAATACAATTGGCCAGCTACACTCTATAGTAGGTTATCCTGTTCTTTTCCAGTTACTTTGGTGTTACTCTGTTTCCCAGAGACAGGCAACATTGGGAGGGAGGTGGGGGGAGGGGGAAAGGGTTTTTAAAACAGCCTGCTGTTTTCATCTCTGTATGCTACTGTGCTGTATGTTCAGTTTAAGAATAAAGCCTGAGATGTAACTTTAAATTTCCAGGCTAATTTGTAATCTTATTTTCCTGAATTGTATTCCATAAATATATAACTGTATTAGACCCAATAATAATAGTAAATGTGTGTTTATTTATCCATATATATTTCAAATGCACTGTATATTATGGGACACATTTTCCAAAGTGCTCAGCTCTCACAACTGGACCCAGATTTCCAAAAGAGTTCTGCTCCAGTGTAGGCACTTAAATGATGTGCAGAGATTTTTCAATGTGCTTAGCAGTGCATCCCTTTCTTCACTTTCACAGGGAGATTATGGGTGCTAAGCTCTATGGAAAATCTGTCCACTTATTTTGATACTTTATGTGATCTGGTGGGTGCTGAGCACTTTGGAAAATCTGCCCTATTTATTATGTAAACACATTTAGTACATAGCTTTTAAAATATATTCCACAAAATGGAACTCTCTTTACTATCTCTACTGGGGAGTCACTATAACTGTACATACATTTGGATTTTTGAGGTATAGTGAGCTCCCAGAGAGACTCAGAGAGTGGATGCAGCTCTTATATTGTTGCAGAAAGCCCATTTACAAGCTGCCAGGACTCTGCTCAAGGCTCCCAAATAGAGCTGAGATGAAAAGCTTTAATGGAGCCATATTTCACTAAAATATGTGATTCTGTCAAAACTGACAAGTATTGCAAAAGCATATTTATTTCACAAAAATCCAGTTTCAGAGCAAAAAGAGGGGGAAAAATTCCAACATATATCAAAACTACCCATTTTGATATCTTTGGAATGAAACATTTTGATTTTCTTCTTTTGAAATAACTTTTTTTTTCTTTTGTATTTACAATATAAAATAAAAATAAATGAAATAAAAAGTCAAATTTGAAATAAACCATTTGGTCTTGTTGAAATTAAATATTTTGATCACTTTGAAATAAAAAGGGTTTTCAGAATTTTCCTTTATAGAGATTTTCACAATTTTCAACTTTTGTTCAGATATGGAAAGAAGCCAAATTTCAAAGTCTCAAAATCCTTTGTGAAACAGAAGTTCTGTCCACTGCCCAGCTCCAGTCATAAGTGTTTTTGGCTCCCCTCCAGAAAGGATTTTGCTGAGAGAGATAACATGTAATGAAGATTTTGCTGCAAGAAATGGTGCAGAGGATTTTATGGCAAGAGATGATGCAGTGGATTCTGATGAGATCTGGCCTATGCAGCATCTTAGTACATTTGAATTACTAACTAGGTCAGATGGTGACATCTTCATGTGAGTCTAGGTAAGCAACTTCTTTAGAGATGGAGACAGACCTGCACAGAGACACTTGAATGACTGCTATTCATTTATCCAAACTGTGAGTGGGGTTTGGTGTATAGGTGAGGTGGTGTGGCTAAGGCACTATTACTCATGGGGCATTCTCATCACAAGGTGGGAAGAGAGTTAGACTACTGTCAAAGTTACTTGAAGATAGGTGCTCTTTTTTTTCTTTTGCATAAATATTCTGCTGCTGTGTTTTTCCAACTTTATCACTATGTTCCCTTTCCCCAAATGAAGATTTCTGTGTTTGAACACAGTCTCAGAATGCTTGTTTAGTAGAGAAGTTCTGACTTTTAAAGGTGTGTTTAATGTACCAGGTTTCTAGCTTGGGGCTCAGCAGTTTGGGTATTTGTCAATAGGGAAGGTAGATAGATTGAGCCCAGCTAGTCCTTATTGCTGCTCTTTATGACTGAACAGAAGGGTTATATGTAGAAATGAAAGATTTCTCTCTTCCCAGGGCTGAAATCCTGGACACACTTGTTGTCAATTTAGCCATTCACATTGAGAGAACATGGATTTAATCTCATGTTTATACTGCACCCATCACAATGGTGTCTCCTTAGTAATCATATAGCAAATCCAGATATACCGGCAATGTTTCTATAAACTATTCCACCTTTTCATTCACATTAACCCTTTGAGGCTGTCAGCACAGATGTATATTCTTCTTAGTTTAATTGTTGAGCTGGAATATGCTAGTGTTTTTAAGTGCCATATTGTTTTCAATATTTACATTATGAGTTTCAGTAATTGTGAAGTTATTTGAGGTTGAACAGTCTTTGGAGTGAAATCCTGAGCTACAAATGAGATCAGATATCCTCACCTGGAAGAAGAATTGTAGTATATAACAGTTGAACCCTGTTCTTGTTCCCACAAATCAGTGGAATTAACGCTCTACAGTCTCAACCTGATGTAAATTCTCATTCAGTCAAGTAATGGAGTTGATGTCCTTTATCCCCTTGGTATTCCTGTGTACCCTCACACATTTCATTTATTCATTCTCTTGGTGGTCGCAGATTAGGAAAGTATCCCTAGTCTGAACAGCACTTACATATGTTCCTAATTTTAAACATGTGCCTAAGTGATGTCCTGAATAGGGATAGATTGTAGCACATACTTAAATGCTTTCCTCAGTCAGGACCAGTGTTAGTAATAATCTTGGACAGTCATTCAGGGATGGTGCTGATACATCTTACGTGGTCAGACCATGAGCACAAATTAATTATGTCTTTGCAATTTGGCCCTTTTTGAGAAAAATGTAAGGAAGTGTAGCATTTGTTGCACGGTGCTATTAATTTTTGAATGTTTTTCATTTTTCGAATAGCAGCTTTTTAGTTACAGGTTTCATTCTTGAATACTCTTCTTGAATTTTACTTACACTTTTGTTGACAGTGTTCTTTTAATGTGGTGGTGCAAACCAAGGCCATTTTATTTTAAATAGGTACCTGAAGGTAGACTCCTACATCCATATTTAGGCATCTGAGTGTCAAGATTTTCAAATGTGCAGAGAGCCCAACAACTCCCATTGATCAGCCCCTAATTTAAATATGTGGGATCATAAATACTTAATCAAGGAAACAGCAAGCATTACAGAATATCAAATAAAAATTCAGTACGTTAAAAAACAAAACAAACAAACAAAAACCTTAGAAAAAAACATTTTCCCAGTCTTCTTTGAAAAAAAAATTAAACAATCAATTTAATAAAAAACAGCTCATTGTCTGATTTATATTTTAGTTACATTAATACCCTATTGTTCTTGATATTTAATGGACAGTAAATAAAAGATAAGACTAGCATTTCATTTGTTTTTACTTATGAAAATCATATTTAATTATGGGTACCTTATTAGCTATAGTAAGCACTGAATAGGACACATTAAAACTGGAGTAGATTAAAAATAGATAGATATAGATATGGAAATGAAAAAGGGGTGAGCAACTGCCTTTAACTGAAGAGTTCAAGTATCTATGGGTCCTGTTCACAAGTGATGGTAAGCGGGAGTGTAAAATTGCCTGGCATATTGGTACGGCGTCAGTATTGAAGTGGGTGCTGTACCAATTCGTGATAGTGAAGCAGAAGCTGAGTTCTTGGACAAAGCTCTCAGTTTACAGGTTGATCTACATCCCCATCCTCACCTATGGTTATCAACTTTGTGTAATAACTGAAAGGACAAGATCACAGATACAAGCACTGGAAATGAGGTTTCTCCGTGGGGTGGCTGGGCTTGCTCTCCGAGACAGGGTGAGGGGCTCAGGTATTCAGAAGAGACTCAGAGTAGAGCCACTACTCCTCTGTATCAATAGGTGCCAGATGAGGTGGTTCAGGCCCCTGACAAGGATGCCCCCGGGAGGCTTCGGTTGGAACTATACTGGGCACATCCTACTGGGAGGAGGCCCAGGACATGCTAGAGGGTTTGTATGTCCCAGCTGGCTTGGGAAGGCTGGTGAGTCCCCCAAGAGGAGCTGGAACCTTTTACGAAGCACAAAGAGGTCTGGTCCTCCGTAGTATCCATGCTGTCATTGCAACCTTCACCAGGAAAAGTGTCATAAATGACAAAAGAAGAAGAAGATGAAGAAGAAGGAAATGAAATATTAGAGGGAATGAAATCCTACAATGGATAAATAGCTGTTCTTTAGATATTTTTCTGTCATATATATTAGATGGTAATTCATAACATTGTAGAAATATTCAAAAAAGTTTTATGAATTGTAAATACATTATTTGAAAAGTAAAAGCCATACTGACATACATTACATAATGTTTTTAGTTGAATATATAATAAGTATGAATTCCTAGCAACCATATGTCTGAAAACAATTGATATGTTATTTATTGAAAGAAATACAATAAATCAGCTCTTATTCTCCCACATTACATATTGGCACAGGATATATTATTGCCTATATTTATCATACAACCTTAAACAATGAAATTCCCAGATATTATAGAACAGTTAAGAATATCTAAGTCGATTATTTGTTGGGTCATATTGTTCATTTTTCATAGGTATCCAGGCAGCACTGGGAATTAATGGGAATATTCATGAATGCTGAAAGTTTCCCATATCATAGCACAAACAATCATTCTTCCAAATACTTTTATTCTAATCAAAAGTTTATTTTTCATTCCTTGTTACTGCTTTGTATCAGAACTGTGTATCATTCAATCAGGTAGCAAGAACAATATTTAATGGACCTTGTCATAAATATAAAGGGAAGGGTAAACACCTTTAAAATCCCTCCTGGCCAGAGGAAAAATCCTTTCACCTGTAAAGGGTTAAGAAGCTAGGATAACCTCGCTGGCACCTGATCACAATGACCAATGAGGAGACAAGATACTTTCAAAGCTGGAGGGAGGGAGAAACAAAGGGTCTGTCTGTGTGATGCTTTTGCCGGGGACAGAACAGAAATGGAGTCTTAGAACTTAGTAAGTAATCTAGTTAGATATGCGTTAGATTATGATTGCTTTAAATGGCTGAGAAATTAGACTATGCTGAAGAGAATAAATATTCTTTTCTTTGTGTCTTTCTTGTAACTTAAGGTTTTGCCTAGAGGGATTCTCTATGTTTTGAATCTAACTACCCTGTAAGGTATTTACCATCCTGATTTTACAGAGGTGATTCTTTTTACCTTTTCTTATATTAAAATTCTTCTTGTAAGAAATTGAATGCTTTTTTTATTGTTCTTAAGATCCAAGGGTTTGGGTCTGTGTTCACCTATGCAAATTGGTAAGGATTTTTATCAAGCCTTCCACAGGCAGGGGGGGTGCAAGGTTTTGGTGAGGATTTTGGGGGGAAAGACGTTTCCAAATGTTTTCCCAGTAAACCTGGACATTTGATAGTGGCAGTGGAAGTCCAAGGGCAAATGGTAAAATAGTTTGTACCTTGGGGAAGTTTTAACCTAAGCTGGTAAAAGTAAGCTTAGGAGGTTTTCATGCAGGTCCCCACATCTGTACCCTAGAGTTCAGAGTGGGGAAGGAACATAGACAGGCCTCATTCTCCATTGCCTTGCACCTGTGTAGTGATAGAAAACATAAAAAATGTAGGGTCGGAAGGAACCTCGAGGTCATCTAGTGACCTTCTTGCACTGCTGCACCTATACCATCCCTGGCATACCTTTGATTAATCTGTTCTTGTGGAAAGGGATACTACAACGTCCTTAGGTGGACCTGTTCCAGTGCTTAACTATCCTTTTAGCTAGAATTTTTTCCCTAATATCTAACCTAAATCGCCATTGCTGCAAGCTATGATAATTATATCTTTTCCTGCTCTCACTGGGCATGAAAAACAATTGATCACTGTTCCCTTTATAACAGTCCATTACATATTTCAATATTCTAGCAAGTCCCCACTTAGTCTTCTCTTCTCTAGACTAAACGTGCCCAATTTTTTCAACCTTTCCTCAAAGGTCATAGTGTCTAAGCCTTTTATCATTTTTGTTCTTCTCCTGCAGAGTGTATCTAATTTGTCCACATCTTTCTGAAAGTATGATGCCCAAAACTGATTACAGTGCTCCTGCTGAGGCCTCACTAGTGCGGAGTATAGCAGAAAAAATTACCTCCTGGGTCTTACTTATGACAGTCCAGTTAATACATCCCAGAATGACACATTATTGACTCAATTTCAATTTGTGAACCCCAGATTATTTTTTGTAGTATTTCTGTCTACCTATTTATTCCCCATTTTATATTTATGCATTTTATCTTTCCCTCCTAAGTGTAGTACTTTGTCTTTACCATATTTTATCTTACTGATTTTAGACAATGTATCAAGGTAATTTTGAATTCTAATCCTCCCCTACAAAGGCTTTGCAACTCCGACTGGTTTGATGTCATCTCCAGATTGTATAAGCATATTCTCAATTCCATCATCCAAGTCATTAATGAAAATATTGTATAATACTGAACCCAAAACAGACCCCTGTGGCACCACACTTAGAAATGTCTTCCCAGTTTGACCAATACAACACTGATAACATTAATGTAGCAAATAATGATTTTTTTGTCCAGGGACAGAACAGAAAAATCCACCCCAAAAGCTCCAGTTCAATTTGAACAGAACTAATTGGGACCAAGCCAATGTTCACTGAAGTCAATGGGAATCATTCAATTGGATCAGTCTCCTGGTGACCAAGATCTAAGAACTAAATCAATGGTCCCTAGAAGAAAGGTTAGTTAAACATATTTGAGGCCTGTTCTGTAGTTGCCTAGATGTATTGAATCCAAGACAGAAGTAGCAGAAGAGACATTAGTCTTTCAGTGGATTGTATATTAATGATGCTAATAGATTGGAGCTAGAAGGGGGCTGGGGGAACTTGGAGAGGTTTTAAAAGTAAAATAAAAAACCATTGTAATTGGTATTTGCTATCTGTGGTAAAATAACTAATTGCAACACGTGAATTCTGTATAATTACACTTCTTTCTGCTTATCACGGTTGTATTTCTTTAGCAACAGTGAGTGATTATCTCACTATAATGGTGCCAATAGGAAGGATAAATGAGTAGCAAAATTGCAATACCCTAAGAATTGGATATTAAGATAAACATAATGCATGGCCAAATAATTTTTTCTGGTGTATGTATCATCATGATCATAATTATCTTCTTAGCAAACAAAGAGATGAAGGAGCCCCGATATCTTTACTTTACTCCAGTCACAAAATATAAATTTGAATAATCACTCAAAGCTCAGATTCTTTGTTTAAGGATTTTTTTTCCAGACAGCAAGCAAAGCTGGATTGCTGCAGTAAGGAATATTGCCAGTCAATTAGTCCTAAGTGTAGAGTCGTTAGGTACATTATTCATAGGAACAAAGGAACTGCAATAATGGATCAAACCAGTGGCAAGTTCCTATCATTGATAGTGGACAGCATGAGACCATTCAGATGAAGGCACAGTAAACTCTAAGTGGACATTTAGGGTATGATTTTGAAGGTCATTTAAGGGATTTGGACACCTAATTTCAATTCAGATTAAATAGAGGAGGGTTTCTAAATTCACTATCATGCTCAGAAAAAATCTCACTTTTATTGTTTGTATGGTTCCTATTAAAATGTTTCCCCCTGCTATGTTGTTGATAGAATAGTACAGTGTGAATAAAAGAAGATATTATGATATGAATAAGATTATAAAAATATGAAGCAAAACTATCTTTTAGAATGTTTTCCTTCTGCCTTCTTCCCCCTAATGTTCCCTGCCGTCAAACCCAGTTCTGTGAGACCATGGGAGCACTCAACTGTTAGCAGTGCACCTCACAATATTGGACCCTTTCTGGTGGAGCATTACAATCTGATCCATACTCTGCCATGAAAATGGATAGACATTAAATCAGATCCCAAGAATGTCAGTATAATTTTTCTTTTGTGTGTGTATGTGTGTGTTTGAGCTGAACGAGTGAATAATGTATTTAGTATTTGATTGCATACTCAATGCACCATGTTAGCAATTCATCATTACAAACTATTAATATTAATATTCACTAAATATGGAAGCTAAATATAATCAGCAATTTCCTCATCAATTTGGGAAAATCAAATTCATCACTAAAAATTACCTATAATATTAACAGTGAAATGCTGTCCTGGTATTGCAATTAAGTAACACAGTTCTATCCCATGATAGCTCATGCTATTTTTTTTCTTCCTGACATCTGAAGAGTGTATCAAGAATAACTATCAGTCTATTGCTTTTTATTAGATAAAGAAAAAAAATGAGGAAAGGATGTTTTGAAGCATCCCCCGCCCCCACCCCCAGACACACACACAGTTTGATTCTTAGCTCATATGTTGTTTGTGTTTAATGTTAGTGACTGATGAAAAGAGGAAACAATGTGGGGAATGTTAAAAGATATTATGATTGCTTAAGATAAAGAGTCATACTGTTCAGGGGCCTGTGTAGGTACCTCAGGGTGGAAAAAGGTGTAAGGACTAGAATGTGCATATACAATATGAAAAAAATCATTAAAAAACCTAATCCAAAAACCATAGAAGTCAACAAAATTCTTCCCATTGACAAGAATGGGCTTTGTAGGATCAACAAATTCATAATTCTGAGAATTTCCACCCCTCCAAGTTTTGAGACCTCTATTCTTAGCTTCCTTGGGGATATATTTTATGTTTAAATGAAATATAAATATCTACTAGGGTATCAGGATTTGGTTGAATGGTTGCTCAATGTTTGGGGACATGAGCTAGCCATTTTATGTCATGAGCAGAGAATTATTTTGCTGAGCAACATTTTTTTTAACTGAACAACCAGGAGCACACATAATTAAAATAAATGAGTGAACACTACTGCTGCAAATATTATTTATCTTCATTATTAACAATTTGTCATACAACATTTATTGAGATTTATTAGCATTCTGCTCTTTGTGAAACCTGGATATGGCATCTATCATAAGAACTTATATGGCTCCTTTTAATATAGTAGCCAAGCACTTTACAATCATCACAATGTTGGGGGATAAATCCTTTAAAAGTAAGGAAGTATTTTTATTTCCATTGTACAGACGAGGAAGTGAGGCAGAAAGACTTAAGGCCAGATTTTAAAAAGGTATTTATGCTTTGCTGTGATCAATATTGCAATGCCTAACTAACTTAGGAGCCTAAATTTAAAAAGGGATTTAGGAGCCAATTGTCAAAGGGATATTGGATCTTAAGGGCTAGGTGCACAAAGAAACTTGAGCATGGTGATAATGATCATCATATCTAACATTTAGGCACCTAGAAAATCACTGGGATGCACAAAGCTTGAGTTCAGTGCCTATGCTCCCTATACAATGAATGGGGGGAGAGAGAGGCTTCAGAATGGGATTCAGAAAAGCCAGCAACATAGGTATTGCCTTGCCTAAAATAGCCAATTGGAAGTGCCAAGCTGAGGGGTGTATGCCAAGCCTTACCCTTCTCAGAGATAGTTACCTAATCTAGGCTTTAGGAGAGTGGCATAGCAGGCATGGGATATTTGTGGGGGGGAGAGGGGCTGACTTCAGGTGGGAGGGCACTTACAGGGGGACTAGGAGGGTAGGAGGTATGGGGGGCCCGACTCCCCCCAGCCCCAGCAGCTGGCCTTGTGTTAATTTTATTTGTCAAAATAACACAATATAATCACACCAGTTTCCATTATTTTTGGTCATTTATTTCAAAATACCTGTCAGCAAGTATGTCTGTAACAATACAGACAACAAAAAAGATTCCGGAAATGTTCGTTGACAAATAGATTCCTTACTAGGAATATTAATACAGAATTCTGAGTAATAATTCACTTAACCTACAATACAGAACCATACTTCCTGCACTTTTCAGAAGCAGTGCAAAGGTTTGGGGCATCAGGGGTAACAGAGGAGCTGAGGGAGAGGGAAGTAAATTGCTGGGAAGGAGCCTGGGTTGTGAACTTGGAGGGTTGTTGGGTATGGGTCTGAAAAGTATGGAAGAGGTTTTTTGGAGTGGAGGAGAGGGATTGTTAGGGAGCATCCCCCATGCAGACCCTGGCTGATCCCTAGCCTCTCCCATTCAGTCAGGCACATATGCACCTGTCCCCATGTGACCCTACATCCCCATGAATCCTTGTATCCCCTGTCCACATGTGTCCCTCCATCCCCACTCAGACTACCCCATCTCCATGTGGCCCTGCACCCCTCCCCCATCCACATGTGTCTCTGTGCCCCCATTCAGCCACCCCCGTCCTTACATAGCCCTGCACTTACCTCCCTCCATAGCCCTGTGCCTCCACTCCCATCCAGCCACTACTCCATTCTGCCTTCCCCCACTAGCCATTTTGAGCCCCTGCCTGACCTCTCAGCAGCCCCACAGTCTATCTCCTCATATCCCCTGTCTCTTGACCCGACCCAACAGGCACTGTGAAGAAGGCAGGCTCTTTCTCTTCCCTAGCTATGTGGGAGCTGCTGCTCTGTTCTATCACCACAGCACACTGTGGTTGGCAAAAGGTGGAACTTCAGCAACTTTCCAGACAAATGAAAACAACGAGGAGTCCTGTGGCATCTTAAAGACTACCAGATGTATTTGAGCATAAGCTTTTGTGGGTAAAAAACCCCCACTTTACCCATGAAAGCTTATGCCCAAATAAATCTGCTAGTCTTTAAGGTGCCACCAGACTCCTCACTGTTTTTGCGGATACAGACTAACACGGCTGCTCTTCTGCAACCTTTCCATCTAAAGTTATTTTCTGCTGAGGCTGCATGGTTCTACCACCATAGTGACCTCTTGTGGGCAAAAGGCAGAACTGTGGCAACTTTCTGGCAGAAAAAAACAGGAGTATTTGTGGCACCTTAAAGACTAAATGAAAAGGAGTACTTGTAGCACCTTAGAGACTAACAAATTTATTTGAGCATAAGCTTTTGTGAGATATAGCTCACTTCATCGGATGCATTAAATGGAATGTATAGTAAGAAGATAGATAGATAGATATAGTACTCCACAAGTACTCCTTTTCTTTTTGTGAATACAGACTAACACAGCTGCTACTCTGAAACCTTAGAGACTAACAAATTTATTAGAGCATAAGCTTTCATGGGCTATAGCCCACTTCATCAGATGCATTGAATAGAACATATAGTAAGAAGATATACATACATACAGAGATGGTGGAATTTGCCATACAAACTGTAAGAGGCTAATTAATTAAGATGAGCTATTATCAGCAGGAGAAAAAAAACTGTTGTAGTGATAATCAAGATGGTCCATTTAGACAGTTGACAAGAAGGTGTGAGGATATTTAACATGTGGAAATAGATTCAATATGTGTAATGACCCAGCCACTCCCAGTCTCTATTCAAACCCAAGTTAATGGTATCTAGTTTGCATATTAATTCAAGCTCAGCAGTTTCTCATTGGAGTCTGTTTTTGAAGCTTTTCGTTGCAGAATTGCCCCCCTTAAGTCTTTTACTGAGTGGCCGGAGAGGTTGAAGTGTTCTCCTACCAGTTTTTGAATGTTATGATTCCTGATGTCAGATTTTTGTCCATTTATTCTTTTGAGTAGAGACTGTCCGGTTTGGCAAAAAGTTAAAACTATACATGGTTCATTAATTATGCACATGTGCAGTGGCGCAGAATTCCCGTAGGAGTCATTACAGAAATAGCAAGGATTTATGATGGCCAATGCACTCAGAGATATAACAATTCACACTGGCATCATTTTATGTTTTCTTCATGCAAAAACCTAAGTTCTCAGAAAAACTAATTTAAAATAAACTCATACAGCTCATGCTGAGTGCACATACTGCATGAGTGACAGAAGTTCTTTTCATTATAAAGATAAGCCTCTTGAAGAGGCTTATTTTTTAAATATTAAGGCCAATATAAGAGAGCTAAGGTCTCCCACATACATCATGGACTAATGATGGGTTAGCAGGCTTGCATAGTTTTTTCTTCTGTTGTTGTTTTGTCATCTGTAATTCAGTTTGTTGGTGCTTATAGTGACCATGGGTTGCCAAGTAATCCAATGTGATACAAAATACTTCTAGTTTATTATTATGAGTGAAGGATTTTATTTTGCCCTCCAGCTTGTTTTCATTTGATCTTCTTCACTTTGGAGTACAAAGTCTGTCTTCGAATTCTGAAGTTGTCTTCGAATTCTGAAGTGTTTCATTTGCCAATGCACTCTTAAAGTGTTTCAAGATCACTGGAACTGTCACCATTTGAAGAAGCTTTGCAGATGTTCTGCATACAATGGACCTCCCTGCTGTTGATGATGAAACTTGCAAAATGCAAAATAAGATAACACAATCAAGAATTACATACATGACAGTATAAAAGATGTCAGAGGTATCTTGTACATTGTCATATTGTCTGCAAATTGGCTTGTTACAAATGGATATGGGTCTGAACCACAATGTTAGACCCAAAGACTCTTAGTTTTGGGGAAGTAATGACTTAGTTTCAGATTTTATATTGAGCTTGTTATAAGGTAAAAGCAAAACCCAGAATTTGGATGTCTTTGAATGTGGAGGAAGTATAGTTTCAAACTTTGTAACTTGGATGTATATCTAGTTATAAACATAAGTCAATGGCAAGCATCTATCCTCGTATTATGGGCATCATAATGCTTTTTCATATGTAGATCTACGTTTTGTGTGTAAGTTCAGAAGATCATTATCAACTTTGTTACCATAAGAGTAAGAGGGGAAAAAAATCAGCAACTTAAAGTTTTAGGTAGAAGAATGCAGGTGGGGTTTTTAAGGAGCCTAAGGGAGTTAGATACCAAAATCTCATTTAATTTTCAAGGGATATAGGCCTTTAGGCTTCTTTGAAAATCCCAACCTTAAGACTTAATCATTCATGGGTGCCCTCAACTCTAATTGGACTGACGGAGAGGAGGACTGAGTTCCTGGTCTGAATATCAAATTATTCTTTTTGTTAGCAAAGAATTTTGGATTACATGAATCAAAGGACTATATATAGCAAAGCACATTAGGGGTGAACATGTCTTTTTGATGCAGTAGTATATGTTGCACATGGGGAGATTCAAGGCTGGTGAGGGCAAGTTGTGTTTGCATTGTCAAACTCCAACAAGGATGTCATCATCAGAAGGAAGCTTGAAGATAATATACAGACTCCTTAGAATTCAGGTGCAAATCCCCTCAATGGCCAGCACACTCAACTTTTGAGGCACCTGTGGCCAGCACCAGCTGTCCAATAGAGCTGGGCTTGCAGGTCCTATGCACAGAGATACTTTCCATCACTTGGAGCCAAGAAACATGGCAGCGCTATCTTTTGTTGGTGTAAGTGAGACCAAAACATCTCAATCTAAATTATTTCATTATTCAAGAAAAAAATCTATTTTATATCATATTCCACACTCTATTATTTTGCAATAGGTTACAATCATATTTTCTAAAAAGTAGAGGGTGCAGAATCCAAGAGAGATAGACTGCAGTAAAACTGAAGCATTCTGATATATTCAGTTTAACAGAGGTGATCCCTTATCCCACAGAAGTCAAGGAGAGGTTTACCACTGATTTTAAGGGGATGAGGAAATTTCAAACATGAGGAAAATGCAACTTCTAAATTTATCACTGTATTTCAGAGTTCTTTAATTCTCTAAAATATGTGTAAATAAGACATATGTCTCTTTTAAGGTTGATTCATAGATTTACACTGCATGCACATATATCTACAAATATTCTGAAACATCACAGGTAAAGTAATCAGAAGACTCCCCATTGCAATCTCTAGCAGTATCTCATAACAAAGTAGAAAACTGATCAAGCATTAAATGCTCTACCTTTCAGACAGAAATGCATGTGGTAAGCATACGTCTCAACTCATTTTTTATAGAGAGAGTGTTGTAAGCAATTTCTTTCCTTACGAAAGGCTTTTCCTGTAGTATAATGAAAAACATACACAAGCAAACACAAGCTTTATCCTTCATTTGTCTATCAGACTTAAACTTGCTTCTTTTACTTTCTTCTTTGTTGTACAAAGGGAAAAACAATAACAGAAAATGCAGCAACGAACAAAGTGCTAAATGCCTTTTTTGTTTCAGTTTTCACCAAAAAGTTTAGCAGCGATTGGACAACTAACAGGATGAAATGGTGTAGGATCTGAGCTTAAAATAGGTAAAGAAAAAAATAAGAATTACTTAGGCAAGTTAGATGTCTTTGAGTCAGCAAGGCCTGATGAAAAACATCCTAGAATACTTAAAGAATTGGCTGAAGAGATCTCTTCGCCATTAATCATGATCTTTGAGAACTTTTGGAGGATTGGAGAGATCGAAAGGGAAAATGGGAAAGTATAGTATCTGTCTATAGAAAGGGGAATAAAGATAACCTAAGGAATTATAGACCAGTCAGCTCAACTTTGGTATCTGGAAAGATAATAAAGCAAATAATCAAACAATCAATTTGTAAGTACCTAGAAGATAATAAGGTAATAAGTAAGAGTCAGCATGGATTTATAAAGAAGAAATCATGTCAAATCAATCTAATATTCATAACAAGCCTTGTGGATGGGGGAATGGAAACAGAAGATGTGATATCTTGACTTTAGCAAGGTTTCTGATACTTTCTCACTTGACCATCTCATAAGCAAACTAGGGAAATATAGCCTACATGAACCTACTATAAGGTGGGTTACACAACCATACTCAGAGAGCAGTTATCAATGGTTCACAGTCAAGATGGAAGGGCATATCTGTCCTGAGTCTGGTTCTATTCCATATCCTCATACATTATTTTGATAATGGCATAGAGAGTACAATTATAAAGTTTGTAGGTGATACCGAGGTGATCTTAACAAACCAGAGAAATGACCTGAAATAAATAGGATGAAATTCAATAAGGACAAATGCAAAGTACTACATTTAGGAAGGAATAATCGATTACACAAATAAGAAATGGAAAATGATTACTTTGGAAGGAGTACTGCAGAAAAAGATCTGAGGGTTATAGTGGATCACAAACTAAATATGAGTCAACAGTGGAATATTGTTGCAAAAATCACAAACATCATTTTGAGTTGTATTAGTAGGAGCGTTGTAAGCAAGAGACAAGAAATAATTCTTCCGTTTTACTCAGAGTTGATAAGGCCACAACAAGAGCATTGTGTCCAGTTTTGGACACTATACTTCAGAAAAGATGTGGACAAATTGGAGATGATTCAGAGAGAGAGCAACAAAATGAATAAAGCTATAGAAAACATGACCTATGAGGAAAGATTAAAAATAATGGTTTTGGAGAAGTATGGAGAAGAGAAGACTGAAGCAGGACATAATAACTGTCTTCAAGTATATAAGAGGTTGTTATAAAGTGAAGGGTGATAATTTTTTCTACTTATCCATGGAGTATAGGACAAGAAGTAATGGGCTTGAGTTGCAGCAAGGAAGATTTCGGTTAGACATCAGGAAAAAAAGCTTTGTAACTGTAAGGATAGTTAAGCACTGGAAGAAATTACCTAAGGAGTTTGTGGAATCTCCATCAGTGGAGGTTTTTAGACAAACACCTGTCAGGGATAGTCTAGGTCAGTGGTTCCCAAACATGTTCTTCTGCTTGTGCAGGAAAAGCCCCTGCTGGGCTGGGCCGGTTTGTTTCCCTGCCGTGTCTGCAGGTTCAGCTGATTGCGGCTCTCACTGACTGCAGTTCGCTGCTCCAGACCAATGGGAGCTATTGGAAGTGATGCAGGCTGAGGGACATGCTGGCCACCACTTCCAGCAGCTCCCAATGGCCTGGAGCAGCAAATCGCGGCCAGTGGGAGCCTCGATCGGCCGAACCTGCAGATGCTGCAGGGAAACAAACTGGCCCGGCCCGGCAGGGGCTTTCCTGACCAAGTGGCAGAACAAGTTTGGGAACCACTGATCTAGGTAATACTTAATCTTTCATCAGAGCAGGGCAATGGACTAGATGACCTGTCACATTCTCTTCCAGTCCTATATTTCTATAATTTTATACTCAGAATTCTTCTGATCAATATTAAACTGAAGTTGCAGGACAGCTTACACATAATTCAGCTAGAGAAAATATAATAATAATTTTGGATAAACAATTTGAAAAAAGTAAGGGCAATTCTTGTAACTATACAATAATCTGTCTAGATTTGATACAATAAATATGCTAAACCTGTCATGTATAAGTGATTGAAAACATTATTGAATAGGCATATAAAACGACTAGAGGCAAGAAAATGGTTGTAAAATTATCTTTGTTTCCAATTCACTAACCAAAGTCTCCAAGTATTTTTCTAGTTCCTGGTTATGAGATTAAGGACTTCATGGTTAAAAATGGGCTCTTTTTTATGTCTGTATTTATTTGCTGGAAATGAAATCTATATCCTTAAGCTTTACCGAATGGTCAGGGTTTCACAAAAATCAGCAATTTTTCACAAGGAATTGCATTTGGAATCCATACCATGATTCACATATTGTTTTAAAAAATGCTGAAATAATCTGACCTATGAATGTTCTTTTATGAATATGTCCCATAATTTTCATATAATATTTTTCTCTCTAAATTTAGAGGAGAATTGACTTCCAGTGCCAACACCTTAGAAAAATGCCTTTCAAAACAATTGGCTAACTGATTGCTTCTGCTTGACTTGCTTAGAGTTCAATGTTGTTCTCAGTAATAAGTCTGGCTTCTGAGAAGCTATTTTAACATGAATCAAGGAGGCCGTCAATGACCATAAGAAAGGTAGGCTGTTTTTTTCCACAAAAAAATGAGCTGTCCAGTACATACATATTTATGCCTACAGGCATAGAAAATTATCACAGCAGCCTTAGATGCACCGAAAGCACTATATTGGACAGGTATACTAAGAGGGATTATGTTATAGTCCTGGCAAAACTCACTACTACATAAACTGGGGACATAACTCTCGTATGATGTTACCAGATGTAATGCTTATAGAAAGCACAGCAGTATCCCTTATGAATTGGTAACAATAGCAGTGGCTCTGTAACCACTCTAAATGTACTAAATACTCCTTATTTTCAGTGATATTTTTCCCAATATTTTTCACACAATTATTAAAATGTCTGCAGAATTATCTGCCATGAAAAATTGTGGAAGCAGTTGGCACAGGAACATTATAATTGCCATATTGGGTCAGACCTGAGATCCACCTAGTCTGGTATCATGTCTCTGATGGTGACCAGTACCAGATGCTTCACAGGAAAGGGTAGGAACCCTGCAGTAGGCAGATATGGAATAATCTGCCTTCGCATTGGGATTCATCCTTATCTCTGATAGAGATTGACTTAAACCATGAAGCACAAAACTGTGTTATCATTAATTATGATTAAGGCTATGCTTTTGTCATGGCGGTTGTGGAAGTTATGGAATCCACAACTTCCAGAGACCTCTGTGACTTTAGCTCATGGTTGCTGGGTGCTGTGAGGTACCCCGATGCCCAAGGCAGTGGGGACCCCCACGAGCTCCCAGCCATCGCAGGTTGGGGGGGACTCCGCAACTCCAAACTGGAGTCCCTGCAGCTGCCCAGTTGCTGCGGTTAGTGTGGGGACTCCGCAGTTCCCCATTTTGTCACAGATAATTTTAGTAAATGTCACAGACAGATCACAGGCTTCCGAGAATTTTTCTTTATTGCCCAATTTTACTAAAAATACCCATGACAAAATCTTGGCCTTAATTATGATTACTGTGGATATTCTTTGTCCATATAAATGTCCGATCCCTTTTTGAAAACTGATACTTTTTTGTACTGTGGCAATGAGTTCCACAGTTTTATCGCACTGTAGCTTTGGGGTTTTTTGCCCTTTTATTGGTTTTGAGCTTCCCAACTTTCATCTTTCCTTGTTTTTGTGTAATGAGGTAAGGACAACAGAAGTTCCCAATCAATCTTTTCTGTGCCATTCATTATTTTGTATATTGGCACAAGTTTAATTCAACTAGTACTTGGAATCAAAACAGATAGCTAAGTATTCTTTTCCAATAGCAAGATGTTCTTGCTGTGAGGAAAGGGAAAGGAATACCTGGATCTTTGTGTTTTATCATACACATATAAGATGTTTCTGTGTTCCTTATATACTACAATTCATTGATTATATATTTAAATAAACAGGGTTAACAAATTATTTATCTGGAACTAGTAAAAATGCATCACTTTTTTTTCTTATTTCTGTTCTATTCTAGGCACGGGCAGACTGAAAACTGATGTGAGTCTTTCATCATAACATAATACAATGCTATAAAGATGCTGCTAGCACTTAATCTGTGTAAAAGGAAACAATTTAAAAAAAATCTGTGAGAACTTATATAATATAGTTGCAGCTATATATACAACTGCTGAAATGTTTACCTGCTTCTCTACTTTCAATACATTTATTATTAGTGGAAGTTCAACTGAAATAATTGATTTTATTTGAGAATGACACAAAACTAGTTTAGTACTTGCTGTATATCAGCGTAACTGTTTCATATGTGCAAAAGATAGAGGGACAGTTCCTCAGGTATAGCTCCAGTGACTTGGATGAAGATATATACTAGCTAAGGATATGGCCCATCAGCACGACAAATGAACCCATGATCGGGCTCTGATGAGATTTCTGTCCATGAAGTACAGCAGGGAAGTGTGTTTTCATTTTTTAGTATTTACAAAGTATCTTTTATAATTTGCTTTCAGTTGAAACCACATCAAAGAGCCTGGCCTTGGAGACTTCCCCTGAATTTGTTTCCAACTGTTATTTTACTAAACTTCTGGAAAAACAATGTTGGTAATTTCAATTAATTTTTAGTGGTCACCTTTACTTAATGAAAAACATTTTCCAGACATTTTAGACAACAGTATTCAAACCTTGGTGATTTAATGCATAAATATCCTGACAATAGTCTTTAATGTTAGCTACTACTGTCTTACAAAAAATGTCAATTAATTATAACTGAAAACTGGTGCCCAGCAGCAGCATGTTTTATAAAATACTCTTGTCAGTGCAATAAGACCAAGCCAGAACAGCCACATGACTGGATGGTTGAAGACAGCATCACAAAATACCTTTACCAAAAAAAAAAAAAGTATCTGTTTTAGTGAACATGTGCGCAAAGATTGTAGGCTGATGTAATTTGGCATAGTTCCATTGAAAACAGAGCTAAGGCAGTTTATACCAGCCGAGGATCTGGCCCAAAGCATTTATCTTTAACAGAGATAGACAACACTTTTTTCATTTGTTTTCAGCGCTTTAAGGAAACATATTTCTAGTTAAACTTTTCAGTAAGCCCTATTATCTACCTTGAACTCTATGGCTGATCTTCTGAGAAAAGTCTGAGTAGTCATGACTGATTCAAGCAGTTAGAGATTAATATACCTAGAAATGCAATTCCTTCCCTGTCTAGGATTGATTCATCTTGGACAAAAGTAACTGTCATTGTTGCTCTAATGAGTGTTAGACAGCATTTTACATCATTCACATGAAACTGTCTGTTAGGGAAAGTTGTACATCGACATCCTGTATAACTTGTTTGTTTTTGCTGATTTTACCTTAACCCCTTCCATACCTGCATATTTGTGATCTACGATTAGATTTAAAGAGCTATTCTTCTGACAGCAGTGCCAGTAGCTGTCTAGTGTAAGTTGCTAGCATCAATTAAACTACCTCCTTTTTTTTTCTGAGTGCAAGATTTGAGATCACTTGAGAAAATTATTCCATGCATCTTTATTGGTACTACTAGTAGTAGCTTTGTCAATCACCATTATAACTGTGATTTAGGTGTTTTGGTTTGGGTATTTTTTTCCCAAAACAAATACTTCTGCTTCTAATATATTGGTAAAAACATTAAAACCTCTATAAGCCATTGACTTTCAGTGAGATGTTTAAAAATGGAACTTAGGCTTTTAAGTCTTTCAAAAGACGACTACTTTCAAAAAATGTACCCTTTGCTCTTAAGTGATAAGCTTGATCTACATGCAGTAATGTGTCAGCATAACTATACTGTTATAATTATACTGCTATAGTTATATCAGCATAACTCTCCATGTAGGCATTCTTATTCTGGAGTAATAGTAACTTTTTATGGTTCGGCTTTAATCACTTTGGAAGCAATATAAGCTTAACTAGAACAAGAATTATACCAGTATAACTATAGCAGTATATTTATACCATTAACTTTTCCTGTGGAGACCAGTCCTTAGGCACATCTGACAATGGAATTTAAGTGCCTTGGGAAATTTTAACCTTCGCTCTTAAGAGCGGGATAATTATATCAGTCTAGATATGCCAGTAAATTTCCACATGTAGATAAGACACATCTTTTTTCCCATTGTCCTTCTTTGAAAGTGTACTCTTATAGACAGAGGTAAGGTGAGTCAGATTCTTGCCTCTGCCTAGATGGCACAGAACAGCCTAAAAGTCTGATTAACCAAGTATCTGGATAGCCCCTCCTTAGTCTCCAACATATAGATGCTCCTGAGCAAAAAATGGGGCATGGATAGGTTTTTCTGTGCTCTGGTAATTCCTGAATGCTGGATGTAAGTTAAAGTGATTTGGGACTACTCCAACTCTTGCTGGAGACCCAAATTCTCCCAGACCAGCACCAGAATCAGGGGCCCACAGATTGATTGGTCAGACCAGAGAATATGGTCTGTTTTCTTCACAATAAGTGATGCTGCTAGCAGACAGAGTTGTAGGAGAGAGATTTTTACCAGGAATGCACTGAGGCCAGAACTAAATGCTGAGAAGTCTGTTTGTCCAAGATTGCTAAAAAAAAGCCCATCCTAAATGGACACAAAAAGTCAAAATTTCAAAAATTTTCAGAACCTGAAAATCATTTTCTAACAATTGTTTTGTCAAAAATTTCTTGATCAGCTCTACTCAATGATTTTCTACTCAGAACTCTCCAATGCTGAGCAAAGATACTGAGACTGAGTGCAGAATTGCCTCATAAATAAGCTGACCCACTGTTTTCAAGTGGCTCCCCATAAGTGGGTGCCAGTGTGTACTACATATAGAATATTATTTTGTGGCAGATCTTATATCAAGTGAGATGTTTAAAACAATATTTTATGTCTTTCTGAAAGACATGTTCTAGTTCAATCAGCATTTATGGCCTGTGTTAAACAGGTCAGACTAGATGATCATAATGGTTCCCCCTGGCCTTAAAATCTAAAAATTCATTCATTAATTTACATTAGTTCTAAGATCTTTGTGCTAGGTGCTCAAATACTTTGTTTATGAGCAAGCCACAAAAGCCTAAAATGGTAGCACATGCTCAGTACCATGCCCAAAGAGCGCTAAAACAGTGCTTTTATTCTTAGATTTATTCTTTTCAGATTCTATAGCCTTTTGATTATGTTGTGTTTTAAATTAAGATATTCTCTTCAACCAATCTTCTTCAAGGGTTTATTTAAAATCTTTCAGATAAAAGGTGCCATAAAACTGGTGGATGATGTACACAAATTCATTTTTATTTAGCATTAAACCAAAAGACAAATGATTGCATCTTAGCCCCTGTCCTGGAATCCAGCACTAACTAACTAAAAGCTTTTCTTCCTGACCAGTACACAAACAATGTACTATGATAGTTGATTGTTGAAATGCTTCCTATCATTCTAATTTAAAGTGATAAAGCTAAGCAAGAAATAAATACTGCCAAAATGATCAGGGAAGAAGTCAAGTGCTAAATCTCTGCTGTTATAGTGTTGTTTTCTAGAATATTACTATGATATCCCTTCTCATTGTATATCTGTCTTTTCACATTAGGTAACTGTAGATTCTGTGGAGTTGGTTGACCTAATTAGTATAACAAATGGTTTTCCCTGAGTAATTCTTATATTATTCCCCGAAACATTAACTGTGATCAATCTTAACCAAGACAGCTGCCTATCTTTAAAAGTGGCTGAAATCATATTGATTTGATATAATTAGTTAGAGATGACAGAAGAGCTAGAGTAGAATGTATTATAAGCTTCATGTTAATTATTGTTAGTCCGAAAAAGATACTGTCCCTTATACATTAGTCTGTATATGGAGCAGGTACAGAGAAGGGCTACTAGGATGATCCGAGGAATGGAAAACTTGTCTTATGAAAGGAGATTTAAGGAGCTTGGCTTGTTTAGCCTAACTAAAAGAAGGTTGAGGGGAGATATGATTGCTCTCTATAAATATATCAGAGGGATAAATACAGGAGAGGGAGAGGAATTATTTAACCTCAGCACCAATGTGGACACAAGAACAAATGGGTATAAACTGGCCACCAGGAAGTTTAGACTTGAAATCAGACAAAGGTTTTTAACCATCAGAGGAGTGAAGTTTTGGAATAACCTTCCAAGGGAAGCAGTGGGGGCAAAAGATCTATCTGGTTTAAGATTCTACTTGATAAGTTTATGGAGGAGATGGTATGATGGGATAATGGGATTTTGGTAAGTAATTGATCTTTAAATATTCAGGGTAAATAGGCCAAATCCCCTGAGATGGGATCTGAGTTACTATAGAAAATTCTTTCCTGGGTATCTGGCTGGTGAATCTTGCCCATATGCTCAGGGTTTAGCTGATTGCCATATTTGGGGTCGGGAAGGAATTTTCCTCCAGGGCAGATTGGAGAGGCCCTGGAGGTTTTTCGCCTTCCTCTGTAGCATGGGGCATGATTGACTTGAGGGAGGCTTCTCTGCTCCTTGAAGTCTATGAACCATGATTTAAGGACTTCAATAGCTCAGACATGGGTGAGGTTTTTCATAGGAGTGGGTGGGTGAGATTCTGTGGCCTGCGCTGTGCAGGAGGTCGCACTAGATGATCAGAATGGTCCCTTCTGACCTTAGTATCTATGAATCTAGTCTATACCATGATTAGGGTGGTCCAAACTAAGTTGAATAAAACACCTAAAGCCACTGTAGAGCCCTTGGGCCACATACATCATAAACTTATCTCAAAGGAACAACCTTGTAGTGAATTGATTTGGGAAAACTAATTATATAACATTTGCAAAGGATGTTACACCTGTCTTTCTACCACCAGAAGGTGAAAATGAAATCAGTAACGGTGAAGTTGATGGCAATGAGCTCCTTGCAAAGCTTGCAGTCTCTAAACCCATGAGATGCTATAGAGGAAACTGCAGACAATGTGAATATACAGGGAAAAAAATAACTGAATGTAACCAGCAAAGACTTTTTTTTCCTGACTTCTAATGGTAAGTGTTTAAATTTAATTTGACTATAGTGTTTGAAATACATTTGTGACATTATTGGCAACCAGATCATTTCCATCTATCACCAATTACTGTCTCCTCACCTCATGGATTTGGAAATGGACGAGTTCCAGAAAATTTTGGGCCTAATTCTTATTTACAGCTGATTTATACTGGTGAAATATGGTTGACTTTAATGGAGCCACTGCTTATTTACCCCAGTGTAAGAAACAGAATAATCAGATACCTCAGGTAAAACCTTGGCCCTATAAAAATCAATGTAACTGTTACCATTGACTTAAGGGGAGCCAGGATTTCCATCCTCATCTTTAATTAAATAGGTTTCAGAGTAGTAGCTGTGTTAGTCTGTATTCGCAAAAAGAAAAGGAGTACTTGTGGCACCTTAGAGACTAACAAATTTATTAGAGCATAAGCTTTCGTAAGCTACAGCTCACTTCATTGGATGCATTTGGTGGAAAAAACAGAGGGGAGATTGATATGCACACACAGAGAACATGAAACAATGGGTTTATCATACACACTGTAAGGAGAGTGATCATTTAAGATAAGCCATCACCAGCAGCGGGGGGGGGGGGGGGGGAGGAGGAAAACCTTTCATGGTGACAAGCAAGGTAGGCTATTTCCAGCAGTTAACAATAACATCTGAGGAACAATGGGGGGTGGGGTGGGGGGGGAGAAATAACATGGGGAAATAGTTTTGCTTTGTGTAATGACTCATCCATTCCCAGTCTCTATTCAAGCCTAAGTTAATTGTATCCAGTTTGCAAATTAATTCCAATTCAGCAGTCTCTCATTGGAGTCTGTTTTTGAAGCTTTTTTGTTGAAGGATAGCCACTCTTAGGTCTGTAATCCATGACCAGAGAGATTGAAGTGTTCTCCAACTGGTTTTTGAATGTTATAATTCTTGACTTCTGATTTGTGTCCATTCATTCTTTTATGTAGAGACTGTCCAGTTTGGCCAATGTACATGGCAGAGGGGCATTGCTGGCACATGATGGCATATATCACATTGGTAAATGCGCAGGTGAACGAGCCTCTGATAGTGTGGCTGATGTGATTAGGCCCTATGATGGTGTCCCCTGAATAGATATGTGGACAGAGTTGGCAACGGGCTTTGTTGCAAGGATAGGTTCCTGGGTTAGTGGTTCTGGTGTATGGTTACTGGTGAGTATTTGCTTCAGATTGGGGGGCTGTCTGTAAGCAAGGACTGGCCTGTCTCCCAAGATCTGTGAGAGTGATGGGTCGTCCTTCAGGATAGATTGTAGATCCTTGATGATGCGTTGGAGAGGTTTTAGTTGGGGGCTGAAGGTGATGGCTAGTGGTGTTCTGTTATTTTCTTTATTGGGCTTGTCCTGTAGTAGGTGACTTCTGAGTACTCTTCTGGCTCTGTCAATCTGTTTCTTCACTTTGAAACTCCCTGAAAAAGCACAAGAACAAATCCGCACAGACACACCCGTAGAACCTGGGGTATTCTATCTGCTACCCAAGATCCATAAACCTGGAAATCCTGGACGCCCCATCATCTCAGGCATTGGCACCCTGTCAGCAGGATTGTCTGGCTATGTAGACTCCATCCTCAGGCCCTACGTTACCAGCACTCCCAGCTATCTTCGAGACACCACTGACTTCCTGAGGAAACTACAGTCCATTGGTGATCTTCCTAAAAACACCATCCTAGCCACTATGGATGTAGAAGCCTTCTACACCAACATTCCACACAAAGATGGACTACAAGCCGTCAGGAACAGCATCCCCAATAATGTCTCGGCTAACCTGGTGGCTGAACTTTGTGACTTTGTCCTCACCCATAACTATTTCACATTTGGGGACAATGTATACCTTCAAATCAGCGGCACTGCGATGGGTACCCGCATGGCCCCACAGTATGCCAACATTTTTATGGCTGACTTAGAACAACGCTTCCTCAGGTCTCGTCTCCTAATGCCCCTACTCTACTTGTGCTACATTGATGACATCTTCATCATCTGGACGCATAGAAAAGAAGCCCTTGAGGAATTCCACCATGATTTCAACAATTTCCATCCCACCATCAACCTCAGTCTGGACCAGTCCACACAAGAGATCCACTTCCTGGACACTACGGTGCTAATAAGCGATGGTCACATAAACACCACCCTATATCGGAAACCTACTGACCGCTATTCCGACCTACATGCCTCTAGCTTTCATCCAGATCATACCACACGATCCATTGTCTATAGCCAAGCTCTATGATATAACCACATTTGCTCCAACCCCTCAGACAGAGACAAATACCTACAAGATCTCTATCATGCATTCCTACAACTACAATACCCACCTGCTGAAGTGAAGAAACAGATTGACAGAGCCAGAAGAGTACCCAGAAGTCACCTACTACAGGACAGACCCAACAAAGAAAAGAACAGAACGCCACTAGCCATCACCTTCAGCCCCCAACTAAAACCTCTCCAATGCATCATCAAGGATCTACAACCTATCCTGAAGGACGACCCATCACTTTCACAGATCTAGGGAGACAGGCCAGTCCTTGCTTACAGACAGCCCCCCAACCTGAAGCAAATATTCACCAGCAACCACACACCACACAACAGAACCACTAACCTATCCTTGCAACAAAGCCCGTTGCCAACTCTGTCCACATATCTATTCAGGGGACATCATCATAGGGCCTAATCACATCAGCCACACTATCAGAGGCTCGTTCACCTGCGCATCTACCAATGTGATATATGCCATCATGTGCCAGCAATGCCCCTCTGCCATGTACATTGGCCAAACTGGACAGTCTCTATGTAAAAGAATGAATGGACACAAATCAGATGTCAAGAATTATAACATTCAAAAACCAGTTGGAGAACACTTCAATCTCTCTGGTCACTCGATTACAGACCTAAGAGTGGCTATCCTTCAACAAAAAAGCTTCAAAAACAGACTCCAACGAGAGACTGCTGAATTGGAATTAATTTGCAAACTGGATACAATTAACTTAGGCTTGAATAGAGACTGGGAATGGATGAGTCATTACACAAAATAAAACTATTTCCCCATGGTATTTCTCCCCCCCACCCCACCCCGCACTGTTCCTCAGATGTTCTTGTTAACTGCTGGAAATAGCCTACCTTGCTTGTCACCATGAAAGGTTTTCCTCCTTCCCCCCCTCCCCCGCTGCTGGTGATGGCTTATCTTAAGTGATCACTCTCCTTACAGTGTGTATGATAAACCCATTGTTTCATGTTCTCTGTGTGTGTATATCAATCTCCCCTCTGTTTTTTCCACCAAATGCATCCGATGAATTGAGCTGTAGCTCACGAAAGCTTATGCTCTAATAAATTTATTAGTCTCTAAGGTGCCACAAGTTCTCCTTTTCTTTTTAATTAAATACTCTTCTTTCCTCGGATGTTTATGAACTGAGACTTTAAGACAAGCAGATCTAGCTGGAAAATCAGAACAATGGGAACTTTCCTTTGGGTCCAGATTCCAGAATAGCAGGATCCATTATTCTGAAAGCAATTAATTCCTGGCAAGTCTAAAAATGAGCCTTGCCATGAGATCCATTTTGACCACAATTATGAAAACTGAATCAAAGTGTGGTGTAATGTTTCATAACAGATACAGATTTCAGGGTAGAAAACATGAGAGAATTTTATATTACGAAGATTCATTGTAATGGATTTTTCATAAAGCAACTTTAAGATTTCCTGATAGTTGTCAGTTTGATTAATGCAAACTCCACTTTCTCCAACTCGTTGAGACTACCTAAAAAGTCTTCAAACAAGCTAGGAATAGAAATAATTGGTATGTAGAAGTGTTAAGCTGTCTGCATGGTTCTGCATATGGCAGCCTGACCTCCTATAATGCAGGGTGGAATGGCAGTTAACAACAAAGATTTTTTGATAACTGAACACCTAAAATAAGCTTTTTAATATTTTCATTCCCCAGGCACTCCTTGGAAAAATAAATAAACAAATGCACAGTCTTGCAGACCTTATTCACATGAATAATTTTTGCTATCAGTTAAAGTTGCTGGTGAAAGAAAATGAAAGCTTTGTCCATTGTTTCATTTGCAAGGAGAGAACCTGAATACAGTTTAAGCTGAGTGAGTGGAACTTTATTAAACCCTGTGCATTGCTTTCTCTATGTGGCTCTGTTGCTTCCACTCTAACTCCCCACATTGCCTGTTGTTTTTTTAAAATGTCCCATTATAGGTGCAAAACCACCAACAATGAACAGTGGTTAGGCAAGGATTGCCAGGGCATTTCCCATTGAAAGCACAGTCTGGTCTCAAATGTTTCCTATCCTCCCCTTTAGCACAGGGATATTTTAGGGGAGTGGAGGGACTGGACGCTTGAACAATCAAGGACTTTTCCAACTGGATTCACACTTAGGTGAAGACTCATGGGGTAATAACATCCTTTCAGAGTAGGGGACACCAGGCACATCCTCTCTACCAGGTTTCAGTTCAGGGCTCAATGGTGGACAGCTATACTCAACAACTTGGGGCACTAAGATGCTGCACCCCCCAACCAATTCCTACCCCAGTCTCCTTAAGCTTCCCAGAATAAATCACTCCAATCAAGTATCTGATCCGCATGCTCAGTAACCTGCCTATCCTTGGTAGATTTGCACCCGTCTGTGCTGTCAGGTCTCAGACTTCAGAGCAGCCTCTGCTTCATCCACTATCTGACTCTGAGCTGCTCTGCTCCCCTCTTTAAAGCCATGCTCCAGCTTCTGCAGGCTTTACAGGTGTGGCTGGGTGGGGCCACCGGGCCCAAAGCTGTTCCTTAACCCCTTGCTCTCCAGTGTGGAGTTTGTATACCCTATCACATCCAGCAATAACAGTCCTTCCATGGAACTTGAGCCTTCTCTCTCCAGTTCCACTGATCATGATACATCTTCTCTATTTTACAAACATATTGTTATAAACATTACAAACAAATAATTGAGACCCAGTTGATACTCAGACTCCCCATTGTGTCCCTTCAGCCACAGGTTGCTATCACATAGCTGAGTTGGAGATAGTTAGGTCACTCTTAGTGTGGTTGACTTTTGAGGAGACCAATCTCTATCTCCCTGATACCATCTCCCTGATACCATCTCCAACTCTGTGGAGTTTTCTTCTTTCCAGTGGAGTTGGCCTCTGGCTCATTCTCAGTCCCTCCATTCTCTGATGATCTCTGTAAACTCATTCTGGATGTTGTGTCTGCTGGCTCGAAAGCAGCTCCTGTTCCTTTGGATCCCTTGTGTATCTTGCATAGTCACCTCATATGACCTGGGTGCCATTGCATCCCTCACAACTCCTTTAGTCCACTCCTTCTGGTGTCTTTCTGATAGCTGGATCCTCACTGGAGCACCTGTCTCCAAAGCTGGTAGGTCCATGGCTGACTTGTCTCCCCTTGTGTATTCTTTCAGTGACTGCACTGATCTGTGATTGGACACCTGTGATGTGGTATTCCCATGCGTAAAATGCTAATACGCATCAAGGTCTGAATCAGAATAAACAGCCTTATGTAACAGTTTCATCTATTTCACCACTGATTCCACCTTTCCATTATTCTGAGGGTATAGTGAAGAGGAGGTGTGGTGGTCAAACTCCCATTTGCAAGAAAATTCCTTGAATTCTTGCAAGACAAATTGGAGCCTGCTGTCACTGAATACAATGACCAGAAATCCTATCTTGCAAAATGAGCCTTCAGGTTCCCAATCAATGACTTGCTTCTTTTATCAGGCGGGGCATCAACCTCCAAAAATTAAAGTAGTTATCCACTGAAATCAAGTACTGATTTTCCTTGACAATAAGTAGTCCTCTTACACTTTTTCCTATGGGTTTGGTGGGCAGCTCATGTGGTTAACAATCTTTTTTCTGCTGGCAGTTATCACATTCCTGCACGTGTCACACCTTTCTATCAAGGAGTGTAGTTGTATGTTCATTTCCAGCCAGTAAACACTCTCAGCCCCATCTAAGTTAGCTGTCAATGGCCAGCTGTAAGGCATGTATTTCTTGCATGCCATCCTTATATAATGAGGCAAGGACAACAACCCTCTGTCCTCAAAATATCATTCCATCCTGCACATTCAGCATCTCTTTCATTTGAAAATATGGTTCTGATTCTACCAGTATTTTGGCTTCTTCTTCAAGTAGATGTATTACAAGCATGTATTACACTTTGGTGTGTGCATGCCCAGCATACTGGAGCCAGAGAATTTTGCATAGCAGTATCTGTAGAGGAGCAACACTTGTGCCTTGTGACCATAGCCTCCCCCCTGAGGTGGCACCACCTGGACCTCCCCTCCCCCTTCAGTTCCTTCTTACTACCTCTGGCGGAAGTCAGAGTTCTGTGTGGTCTAAACCTCAAAACCTCTCACTATTTTAGTGTATTTTTTCTAGTTGTATATAGTTAGCAGCACCTGTAGTGTTAGATATAGTGTTAGTTGTATTTATTAAGTATTTCCCTCTGATGCCCTCATTGGGGTTTAAACATTGTCTGTCGTGTGGGGGAGTGATCCCCAACAATGATTCCACATGCGGTGCTTGCTGTGCTTGGGTGAGGCCCCCATCAAGTAGTGGGGTTCGATCTGTAGATCATTCACAAAATGGACTCAGGTGGCTAGGGACCTTCACTAAAGCCACACCTGCTCCAGCAGGTCATATGGCCTGCTTTGGCACCAATGCCCTTGTCAGATTAGAGATTGCCTTTGGGATCTGAAAGTGCTGCTGCTTTGTATTCTGGAGCACATGTCTCTCCAAAGAGATGTAGGAACTGTTCCGCATCTAGTGTGCCAAATAAAATGTTGCATAAGTGCAATCGAGACCACTCCTTGTGGGTCTTGTGGGTACTCTTCTACTTCCCCCAGGAAGAGTGTGGACCAGCATGGGGTTAGTGCTGGTGCTCAGGATGGCAAGGGTACCTCTACCTGCTCCCTACTACCGAGTAGGGAATTTAGAGACCCCGTACTGTTGACTCTGGTTCTGGCCCCAGCAGATCCCTTGAGTCCGGTACAGATGAGGGTGATGCTGACACTGACTATTACCATGTTGGCAGCATACCAGGTGGCTACAGACACCCTTTGCCTTTCCATCCTGAATTCTCCCTTGGTCCAATACTTTGCCAAGGCTGTGCAGCTTATAGCCCTGTTGATTGGACAGGCCTCTGAACCTTTGGGTCTGTCAGCACTGCAACCTGATGTTCCCCTTCCACAGTCTGTGGAAGCTGGGCTGGTACTAGGCTTGGTGCAAGAGACCTCCTGGGAACCAGTAAACTCCTCGGCACTGTTACATTTGGAACTACTGTTGTTACCAGAATGGCTCTCACCACCCTCCATTTTGGCACCATCAGCTCCTGTTAATCAGATTAACACTTGTCTTGTCTGGTGCCTATTGGCTCCTTCTACTCGTATTGTGCCTCCGAGAACTTTCATCTTTTTTCTTGAGGCTTCTGCTCCATGTCCCATGTCTAAGCATTTATCTAATGTGAGATGACCTTCCCAGAGCAGCCACTCTCCAGGTGCTGCAGACTATGCTATCCTGAATTAGGGAGTCTGTCAAGTCCCCAAAATTGCATGTAGTAGCCAGTGTGCATAAGGCACTAACATAGGAGTTTATTCCTTCCCCTTCATATTGACCTGTGGTGAAAAATCTGTGTCACTCCACAGATTTGTTCTATTTGGGGGAGCAATAGGTTCCCAAGGCTCCTAGGACTGCTTTGAGGCTTGGGACTTCAGAGTCATGCAGACTCTCTCCCTTGTTCCCCAATAAAGTATAATAAAAGTTTTTACTTTTCTGCTGTTGTCATCCCCCTGCATGGCCAGGTCTGTGTACAGTTCAGACTTCTCCCTCCACCGGATCCACCACAGGGCTAGGTTTATGTCTGCAAAAATCTATGGACCAAGTACCATGGCTGACACTGCCAGCTGCTGCATTTCAGAGAACTCACAGCTCAGATTCTGCCACCATTTAATTTGCAAGGAGTGAGGCTGAATGCAGCTTAAGTTGAGCAAATAGAAATTTATTACACCCTGTGCACTGCTTTCTGCCTAACTCCCTGTATTCCCTGATCCACTGGTCCCATCAGGAACAGTCCATGCATGAAACATTGGTCCTCTGTTTCCAGTTCCACTGATCATCTGCCTTCTTTGGAGTTATATAAACCAGGCCTTCAGAAAACCTTTCCATATAACAAGCTTTATTTTCTCAGTTTTTTAGTAACTGGTTTAGAACATCCCCAGAGACGGGGTGAAGTTCAAAACTTGTCATGTAAATTGTCTTTCCTAGGGACAGATTTTTAACTTCTTACTTATACAGGTCAGTAGTTACTTACTTGAGTACCAACTGGTTGAATAATTTCTCTGCAATATGAATAAGGGATTCATAGACTGGCCCTGAATGAGAAAAGAAACTTTTGGTAGGGTTGAAAAAGTCTGAGTTTGATGTATGTGTTATAATCATTTGTTATAATCTTGAATGTTTTCAGTGGGAATGCTATAGGTTTGCATTTTGTAGAGGTAGACAGTCAAGCCCCCTTACAAGCTGTCAACCTATGTGGCTTGGTCAAGATACTATCAGAAAATGTTTTGACACAGAAATCTTCTGAGTAGAAACAGCAGGAGGAAGGCACTGTGAGTGAAAACACACCACAGAGCTGTGAACCTCCCCCAGTTATTTTAAAAACTAGATAGTTAGCTGAAATTACTTGGTTTCAGAATAAGAATAGAGATGTATGAGAAAACATATGCAAGTAGTCAGTAGGTAGAGCTCAAGAATACATAATATAATTCTTGGGATTTGTATTTCCCAAACTATTTTTTATTGTTTCCATTTTGTTATTTCAATTCTGTTTTTCTTTCTCTACTACTTTCTCCTCTATGGTTTTGCTGGTTTAAATTTGTCCCTCAGTAACTATTCCTTAATGCCATTCATTACTTCTTTTTAGGGTTTCCTAATGGGAACCCATATTCACATGAAAGGTCCTGTTGAGTCCAATACATTGGTAGAAGAAAGGACTATTAGTACACGCTATTAATGTATGAACCACTTGTTATTCTGTGAAATGGAATCTATTGGCTCTATAAATCTTGTGAGGGGAATTTCCTATTCCAGGGTTGCCTCTGGGAGACACATGACAGGGTCACTGACGAGGAGGAAATAGTTTTAAGGAAATAGACTGGAATACATAAGAAACCTACATTGCTGACCCATTTATTGGGCAAAACCAAAATTCAAAGAGGACGATGAGATGTAATTTCCTCTCTCCTCTAGTGGTGAGTGATCTAGCCAAATGCTGTCTCTTCCAGACAACCTCTGTCTTGCAGGACAGGATGGGAAATGTAGTCCCCTGATTATAGTCACATATACCCTTCCCACAGAAGAGAATTGAAACCAAAATTGAAAATAAATTTGCTTTCTCTACTTCGTGCTTGCTTTGTCATGGCTTTGGGTAGTCCTGTCACAACTGTGGTTAGAATGTTGTAGCATGGAGAAAAACTTCAAACTTCAAGAGCTGAGTGGATTTTGCCCAGACTTTCCACACAAAAAAAATTATTTTGGACAGAGACAAAGCATAGAAAGTTTCATCCACTAACACTAGTTTTTGGAAGTTTGGACAATGTGAACCCAGAGTTACAATTTAAACTATTTTGCAACCCTAATTATAGCATTTGGAATCAAGTGTTTGCTTTAATATGATTTTCATAACGGAAGGTGTGAGCTCAATTAGAGTTAAGATTAAAGTT